>NC_139161.1:16045639-16768387 GCF_964270905.1 Leucopleurus acutus | reverse complement strand
TCAATAAGTGATCATAGAACAAAGAGCCATGTTTCAGGAAACAGGGCATCATTATACTTCAGAAGTCTCCCTGGTCCTGCCCAATCCTGGCCCCAGTTTTGTAGCCCCAGGATGTTATTGCTGCCGTGGCTGCTTACCTTGGGCCTCAGTCTCCTCTTCTGTAAAATGGGAAGGGACCCATTAGGTCTGACGTTCTATAGATTTTTACGTCTTCTCTGTCTTTACCCCTTCCAGCTGATGCTGTTTTATGCCAGCACTAAATGAAATGATAGCTGTGAAAGTCTTTTGATTAAAGCTAATATTTGATACCAAGGCAACACATGCATGATGTGGGTCAGGACAGTTTTCTCCTCGTCAGCCAATCTGGCCAGGTTCCTAGCTCTGGCCCCGGTCAAGGGTCAAGCACACACAGCCATAGGTCCTCTGAAGAGCTGGAGGGAGAGGCAGGAGGGAGAAATTCATCCTGGGGAAGCAGGTAGAGCTGAGTGGTGAGGACCACGTTGGGGGAGGTGGGTTGGCCCATGCACCATCTTTACCAGGGGACCAGTGGACTGCTTTCCAGCTAGATTAGCTCATCCCCTGCCTGGGGATTCAGCAAGCAGCCCGCATCTTGTGGAAACTCCAGGTTCAGGCTTCTGCAGGGCCTTGTTCCTGGTGGTTGAGGCAGCCACGGATTCTGGGGATTGGGTAGGGGAGGAAAGAGGGAGTGAGGGGAAGGAAAGGGAGAAGAGAATAGAGCAAGGAGCATGGCTAGAGAGGAGTCAGTGTGTCAGGGAGGGACATGGTTCCAGGAAGCCTGTTATGGTAAGGTGCTGCTGGGGAGGGAAATGGAGAAGGGGCAACAGGACAGAGAACAAGAGTCATAAATTCATTTGTTCATCTTTTCCTCATTCATCCAATAAAACGAAGGATGCCAGTGTTGTGATAATTGCTAATCAAGATACAGGTATATGCAAAATGCTACGAAAATTTAAAGAAGGAGCAAATAACTCTTTGGGGGGGTTGCAGGAGTGGGAAAGTTAGGGGAGCAGGCAGATTTCACTGAAGATATTTAGGTCAAGCCATGAAGCAAGTGAAGGAGAAATCAGGCCCCAAGTCCTCCCCGGCTCTGTGGCCCATTTCTTCCCAGACCTCCAAATCCCAGTCCAGCTGTTGCCCTCACTGGGTTTGAGTCTGAGCTCTGCTACGTGCTTGTTGTGTGACCTCAGGGAAGTGATCTAACCTCTCTGAACCTCCATTTTCTCAGCTGTAAAGTAGGGACGACGCCGACTTGGAGTGTAGTCATGAGATTCAAATATGACAGTGCGTGAGAGGCACTTTGAAGGGTGCCTGGCCCCTGTATAGCACGTGCTCAGAATGATCTGCTGTTGATATTGTCAGTATCAGCAGTGGCAGCAGCTTCATTCCCCCAAGTCTGGGCCTCTGTCTTTGGGCGGAGAGGAAAGCAGAGGCTGTTCCCATCATCCCCCATCCCTGGCCCCCCTGGCCCTTGGGGAAATATGAGAAGCAGAGCTTGAGGATCTAATGTGTGCCCCCCGCGCCCCTTAATCCTTCCTGAACTTGGGGGGGTTGGGTGCGGGGTGGGGGGCGGCACCACTGTAACACCTGCACAGCTCTGACATCTCCTGCCTCTGGGCAGAGAAAGCAATTTCAGAAATGACATGTTGCCAACAAGCAGAAATCAGCTTCTGAATTAAAATGTGTCGGTGTCAGGTGACCCCAGGCTTGGAGGGCTGGCTGCACGAAGACAGCTGAGATTAGGGCCTGTCAGCCAGGGGAGGGGCTGTGCGGGAAGGGGTGCGGGGACCCCAGGGGCTACCGTTGGCCGCCCGGGATTTGTTCGGACAGGGGGGCAGGAATTCGGACACTGGGTCAGGTTCTCCTGCGGCTCTGACCAGCCACCACCTCGCAACTGTCTGCTCTCCGTGGTGGGGGGCGGGGTGGGAGTGCCCGGGCTCTGCTCCCCTGGGATGGCTCCAGCGTAAACACTCTAATGGGCCCGAGAGAGCCAGGGAGGAATGTGGGCCCCACAGCCCCTGGGGACTCGAGGACGGATGGGAGTAGAGGGGATAAGACACCCAAGAGGCTGTCAGCCTCAGCTCTGCAGGTATGCAGGGAGGAGAGAGAGGGAGAGGGAAGGAGAGGAAGATGAGAAGCAGGCGGCCCGAGGAAGAGGCAGGAAGATGCCACCGGCCAGGCTGAATCCTTGCAATTCCCCCATGCCGCCTGCTCCCTGGTGTCCAGGCCTTAGCGCAAACTGTGCTCTGCACTGTGGGAGAAGACGCATGAAGAGGCCGTTTAATTTTCAGCCCTGCTATTTGGGCGTGGCAGGGAGCCTCTCTGAGCTTTAGTTTCCTCCTCTATAAAATGGGGTCGCGGTTGTATGTACCCCTAGGGTTGCCATATCAGTTAAATGAGATAATACATGGAGATGGCGTAAGGGTTTCGGTGTAGCTGGGCGCCTGTCACAGTGCTTAACCACTAGGGATCTCACTCCTTGTCTGTCTCTTTGTCTGTGACTCCCGTGAAGGCCGGGCCTAAGTCTTGTCACCACAGCACCCCGGCACGTTCCTGGCACACTCTTTAGGTGGCCAGTCAGTGTTCTCTGAGTGAGCATTTCCATGAAGGGACCAGGTGTGAGATATGTAAGTAAAGAGTGGGAAATGAAAGGGGAGGGTCCGGGCTTCCCTGGTGGCGCAGTGGTTAACAGTCCGCCTGCAAATGCAGGGAACACAGGTTCGATCCCTCATCGGGAAGATTCCCACATGCCGCGGAGCAACTAAGCCCGTGTGCCACAACTACTGAGCCTGCACTCTAGAGCCCGCGAGCCACAACTTCTGAAGCCCACGCTCCTAGAGCCCGTGTCCCACAGCAAGAGAAGCCCCCGCGATGAGAAGCCCGAGCACCGCAACGAAGGGTAGCCCCCCGCTCGCTGCAACTAGAGAAAGCCCGCGTGCAGCAACGAAGACCCAACGCAGCCAAAAATAAAGTAAATAAACTTCTTTTTTAAAAATACAATAAGTGAAAGGGGAGGGTTGGGGTAGGCAGGGGACCCCACTGCCACTGTCCCTCCAGAATGTCCCCACTCTGATCACAGGTCATCCCTCTGGCCTTTCTTCTAGAGCAGAGCTTAGGCAGGACATGCTTGCTGGCCAGACGGTGACCATATCTCCCCAAGGGAAATCGGACGTAGGGGATCATTCCACGTGTCTTTAGGAGTCATTGGGCCGTCATCAACCTTGGGCCCATCTGAGGAGCTGCAGGACTTGGGGTCACCACAGTCATGTTCCACAGCTCCGGGAACCCAGCAAGGACAGAGCGGGGCTGGCAGGGGTGAGGGGCCCACAGGGGCAGCAAAGAGGGAGGCTGAGGCACTGTTGAGCCTCTAAGGTGGAAGGCGGGTCAGGGAGGCTGGAGCAAGGCTGTCTCATGATTGCAAGAATGGAAATCTCCCTTCCTGACCCCCCACGAGTGCTACTCTAAACGCCTTCCCCACCTGCTACAGGAATTCCATCAGGAGAAGGCATGGCTTCTCCCCCTGCTCAGAGCTAAGTCATCAGAGAAGAAACCCAGGAATTGGAGAAGATTCTAGAAGGCAGTGGGTATGAGCTCAGGCATGAAAAAGGCCTGAGTTTGAACCCCAGCTCTGCCACCCACTCAGTGAATGTTTCAAGCTCCCGGAACCTCCATTTCCTCATCTGTAGAATGGGGGTGGCAATTCTTACCCTGCAGGGTGATGGTGAAAATTAAAAGGAATGGTATGGTGGTAACAGAGAAGGAAAAGCTCTTCTTTACAGAAGAATACCAACTGAAAAATAGGCAAGGAATTATGGAATCAAAAAATCCCCATTTGCAATTGATTTGGACAAGGATCACCAATGGATGCTGAAACTACTGGGTAAAGCGTTGCTGGGCAACAGGATGGTCCCAGAGTCTCCAAGCATCACCCTACAGATGAGTCATGAACCACAAAGGGAAAAAGGTAACTTTACATGGGCGAGACCTGGGGGAAACCACCTAAACCAAGTGATGAAATTCAGCATCACCAGTAATGTTGACAAATGGTGGCCCCTGACAGCATGCACAGAGAACGGTGCACACCACCAAGTAGACCTCTTGCCAAAATGTTTAACCAAAATCTAATCATAAGGAAACAATTAGACAAATCTCAGTTGAGAGACATTCTGCAAGACAGCCAGACTGAACTCTTCAAAACATCAACGTCGTGAAAACAAAGAAGGCAAGGAGACTCTGCTAGATTAGAGGGGGCTAGAGAGACATGACAGCACATTCAGTGCCCGATTCTTGAGTGGATCCTGGATCAGGAAAAAAAGCTATGAAGGATATTTTGAGGGACAATTAGGGCAGTTTGAATAAGGAGTGTGTGGTAGATAATATTGTGTCAATGTTAAATCTCTCAGATGTGATGACAGCCTTGTGATTCTTTTGGAGAATGTTCTGGTTTTTAGGAGATTGGTGATAAATTATTTGTGTCTTGGTGTCTGCAGTGTTCTCACAAATGGATCAACAGTATATACATGTATTTCCCTCTCTCTCTCCCCAGCCCCTTCTACATAGGTATATATATATATATATATCTGCTCCTTGTGGCACCCCTGTCACTGCTCAGAACCAGCCCGTCTCCGGGCCCAGGAACACAGGGTAGAAGGAACACGTCAGAACAGGCACGCAGGTGGAAATGCAGGTGCCCTCATGGTTGGACTGCGAATCTCCTTCTGCCTGCCTCCCCGGAGACCCCGTGTGGATCCCAGCAGGCTGAAGAACCAGGGCAGGGCAGGGACAAGGTTTCTCTGCTGACCTTTGCTCCCAAAAGAGGCCTCCTCCCTCATCAGACCCCCAGGAGCAGCAGCTGGTTGGGGACATGCACTTGCACTTCCCAAAGCATGCTGGGAGGGCAGTGGCCAGGGAGGGACTCTGAGGCTGACAAGTGAATGACCAGAACCATTGCACGGCCGTGTGTCTCATTTCTCCTATGGAACCGTAAGTCCCTGAAGGCTCCTGCTCTGCCTTAAGTTGCCCCACCCCAACCTGCATGGCTGGCCGTAGGATGCGGGCACTAAAACTGCTTGTCATCTCCAGGAGGGGACCCAGGCTCTGGCCTGGTCCAACCAGGTGTATAACCTTGGGTGGGTCACCTCTTTCCTCGGGGCCTCAGCTTCCCCAGAATCCATAGAATGGGATGACCCATCCCCGTGCTACATACTTCTGAGGGGAGGCAAGAACTCATACTTCGGAGGCCGGCAGCTCTGTGTTCTAATCCTGAGACCAAAGCTTGCCAGTGGCAATCGGGAGCCTTCACACCTCATAGCCTCCGTTTCCCTGACCATGAGATGGGCATGGTCGTGTGCAATACGCAGAGTTATTGCAATAAAGCGAGACAGAATAGGTACAAATAGCTGACACGTGGTTTATTGGTTTATTGTCTCTCTCTCTCCCGCTAGAGTGGCAGCCCCACGAGGCAGGGACTTGGTCTCCTTCACTGCTGCACCCCAGCACCTGGGGTGGTGGCTGGCCCTCAGTGGGAGCTCCCTAAACCATCGCTGACTGAATGGATGAACAGAACAGGTGCTCGATATACGATAGGTCTGGCTGTGATTCTAAAATGTGCTGAGACAAAAGCTTTTGAAGTTCATGGTTGTTGAGAAAGGAAATTCTGGGAAGCAAGAAATAATCTTCAGGGCTGGCATGGGTGTCTCTGTCGCTCTGTCAGCCAGTGGAGGACACCAGGGAAGCTGGGCTTATCTGGACCAGGGGCAGACATGATGTGCCCACAAGAGCCAGGCGGCAGCATGCACAAGTGAGGTGGGAGGTACCTAGCAAACTGGGGAGCCCCCATGCATCCTGTCTGATAGGGGTCCCTCTCTCTAGCTGACTGCAGGCAAGGTGGGAATGCAGGACCAACTTGCCAGTGCAGCTGATTTTACAAGATAAGCCAGAAAGCCAATTGAAGACAAATCATTTTTAAAAGAAAAACCCAGATGAGAGCAAACAAAGCCCATCTGTGGGCTGGCAGGGGCCCTGGGTCGTAACCCAGCCCTCTCAGGCAGTGTGGGCAGAAGGAGGGAGGGCCCAGGGGTGGGGGCCCCTGGAGTGGCGTCTACGGGGTCCTCATCTCTCCAGGCCTCTCAGGCAGTCCCAGCCCCTGAGACACAGGAAATGCTGACACGCTGCTGAGATCCAAAAGGCAGGGTCGCACACAGCCAGGGAAGCAGCCGCATCCCTGGGTTCTTGGACTCGGGGTGGATCCAGACTTGGGGCTCCCAGGCTCTGGGTAAGTCAGCTCCCATAATCTGGCCCAGGTTAAAGTTCGATAAATATTCACTGAAAGAACCTCTTCAGTGTGACTTTGAACACAGCCCTCCATCTCTGGGCCGCATCTTGTAAAATGGGCAGTTATGTAGCCGCCCCTACCTCACAGGGATAATGGGGAAATCAAGTGAGATTAAAGGGACAAAAGTGTTTCCAAAGATCAAAAGTGCTTTACAGATGCAAAGTGTGGTCGTCCTTGTCATCATTATTACCATGAGCAAGACAAGTTTGGCCAGAGCAGAAGAGGGGGCCTGGGACCCAGAAGAGCAGAGAATTTACAACAACTTTACAAGGAGGGTCCGGATCAAGCCCATCAGAGCTCTTGTGCAGAGGGGATGCTGCTCACGAGCTCTGGGACAGTCCCGGTCCAGGGACATGGAGCCCACAAGACCTTCTCCCCGGCCACCTGGTGTCCAGCTGGGTGGGCGCCCCAGTCAGGGCAGCTGCATCTCCCCAGATAGACGGCTTCCAGCAGAATACACAAGCCCCAGAGCAGCTGCCCATAAAACATAGAAACTATATAAATAACATAAATATTTTCTCATATCTCTTAGCTATATAAATTATTCTCTTTTGCCCTAAAAACTATATATGCGAGGTAGACAAAAAAAATACCCTGTGAGTGTTTCCCCTAAAGCTGAAGAAGGAGAGGTCCGTGGTCACTGGTCCCAGGGGCCCCAGCGGGGCTGAGGTGGACCTTTGGGGGCAATTGGAAGAGAAAGGGGTGGGAACAGGGAAGCAGAAGAGGGGAGATGGCTGCACAGGGAAGACCTCACAGGCCGAGGGGCCCTCAGAGCCTGACCCGTGCCCTTGGCCTGGTCAGTGTTAGTGGCCAACTGTGGCCACAGTCCCTCAGAGGCTACCCTTTATCTTCCTGCCACCCCGGCACTGCCAGCCATGGACTTGGGATGCAGATGGCATGTTGGTGGACTGGGCGCCCTCTTCCTGCTGCCTTATGCCTAGGGCTGAGCCAGGGTGGAGGCAGGGTTGGGGTCTCAGAGGAGGAGGATAGAGCGGGCTGGCAGAGAGAAAGTCTCCTTGCGACTGGGGAGCAGAAGAAACTAGGGAAACAGCCCTCTGTCCTTTTTCTCTTCCTGCCAAGATGTGGGCCAGCTGCTTGGGTCAGCAAAGTCACTCTCGGGAGGGGCCTCAGGTCAATTTGGCTTCTCATCAGAGCCTCTGCTGCCAAAGATCCTTCCAGCATCCCTCCGGAGGCTGCCTGATTCACCGAAGACGGGGCAGCTTCTCCTCACCCTTGGAGATCACAGGGAGCCGCGGGGGCTTCCTCCTGGGCCTTGCACAGATGGTGTCTCAGCTTTCGGCTGATTCTGAAGAGTTTCCTGTCTCAGCAAAGGGTCAGCAACTCTGGGTTCCGGGAGAAAGGAAGCTGACAGAGGGCGCGGCAGGGCCAGCAAAGCAGCCAAGGGCGTCCCGAAGGAGGTCACTTCCTCCCGGCTGGCATCGGGCTCTGCTCTGGGAAAGCACACAGCTTCCAGCAAAGTGACCCCTGCAAGGTCTTGATCCTGAACCAGAGAGGTGTGTGTCCCTGAATGAGAGCCCTCAGCCTGGCAGGTCCAAGGGGTGTGCATGCATGCGTGTGGGGGGTGCCTGTGTGCACCCGTGTGTATGTACCATCCTCTCTCTCCTCCCTCTCAGGGCCTCAGTAGGCAGCAATGGAAAGGTCCACAGCATCAGAGGGAATTAGCAGTCACCTCTCGTCCTCAGGTAAGAGCCAAAGTGGGGGACCATTAGTAAATGAAGGGGTCCCCCAAGGCGCCAGGCTTAGCAAAGACTTTCCCACGCCTATAACGCTAGCCCTGGTAAAAATCTGAATTAGATGAGTAGCTGTGAGTGTACAAACGTAACCGAATCAGAACTCATAAACCAAGTCTTGTGTATCACGAATGCCAGCTGCACTGGGGCCTCACAGCACAAGGGGACCCCGGTCACACTTACAGCTGGACTGACCCATCCCAGGCAGACTCCAGCCTTTGCTTCTGACTGACCCTGCCTCCCTGAGCCTTCCTGGCCCAGAAGCTCACCTCCCAACATCTTGCTGGCTTTAGGCCACTAATCCCAGGAATTGAGATGGCGGGATGCACCCCCTCTCCTCTCCAAAACCTCAGTCCTGCCCTTCTCTTGGCCTCCCTTATTTCCCTCCACATCCTTCCCACTCTGCCCTCCGGATCCAAGTCCTCAACAAGGCTGGGGACCCTTGGGTTCAGGGGTGGGGCTCCCACCTTTCGAGTCGAGGGAGGGGAAGGCTGATGGGACCCAGTGGGGAGAGGAACACATGTGCACTGGCATGCACGTGGGTGAGTGCATGCACGCTGCGTGCACCTGCCCAGGGGGGCTGGCTGGACATCTGGGTGGCCTCGAGGTGGCCCGGTGCCATGCGAGGTCCTGGCAGAGTCCAGCTGCCACACTGGGCAGGGGGCCTAATGCTTACAGGTGTACACAAGCTCCTCCTGCACGCACTGCTGGCACTCCACGTAGCAACACCACTGCACCTGGCAGTGGCAGGAGAAGGCCACCAGGCGGCTCTGGGTGTCATAGCCCCGCCCGCAGCATAGGCTGCTGCAGCTGGCCTCCCGGGAGCACACCCTGCCCGCTGTGCCGGGCGAGTACTTGCTGGGCCGGCAGAAGCTGGGTGAGTCCTCCATGTAGACCAGGTCCCCGGGCCGTGGGGCCGGGCCCCTGGTGGAGCTGCCTGCTCTGGCTGGTGCCCACAGCTCCAGGCGGCCCAAGGCCTCATTGGTGGCGCTGGACACCTTGACGGCTGAGTCGTGGCGCAGCTTTAACACCTGGCCTGTCTCGCGGAACGGGGAGAGCTGCTTCCAGCAGGTGCGCACGGCGCAGGAGCCCGACACGCCGTGGCACTTACACGTGGTCCTGAGGCCACTCTTCACGGCCTGCGAGGAGAGGCGGAAGGGAGGCGTGGTCAGAGACCCGGGCCCACAGACCCCAGAGCACCAACCCGGGCTGGGAAGCAACAGGAGGATGGGAAAGAGACAGGGGAAGGTCCCCATGGGGGGCGCAGATAAGACTCTAGCTGGCCCACGTGGCACCTTAGTGAAAACTAGCTCTAGGCGCCCCTTCCTCTGGGCAGAGATGGTCCTCACATCTTGGTGAGAGCAGTGTGGGCCGGATGTTAGCCCCAGCTCCTCCCCTGGCCCAAAGTCCTTGTGGAGCAGACAGCTTGCACAACTGAACACAGCAGCCCTGGTTTACACAAACTCAGTGATAAGGAAACAGAACACAGAACTCAATTTCTTAAAGAAATGGAGGCCTAGCCTCTCCCAGCTTTCTGGTCCGAGTAGACCTAGATACTTTTTACCGTCCCGCCCTCCCACTACTGTGTGACCTCAGCCAAGTTCCTTCCCCTCTCTGGGCCTCCTCTGTCTTCCCATCTGTAAAATGGAGAAGGGACAGGGGTTGTACCAGGTCAGTTTTCAAACTACCTTGGCTTCTAGGACCTCCAGGAAGGCCAGTGCTTGGAATGGAGACCCTTCTCCAAACACGTTTCTGCCTCACCAAGGCCCCATCCTGAGCCAAGCTCCCACCTGCTGCCCAGCCGACAGTGATGCCCAGGATCCTTCGCTACTTCCTGGTACCTGGTAATGGTCCAGAATGGATGCCCAAGGAATGTTGGTTGCAAGGATGAGGTTCATCCTGGGCCAGCTCTGTGCATGTGCTGGGGGCAGGGCGGATAATGGCCTCCTAGAGACCTCGCTCCCCAGCCCTGCACTCTGGCTGGGAAGGGCTTGAGTCACCCGGGAACGTGCTCACCTTGATGCCCACGTGGGTGTTGTGGGCGTCTACCCGTGCCCGCAGGTCTTTGCTTCCTCTCTTGGGCCCCAGGAAGTTGTTCAGGAATTTGGTGCTGTACTTGAGGTTGTCGCCGCACACGCCCCACTGCCAGGCCTGCCGGCTCTCCAGGCCCGGAGAGTCATCACAGGTGCAACGCTCCATGCGCCCGGCGCTGCAGGCCCGGGCCAGAGTGTGCGTGAGGGCGGCCGAGGACACCGCGTACAGGAAGGCCGTCTCCTTGAAACCTGGGCCGGGCCCCGGGAGGATCGGGAGGGAGGAGGAGAGTGGGCTCAGGGGCTGTCTGCTGCCCTCTGAGGATACAGTGGGTGGTGGGGCCACTGTGGCGAGCAGGATGAAGGGCCTGTGAACCTGAGGGCACAGCTCAGGGCAGCCTCCCTGTCACCTGCCCTTTAAACTCAGCATGCAAGTTGCTGTTTAAATGGAACTTCCAATTCCCAAGGGAGTGTGTGCCCAGGTTCTAAGGGCAGCAGGACAGGGGCTTCTCCTTCTACTAAACAGGTGAGAACACAGATGCAGAGAGAAGTGACACGGGCATCTGGCGAGTGGCGAAGAGGGTTAAACCATTGATCTTGACCCCAAGCTGATGTGTGAGCAAGTTGGACCACCCCGTTTCTGAGCCCCTGATCCCCTGAAATATGCTTCCTGTGCTTCCTGATGCCTCCCAGTGTGACCCTCTGCTACCTACTGGGGAGTAGACCCAATGACTGAGTGACCTCGGGTCTCCCACCTGACTGGTCCCAAACCAACCGTCCACCCACTTCCAGGACAATCACAGCGCTTGCACTACGGGGTGCAGCCCAGAGCTGGCCTCCCCTGTGAGCTCGCTACCTTCCACCTGCTCTCTGATATACCTGGGGTGCTTGTGACGCTGAGGTGGGGGGGGGCATCAGCTCTGCCCAGACGCTCCCAGCCACGGGGAACAGTTGCCTGAAAGGGGCTGGGCTGCTCTGATGCACCATCGCTCCCTTTTTTGTCAAAAGCGCATTGATGCTTGGTGATAGTCACAGGATGACCTTTCCCCCCACTTGGGCTGAATGCTTTCTGAGGGAAGATGGGGTCTTGCTCGGCTCCGTATCTCCAGCATCCAGCACAGCGCCTGGCTCACTGAGAGCCTCACCAGATGCTTAGTGAAATGATGGCCAAGTGGAGACATGGGGCGGGCAGGGAGGGAGGGAGGGAGCGTGGGCATGGAAGGGAGGGAGGGAAGCATGGACTGATGCTTATGATCAACAAAGAAGCAGGTGAGTCAATGAACAAATGAAGTCTGTTGTTGGCCTGTGTCATGTCACTTGGCCAGCTACTAACTGCCATCCCTCCTTATCTGCTCTCATACCTTTGTGAGTGTGAGTGTGTGTGAGTGTGTGTGTGTATGGAGGCTGAGGGAAGGGACTGGGGGACCGCCCATCTCATCTGTGGGCTCTTCCAGGAATGGGTTGTGCTCCTCCTCTCCTCTCTTGTGTCCTCCTTGCTGCCCTGCCCCCGCCAAACAGGGAAAAGCTAGGCCTCATTAGCTCCAGGACCCTTCTTACTCAGGACTGCGCTGGGCTCGTAAGGGCAACGTGGTCTTGGGAATGTTGGAGTGGGAAAGGCAGCCTCCTCCTCACCAACCCTCCTCCCTCCCAGCCCTCCTCCCTCCCAGCCCTCCTCCCCCCAGCCCTCCTCCCCCCAACCCTCCTCCCCCCAGCCCTCCTCCCCCCAGCCCTCCTCCTCCCAGCCCGCCTCCCTACCTCTCTTGAGCAGCCCCGTCCTCCCCTCTAGGCTGCAGTTCCAGCGCTCATGCCGGAACTGGAACTGGCACTCGAGCAGGCTGAGGTGTGCGGCATCCTGCAGGGTCTCAGCCAGGCCTGGCTCCCGCCGGCAGAGCTGCTTCTGCCGGCGGGACAGCTTCAAGAGGTCACACTGCTTCAGGTGGGCCCCACCCTGTGCTGGGGCAGGGGCGGTGCCCAGACCCGGGAAGGGTGTCAGGACCTCCCGCCCGGTTAGGCTAGAGGGGGCAAGAGAGAAGGGAGACCAGTGACCCTTGGGTCGTGACAGGGGAGGAGGAAGGACAACAATCCCTAAGAATGTGGGGCAGGTGAGTGGAAGGGCCTTCCTGGGGGCTGCACTGTTCGCCCTTCTAGGAGGGAGGCTGGCCCCATGGGGTCACGCCCCCACTTTACAGAGCAGGAAACCAAGATGCTTATAACAAGAGCTAGTGCAAGATCTCAAACCCAAGTCTTCCAGAAGCCAAAGTCTCTGCTCTTCTTACCCACCTTATTCCCCAAACTTGCCCAATCAGAAAAATCATCTGAGGTGCTTATTAAAAATACAGATGCCCAGGATCTATACTTAGCAATTCTGCTTCTCTTGGTCTGGAATAGGACCTGGGAATCTGTATATTTTCCACATTCCCTGGGCAGCTTTGGGGATCAGGGCAGTTTGGGAAACATTGCACATAGCATTGGCTGCTGCCTGGCTTGTATGTTCCTAAGAGGGGCAGGCAGAGGGATGTCGACAGTAAGAAGACGTCCAGCCAATTTCCCTGGTATTCCTCTCTCCCTTACATTAGGTTGTTGCCCAAGTAATGCCATGCCAACCTAACTTGTTTCCATAATCCCCAGAGAGATCTTTAACCATCTGGCCACTCCATGCCTGTTACAAAAAGATACTTAGGGAATACCTGAATGGATGGAAAGGTGGAAGGATGGAGAGATGAAGGGAGGAAGGAAGGATGGGTGGATGGACTGACAGGTGGATGAAGATGAAGGAAGTATATTTTCATCAGGCCACCAGCTCCAGACTCTTTGCTCTACTATATCTGAAGTCCACGGATGCTGACGTCAGGCTGCCACGTTCCAGTGGCCCGTCACTTCCTAGCTGTGTAACCTAGAAGCACTGATTTTCTCCTCTGGAAAATGGAGAGTGTGATCCTCGCTACCTCCTGGGGCTGCTGGGAGGATTATTTGAAAAGTTACTAACCACAGGGCCTGGGACTTGCTGTTTCACTTTCCTGCTAGCTGGAGTTTCTCAAAACTCTTTCCTCTTGCAAGATGTTTTACTCTCTAACCTGGGCAGAGTCTTCCCTTTGTACAGATAAGGAAACAAAGGTTTTACAAAGAGGCAGTGACTAACTTGAGTCTTACAGCAGATCAGCAGCAAGGTGGGGACTACAGTGATTTTTTTTTTTTTTTTTTGGCTGTGCCCCGCGGCATCGTAGTTCCCCCACCATGGATCGAACCCATGCCCTCTGGACTACAAATAGAGCTCACCCTCCCTCCGCCCAGAAGCGGTCCATGGGATGTTTCTCCCAGTTCAAAATATATGCTGTCCTGTACCCTGGTGGCCCTCGGAGTGGGTGAAATATACATCATTCCGGCACCCAGGCTGGAGGAAGCAGCCCCTTTCTGGAATTTGCTGGCCTTGTGGCCGCGGTAAAAGATCAAAGGTGGAACCAGGCGGTGGCTCTTAAAGCTCCTGCTTGGGTGGGGCCCTTGTCACTTGTGTGGCCAGGTCTGGGCTGCACCCCATAGTGCTCAAGGGCCCCCAGCCAAGGCAAGCCCTGTGGCCCAGCCCTGAGTGGCCAGAGAGGCGCACATCCCACAGGGCCAAGGGCGCGGCTCTCCCGTTTGGAGCCACCTGCCCCAGCCAGGACATCTGGCTGGATGCCACACCTTCCCCGTCCACCCCAGGGAGGGTGTGGGTCCTGGCCGGGTCCCAGCTGCCCCCAGAAAGTGCCCGTAGATCCCAAATCCATCAGGTGCAGCCAACCCAGTCTGGAGCAAATCTCGGAAACCCCCGAGCAGAGACAGATGCTATCGGGCTCCTCCTGGCCCAGCCTGGCCCTGGGCTCCCCTCCCAGACAGGGTGAGGGCAGGGACCCGTTAATCATTAATCTGGGGGCAAATGGGTAAATTTCCAGTCCACCAGGTCTACACCCAAACCCCTCCCTGCAGTCTGGCAGGAAACCCTTAGAGCTTGACCCTTGGCAGGTCCAGAGCAGAACCCAATGTCAACTCCAGCCCAGGAGACCCCACCCTGACTGACTTCCGGTGTGGAGGGCAGCTTGGGGGCTGCAGGAGCAAAGGGTACAGCAGCCAGCTAGCCCCTCAAATGTCTTCCTCCCCACACCAGGGACTGGTGCGAGGGGCAACTTCTGTTCATGCAGTTCTTGTGTTTCCCTTGTAGTAGTGATGAACAGATGAGAGAATGAGCAGGGAATGATGGGAATTTTGGCCAACAGGACAGCAGATCCTTCAAGGATCAAATTCCATTATAAGAACAATAGCTATTATTTTTATATCATTATAGCTATATTATATAATATATAATGTATAATTTATATTCTATTATATAATATTATCTACCACGGGGTTTTTTTTGGCCATGCCATGTGGCTTGTGGGGTCTTAATCCCCTGACCAGGGATTGAACCCAGGCCCAACAGTGAAAGTGCCAAGTCTTAACCACTGGACCATCAGGGAATTCCCTTATCTACCACATTCTGAGTGCTTATTACTAAGCCCTTTAAATTACTCTTTCAGACACCTGTTGGGTTGGCTGCCTACCTGTTCCTTCTATCTACATGGTTACCCTGTCGGCCATTTTATACCATATGATCTTGCTGCTCTGGCCTGCTGATTGGACCACTGAGGATCACATGACCCAGGCTGGGCCAATCAGTTCTTTCTCTGGGAATTTGGAATTTGACTTAAGAGAGCATACAGTTGCTTTCTCTCTTTCTTTGACTTAAGACAGCATACAGTTGTTTTCTTTTTCTTTGGGCTTGTAACTCAAGAGATAGAAAGCTGGTCAAAAGAGTGAACCAAACCCATAGAGAGGAACAGAGGTGAAAATGGGAGGGAGAATTTGGGGAGTTTTTCAGCCCCTGGCCCCAGAGTCTCCCTGTGGTCATCTCTGTTCTTACTTGAGACACTCCTATCTGTAGAACAATGTCAAGGCTGAGAGTCAGTTCGTCTAATTAAGGGTGCCGTCCCTGATCACCACCTTCTGACAGCTGTGGAGTACCAGCACACCCTACGCTGCACTTGTGAGCCAGGCTCGGCAAACACATTTTCCTCCCATCAACAGGCCACTGTTTTTTTAATTTCATGTAATAGGCCCTGTGATTGATGGCCCCAGGAGTCCAGTATAAAGTCGGTTAATTTTATTAGCAGTAATGACACTTAGTAGCGATTAATGGTCAGGAAAGGCAGCCAACCGCACAGGAGCTTCAGGCCATGCTGGGCCCTGGTCTGCCCAGGGCTGCTCTCCAAAAAGGCCCCCTCACACTGCCTCAGGGGCCCCCATAGGACCTAGGAAGACAACTGAGAGACATACCAGGACCCAGTTTCCCTTTCATTTGTTTTCTATGTTGCACTTTGGGACCATTTTTTCTTTGAAGAAATAGTGGCAGGACATCAAACTTAGAAAATACCTCAACTGATTTCCTTAAACAGTGCTAGTAAATGCTCTGACACATGCCCTGGGGATGCCATGGCATCTGTTAGAGACGGCTTCTTCTTGGACCTCAGAAGAATTCTGGGTGTTACAGGTTCCAATCGGTTCCGGAGTCCGTGGGCATGATCCGTTCCCATTGAAGAAATCATTCTATCTGGCACTCCAAGCCGAGAACCCCACCCACCAAGCCCTTCTGCAAAAACCTCTACATGTTAGTTGCATCTTGAGGGTAAGATGTACAACCAGAGAAGATCGAGTGAGCTTTGTTGAGCCTAAGGAGTCCAGACAAAATCTGGGGTTTTAATGAAGACACCTCCCCATGGTCAGGTGGGACGCTATCCGTCAAGCAAGCGAGCGCTGTTCTGGACTGAAGAGCAGGGGACAAATAACCTGTAAACTTGCTGATTACCCTTCTGGGCTGAGGGATAAGAGCACCCTCAGGCTCCTGCTTGACTCAAGTGCCCCTGAGACACCTGGGACCAACCCTTCCCCATCAGTTGCACCTGCTTTGGCCCAGCTGGTCTGTCTCCCCCATTCCTGTTTCCTGTCGGGCTCTCTCAGGTTGACTTCCAGCCTCTTTTGTCCCATTAGGAAAGCAACCACCCCACGTGACCGGCTCCGTTCGCATCCCTTCTTTGCCCCCAGCCTGTGCCCCTCTGTCCTTTGCACCCTCAGCCCATGGCCCTTGGTGGTCAGGTCGATAAGACTGGAAGCCCCCACCCTCACACAATGAGATGCCTTTGGCTTTGACCCCAGAGCCTCCCCAGCCACTTCCCAGGCTACCACATCTCCCTCCAAAGTGGGAAAAGTCAAGGGTGCCCCTCCGGACTTCATCTCACATCCCGCGCCCCGAGACCCCCTCTGTCCATGCCTGGTCTTTCCCGCCCATGCCTTCTTTCACCCTGCGCAAGGCTCACACCATCCAGTGTTGGCTAAAGCTGCCCCATCTGGGATGACCTTGAAGGAAGCAAAAGTAGGTTCTCCCAGGCTTTGGGGAAGCCTCCCAGGAGACTGCTTTGGTCTATGGTCAACAGGACACCAGGGACCAGCGAACCCCTGAGCAGAACTAGAGTTCACCCTGGAATGATCACCCAGCACTTGCTAGAGTGTGGGGACCTCAGGCCCCCAAGGCTGTTCTGGCCTGGGTAGTCTGGTCCCAGGTCTGCCCTCACTCACTGGTGACCCCAGGGATGTCCACTCACCCCCTGAGCTCACTCTATCTAACAAATACACCTTGACTAGTGGGAGAGCATGACTGGAGCCTCAGTTCAAATCCCACCTCCGCCTCTTACTAGCTGTTCTACCTTGGGCAAGGCACTTCACCTCTCTGTGCCTGATCTGTGAAATGCAGATAATCACAGGACCTATTTCACATGCTTATGTGAGGATTAAATGAATTAACATCTGTAGAGCTCTTAGAACTGTATCTGGCACACGGTAAGCTCCAGGTAAGTGTCATTCTTAAGCATCTACTACGTGCCAGGTGCTGTGCTGGGTGCTGGGGCACACACTCATAACCTCAAGGAGCTCACAGTCTGGAGGGAACTTGGCTGGATTCAGAGCACTGCAAACTCTCCCCAGACCCCAAGGGGCAGGGAAGGAGAAGGCTCTGAACAAGCCCAAGTCCCAGAGGAACAATAGCTGCTCAGGGACCTGGATCAGATCTCCTAACACCATCTGGGTAAGACCCTGACCTCAGCCAGTCCCCTCCTGCCTGTAGTGGGAGGCCCGGGGTGGAGAGGTGGCTGAAGGAAGCTCTTGGGAGCTCTCTGGAGAAGGCTCGGCAGGTGTAGAGCACTTCCCATCACCTGGGGGTGCCCAGGCTCTGTTCTACCACCCCCACCCCCATCCCTGTTTCTGCTCGAGAGGGTCTGATGGTTCCAGAGGCGACCGCCCCTGGGATGTGGGTGGGTGAGCAGGTGGGTGGCACAGGACAAAACTGGCGGTTCCCAGGACACCAGGTAATGCCAGCCTGTCTGGACACTTAGCTGGAGGGACCAGGAGCTGTTCCTGGCACCAGGGCTGGTGCCAACTGCAGGCAGCTACCTGGGAACCAGGAAAGCCTTGCCCTGCCTGGAGCATTGGCCTTGGCCCCGCAAAACCCTATTAGATGCTCCGATAGCAGGCTTCCTCCGCTGCAGGGCCATTTGCATGGTAAGTGCACCTTTTGTGCTTTCATCTCAAATATCTCAGCCCACCTCTCCCGCCCTCACTAAATCCCCCTACACACACACACACACATACACACACACACACACACACACACACACACACTCACACTGACACTTATACTCCCCACCCCCACCTGCCCTCTCCAGCCCCCACCTCTTCCCAGCAGGGGAGAGTTAGTGAGGACAGTGTCTGGCCCAGGAAAAGAGGGCACATGGCTCCGGGCAGTCCTTCTTCAGACAGGGGGCCCCCTCCACACCCCTGGCTCCTCTCCCCTCCTCCCGTCATCTGAGGGGCCCCGAGGTTTACTCTGCTGAGAAGCACATCCCTCTCCCCATCCTTCAGACTCCTCTCTCCTTGACAAGACTCACTGTCACCTCATACGTCCTCCATGAGGATGTCCTTACTGAGCAGCCTTAATGGCAAATTTGGCAGGTACCGTTTCCCACTTTTCCTCCAACTCCCCCTCCCCCATCCCTTCACTCACTCTTTTATTTAAATATCAGTATTGAGCATCAGCTTCAGGCCACAGAAGACCAAAACAAACCAGACTGCTCACTACATCCCTGTCTGGGTCTCAGCCTTCCTTTCCTCCCCACCTCTTAGCCTCAGAACCCACCTTGAGGACTGAATCAGCACACCTCCCCGCCCCCCACCAGCCCACCCCTGGCTCAGAGAGAAAAGAGACTGGCCCAGCTGTGGGCTTTATCTCTCCCAGAACAGCTCCACTTCCTGTTTTGCAGCCGCCCACTGGGCTGCCTGCTGAGGATGGCATCGTGGAGACGGGTGCTCAGGAGCTAAGTGGGCAGCAAGCAGGCCGCCCAACAGGCTTGCTTTGCATCTCAACAATCTCGGGTATTTAGAGCCTGGCTGGTGCAACATCTGTGGAGGAAATGCTTCCCCCTTCCTCCTCCTGTCTTCCTGCCACTCCGCTCAGGCTCAGGCTGAAGCTGAGGAGGGGAAGTCTTTGTCCCTGGCATGGATGGATCAGGTGGCACAGTGACCATGGAGGGTACCAAAGTCACTCCTGTGCAAAGGAAGCCCTCCCCTTCACAAGTCTGGGATGATAAGCATCTCCCCCACTTCCCCGGCTGGGTCCAAATGTACACCACTTGAATCATGATATTCTAGGGCTGGGGAAACCCTTCAGGATCACCCAGTCCAGATGTTTTGCCCTGATGGCTTCTGGGAGGTACCCCAGAGGCTTCTGCAGTGCAGGCAGGAAGGCAAGAGGTTTGCCAAGTATGCAAGTCTCTGCTTTGATCTGTCTGGTGCCCTGGAAGTTCATGTAAGATTCTTGTCCAAGATGATCCACTGAGTTAGTGGCAGGGCTGGGGCTGCACCCCCGGTCTCCCGATTGCTTCCATCAAGATTGGCGGTCTCTGCTTTCAGTTTTAATGTAACACTTCAGGGAAGCAAAAGCAGCCTTCACCATGGTAAATGTCTACGGTGATCGGAACGCAAGGCTGGTAGGATTGAAGGGAAGGAAGGCTGGTCAGGACTCCTCTGGCCCCCTGAGCAGCTGAGAGGAGAGAGGACCCTGGTCTAAAACTCAGTTTCTTTTCAGCCAAGAGTCAGAAATAAAGCTTGGAGCAGTGGGCTGCCAATTCATATTGAAGTGTGAGAGTCTGATATCATAATGCCAGTACCTGAGAACATACTTTGCTAGACAGAGGAAGCTCAAAGGAGAGAGTGTGGGATCATGAAGAGAAGAGAGAAAGGGGAAGTCTGGGGTGAGGAAAGGAAGGGGAGGAGAGGAGGGGGGCTGGAAGCCTTAAGATAAGCTTCCCCAGCTTCTTGGGTTCACAGGCCCAGCCCTGACCCAGGGGAGGAGTCGTTTAGGGGACACAGCATGGGGACGGCAGGGAAAGGCAAGTAGTCGCTGAGGCTGTATCATCTTGGGGCAGCCAACACCCACACCCAGCTCTGCCCCGACCATGGGATCCTGGCTCATGGGCTGGCCAACTTTGGCCAAGTTTTTTTTTTTTTTTTTTTTTAGCGGTACGCGGGCCTCTCACTGTTGTGGCCTCTCCCATTGCGGAGCACAGGGTCTGGACGCGCAGGGCTCACGGGCCCAGCCGCTCCGCGGCATGTGGGATCTTCCCAGACCGGGGCACGAACCCGTGTCCCCTGCATCGGCAGGCAGACTCTCAACCACTGTGCCACCAGGGAAGCCCTGGCCAAGTTTTTTTAACCATGGTAAGTTGACCAACTAACCAGCTTGGCAGTCTCTTGGGTGGTCACCCTTATCCCTGTGGACAGGCAGGCTCAGGCTGGGCTGTGGGCCCTGGGAGGGCCTGGCTCCTGGTGAATGCCTTGTGTGTGATCACCCTGTGATCTGGACAATTCCACTGTTTACATATGCTCTCGGAGGAGATGTCCCATGCTGCAGATTCCATTTGTCCTCCTGCAGGTCCCAGGGATGGCTCATGCCCCTCCACACCCCTCCCCTCAGCCCTAAGGATAGCAGGAACCTCCAGCCTGGTCAAGGAGCCACTCTCTGAGTATGCCTAGTGAGGGCCCGAGTGGTCAGGACAGCCCCAGGGTATAGATGGAGTTATAAATGGCTTCCCTGAGAATACAGCAGGGTCCTCCAGAGCAGGACCAGGACAACTTCCCACCTTGGAATCTCCTGGATGCAGAGCCAACCAGGGTTGTAGCAAAGGGCCCCTCCCCTCATGCCAGGCCATGCTCTTCCTTGTCTTCCTGCCATGGCTAACTCAGTCCAACCTCCATGCCTTTCTTCATGCTGTAATTGCTACCTGGGTTGCCTTTCCCAGTCTAAAAGCCCTCGTGGATCCCCTGGACTCTTATAACCACAGCCTTTTTCAACACTTGACTCAAAAATGCAGGGAATGGGAAAGGTGATCCTGAGGCCCTATTCAGCTCTAGTAGCCTAAGATGCTTGTCTGCCTCTTCCAGGAAGTCCTCCTTACTTGCCAGCCCCATCCCACTCTAACCATCCAACTTCTTTGTCTTCTCCCAGTTTTTCAGATGTAGTACCATTAGCTCTGCATGGCTCACTTATTTTCTTCCTCCTCAGGGCTGTATAGGCAGTCTCTCCAAATAGGCCGTAACCCCCTTGGCAGAGGTCCTGGTTTCTCATCCCCTGAGGCACCCCCATCCCCAACCCAGGCACCTGCTGACTGCATACATCCCTCAGGTGTTAACTGCCAGGCAGAGTATAGCTCCAGGCTCTCCCTCAGTCCCCTCCACTCCCAGGTCCAAACCACTGGCCTCCCTGCCGTCTCACTCCCAGGCTGCAGGGGTTACCTAATACCCCCCAACCTCACCACCAAACCTTCCCAAGCTCAAGCCTCGAAGGCTCTGGAAGGGCGTGGCTCTGGAAAGGCGTGACTCTGGAAGGGCGTGGCTCTGGAGGGGTGTGGCTCTGGAGGGTGTGGCTCTGGAGGGGACGTGGCTCTGGAGGGGTGTGGCTCTGGAGGGGTGTGGTTCTGGAGGAGCTTCCCTGTGGCCATGCCTGCCCCAGCCCTCAAACTGGGATCTGGACCGACCCAGATCTCAGGGCAGTCTGGCCTCGGTCAGTCAGACCCTGACTCCTCTGACCAGCTTAGCCCCTATGGGGACAGGGAGAGCCAGGCTGCTTCCCTCTGAACCCCAGTTTCTGGGGATAAGCTGTGCTTGGGCAGCCAGAGTCTCCCTCTGATACACAGTAAGAACTCGGTCCAGGTCTTTCTTTAAATCTCAATGTACCCAACCTCTCGTGATGACACGTGACAGGTTCACAAAATTTTATCCAAGATTCTGGACTCCAGAAATCTCCGACAACTACAATTTTGGGGTACAGCTGTGGCGAACTTGTATGGCAGCAAGACTTGACCTGAACCAAAGTGAGAATATTTATGGTCTATATTTATCCCAACGTGTAGATGTTTTTCCTGCAAAAATAATCGTGTCCGATTACTGGGGGCTGCCCTATACCTTGCTAGGGATATGATGTTATACGTGGTATGCGTATTGTATTATCTTGCTAAAATTTGAAAACTCCTGAAATCTGAAACACATCTGGCCTCAAAGGGATTGTCACTATGGGGAAAGCAGACCTTCTCTGCTCTTGCCCTAAAACTAGTCTCTTTGGAATTTCCAAGACAGACTGAACATGGTGGTTTGATTTTCTCTTGAATCTTTGAGACTCTTCGAGACTCTTCACCCTCTCTCTTCAGTCTCTCCAGTGAGAGGGTCTGGGCCTGAGGTGTCTGCCCCACCCCCAGCTCATCTCTGCTGCCCCCAGGATTCCCATGGAAGGCCAGGTGTGGTTGACTTCCAGAGTCTGATGGGGGCTAGTGCCTGCTCTCTGCTTTGCTTCCCATTCCTATGCTGACAGAGGCCAGGTCGTGGCCAAGCAGCATGTGCCTGAGAGGGCCATGCAGAAAGAGCAAACATGATGGGGCAGAGAGGGAGGTTCTGGGGGCGAGGAAGGGTCAGCAAAAGGGAGAGGGGACTGCCCACCCTGACACTCACTGTGGACCAGGAAGCAATGCTAGGGACCGTGGGTGGAGTCAACCAACAACAGGGCCCCAAGACTTCCGCTTAAAGGGCTCTATGCACGAATCGGAGATGTGAGCACATAAAAAATTAGGTAACAAACCAAGAGTTGAAGACATGCAGTGCGAGAGATACCTACGACGTACGCCACGGGAGAGATGTAGGCTACGGGGTGGAGGGCTCAGAGGGTCAGAGCTGCCCAGGGGAAGGCAGGCCTCAGCTGGTAGTCAACAGGCACAGGAGGCAGTGTTGAAGAGGTTGGCTCCGGGTTCTGACAGACTAGAATTCAAATCTAGGTGCTGCCCGCCACTGGCTCTGTGACTGTGGGCAAGGCACTTGGCCTCTCTGAGCTTCCCCCCACACCCCCACTCACCTGTAAATGAGGATAATTCCACCAGCATTTACCTCCTGGGATGTCACAATGGTTAAATGAGATTATGCACATAAAGGGCTGCGTATAGGAAGGATTCAAATTATATAACGACTGGATAAAGATGAAGAGAGGAAGGAACAGATGTCAAAAAGATACTCCTTAACCTGGGATGCTCTAAGACGGGCCACTAGATTTCCTGGACTCCATACATGTGGAGAGCATTTCAGCACTTTTATATACATAAAACCCTCATAACGACCCTACAAGGTAAGGACAAGCCCATTTTATAGATGGGAAAACTGAGGTCAGAGCAGTTAACTGACTTGCTCTGGGTCACAACTAGTAAGTGGTTGGCTGGAGGATTTGAACTCGATCTGTGTGATTACAAGTCCAGCACTCCTTACACTATAGCAGGGCATTAGGCTGGCTCCCATCCTGCTCAGGCTGATGCCAGGGTGAGGGTCTCCCTCACAGCACCTGGCCCACCTCCTCCTGAGCCCAACTTCTACCTGAGCACACAAGCCTAAAGGCACCAGGACCTCTCTTCCTTAGGAGATTCCAGCCCAGGTGTCCCCCAGACCCCTTGCTTCTCTCTCTCCTGTTTCCTCCCCACTCAGCCTCAGAAACTCCACCACCGTCCACTGAGGAGGCTGGTTTGACCCCAGCTCTAGAGCCCAGCTCCTCATGGGTTACAGCTGAGCCCAGAGACAAGCTAGCCTAAATTCCTTCCCCCAATACAATGATTCTTATCAGTGATGTTTGGCTTTCAATCTACCACCCCAAAGCAGTAAAATTTCTTTTACCCTTTCTTCCCTCCAACCGTGTTTTTCTCAGGACGCAGTCAATTCCTAAAACTGTTTTTAGAAAAACATCCAAATACATAAAACACTTAGGAATAATTTTTTAAATGTTTGCAAGACCTATACACTGAAAATTACAAAACACTGCTGAAAGAAATCTTAAAAGCCCCCAAAAGAGAGATATGGGCAGTTTATAAACCTGAAGACTCAATATTGTTAGAATACCAATCATCTATAAGTTGATTTATAGATGCAATGCGATCCCAGTCAAAATCCCAGCAGTCCTTCCTGCAGATATTGACAAGTTGATACTAAAATTTATGTGGAAATACAAAGGATCTAGAGTAGCCAAAACAATTTTGAAAAAGGACAGAACTTATAGTACTTGGTTTCAAGACTTACCATACAGCTACAGTAATCAAGACTGTGGCATTGGCCTAAAGATACACTTATGGAATAGAATAGAGAGTCCAGAAATAAGCCCTCATATATTGGGTCAATTAATTTGCAACAAAGATGACGATGAAAAAAGGATCATCTTTTTGACAAATGGTGCTGGAACAAGTGGATATCTACATGGAAAACAATAAACTCCAACATTTACCTCACACCATCCACAAATATTAACCCCAAAAGAATCATAGATCCGAGTGTAAAAGCTAAAACTATGAAGTTTCTAGAAGAAAACATAGGAGGAAATCTTTGCAGCCTCTAATAGGCAGAGATTTCTTGGATGAGACACACAAAAAGCACAAACCATACAAGAAAAAGTTCAAAAGTTGTACTTCATCACAATTAAAATCTTCTGTTCTTCATAAGATAACAATAAGAAAATGAAAAGGCAAGCTACAGACAGGGAAAAAATATTGCCAATGCCTTCTGACAAAGAACTTATATCTAAAACATGTAAAGAACTCTTACAACTCAATAAGACAAATAACCCAATGAAAAAGACATTCAAATGACCATATGATCCAAATATCCAGTCCTAGATATATATTCAAGAGAAATAAAAACATATGCCCACAAAAAGGGATGTACATGAATGTTCACAGCAGCTTTATTTGGAATAGCTCCAAACTGGAAACGATCCAAATGTCCATCAACTGGTGAATGAATAAACAAATTGCAGTACATCCATACAGTGGAATACTACTCAGCAGGAAAAAAGGAATGTGCTACCGATACATGCAACAACATGGATGAATCTCAAAAAATTATTTTGAGCAAAAGAATTCATACACAAAAGGCTATATACCATATGATTCCATTTATATGAAACTCTACAATGGGCAAAACTAAAGTGACAGAAAGTGGGGAAGTGGTGACGGGGGCGGCTGGTGGGAGAGTGTTGACTGCAAAGGAGCACAAGGGATCCTTTGGGATGATGGCACTGTTCCATATAGCAATTGTGGTGGTGGTTACACAGGGTATACATTTGTTAAAACCCAAACCGGGGGGGCTTCCCTGGTGGCGCAGTGGTTGAGAGTCCACCTGCCGATGCAGGGGACATGGGTTCGTGCCCCGGTCTGGGAGGATCCCACGTGCCGTGGAGCAGCTGGGCCCGTGAGCCATGGCCGCTGAGCCTGCGCGTCCAGAGCCTGTGCTCCGCAACAGGAGAGGCCGCAACAGTGAGAGCCGCGTGTACCGCAAAAAAAAACCCAAAAAATCCCAAACCGTGCACTTAGAATACATGCATTTTATTGCATGTAATGTTGATTTGGAAAAAAAAATTAAGGTTGTGTTTTGCTTCTTCACAATGATGACACTTCCACAACCCAAGAAGATGGTTAGAACCCTAGCAACCACCAAGAGTGAGCCTGTACTGAGCACTTAGTATGTGCCAGGCACCCTACCAGGCCCTTTCATTCGTTGTCTGAATTAAGCCTCACACCAGCCTTTAGGATGGGTATTATCATCACCCAAAGCTCAGACAGGTTAAGACATGTGCCTGGAGTCACACAGCTAGCAAGAGGCAAAACCAGGATTCAAACTAAGTTCTAGATGACTCAAAAGCCTGTGCTTTCATAAACGGATCTGTACCATCCCTAGATAGGAAAGAAACCCAAACAGGGCAGAGGTCACACATTTAAAAAGCACCACCAAAGTCAACTAAGATTTTAAAAGCTGCATCCGCAGGAACTATTTCTAGATACAAAATTCACTGAGATGACTTTTGACAAGGCCTAACATATACCCAGCTCATCACATAATACAGTGAGTGTTCATTTATAAAACACCACAGAACTTAAGATTTGCAGAATTCCCAAGCCATTTGAGCCAAGACATGAGCTCGTGAGTAATCCTAGACTTCCAAGCCAGGACCAGCTGGTTAGGGAACATTAGGACCTCCAGATGCTAAAGACCTTGAAGGCAAGTGACTCGATCGTGGACAACACTGAGAGTGGTCCAGAGCCAGGACAAACCTGGTCCACCTTCCATCCCACTGTCATCGTGCCATCCTCTGGGAGCCCACCTGATACCCGAGCAGGGCTCAGTGCATCCTATCTCACTGCTGAGGACAGAGGAGAATGCTGTGACCTCACCCATCCCACTACAGCCAAGAATCTGACAGATTTAACCAAGTAGGGGAGGGGGCAACCCTCTACCTCCTCACCCTCTGCAGCTCCTTTGCAGCTGCAGCTCTCCTGGGTGACCACACAGTATTAGCTCTAGTGGCTAATACTCTCTGTGGAACAAAGAGTCCAGATTGGCGGCAGGACCTGGTTTCTATCCTGCCTCTCCCACTAGCTTGCTGTGCGACATAGCGTGAGTCACTGAAACTTTCTCACCCTCAGTTTCCTTTTGGGAACTATTTACACCCATCCTGTACACCTCAAGAATGGGTCTGAGGATCAGATGGCAGAGGGGCTGAACAAGAAAATTATCTGTAAACTGCAATACTAGTTACGTTATTATCGGCATCACCAGAATTAGGTGCTAGGCTCAAGCAAAAGCACCAGAAGCAGTTGCTGGCTCACTGATTTGGGGATGATGGTTCCTTCATCTGCAAAATAGGAATAATAATACATGACCTGCTTGAAGCAGGGAGTTAGACCAGAGAAACTTTGGGGGTCACTTCCAACTCTAAAGCCTGACTCTATGATCTTAAAAACCCCAAGAAGATTGGCCTCACCTGCTCTCCTGATGTCTGAATTTTCTTTTATCAGGATGCCAAAACACTTGATCTTATAATCAGAAATGAGACTTCAGATGCAAATGACCTAGAGGGGGGAGAAGCACATTGCCTCACATTCTCACTGCAGTGTTATAGATTCCTTCCAGAGAGCGAATTCGGATAGTACGATGGAAAACCTGGCCTAACTGAGTCATGAAAGGGCTTCCTCAGTGAGAATTCGGGCTGCATCCTGTCTGTTCTCTGAGACCAAACACAGAGCAGCACAAAACCCCAGTTTTAGCTTATTCTCTGAACATGTTTCCTCCTCCCCAGACTGGGGTGGTGGTGGCTTGAGTGTATTTTGCCAGCTCTGTCCAGGGGGGCTCACGACTTGGAAGAGGTTCCCTCTCAGCCCCAACCCATGCCTGATCCACCATCTCCCTTTTCATTTCCAAGACTGCCCCCTTGCTCACGGCCCTCAAATTCCAAACCTGTGCACTGCCACAAACTCCTTTCCCTTCCAACCACACCAGCCTGGGTGGTTCCAGCTTCCTGGAGCCCCTCTCCTCCCATCTCATCTGGCCCTTGCCCCATCCTCAACCTCCAAACCCAAGCAAACACAAGGATTGTGAAAATGAGCTGATATCCAAGAGGATGCAGGCACCATTTGTCCACACCCCTCTCCTGCCCCCACTCTCCATTCCAGCTCAGAAACCCCTGCTGGGGCTGGAATATCAAGACACTGTATCTCCTTAATAATTAGTAACATTAGTTGAGCATTTACTATGTGCCAGACCCTGTTCTAAGTGCTTTACATGTACTAACTCACATGATCCTCATATGAAATAAGCACTATTATTCTCATTTTAAGGATAAGAAACTGAGGTACAGAAAGGTTAAGTGACTTGGCCAAGAGCACACAGCTAGCAAGCAGATGGATTGGGGATTGAGCCCAGAGTCTGTGCCCTATAACCATTTTATCCTGTCTGCTGAGGCAGGAGCAGTGCCTTTTCAAGACTGAAATCATTGGGAAACGAACATGAATGCACAGTGCTCTTGAAGTGGATAGAGAGGCTCAGTCATATCAAGTTTAGCTCCTTCTCTGTACAAAAGGGAACAATGAGGCCAGAGACTAAGCGATCTTCCCAAGTCACCAGCAAGCTGAGCCCTGAGCTAGGGTCTGGGCTGATGCCACCCGCTATATATTTCAGGAGCGGCCACTGCCCACAGCCAAGGCATGTTTTAACCAGGGGTCATGACCTGGAAATTAGCCCACAGCCCTTATTCCAGCCTGTGCAGGACCTCTCAGACCCTCTCAGACCCTTATTCGCCCCCTCCCTGCCAGGTCCTTAAGAGCAGTCTCTGGCAGGTCACTTGCTTGGTGGTTTATGTTTTTTGGTTTTTGTTTGTTTGTTTTTGCCTTTGCTGGGGTCAGACTGTAAACCTCATCTTGATTTGGGGTGAGGATCACAAAAAGTGCCATGATTTAAAGTAAGAGACTGTATATATTTAGAACAGGCTTTGGGTGGAGGTCAGGAAAGTCCCTTCACACCCACGACCCCATCTCCCACCCCAAGTCCCTGCAATTCAGGGTCAGAGAAGGAGGGACAATTGCCCTGTAACTTGCTCTCCAAACACTGCCCACTCCCACTCATTCTCTCCCCAGTTGTCACCCCCAACTCTGACCCTCCTTTTCCAATCATGTATACCGCCTCCCCTCTTACTCTCTTCGTCATTCTCCTGAGAAGTCACCCGACGCCAGGTCTGAGATTTGGTTGGGTTTCCCCCACAGACGGTTCCCTCCCGCTCTCCAGCTGACACTCCCCACGGTCCGCAGGTTCCCCCATCCCTCTTGGATCAGCGCGATCCCCTCCCCCAGCCTCGGTAAAAACCCACCCCACCCATCCAGCCAGCCCTCCGGGTCTCCGCTCTGCGGGGCGAAGGCAGAGGGTCGGGAGGGAGCCCCAGGCAAGGACGGGTGGCTGGACAGACCCCAGGATGGGGGCGGACAGGGCACCGAGTGAGGATCCGAGAGGGCATCCGAGCGCGGGAGGGACGCCTTGGACAGGCAGGGACAGGGAGCCCCGGGGAGGACGGGGACAAGGTGCGAAACGCCTGCAGAGTCCGGGAGCTTGGGTGGGGGTCTGAGACCCGGCCGAGTGGGCGGGATGAGGTCTCGGACAGGACGGGGTGAGAAGAGCAGCGGTGAAGGGGACCAGAGCTCGGACGCTAGAAGGTGGGATCCGGGTCGGAGTCGGGGAAGCCAGAGAAGGAGTTCTGGGCGCGAACTCCGACCCCGAGATGGGGCTGGGTATCACCGGGGCTAAGGTCTGAGTTCGAGATCCCGCCGGGGCCGGGGCCAGGGCCAGCGGAAGGGAAAAGTTGGCCTTGCTGCAGCGGGAGGAGGGGAAGGCAGGCGGGCCGGGGCGCGGCGGGCACTGACCCGAAGTAGGCGGCGGCGGCGGCGGCGGGCAGCGCCAGCAGGCAGAGCGCGGCCAGGGCCAGCGCGGGCGGGGGGCGCATGATGCCGGCGGCGCGGCGCCCTGTCGCATCTCCTCGCGCCGCTCCGCGCTAGCAGCGCCGCCACCAGCCGCCCGCGGGGCTTTAAACCCCGGAGGGGCGGAGCGGGCGGGCGGACAGGAGCGGCGCTGGCTGCGCACCCCCGCAGGCGGCGAGCCCCCCGCCTCATTGGCCCCGCCGGCTTGCCCCGCCCCGTCGCGGGTGGGGCCACCGCCCCGGGTCCGCCCCCGCCCCGCCCCCAGCTCCCGCGCCCACCCTCCCCAGGTGAGAGCTCACCTGACGCGGTGCGGGCCTGGAGACGCGGCGGCTGAACGTGAAGGTCCCGCGCCTGGAGAGGCGAAGATGGGGGTACGAGCCGGGGACCAGGGAGTTTTTGCCCCTCCGGGCGGGGTGGAGGCACACGCAGGATACCTTCCCCCAAAGAACAAGGGGGCGTAGAAGGAGGGAGGCGCCTGGAGTCTGAGCAGTGTCTCGTCCGCTCTCTAGACGGGCCGCTGCGGGTCCCTCTGCCCAGGCTCCACGACTCCGAAGGCAGGGCCGGCTGTGGATGCAGAGCCGCTCTTCCAGAGCAGGAGAAATGCACGTCTAACGGCAAAGGGAGTCCTGGTTGGGGCGGGGGGGTCCCTTGGTCAGAGCGGAGTGGGGAAAAGGGAGCCCAGTTTCTAAACAGGAGACTGTCAGGGAGGACGTCTCAGTGAGCATTTGCTGATGTTCATGGAACAAAAGTGCAGATCCTCTGGTCAGTGGGGGCAGGCAGAGCCAGGATGGGGGTGGGAGAGGAACCTGCTTTCTTCCAAAGAATGTAGACGCCAGAACTTCTGTCAGACAGGGTGGAGATGTCCAGTGTTGGGCCATAAAGCTCTGTCTTGCTTATTCTTTTTTAAAGTTTAACCCCAATTCCTGCAGCGAAGGTGCAGTGATCAAGGCAGTGTGTGGCACCCATCTAGGAGGGAGGCATAGAACAAATGGCCCAAGCAAGATTTAATATGTTTTTGAGAGTCTTGAACACTGGGTCAAATCAAGCAAAACAAAATAGAACTTGCACTGAATGTCAAGATCTGCATGTAAAGTTTCCAAAAAATCAACCATGCATGCAGAACATCAGGTGACAGTGACCTTGGCTTTGTGAACACAAAGGCGCTGGGAGACTGGTGGGAAGACGGGAGCTGCAATATTAACAGAGGAAGCCCCCAGCCATAGTGAGCCTCTCTGGGCTCAGTTCCCCTGTCCAATGAGGGGAGTGATTAGCTGATGAATGATCTTTAACAACTCTGACAGCGATATCGCATCTCATGGTTCTGTTTATTGAGGCACACGGTCCAGTGTAGTGGCCAGAGACATGAATTCAAATCATGTAAATTATGAACCTCAGATATGAAATGGGGATGACGATAAATATCTCACAGGATTTTTGTGCAAATAAGAGTGATGCCATGGGAGTTCCCTGGAGGTCCAGTGGTTAGGACTCCATGCTTTCACTGCCAAGGGCGCAGGTTCAATCCCTGGTCGGGGAACTAAAATCCTGCAAGCAGCGTGGTACGGCCAAAAAAGAAAAAAAAAGAGTGATGCCAAATGCCTAGCAGGTGCTGGCACTCAATATCAGGGGTTGTTATAACTGCAGGTATGACCAGTGGTGTGCTGCATTGCGGGGTGGGTGGGAGTCTGATTTATATCATTTGCAGATTCCCGTGCTGCAAATATTGCCACCGTGGCTGATTTCAAGCTACCAATGTGGCATCATCCTTGATCTAAGGAGTTAGGAAGAGATTTGCACAGGTGGCTCCACAAGCCAGTCCAAACCAGCTCCAGCACACAACTAGTAAGACCTTGAACCAGGCTCAATGAGGCTCAGAGGAGGGGAGGCCAAGCTGGACCAGTGTGAGTCAGAGAGGAAAAAGAGCCCCCACCAGGCGCCAGCCACCCCAATGGGCACCTGAGTTCGGGCAGGTGAGGAGGGAGCTGCCCCAGCTGCCCCTCGTCTCCTCATGCCCATGGGCACCCACCATACACACAAGTACACACAAGCATGCACATGCCTGGAGGGGGGGGCGAGGAGGGGGAGGCACATTCTCCCAAAGTGACACATTTTCAACGTTTCATAAAAGTTACATGTTGACATCTGACAGTTAAAGCTGTGATGCAGGGAAATTGGAGAAAACACCAAAGATTCACCGGGGACATTAGTGGTTGGATGGTGAGATACACATGGAAATATCCAGAAGGAAGTTCTTTTAAAAACATTTTATTTTAAGTATAGTTGATTTACAATGTTGTGTTAATTTCTACTGTACAGCAAAGTGATTCAGTTATACGTATATATACATTCTTTTGCATATTCTTTTCCATTATGGTTTATCACAAGATATTGAAATAGTTCCCCATGCTATACAATAGGACCTTATTGTTTATCCATTCTATATGTAATAGTCTGCATCTGCTCATCCCAAACTCAGAAGGAAGTTCTTGAGCCTCCACCAGCCAATGGTGTGAACCCCACCCTTGGGTCCAGCATGTCTCACTGAAGCCTCAAGCCTCCTGAGAGGTTAGGGCAATCATTATTCCCATTGCACAGATGAGTTAAGTGAAGCTCAGGAAGATTAAGTATCTGGTGCTTGTGACCCAGCTGCAAGTAGTGGAAGCAAGAGTTAAGCCCAGCCCCAGTGGGTCGGTCACACTGCTTGTCACTCATGATTGGCCACGGCTGGCTGAGGGCCACCCAGGCATAGCCTGACTCACAGTGGCCTTTGCATAATTCTTCCTTACAGAGCATCATGTACCTCCTAAGTGCCAATCATCATTAAGGGGCTCTAGTCTGGAGGAGGAGATGATGGTGAAAACAGATTATCTCCACAGTTGTGATATTGTGGGACCCCTGAGGAAAGACACAAGGATCAGCCCTCAGGACTTACAGCCTGGGCCATAATGATTTGTTCCTCACACCTCCCGCTCTGCCCCGTGAGCTCCTCAATGGGGGGTGGGGGGGAGGGGGGGAGGGTGAGTTTTACTTCTTTCTGTATCTCCAGGGCCTGACACAGGGCCTAGCCCTTAGTAGGTACTCAGGTAATGTGTGTTGTCGTCAGCTTGTAACTTAGGTCTAAGGCCTTTTTATGGGGCTGCAGAGATAGAAAGTGTTATTCTGACACAATGCATGCTCACAGAAACACCCCCTCCCATGCCCAGACACATGCTCCATCACATATACACACACACACACACACACACACACCCCTTGACACTCTACAACACAAGTCCAGGCATTCAGTGACACACAGACTCCCCCATACCTCCCCCGTGGCTGTCTAAATTCCTAGGCAGACCCACAGCTGCTCCCGGACCTACACGTTCACACAGGTATGCAAGAGAAGCATTCTTAGACATCCACATGCAGCTACCTGTCTCCAAGAACCAGCCCAAGGCAGCCACGGCTTGGGGATGGAGTTCTCCTGGCCCCCTGCGCGCGCAAGCGCACATACACACACACCATGGAGGTCACAAATGAGTGATCTGAAAGGCTTGTGTAGGCTGTATCAAATCCAGCTCCAGGTCTCTTCATCCTCCCCGCAAACCTGCCCCCAGACCAGGCCACCCTGCCTGAAGCAAACCCCCAGGAGCCATTCATCCTTGTCTGGCCCCAGGTCCCCCAGAGCTCCAAAGTCAGGCCCAGGCCCCAGGCAGAGCCCGGCACTCACACAATCCTCTGTGCTCACCACCAGGCTGTGAGCAAGTGGAAATGAGGGATTCCAGGCTGGCTATCTCTCTCTAATCACCCTCAGGGCTGCACCGGAAATGGACTCGACCCAACAGGAAGTGGGGCAAGTGATACCCAGTGGCTCGGAGGGAAGGTACCAGTGCCCAAGCCAAGCCCGAGGCATGGCTGCTCAGGGGAGCTGGTGCTGGGGAGGACCGAACCGGACAGGTGTGGGTGCGCTCACTTGTCCCTCTGCCTGGGCTCCCCCACTCCCTGCAACCTAGCTTCCTGTGCTATGGCCTCATTGTAACCAGTTCTGTTCTGACCACTCCCATCCGTCCTACCCCAGCACATTTGAACTGGCCTTAACTCTCACTCTCTCTCTGATTTGGTTCCAGGGGACCATGAGGTATCACATGGGGCATCACTGTCCCCCCTTTACAGATAGGACACTGGAGTTCAGAAAGGTAAGTAACTTCCTCAGCATTATGGAACTGATTGGCACTTGGTGGCTGGGTACTTGATCTTTCCAGAACATCAGACTGAAATAGGACTGAAACTAAGTGGGGAAAGTGGGCCACAGAATTCCACACGTGGGAGACACAACTATGCGTGAAAACAGCCAAAAAGATGGGAGAGAAGGATACGAAGATATTACTTTTTTGTGGGTGCCTTGGAGGTTGCGAGTGTGTGTTAAAAATGTTTTTATCCTCTTTGTATTTCCCAATTTTCTATCGCAAGCATATTTAACATTTATAATGAAATTTTTTTTTCTTAAATGTGGGAGGGAACAAAGACACAAGAATAAATCTCTAATGGTAGAACTTTTTTTTTTTCCCCATTTTTTGGCCACACCATGAGGCATGTGGGATCTTAGCTCCCCAACCAGGGATCGAACCCGGGCCCCCTGCATTGGAAGCGCAGAGTCTCAACCACTGGACTGCCAGGGAAGTCCCTCTAATGGTAGAACTTTAAGCATTGGCAGGAAAAATATTTGGGAGGGGAACCGGGAAGGTATTCCTGGACATTCTCCTATGGCATCCATCTACCTATTCTTCTATAGGAAGGGCTCCTGTCCTCTCTTGGGGAGCTTGTGCTATAGCTGGCAGGGCACACCTCACCCATGGCAATTCCAATTCGAGCCCTTCTTACCTCTGTTCCTTCCTCCCTTCCTAGCCTTCTTTGCTCCTGAACTATGCTCTGAGTGGAGGTTGTGTTGTATGGAAGGTGGTATGACGCTTCCTTGCACCTCCGCCCCTGCTTCAGGCCCTTCTCCAGCCTTGATGCAACCGCATCTTTTTTTTTGGCCACACCGTACAGCATGCAGGGTTTTAGTTCCCCGACCAAGGATAGAACCCGTGCCCCCTGCATTGGGAGCATGGAGTCTTAACCACTGGACCACCAGGGAAGTCCCATAACAGCATCTTTGAGCTTGACCGAGGAAGACTGAATGCGGAGGTAGGTAGAGAAATGGCTATCTGGATGGACAACCCCAATTTCAAACAGCCTGCTCCATTGTCCCCAAAAGTGAACTCAGAACCGTCAGGTGACATATATGCCTGTGCTTTGCCTGGGTACTGGGCTCACCATGAATATACATACCCACCCCCTGGGTTCCCACTTCCAGAAGCATTAGAACACAGTGAGATGACCGGGCAAGCAGCACCGAGCAGCATGCTTTCTGCCTTCGACTATTGAGAATCCACTCCAGAGCTATCCCATGGCAAAGCGCTAATGAAAGACTCTACTTTTGGGTGTTTTATAACAGAAAGGTGTTCCGGACAAGCCACGGCTACTAACACGGCTCAAAAGAAAGAAAACAAGGAAGGAAGGAAGGGTATGAGGAGGGCAAGAAAAACAACTTTCTTAGGAAATAGAGATGAGAAATCATCCAGAATTTACTGTCAATAATATTCTAAAGATCCGACTCTGAACAGAGGCACACTTCACGTATTCTTTTTGTATAGTATGTTTTCATCTGAGTAACTTCTTGCTTCTGAAAGGGAAGGGTGAGAGGAAAGCGTTCCCATCTTGTTCAGAATGTTCAGCTGGTGCCTGGAGGAATGCAATCCGTTGCATTAGTTCTAGAAGGTGTCCATCACAGACCACCTTCTCCAGGTCACATTTGCACAACCACAGGTACACATGAGTTTGCAGGAAGTGCTCACTAACAAAGTCTTACTAGTAGACAGTTGGACCACAGCATGTTTTCCTAAACTCAATGTGTGCGTTCAATGGCCCAGCCAGAGGTCTTCCTTGAAACTGGGGAGAGGCTCAAATCTTAATTTATCTCTGGGAAACAGTAAGCTCAGGCTTAACTCCTCACACACAAGTGCACACACACACACACACACACACACAGAGTGACTAACTCCATTTTACTACAAAATTTCCTTTTCATAGAAAGTATGATTATATACTAGTCAATTTAACAAACTTTGACCGTCTGATGTTAAGACCTGGGAGTAAGAGATGATGAACCAGGTCCTGTCCTTGAGGAGCACAGAGTTTTTTGGGAAAGACATGTCCATAAGTACATATAGCATTTTGACATTTCTATATCAGTATAAGCCGTTATTGAGTACTTACTACGTGCCAAGCATTGTTATAAATCCTATAGGAATATTAACTCATTTTATCCTCAGAACATTTTACAGATGAAGAAACTGAGGCACAGGGAGGTTAAGTAACTGCCCAGCTAGTAAGCTTGGGATTAGAAACCAGGGAGCCGGTATGTGTTTCACCACCGAATTGCAGCAAAGAGAAGGAACTGCCAAATGAGATGGGAACCAGGCAAGAGGACGAGCCATTCATTGTTCCAGGGAAGGTATGCCTGGGACAATACTGAGATGTAGTGATATTTGAGCAGGATCTTGCAGAGTGACTTTTTTTCAGTCCATGTTTCTTCACTTTGCCAAATGGTACAATCCATCCTAATTTGCCACATAAATGTTTGAGAAGGAATCAAGTTTTACCACTGGTTGTCATTATAATTCTAAGAGATGATCCTGTGGAGAATCCCTTTGCTATTCTGAGTTCGCCTTTGGAGTGAGAAGTAGATTGAAAGGGTGTTGGGGACTTTAGAATAGGAAGTAGGAAATGCCTTTGAGACTAGCTGAACGTTGTCCCTCTGTGTTATTGACTCTGGAATCTCATTTTTAGCCCCCAGCTCCAATGTCAAAGTGTCCCCCGGTCTCTCCTTCTCTGGATTTTGCACCCAGGTTGTGCCTACATGTCTCCTCATGACCAGGCATTATGTCCACTATGACCTGGGTGTAATACAACGAGTCTCCAATAGGGGTCGCTGACCACAACGGGATGGACACCTGCAGTTGAGCGGAGAGAACCCTGGGTCCTAACTTAACTTTGTCCTGTGACCTCGGTTTCCTCATCCATCAAATGGATATAACGCTCCCTGTCTGTCTCCCTCACACAACAGTGGTGAGAAATGTGAGGATGAACGTGGACACCTTCCAGTGTCATTCAGAAGAGGCAGCTCCTGTCTGACTTTCTCACAGCTCCGGTCTAGATGATTTCAAAAACCCAGTCATTCCGCAACTATTTGTTCAGCATTACTCATTGTGCCAGTGCCATACAGAATCCAGAAGTCATTTCTACCTTTGCATAAAAGGACTTCGAGGGCTTCCCTGGTGGCGCAGTGGTTGAGAGTCCGCCTGCCGATGCCAGGGGACACGGGTTCGTGCCCCGGTCTTGGAGGATCCCACATGCCGCGGAGCGGCCGGGCCCGTGAGCCATGGCCGCTGAGCCTGCGCGTCCGGAGCCTGTGCTCCGCAACGGGAGAGGCCACAACAGTGAGAGGCCCGCGTACCGCAAAAAAAAAAAAAAAAAAAAAAAAAAAAGGACTTCGAGTAAAAGTTTAAAGCAAACTGTAATCCTGACGGCGAGGGGGAGGCTCTGGTGGGCAGTAAAAGCAGCATCCGCCGTCCTGGGAAAGATCATGGAGTGTGAAATGGCAGGACATCTACTTGTCCTGGACACCTACTGTGGTTGGAAGTCTTTCCCAACCCAATAACTCGTCTCTTCTTCCCATAACCCAGAAAACAGAGGCACAGAAAAGGGAAGTGACCGGCCCCCAAACCTGGATTCCAGGAACCTCCCTGCCAGCTAATCCCAGAAAGTGGGGTGGGAAGGAGCAGTGCGGGAAGACGAGTGACCCGAGAGGGCTGGGAGGGACGGAGAAGGGAGGACCTTCCTGTTCTGACCCCCTGGCCAGGCAGACGGAGCCGAGGGCGGCCGCGGCGGCCAGCCTTCTGCAGGAGCGCCCCCTGCTGCTCAGCGGTGCCGCCCGTTGCGGAGGCAGCCGGTGGAGGACGATGCTCCGCGCTGGAAGGGCTGTTCTCTAGGCGAGCCGAGACGCCCCCAGAGTAGAGAGCAGGGAGGACCCAGAGGAGTCGCCCCAACCTCTTCACTTTGCACATGGCACGCGAAGCTCGGAGGAGGAAGTGACTTGCTCAAGGGCTCTCAGCGAGCCAGCAGGAGGCGGGTCTCTCAGATGTCCTGCCTGACACCGCAGAGCCCATCTCCCCTCCCCTCCTACTCCGAGTTCCTGAGCCCAGAGGGCGCCTCCCTCCATGCACTGCGCCTGGCCAGCCCCCCCCCCCCCGCCCACCCATTCCTCCTCTCCAGTCCCTACCCGCCCCACAAGCCCATCTCCTCCAGGAACCCTCCGGCACTGCAGCCCCAGAACTCTCCCTTCTCCGAAGCCCTATTGCCTCCAGGGGCAGCGATGACTTTCAATTCGGAGACATGGCTTTGTCAGGCAGTTGGCACGGTCTTGGGAACCATAAATGAGGCCTCTTTCTTTGGAATTCTCTACTCAACTCCCCGCCAGCCTCTCCCCACGCAGAAGTGCCTGGTATAGGGCTGAACTCACTGGGTGATGAATGTTGATGAACGTCTTCTTCTTCTTCCCACTGCAAAGCAGCCCAGCAGTATCTGTAGCCCTGGACAGCCAGGATGCCTGTGCTGGCATTGGGGCTCTCCTTCTGAGCCGGTGACCTTGGGCAAGTCACTTGAAATCTCTCAGAGCCCTGGTTTTCCCGACTGTAAAATCAGGCAGGGATAAAGCTATTCTTTGGGCTGGTTGTGAGGATTAAATGAGGTAACGTGTAAAGTGTGCCTGGAACATTGTAGGTGCTCAATAATCGGCAAGGTTGATCAGTCAGGCTTCCAAGGAGCCTTAGGTTGGTCTCTCTGGCCTCATCCTTCTTCTAGCTGGAATCCTCTTTCCTAGATGTGAATCTTCCAACCCTAAGCTCCCCACCTCCTGTCCGCTGTTGTAAGCGGCATCAGGGAAGGGGACACACAGTGGCTATGTAAGGATCATAGGAAAGGAGGATGCTGTTGGAAGACAGAAAAGGCTACACAGTGGGGGGTAGTCAAGTCACACTGCCAGGCTGATGCTTCTACTAACAAGGCTCTCAGGTACCTGGGTCTGCCTCTTTCGCTCCCCTCTTTGTGCTGGCTTCCTCCCCCTGCACTCTTTCTAAACAGGTCTTTCTGCTTCTGCTTCTATTAACTCCTCGTTCCTGTTTCTTTCCTGTTTCTCTCAGAACTTACAGCCTGCACGTGGCTCATCATGACTGCTGTGACACCCCCATGGTGCCACGGCCATTCAGCTCTGGGGCCCAGTGGCATCTGCCATGTATCCTAACACATGTCTGAGGGGAAAAGGGGGACCCCACACTGGCACTTCCGGGATCTGTCAAAGGCTGTGGCCAGTTGTGAACTGGCTGCCCAAGGGTCAGGCAGCCACACCTGGTCCAGTTGGCTGTGGTCGTGGGGACAGGGTATCTGCTGCAAGCATGGCCACCAACATAGTTGCATGTCTAATAGAATAAATATTCAATAGACACTGTTATTATTAATAATAATAGAAACTCATGGAAATTCATTTGAAATTCATTAGTAAAGGAAACAACCTCTTGTGAGCTGTTCTATGTGGTGAACAATTCCCTCTACCTGCACAGACCTCATGCCATATTGTCTGTTCTGTGCACCCAGATTTTATGGACTGCATCTGCTTGATGCTTGATATACTCAGTGAGAGTGGTGCCAGGTCTCATGTGGGGCTTTATTGAGGATTAGATGGGAAAGCAAATGAAACCCACCAAGACCAGGGCCCGGCGCCTGCTGAGTCCCCAACGTTAATCCCGCTCCCCAAATTTCCCCATTTACACTCCAAACTCTGGCCAAGGAAGAGCATCAGTATCTGGCTAAATGGGTAGGTTATCTCTGTAGCCCTGTCATTGCTGGTGGAGTTCGATTATCCAAGTTAAGGGGTGTAAGAGCAAAACAGATGATATGTGAAATACTTGCAAGAATCCTAGACTGGGTTCTTCCCGAAGTGAAGGGTTACTGAAATCCTTACCCCTGAATTTCTGTATTTGCACATCTGACTCTATTTATCCCAGGGAGTTACTGAGCAGCACACCTCCACGTTAGAAGGACACAGCTCAGCGGGTGGCTTCCAACCAAGACATCAACCAACCTGTGGCCCTGGGCACCTCTGCTCCCCTCCAGCCTGGCTCACCAGGGAGGCCGATCACCTTCCACCGTGGAGGAATTGCCCTAACATATTGAGTATTTATCAGGTGTCAGGCACTGTGCTAATTCATTTCACTATCTTATTTACTCCTCCCAATTTCTTCAGAAATTGACTTTACAGTGATCACCTGAACTGTTTTGTTCTTTTTTTTTTAAAGGGCTTCAAATGCTTGGCTTTTTATTTATTTATTTTTGGCTGTGTTGGGTCTTCATTACTGTGCGAGGGCTTTCTCTAGTTGCGGCAAGTGGGGGCCACACTTCATCGCGGTGCGCGGGCCTCTCACTATCGCGGCCTCTCTTCTTGCGGAGCACAGGCTCCAGACGCGCAGGCTCAGTAGTTGTGGCACACGGGCCTAGTTGCTCCACGGCATGTGGGATCTTCCCAGACCAGGGCTCGAACCCATGTCCCCTGCATTAGCAGGCAGATTCCCAACCACTGCGCCACCAGGGAACCCCTGAACTGTTTTTAATCATTGACATTTGCAGTATTACTTACTTTTCTTCCTCTCATGAAAAAGATAAAACACAAAGATATACAAAACGTGTCTTTGTTCTTTGCCCTTAAAACTCCATAGAAATGCAGAGAACAACCTCAGACTTCCTCTGGGTACATCCCTAGAAACCAGACTCTGAATGAAGTTCAAAAACTACCACCGGTTCCGAGGAATGCAGCTCGTGTCCCTGGGAGCCCCAGGGGGAATTCGCCACGCCCTGTTCCCTGTGCATCTTCTTGTGCTTCCCTCCTGGAAAGGAGATGAGGGTTTACTAGCTGAGGCGAATTTCAGGATCTGTGGTGAGCTGGTACACCAACTGCCCCTAACCACCGCCCCACACCCGGCAACACTCATTGTCTGCGCCTCACCAGCTGCTGTTCCTAGAAGGCCCAGCAGGTGTCACTGTGACCCCGGCCATTCTCACAGGCCCCGGTTCTGGGTCGGTGCACATACATGTTTGTGGCCTGGGGGACTCTCAGAGGTGGGACCTCACCACTAAGGAGTCCCACAGGGAGGGTCTTGTCCCAGAGAGAAGGTCCCTGTCTCTGCTTCACTCTTTTCCAGGACCATTTTATGGAAGGGCTGTGGTTCAGTGAAGGTTCAACCTCATGGTCAAGGGGCTGAGGGTGCAGAGGGTGGAGAGTGAAGGGCACAGAGGGGATCTAGACCCTCCTCCCTTCCCTCCAACCCAGCGGGATCTCTTCTTCCATTGCATTAGGAGAGTGTCCCCCCCACCAAGCCCCCTCCCCACTTCAACCCCCCTGACCACCAGCCCCGAGCTTTGGGGAGTAATCTTGGTGACTGCTGAGGGACCCTCAGGATCAGGAATCACTATATTGATGAGGAGCTAGAAGGCACAAAGAGGGCTGTAGGTCAGGGAGGCTTCCTGGAGGAGGTGAGTGTGGACCCAAGAGATTAATTCATGGCTCTGCCCCACATTGAGAACAAGGGAGATGAGGGGCCAATCTGGGGGATTCAGTACTGTCTTGGGGGAGAAATGCCGATGGGTGAGTTCATCAGTGGCCATTTGGGGAGATGTTTCTGGGGTCAGGGTGGGCTTCTCTCCCCCCACAAGTCAGAGAAGCAGGAGCCACAGAATAAGAGGGTGTGAGGGGATGGGAGAAGCTGGGCAGGAGTTATAAGGGGAAAACAGGAGGCTGAGCTGTGAAAGCGGAGAGGGAGACCTTCCTTCGAGGCTAAAACTGGGTCCTGTGAATGGGGGAGGGGTGTGACAGCCCAGGGAGTGGGAGGGGGCAGGGAGGAAGGACTAAACCCCGTGCCCAGCCTTTAGAACAGCGCTGAGCCACCAGGGGTGTTTGCTTCCTTGAGCCCTTGGCCTTTCTTGGAATAGAAAGTCAGTGACAAGCCAGGGAGATGGGCTTTTCCACGAAAGACTCTCAACACCTCCCGTTGTAAAACCCAACCAGAGGACTTCCCTGGTGGCGCAGTGGTTAAGAATCCGTCTGCCAATGCAGGGGACACGGGTTCGAGCCCTGGTCCAGGAAGACCCCCCCCCCCATGCCGTGGAGCAACTAAGCCCATGTGTCACAGCTACTGAGCCTGCGCTCTAGAGCCCGTGCACCACAACTACTGCAGCCCGCGCGCCTAGGGCCTGTGCTCCGCAACAAGAGAAGCCACCGCAATGAGAAGTCCTCGCGCGGTAATAAAGAGTAGCCCCCGCGCGCCGCAAGTAGAGAAAGTCTGCGCGCAGCAATGAAGACCCAACACAGCCAACAGTAAATAAACAAGCAAACAAATAAATAAATAAATAAAAATGTATTTACAAAAGAAACCCAACCAGACCTCAGAGGGCCCAGCAGAACTTCCCGGTCCCCTAATGGCCCATCTCTCCACCCCTAACCCTAACCCCCCTGCCCAGTCAGCCTGCCCTCCCCCAGAGGCCCTCAGACAATCAGTACTAGTCACCACCCACCCCTCCAGCCACTGAGCAGGACACCACCAACCCCCTACACCCACACCCCATTCTCCCCTCAGAGTTTGCAAGTTTGCCCTTTTGGTTATCACCTCATGGAGATTTGGCCCTTCTGGAAACAAGTCTTGACACCTGGGGTGGGGCCTGGCCCCGGGTGGATGAGGACAGGAAAGAAGAGAACCAGGAAAAACACACACTTCAGCAGGAACAAGATGCAAAAGAAGTTGGAGGAAGAGCAAGCCTTCGCACCAGGAGCCGCAGCAGACAGCTTCTAGTGGGCAGTCTCACCCGCCTGCTTTCTCCAGGAGTCCTGTTTTCCTGGACACTGCCTCGCATGGAAAACATCTCCATGCAGACACACATGCAGAGTAAGAGATTTCTTTGAAGATGCAGCGACTTCTCCATTTTGTGCAGAACTGGCCTCTGCTGAGCTATTTCACTCCCTCATTCACTCCCCGGGGGCCAACTCTGAGGGGCAGCAGGGGATGCAGGGCTGCCCACTGCCCGGGGCAGGAAACAGGTGTTGGAGCCCAGGCAAGCCTCCGGCAGTGCCCCTGAAATTCAAACAGAACTTCCCAGACGACCAGCTGGGAGGTTGGGGCGGGCTGGCTAGCTGTGCCTTTCCAGCACTAACACTTTGATGCTTCGAAGGGGGTTGGGAAGGCTCACAGGACTAGAACTCAGACCTTAGCGGCTTCCGGGGGAGAAGAAGAAACCCCTCCTCCTCTAATATGACTGCTACACGAAGCAACAGATATGGCAGCCTGTTTTCAGGGGGGCACAAGACCACAATGTTGAAGGAACCCTTATACCACGGAGCTCACGCTCAAGTCCGTCACGACCGGTCGGGCCTCCAGATGAGCCGCCAGGCGCACCTAGCAGAGGGTGCCCTGGTCTCATTTACTGGCAGCCCTTGGGCTGAGCGCACCATGCACAACCCTCACGGTTGACATCCATCGATTGACAGCCGGGGTCTCGTGTTGCCAGCGGCCCTCACCCTCCATCTACCCCCGTGGCTGTGTGGCAGACTCCTCATGGAAACAGACGCAGTCACCAACTGACCAGGCTGCAAAGACACTGTCCCCAGGTGCCAAGGCACAGCCTAGGGCAGCCTGTTCCACATGGGATCTGTGACAAGGACCAAAGGGCCAGAGTGCAGGCAGGGGGACTTGTCAGCCCCCCAGCCTACCCTTCGAAGTCCCCGGTTGAGGATTCCCAGACACCTGGACACCCCCAGGCACTAATGGCCCACCCTGAGCCCACAGAATACTGTGACCTGCCTTGTCGGATTCCCCCAGTAACCCCATCCCGATGCCACCGGCCCTGCCCGCTTCCTGGGGACCCTGGCTGGTGAGTTTCACCCCGGAGGTGGCTGTGGCATTTTGGTGGCCAGGGCCACCGCCTTCCCGAGTCCTTTTCCGTTGCTCTGTAGCCCAATCTCGTTCATCCATAACCCTCAGGAGCGGGTGGCAGGGCTGGGGGCGACAGGGGCTCTCTCCAGGCAGCGGCGGGGGCGGGGCCGGGGGCTCCCCTAACTGCAGAGGCTAGCCTTACACACCCAGCAACACATGTCCCCCTTTATGGACAGGGCTTTCTCTCCTTGCTTAAAGGCAACTGTGAAAAGAGCAGGGCTGATTCTAGCTGCCTAGCCGTCTCCTGGCAACAGGCCTGGCAGGAGGTCTTTCTTTCTCCACCCCCCCACCTCCCTTCTCTCCTCCACCCCCCACCCCTTTCTTTCCCCCCTGTGTCTTGTGTTGTGTATCATTAAAACTTCCCTCCCAGCCACTTCGCAGCCAACAACCAGGCCCTTCTGGGGCCAGTTCCCTTGGGGTAGCTCAGCCAGCCGGGCCCTGGGGGTGGGGGACCTGCGGGGTCAAGCCCCCAGAGAAGAGCCTTTGTGTTCTGGAACCAAGGCTTAAACTCAATTTGGCAACCTTCGGCATGTTCACGAGAGCAGAAACTAGAACTGCCTCCACCCAGGCACCTCTCCCTTCTCTCCTCTCCTCCCTCCTTCCCTTCCAGGGCTCCGTCTCTCCTGTTAGTGCCTTAAGCCTGCCAATAGGGCCCCTGGGCACTGCCCAGCCCTGCTAGAGCCTCACCGGGCTGGACACCAACAACCCCTCACCTAGAAGGACAGTCCCAGCCACAGGCCTGCAGCCAGTGCTGGCCAGTGTCCTAGTCTGCCCTGAAAGCGGCAGGAACGCAAAGGGTGGTGGTCGCGGGAATCATGGGGAAGGGGACCATCCAGTCCATGATGTCAGGACCAGAAGGACTCCTCACTTGGCCACTGTAGTCTAGAGAGACACCGGGACCCAGAGAGGGTAAGTGCCTTGCCAAGGACACACAGCAAGTTGGGGAAGCTGAGGCCGCGGCCCTGGTTTCTGGTCTCCCTCTTCTGTGGCTCTTTACACCCCTTACGGGAGGGAAACAGGCGGCTCTCTGAGGCCGATGCACCTTCTGGGGCTTGATCTGCTTCCTCAAGTCCTTCTGGCTCCCCCACACAGAGAGCCTCTGTCAGGCCTGGACTGGAGACTCGGCTTCCCCCTCCACCCCTCCCCTGACGGGAGTATCTGGGTCACCAAGGCCTGGAGCTAGGTCACCCCCCGGGGCCCTGGCCAATCACCAGGTGCCGGCCCCTAAGGTGCCCTGACCACACAGTGGGACTTGCTGGGCACCCTGAGTGCAAGCGCTCAGCTCCGTTGTCCCCACGATCCAGTGTTTTCCAGATTCCAGGCATTTCCATGCCACCTTCACGTCACGGGTGTTCTGCTATTACCACTTTTCTTTAAATTCATTTGCTTTCCTTTTAATAACTTCAATTACAGAGGAAACTTTAGATCACTATGATTTTCAACAATTTCTTTCTAACCAGAGGCTACGCCCCTCCAAAGACTGAATGTGTGACCTTCTCTCTTTATTACAAAGGGACCTTAGTAAGCGTTGCTTTAGCACCAGACAGACTCTCTCCTCCCTCGACAATAATCAGGAGGAGTGAAGGGAACCGGGATAGGAAATGTGAATAAATGAGATTTCTCACGTGTGACTCCACGTGATTTAACGCCACGCTTCATCTTGTGGGGCATCCATGGTCCTCTCCGGCCTCTGAGAAACATTACCATTCGCCATGAAAATGCTCTTGAAATCCTAGCCTTTGGCCAAACTGTATTTCAGACTTTCTTAAATTCTGGAGCAGGAAAAACAAAAGAAAAAAAGATAAGAGAAAAGAAAAGTATTTTGGTTATGCCACGTTCTCTGATTTGGGTTTCAGAAAACGATTTCTCCTCTTAGCACTACCCTCTTAAATGTGTAGAACAAAAGGCAGAGGGGAGACGGTCAAACTCGGGGTAGGTAAGGAGGACGAGCGGAAGGAAGCCTTCCGGACCACGCAAAGCAGGGAAGCTGGGAACGTCATCGTGGTCACCACCAGCCTTGAATCAGGAGACGGTCTGGTCAAGATTTTGCCATTTGTTTGGTCACAAGTTAATAATAAGTTTTGGGGAACCAGCATTTGTGGTCAACTGTATGCCCCCAGCTCTTGGGGTAAATTATGCCATTTGACCCTGTGAGCTGTGGTATTAGGACATGTACCCATTTGCCAGATAAGGAAACAGGTGCACAGAAGTCTAAAGAACTTGCCCGAGGTCACAGCTAAGCAGTAGAGTCAGGGTTGGAAATTGCCCTTGTCTGATCACAGAGCCCATGCATCCCCACAGTATTATTCTGACACCCTCTCCCCCAACCCGAGGCCATCTGGCCAGTGCGGACAGACCCGAGGAGATCCTGGCCCCTCAGATAAAAGGGTGAGTCTGACGCGCAGAGGCCTGAAAACGGTGCGTAGAAAGTAGAACTCAGCTCTCTGTTCACACATGAGTCTTCCGCCAGCCCCTCCGAGCAGCCCCAGAAAGTGGTGCATGGATGTGTGGGAGGGGGGAGCCTGAGGAGGCCAGCGACTGTAGGGCCGAGATCACGGGTGGAGGAGGAGAGAGTGTGGAAGGGAGGCAGGGGAGTTGCTGCAGCTTGTTTTTCTTTTTTTAAAAAGTGAAGATACAATTCGCACACCGTGAAATCCACCAGTTTACAGTATACCATTCAGTGGCTTTTGGTATATTCAGTAAGTTGTGCAAACATCACCATTATCTAATTCCAAAACATTTCATCACCTCTAAAAGATACTCTATACCCATTAGCAGTCAAGCTGCAGTTTCTTAAGGAAAAGGAAAAGGCAACACCAGATGGAACGCTATTCCGGATTAGTTTTAAGCCCCACCTCAACCCTACACACCCTCCCTTTTGTTGTTTCCTTCTTCCCCCAAGCCATCTCCGAGTGCGTCTCCCAGCTCCAGGCTCCAATTGCAACCTCATTCCCAACCAGACTAAACCCCCAAACCAAGAAAAAGAAAACCAACCAGCCCTTAAATTAAAGCAACTCAATTTGTAAGTCAATTAACAACACTTTACCTAACTGCCCTATGCCAGACACTATGGGCAGGAGGATACAGAATTCAGTTAGAAGGACTTTGGGTGCAAGTAACAGCCTGAAGTAGCCTAAACAACAAGGAAAATATGTTATTTCACATAACAAGAATTTCTGAGGCAGGACTCCCCTGGGGTCAGCTAATATGTCAGCAATGGTGTCAGAGACCCAGCTTCTTTCTCTCTTTTTCTTCTTTTCTTCTTCTGCTAGTCAGCCTCATCCTCAGGCAGCTTCCCTCATGGCACAGAATAGCTGCTGCAGCTCCAGGCATCACACCCAGACACAATAATGTCCAAAAACAGGAAAAAGGGACATGTCTTAGTATCATTTTAAGAGCCCCAGAAAACTTAGGGCAGAAAAGTTTTTGTACCCTCCAGCAGACCTCCCCTCATGTCTCATTAGCCTAAACCGGGCCCCGTGCCTGCCCTTAAACAAATCCCTGGCAAGGGGAATGGGTGTCCATGATTGGCTTAGATGAATCAGAATTTAACCACTGAGCCAGGTTGGGGAGCCAGAACAAACTGGGGACCCTTGCCAGCCTGGAGCAAGAGGCCACCAGCAGTGTGGGCTACACTACAGCCTAAATAGAAGTCTTTGCCTTTGAGAGGCTCAAGAAAGAGCAGCTGACTGTCACAGAGGAATGGAAGGGGCACTTACCCATCACTTAACATGTCCCAGGTGCCCTTTCTGACACTGCAGGAATCACTCCACTGAACAAGCAACAGCCCTTTGAAGCAGGTGTTATTATACCCATTTTGCAGGTGAGGAAACAGGCTCAGAGAGGGTAGGTAATGTGCTCAGTGTCACACAGTTGAGAGGCAGCACTGGGATTCATTGGGGTTGTGGTGGTGCCATGAGATCTGGGCTCTAAGACCACCACTCAGACAAGGGTCTCTCCAGACAGATATATGAAACTCCATTCAGGCCTTACCTGGAAGCCAAGGCAACTGAGCAGAGGAGGTGGGCTATGCCAGGTGTGGAACAATGCCAGACAGGTGCCCCTGGTCTGCCCAAGGACTCGCCTACACCTGTGCCAGCCACAGCTACCTGTTCCTGGGTACCTGCTGGTGAGGCAGCTCTGACCCCCTTGCAAGCTCACTGGATCCACATCCACATGTCCAGGTTCCTTGGACCCAGAGCCAATGGTTGGGCCCATGTGAGTTTCCAGCAATGGCTGCTACTGGCTGCATTGTTTTGTGGGGAAGGTAATTAGCTGGCAGAACTCTGGAGGGTGCAAACCAGGATTTGACCAGAAATTTCTGTGTCATCTCCAAGGATAACATTAGGCTTGCTCTATCCCATCTCCCTAATGGACCCCCACAAAAGTCTCCCCACGAAGACGCCTGAGATGAAAAGAATCTTCACAGCTCTTACCTTGGTTTAAAGGAAATATTTATTTGATCTTCTGTTGGAAGACTGTCTCTCCCACAGATGGCAAGGCCTGGACAGTTTTTGGTCATCAGCGCTTACCCTGTGCTCTATGAAAATGTGTTGAATGAATGAGCCATCCCCCCACCCTGTGCACATAGAGCACCTACTGTGCTCCTGGGGTCCCCTTGAGGATGGACCATTCCTCCCCCAGAGCTTGGCCTCAGGCTTTGCCCACAGCTGGCGCAAAGTATGTGTTTGTGGGTGATGGGAAAAACGGAAACACTTTCCTGCCCTGAAGCCCAGGTGAAAGGGGGCCACAGCCTGGCTGAGGTTGGAGACAGAAGAAAGCAGAGATGGTTCCTGGGTTGCATCTGGGGCTCCCCTTCCTGGTTATGTCCCACCCACTGGGGAATAGAAAGAACACTGGGACCAAGAGAAACTACGTCAGCCACGCACAGACAGCCACGCAGAGGTCTGGCTCGACTTCCTCAAGGAAGGAGCACTTCCCCGGGCAGGAACGGACCTTGGGTTAGAGCCCCAAGGCCTCAGGCAGGCCCGTCATGTCTGGGTGTGGGCTCAGGGCTTGGAGGCAAAGGCAGAATAAAGAAGGATGGAAAAAGACCGAAGAGTTGGAAGAAACGGAAAGTGGGGGAGGGAAAGAGGGGCAGAGATGGGGGCTGGCAGCAGGAGGCCCACCAAGCCCCAGGTGTCCTGTGTTGTGGTAACTTCCCGACAGGCTGCCAACCCCTGATCTCAGCCCGCTTGGGGCAGTGCAGGTGTCATCTGAGGGGGAAGCAGGTGCCAAAGCCGGAGTAGGGTAGCTGGGGGGAGTGGCGAATTCTAGGTGCCAAGATCTCAAGATGGGGACCCCAAAGGGCCATAAGGACCTCAGACAATGGTCCCCCATCTGAGGCCTCAGCCGCTGCCTCCCCCCTTACTCCCTCAGCCAGTCATCGGCGGCGTTTATAAGGGGCCTGGGCCAGATCCCGCTCTGGGTGTTGGGCCTTCAGCAGAACTGAGATTTTCGAGTAGGAAAGAGACAACATTAAATGGGCAACTTAACAGACATATTCAATATGGAATATATGAAATACAAGGTCAGTGTTTAGGGCTATGCAGAAAAATAAAGTGGAGTAAGAGGCCCAGAGGAACACGGTGGGGGAGTAGCTAGGAGGATGGGGCTGAGGGTCTCGCCGAAAAGGAGATTTTGAGGTGGGTCTCAAGTTGGGGTGTCAAACAAGATTTTCCTGAACAAATCCTTCTGGCAGAGGCTCCTGGGCGCCTGAGGAGCTGCTTAGCTGAGGCTGACAGGAGCAGAAAAAGCAACCCAAGACAGCCACTTACTCCTCAGCCCCTAAGAGGAGAAGAAAGAAACCCAGTATTTATTATTCGCCATCCTCAGTCTGGCGTTCTGTCAGCACTGTTCTCATTTAACGCTGACAACTCCCTATGAGATATAAAGTATTGTCTCCACCTCGGATGGCACAGAGGAGGCTCAGAGATAACAGGCAGCTGGCCAGGGGTGCCCCCAGCCCATTTTTCTGTTGTCCCCTCCCTTCTAAAGGACTTTGACCCCAAATCCCTTTCCAAAATGCCCTTGGGGAACTAGAGATGACTAAGACAGGAGGAACTACTGGGACAGGGAAAACCCCTTACCGCCCCACAGGTGGCACCTGTGATCTTGGGGTGCTGGTGGGCCAGGCCAGGAAGGACTCAGTGACATCACCCTGCCGTTTGCAGCCTTCCGTGTCTCGACACAAGGTTGAGGCAGCTGCACGGAACCCGCCTGATGCCCAGGAGTGGGAGCCCGGGGCCTCACATCACCCCGCCCGCGCCCGCGTCCTGCATCTCGGGCGTCCTGCGTCTGTGGCGCGGTCCACTCTCCCAGGGGAGCCACCTGCGTGGGGAGGAGAGGGGAGCCTGAAGCCACGCACACCTTATCCCCAGCTAAGCTCGGGGATTGCGAAGTAGAGTAAAGGCATTCACTCACGAGGATGCCTACTTAACCGGGATCCCCAAAAATCCGGGCTGCTCACCGACAAAGGCTCCGGCTCCCAGCCCGCGGGGTCGGGGGCGGGGCGGAGCCACCTTCCTCGCCTGCAGACTTCCTGCCTTATTATCAGCACCGCCGCCAGGGGGCGCGCCGGGGCCGGGAGACCGAGAGGCTCGTGGGCTCCGGGTCGCCTTTGTGCGTTCGGTTGGCGTTTGTTGCTCACCTATGTGCTTACCCAGTGCACGCTTCCGGCATTTCCAGGACGCTGCCTCTACACTGGGCGGTTTAAAGAAATCTCGTTTGATTAATTCCCGCGCCACCACCCACGCTGTGGACCACCTGCCTCCTGGTTGCCCTCTCCGGTTGTCTAGCTTCCTTTCTAGTGGCCTCCAAGGAGAACCTCGCTTGAAACCGTTCTGCGGCTCCTGTAGCTCTTGGGGTAAAGTTAAAAGCCCCTCTCTCGGTCGGAGTCCGTGGAGGGAGCTCCCACGCGCCTCCTTCATGCTGTTCCCCGCGGGAGTCGCGAGGTTGCAGACCTTCCGCACTTGCTGCTTCCCCCGCCCGCAGCAGCTTTGCCCTCTCCCCTCACCCTCCCCAGGCCGGTCTGGGCTCCTGGCTCCTGGGCCCCAGCAGCCTTCGGGCAAGTTTCGAGCAAAAGTGAAGCGCACAGCGCTGGATCGAAGATGTCCTCCTCCTCCCTCCCCGCGATAGACGGGTAGCCCGCTGCGGGCGGGGACAAGGCTGGCTGCCCCGTCCTTTGTCTCGGCGGTGCCTCCGCAGGGGGCCCGGTTGAGCGGCGCTGAATACACAGAGGCCGACTGCTTGCCCCGGGGGAGCGCACGTAAAAGGGAACCTCGGGGCAGCTAGAGATGTGGAGGTGGGATGGAGATGGGCGGTCACTCGGTCGGTCTGAGGTCCCGGACACTTACACAACACAGAGTGCTTCCCACGTGCCACCCCTCAGCCCCCAGGTCCCTTTCAAGAGGCCACCCTCCCACTCAGGCGGAGGCCTCGGGGTCCAACGCCCGGGAGCCTCCACCTCACCCGCCCTGGCTGGCCTTGGAGTGAATTTAACCCTTTCCCCACCGCGTGCAACCCTTCGTGCGGTTCGGGTGCCCATGAGAGAGGGCGTTTCCGTTCATGACACTTGGCTCTGGGGTGCCCTCCCCCTCCTGGGCAGGGACCATTCCTGTGTTCCCACTGGCAGCGTTGGGCCGGCGGGAGGAAGGAAATTAAGCCTGTGTTGAAGGAAGGACACCTGGCAGGGGAGGGAAAGGGCTCAGGAATCCCCTCTTCTGGGGAGCTTTCAAATGGGGGGAAACCCCCACACAGTTTCCATTCTCCAGGGCGCCTTGCCCGGCCGCTAGCAGGTTCCCACATCGCCCCATCCAGTCCGGCCGCTAGCAGGTTCCCACATCGCCCCATCTAGTCCTCTCCTTCTTCACTTCCTCAGTGTGAGGCTAGCAAAAGTCTGGGACTCCACCCTACCACCCACTTGTGTCCCTGTCTCTCTTCCATTCTCTGCCCCATGCTCAGGATCGGGATCTCCGGGTGCTCCCAGGCTGCCTGGAGAAGGCATCAGGATACACGCATCCCTTCAGGGAAAGGCCAGCCTTGCCTACACAGCCCAGGGCCACTGGCCGGGCGAGCCAACCCCCACCCCACCTGCAGCCTCGGGCATCTCCTGCCCCCACCTCCCAGGCTGGCACCTATGGAATTTGGGGACCCAGAAATGACCCCGAAGAGATCATCTAGTCCATCCCCCACCTGCCTCCTGGCCACCCTGAATCTGCAGTGGTGTCTTGGTGGCCAGGGAAAGGTAGCCCTCCTCAGCTCTCAGAAAAACTGACAGGCAGGATTGGAGTTCCAGCGGGCACGTCTGATCAGAAAACCAGCTGAGAGCCCCCGTTGGGGAGGACAGAGCTCCGGGTAGGACTTAGGGTGTGTGTGGAGGGCTCTCTACCCCTAGAGTCGGGGCCCTGAGGCTCCGCAGTCAGGGAAAATGGCAAATCCTCCGCAACCCCCTTTCCAGGTGAATCAGAAATACGGCACACCAGAATCAGCCCGCCACGGGGCCATCTCTGAAGGTCCCCATCTCTGCAGCCTCCACCCCGTCCCCTGTCCAGGGCAGGTTGGGGTTTTCTCTTCGCCTTGTTCATCCTTCCCCATCTCTGCCTCTCCCTCCCCTCTTCTTCCCCTTCTTTCTCCGTGGGCTCCCTCTGCTAGTCTCCCCTCCCTCTCCTCGCTCTCTCTCTCTTTCTCTCTCAGGCCCCCGCTTGTGCTCTCTCTCTCTTTTTTCACTACTCTGTCTCTCCCTTTTCTCCCCTTCCCTCCCCTCCTCTCTTTCATCTCCCCCCCACCCCCCCTCCAGTCGAACACCGGGCTAGGAACGCGGCAGAAGCTGTGACAAGCCCAGGCGGCTCTCCCGACCCTCGATGCCCCCGGGCCAGTTTTCCAAGCTCCCCGCGCCCATCACAGCCTTGTGCAGAGAGGGCTCTCGGGATGGGCAGGGGCCGTGGGTTCAAGCTATGGGCACGGGTGGCCCAGATCAAAGGCTAGGAATGTCTGGCCCTGGCGTGGACTTCCTCCAGCCATGCCCCCATCTGGCAGAGGGCCTGCCATTCCCAACCATGCAGCACTGGGGGTCAGCTCATTTGCTGCCCCTTCTGCCACAGTTCTGGGAGTCACTGCCCTCAATCCCTCTTACTGCCCTTGCTTTCTTTGCCCCAGGCCCAGGGATGATGCTCCAGCACCCATCCCTCGCCTGGGGTGCCTCTGGGGGCCTTGAGTGGCCTGGGAGCAGGGTTGTGGGGCAGGTGCCCAGGTGACAGAGGTCAAGGCCCCCCAAATCTGGCTTCAGTCTCAGCACCACTTAAGGCAGACCTAATTTCTTGACTCTGGAGGGGGAGAAGAGAGAAAGAACCCGCGGAGGCCTTGGAAGGACTTTTTTCCTGTGGCGAGGGGTGGGGTATTGGGATACATTTGGTGTCCACACAGGAAAGGGGGACGTTATCACCAAACCCCAGGTTGGAGCCCAGGGCCTCAGGCAGGAGAGTTGGGCAGGGAAGGGGGTCTCGATGGCAAGGAGGTCCTCCGAGGACCCCAGCTGCTCCCTATTGGGGCTACTGCGTTTCACGCGCCCCAAACTGTTCATCCACAAGATCCAAATGGGACCGCGGGTCGTCCTTCTGACCTGAGCCTGAGGCCGGGCCTGAACCCCTCTAGGAGGAGAAAGTGACCCGGCTCCCCGCGCAGGAAATGCAACTGGCTGCTGGTGTCAGTTGCAGGAAATGCAAAGGCAGCAGGAGGTCCCGATACCGATCTGATCCCTGACAAAAGACTCAAATGACACTCGGCTCTGTCCCCCGGCGCCGCCCGCAGCCAGACCTTCGAGCCTCCGCGGACCCTTCTGCGCGCCTCTCGGATACCCGGGAAGCGACCTCCCGCGGCTGAGTCGCGTGGCCGGCCCGCTCGCGGGCTCGGGAGGCTGGGAGGGGTTGCATTTTCCAACCCCCTCCGAGACCCTGGATCCTGTCCTGCCCGAGCGAAGCTTCTGGAAACATCCCTGTGCTTTCTACTCTCGATTCCTCATAGGCCCAAGTCCCAAGAGGTCACGGTCTCCCGAGAGAAAAGGAGCCACCCATCAATACCCACGCCAACCTGGCACCACGTGAACGCCCCAGTCACAGCCCCGGCTCCCTAAACCTGGCTGGCGGGGGGCCGCGGCGGTCCCGCGCCAGCAGAGGGTCCAACGTGCCGTGTCCCCCCAAGTTCCCACTGTGTCCGGGGTGCGGGCTTTGCCCAAGTTTGCTGGGCGATGCCCTTCCCGGAGCCCGACTCGTGGGCCGGGCGGGAGGGGCGCGTGATTGACAGGCTGAACTACAGACTCATCTCTTACCTTAGGCCGCGGGCGCTGATTGGCTGCTCGCTGACATCCTCAAACCCGGCTGCTCCGCGCTGGGCTCGGGAGGGGGGCAGCTGCGGGTGGAGGTGCGCTTCTGACAAGCCCGAAAGTCATTTCCAATCTCAAGTGGACTTTGTTCCAACTATTGGGGGCGTCGCTCCCCCTCTTCATGGTCGCGGGCAAACTTCCTCCTCGGCGCCGCTTCTAATGGAGCCCCACCTGCTCGGGCTGCTCCTCGGCCTCCTGCTCTGTGGCACCAGGGTCCTCGCCGGCTACCCAATTTGGTGGTAAGACTCGCCTCTTATCTGCCCGCGGCCAGATTTCTCCGCGGAGCCCCAGGGAGGTGGGGGACGCTAGCTGGGGGTGGGCTGCGGCAGGGCTGGGGCTCCTTTCTTCTTACCTCCCTCCAGCACCCCGACTCGCCCACCTCCCTGGATTTTCTGCTGGTGTCGCCTTCAGAATCCAACTCCTGGTTTCTCTGATAATCACCATTTTCCCTGCTACTCGCTGCAGAGGCTGGAGGACTTTCCCCGTCTCAGAATGTCTCTTATTCTTAGATCCTAACCCTCCACCCGTCCCAGTCTGGGGGCCCCGAAGACCCTCCATTTGCTTGCAGTTGGCTTTCTGGAAATCCAGCGATGTCCCTGGGGCCCAGCCACTCCTCTTCTCCATTTTGGGGTCTTCATGGGCAAAATCATCCTGTTCCTTCATTGCCACCCTCACCTCCTCCGGCGCCTCCCTCAGGAGATTTCCCCACAATAACCCCCCTGTGCCTTCAGATTTTAGACCCCAGTCGCTTCAGGGATCCCCCAGGGCAGGGGGGTGGGGGGTGGATTTCATCAGATTCTCCCCACTCTGCTCTAGATGGATCTGGAGCCTCAGAAGTGAATATGGTATTTGCTGATCCGAGATGCCATTGAATTCAGATTTAATTCATTTCTTGCTTGTCCATCCTGGCAAAAGCGGGGCTTCTTGAAAATGTAGTTGTTTGGGAGGGGGTGGGTTTGTTCTTTGACCAAAAACCCAATTCTCCATGTCAAATTCGTTCCTTTTGGAAAAACCCGAGGACCGAGGAGAAAGGGAGAGAGGGAGAGGAGGATCCCGGTCCCCGAGAAATGTGGATACAAAAGACATTTTTAGTAAATAAGGCTGGGAAACCAGGCGCGGTGTTTTGGCGGGGGCCGGGTGGGGGGCTGTGCGTGTGTGGGGGAACTGGCCGTGGAGTAAACAGCCCTTTGGGAGCCCCAGTTCCAGGGAGTCCCCTTGTTTTCCAAGCGGCCTCTTCGACACCCAGCAGGTCCCAGAGGCCAGAGGGGAAAGACACACTGAAACCAGTTCTCTAAATTACACCCCGCCTCTCCTCAGTCTCCAGCCCCCTGCATTCCGGAAAACTTTAATTAAAGAATCTTCCCCTCCTGGATGTAGGAGAGGCTCGGCCAGGGGGTGGGGGGGTGTGGAAGGTGAGGAGGAAGAATTTGGGATCTGTGAGTTAGCAGAGGGACTGTGGCCCTGGAATGAAAGTCAGAGAGGAGTGCCACCTGCGTGTCCCCCTTTCCCTTAACCACCCTTTGCCCAGCTTGGGATAGGGGGAGCAGAGCAAGGAGATTTGGGGCCACACCCCGAGTCTGCCTGCAGCTGTTTGGGGGTGGCAGCATTTGTGTCTGGGTGTTTGGGGGGGTCAGGATGGGAATAAGAGCAGGGTATGGCCAAGGGTCTCCATTTAGAGGGTACTGAGAGTTGCTCCCAGGACAGACATCCAAGGGGAGGTCTTTCTTCTGCCCAGCCCTTCCTTCCCCGTGGCGATGGGCTGGCCTGAGGCCTCCTGTACATAAAGAAGTCCCCAGGGTGGCCGGGGCAGCCAGGGATGCCAGGTTGGGGACTTTGCCAGTTGCGAGGAAGGCTGCTGCAGAAACCAATCCTGCCCCACTGGCCCTTCCCGACCCTCTTCCCATCCCCTGCCCAAGGCCATGCTGTTCTCTTCTTTCACAGGGACCTTGGGGGTGGGCGGGGAGGGTGGGAAGAGAGGGCTTGGAGCCCCACAGGCTGCAGGAACCAAGGGGGGAAGACCAGCTTCCCCTATCCTATGAACTGGACAAGAGCACTTCCGGGGTCAATGCTGGTGGCTGGGGGGTCTGCTGTGTAATGGTGTATTGGGGAGCATCCCGATAGGGACCACCCAATAGGAAGATGTTGGAAAAACCTGGAAAGCCAGGACATTGGCCCTAACATAACGCTGGACACATGGCTTGTTTGGGGCTGGCGGGGACAGGGATGCTGCTTTGTCTGAGCAGTGTGTGTGTGTGTGTGTGTGTGTGTGTGTGTGTGTGTGTGTGTAGGTCTCTGACCCTAAGGAGTGTCATCTGTACACTAGTGTGCCTGTGTGTGAAGGAGTGTCTGTACCTGCAACTGGATGACTGTGGACGTGAACTTGTGTGAGACGTGCCTGAGGGTCCCATGGCCCGTGACAGGGTGTACTGTGTGTCTGCACACAAGTGTCAGCAAGTGGTTGATTCTATGTGAGCGTGTGTGTATGTGTATGAGACAGAGAAAGTCTACAAGTATCTATGCCCATGTAAAGGTCAGCACCTGTGTCTGCTTATGACACCACATGACTATGTTCATGACCAGGCATGTGAGCGGTGTGTGTGTGTGTGTGTGTGTGCGCGTGCGTCTGCACGCACGCGCGCGTCTGCATGCGTGCACGTGTCTTCATGATTGTATGAGGGGAGAGCTCCACAGATGTCTCTGCGCATGGATATCAGTGCTCATGGCCATGAGCTGATTGTGAGTATGAGTGTGGCGAGGGCTATGTCTGAGTTTGCCTGTGACCCTGTCCTCAAGTGCTAGTGACCATGGCTGGGCCCATGGCTGTGGATAGGTATGCAGACATATGACCTGTAAGTGTGAACGACATCCCAAACTTGGGTGCTTGGTGGGCGTCCATGGTCCTGGAGGGACAGTCCAGCAGACACAGACAAGGGTCTAATGAGGAAGCTGCAAGGGCCACAGTGACCTGGGATCCAGGGCTGGGCAGCATGGAGAAGGGGGACGGCGCAGAGCCTTCTTTGGCACAAGCTCATCCTGTCTGTCTGAGGACTGTGGTCACCAGCCCTCCCCTCTTACACCGTTTGTCTTTGGGCTTGGAGCTAGGGTGGTGGGTGTCATGTTCTCAGGGCCGGGGCAGGGGGCCAGGGCTGGGACAGTGACAGTAGAGTAGAGGGGCCTCAGATTCCTATTCCTGCTCTGCCCCCAGGGCAGCCAGATACCAGTTCTTTAGCCTATCACGGCCTGCGCTCTTTGGCCCTCCCAGCTCACACATTCCCTAGGAGAGACTTTAGGGGGAAATAGTTCAGCTGGGATTTCTGCCCCCATCACCCCTCAAGGAGGGCACCCCCATCCCAAGCGTTCTGTGCTGCTCAGGCCCCAGCCCTGAGAGAAGGTAGACCAGAAGCCTGAGCTACAAGGGGCCTCAGACAGAGGCTCATGGAAGGAAGAGACACGTTCCAGGGCCTCGCAGCCAGGTAGTGGCGGAGCTGGGACAGGAAGCAGTGGCAGCAGCATTGATTTCTATAATTCTTCTTGTCAGTCCCAGTTAGCGCCTGGTAGAGGAACTTGTCTTTCTTTTCCTTCCTGGGGGAAAAATGAATGATCTTATTAGGGCCCAGCCTAGTACTGCTGCATTCCGGAGGCAGAGGCCCTGATGGAAGGGGCCTGTGCTGGGGGTCGGGAGCCCACCTCTGTGGGACACATCCCTCTGGGTCTCTGTTTCCTTACTCAGGAATCACCAGCCTGCCCCTGCTTCACAGCTTGGGTGAAAGTGCTCCGCAGAAGTCAAGGGCAGTGAGCTGGGCAATAACAGCTGAGTTCTCTCTCCGCCATCCTGGGAGCCATTTCCCCACTCGAGCACTTGCCCTAAGCCCTGCCTCAGTTTCCCCATCTGTCCGATGTCCCGCTGCCTCCCCCACCCACTCCCACCTCCACCCGCCTTTCAGAGGCTTGTGAACATGTTCAGTCAGACCCCGTGGGGGTCAGTGGGCTGGGCCCAGGGAGGCACCTGGAGACTGTGGGGGAGGAAGGCCCCAGGCCAGGTGTTAACACTTGTAACAGGCAGGAATTACAGCTGGCTGGGGCTGGGGCTGGCGAGGAGCTGAGCTGGCTGGAGGCTGTTGATCCCACAGACAGACAGACAGACAGATGGGCAGATACCAGATCGGATGGCCAGGCTTTAACCGGGTGGTCTCTCCCTTCCAGGGCAGGCCTTACCCTGGGGGGATGTGGTGGGGAAATTAATCCAGGTCTCTTGGAAGTGAGTTAACAGCCCTCCTGCCCACCCCACCCCCCACTGTGGGCGGGGCTTGCTGTCCAAAGGGAGCAAAATTGGTTACTGATCTGTTTGTCTTCTGATGGGACCACATTTTCCCTAAAAAACAAAAACCAAACCAAACCAAACAAACAAACAACGACAAAACGCAGGTCAAATGTTACTCTAATGCCAGGAGCCCGGAGCTGAGTTATGTTCTTGGAAGAACCTGCTTTAATATGTGGGGGGGAAGGTATGGGGGGTGGGAAGGGGTAGAAATCGGGGAAAATTCTCCCAGAATCTCAGAGCATTTTATCAACAGCTCTGTGACCATGAGGTGAGGGATGGGTAGTATCTGGGCCCTGAGCATCTCCCTCACCCCAGGTATCCTGAGGGGCTCTGGTCTGGGGAGGGCCTAGGACAGCTGCCTGGTGGAAAGAGCTTTTGCGGGGAGGTCAAGAGAGGCACTTGCAGCGCCAAGTCCTTTAGTGGGCGCGCTCCCCCCCCTTCCTGCAGCTTCCCCAGTGGCAGACCCGGCCAGGCCCCGCCAGCCACACCCTGTGGCATCTGGGTGCCTGCTCAATCACTGGTGCAGGTGGAGAAACTGAGGCAGACAGACAGGGCCCGAGGCAGAAATCCCCAAAGAACAGACTGAGCCAAGCGGGTATCTCCCATCCTTCCCACTACAGAACCTAAGGCTAACAAACCTGAACGGTACTCAGGCAGATGTAGGATGGAGAAGGTGTGTGGACCCCAAGCGGGCGAAGGGAGCTATGAGCTCGGGCTTTTCTCTAGACTTTGAATAGCTCTCTCCTGGGTCTGGGCAGGAGGCAAGGAGCTTGGGGTTGGGGCAGGAGAGGTGACTCTTCTCAGAGGATGTAGCTATCGGACCCTTCCAGGAAGCGTGGGAAAAACCAAGACCTTTCTGGCTTCAGAATGTGGTCAGGGGTTGAGGAGGACCTGGTCTTCTAGCCTTTTCTGCCCAGCCACCAAGGAGGGAAAGGACAGTCTCTACTCCCGGTCCCTAGTTGGGGGAGGAGGTTAGCCTGACCCCTTCCTCACAGGTTAGTGCCATCCTGATGCTACAGCTACACATTCGTGTTGCTTGGGTGCCAGGAAGTGGGTAGAGCTTGAATGGAGGGACCTGTGTCTGGGTGTGGAGTTTACCAGTGACTGGCTGTGTGACCCAGGAAGAGTCCCTTTCCTCTTCTGTGCTTTAAGCCCTGTCCTCCCTCTGGGCTTCATTTTTCTTGAGCAGCCTGAGGGATGCCTTCTGCCTCTGGGAGTCTACAGGGCTATGACAGGGAGCTGATTCACGGCTGTGAAGCAGGGAGCTCCAGGTGGCCCCAGTGCCACTACCCCCGGGAGCCTATCTCCCCCAACCCTCCCTCGCCATTCAGACAGTCAGAGCCTGCCTTAAGCAGCCCAGCCCTTTCATTCTGCAGCCCCATCTGACCTACATCCCAAAGCTGGCTGCCCCACTACTGCCAAGCCTGCCTGCTGGCACCCCCAAACCTCATTTTCCCCAAACACTCACGTTCCTCTGGAGCCAGGCTGCCTACATTCACGTTCACACGCTGGGCAACCTAGGGCAAGTTCACCTCTCCGAGCCTCAGTTTCCCCATCTGTAAAATGAGAACAGTGACTGTTTCTACCTCACAGGGCTGTTGTGAAGATTAAATGAGTGAGTACACGTAAAGCTCCCTAAATAATGCCTGGCATACCGGAAGTACTATATACATATTATTTTCACCCCCTGTGCGCAAGCTATTTTGACTCCTTTAAGTCCCGGATCTAAACTTGCCTCTTCCAAGAAGTCCTCCCAGGTTGGCCCCACGTGGCTCTGTTTTCTCCTTATCCTCAGAGCCAGCTTGCCCTGTTATACTTGGTACTGGTGACCATGAGCCTGTGGCTTTATACTTAACCTGAGGAAGTTAGGCTGGGCTAACCTAAGCTCAGCTGTTTGCCTGCCCAGGAAAGGGGTGGGTAGAGAGGGCACTGTAGTCTCCCCTAACCCTCCTCCCATCCTACAGTTTGCTGGACCCTTGCAGCCACTGCCATTTCCAGCTGAGCCACCTTGGGCTAGGCCAGGGAGGGGTAGGGGAGGCAGGTTCACGGCAGGGGGGTTGGGAGGGGGGGAGTGGCACTGGGGCCGCCTGGAGCAGCCCGAGCAGAAGTTACTCCTCCAGGAGCTGAGAGATGATTCAGAAGGTGATTTATAGACGGAAGGCAGAAAGCTTGGCTCCTGGCAGAGGCCTGCTGCTTAATTACATTCTTTGGGGGGTGGAGGTATGAGTGGGGCAGCAGCAGGGGAGCACCTTCTACCCCCTCCCCCTCCAGATCTTGTCCCTGTAGCTGCCCCAACTCCAAGCAGGGTCCCTTGGTCTCATGCTGCTAGAGAGGGAATTCCCTGTTCTCAATGAGAGACTAGGCCGGGGGGCAGGAAGAGCTTCTGGGGGTCAAGGGGGTGGAGAAAAAGGGAAGAGGCCGGAGTCCCAGCTCCTGGGACTCCTGCAGGGGAGTCTGGGATGCAGAGGGGGCTGGAGATCACTTGGTCTCCTCCCTGCTCCTGGGCAGGTGAATAGCTAACCCACCTGGGCAGAGGGTTTCTAGAATCTCCCTGAGGGTGCAACCCCATACTTTCCCCCCAGTGGCCTATCCTACAGCTGCTTCAGGGTTCTTCCTTCAAGTTGGCTTCATTTCTGTTGCTTGGTTCTCAGTGGGCTGGGGGCTGGGGATCTGGCTCTGTGCTCAGAGACTGAAACCCAGTTCTTCGGCGTTAGGCAACCTGTGGTACGTGGCACAGTGGCCGCCTTAGATCCAGAAGGTTCTCCAGGCAGGGTCAGCCTTGCATCGGAGGGAGAGAAACTTTCTTATCCTCACATTAAACTAATGTCTCAGGGAGTTGCCACAATTCAACTGCTAAAGCTGAAATCACTTCTGTGCCGCTAACAAGCAGTCCCCGTTCTGTCGGTTACTGGCTGTGGTGATGTCTGGGTTCCCTCTATGAACACTGACCCGTGCGGCAACCAGCCTGACATCTCTCCACTGTTCCTCAGTTCCCATGCAGCCTCCATCACAGCTTTGAAACCCCCAAACTCCGCCTCTAGTTCTTGAGGCCAGCAAGGTGTGTGTCGGGGGCAGGGGGTAGGGAAGCCCAGGCCGATGGAGTCTGTTTAGCGTGCACAGCCGGGAGGAGTTGGCAGGGGTCAGGATGGGGACACTAGACAGCTCTCTGGTTCCCCCTGAGGCGAGCCTTCTCAAAATGGCCTCATTATGTGTATGGAGTGAATTCCAGAAATGTCAGGCACACCCATACATCTAGGGGAAGTATGTTGGGAGACAAGAGGGGGCAGTGTGGGGCGGTGGGAGGTTTCTGGGCAGGGAGTTAGGAAACCTGAGACCCGGCTCTGCCACTGGTTGCAGTGTGACATTAGGCAAGTCCCTTCACTGTTCTTGACTCAGTAAATAGGGGAGTTGAACAAGCTGCTGGCCTTGGACTTCCAGCTATTCGGATTATCTGTGTCTGGTACGTGGGTGGGGGCGGTCACTTGAGAGCTGACCTCAGGGCAGTGTGGGGAGGACTGAGCCCAAAACTTTATACTCAGACAGCTGTGAGGTCATGGATGAGTCTCTAACCTCCCCGGGCCTCGGTTTTCTCATCTGCAAAATGGGCCATGATAAGGCTGTTAAGAGCTTCAGAGGAATACTCTTTATGAAAGCCCTTGAGAAACATGAAGTTCTTTCCAGAGAAGCTCTCTATCATTGCTGGTCCTACCAGAAAAGAGGAGTAAGAGCCAGTGCCTAGTCAAAGGGTGCTAAGGATGGACCTGGCAGGACTCTCTGAGTCTTTGAGCTTGAGATTTGGTATTTCCAGCAGAGGAGGAAGGAATGGGAGCCGGACAGGGGAGTTCTCAGCTCCTTCCTGAGGGTGTCTTGAGGTTCAGTGGGGAACACCAAGGGGAGAGAGCAGAGGTCGGAGGTCAAGTGGCCACAGGGCATGCCCAGGTTCACCCGAACTAGTGCAGAGATCACAGGCCTGACCTGGGCTTAGCCAGGTGTAGGATTTCTAAGCAGGGACACAGTGGTGGGAGATGGGAGTAGAGGTTAGGAGGAGTAAGGGGAAAGGGCCAGGAGCTGGAAGGGGCTCTTCTGAGGTCTGTGGCCGTCAGGAAATCCAATCACCTGGATGGGCACCAGCAAACTGGGAAACCATTCACTCAAGCTAGGCTGGAAAAACAGGAAGGACCGTGTGTGTGTGTGTGTGTGTGTGTGTGTGTGTGTGTGTGTGTGTGTGTGTGTGTGTCTCCCTCCCTCCCTCCCTCCCTCTCTCTCTCTCTCTCTTTCTCTCTCTCTCTCTCTCTCTCTCTCTCAGTGGTGAGGGGGATGGGAGCAACAGGACCAAACGCCCTGCCCCTGGGCACAGAGTCCCACTTATCTGCCAGAGCCAGCTGGGCCAGCGAGGAAAACCGAGGAAAACCAATCTCTCCTCGCAGGGCCCACTGGGAATGCAAATAGGGGCTGCGGCAGCGGGAGTGAGCCAGCCTCCTGCATCCTGTCCGGCTCACCACGTATCTCCCTAAACTGGCTTTCTGAGGCTGTCTCTCCCCTGCTCTACAACCTCCCATGGTTCCCCACTCCTTGTCTGGCACCGAGGCTCCCTAGGCTTGGCCTCCACCCATATCAGCTGTACCTTTCATAATCCCCCACGAGCCTCCCAACATCCCTCTGTGCCTGTTCATGGAAATACTTCGCCACCTCCTCTCTTTCCTCCCCACACGCAACTGCTGAAATTCCATTTTGCTTTCCAGACCCAGACCAAAATCCTCTTCCTTTGGGAAGCCCTCCTAGATTCCCGAACCATTGCCCTGCAAGCAGGGAATATGTCATCACTCCCTTCCCTCCCCACCTCCCCCCAGCCATGCCATGTATTCCCACCACCTTCTCCCACGGGCTGTGGGTGTCTTCTGCTCCTCTACCAGACTACAGATACCTTTTAGCCGCCTCGTGCTCTCCTCCCCCAGTGCCGAGCATATGGTGAGGGTCAGTAAACAAAAACACAGCTCTGTGCTGCATGTAAAGGCAAGCGGGCAAAAGAGGTTCTGAAGAGAGCCAGCTGCACACGGTGAATCACGACAGTGCCGTGAGCGGACTGGAGGAGCAGAATGAATTAAAACCTCGTCCCTGGGTGTGACCCGGGGTGCAGGGCTCGGAGCACAGTGCTTCTGCTGACTTTGAAAGGCAGCTGAAACTGATTCCCATTGCTCAGCTCAGGCCCCACGTGGCTAACAGCCCCTGGGTTCAGAGGGTACCCAAGAGGATGGGACCCTGATCTGAGTAGGCTGCCGTCCCAGAAGCTGAGGTGCACCTTGTCTCCGTGGGCTCAGTTCCCCTGGGATTATTTTTTCCATCCCAGTTCCATTTGCAAATGTTTCCTATCCGTGTCATATTTCTCCCTCACAGCTCACACGATGCTTAGGTGTCTGAGTCTTTAGCTTAAAAATCCCATTCGGTGGGACTTGTTTCCCTATCCAGGCGTGGGTCAGTATGTTTGTTAATGGTGTGTATGTGCCGGTCCCTATACACCCATCATGATTTAGAACGAAACCCTGCCCATTTTACAGATGAGGACTCAGGTCACAAAGCCTGTGCTCTGAACCCCAGGCTCTGTTGGGCCCAAAGCTTTTTCCTTCTACCACCATTCAGACTCAAAAGTGGATTTCTTGGGAATTCCCTGGCAGTCCAGTGGTTAGGATTCCACGCTTCCACTGCAGGGGACCCGGATTCGAGCCCTGGTTGGGGAATTAAGATCCTGCAATCCGGCATGGCCAAAAAAAAAAAAAAAAAAAAAGTGGACTTCTTACTTGTGGCAGGAATTTACTTATTCATATTCTATGTTGGTCCTCAAAGGATGGCTTTGAGTCAAGATTACATTTGACCTTCAACTTGAAAGCTGCTGCTTTGTGTTTGTTGATACTATTTCTGAACCTCTGGGAGGTCTCTTATTTGGGGACATGTGCAAGTCACTGGCAAGCTTTCCACATCTACGAAACTGGCAGTAGTGGCCCTGTGACTGTTTTGTTGCCTGGGTGGGAGTGGAGGGAGGGTGGCCTTGGGCAAGTCACTACTTCCCGGGCCTTCGTTTTCTCACCTGTGAAATAGGAAGACAGTAGAGTCATGACCTCTCACCCCTCACATTACTTCCAGCTGTAAGATTTCTCATTCTACTTAATCCCTTATGCTCCTTTGCATCCAGCCCCCATCACACATACCAGAAAACAATAGGACAGAATCCTCTTTCTTGCCCAAAACAATTTTTGTGTTAGTATCTCTGATAATAGATGATTTTTTACTTGACCTTTATACTTCAATATTCACCTTGATCTCTCTCTGAGGAGCTAGGATGATTCCTCCTTGCAGTTAAAGTATGTTTCCCTTTCTGTCCTGACTGTGAGAAAACTAAGTCAAACGTGAGCTCAGTCCTTGCACCTGTATTGACCTTGACTTGGTGTATTTGTCATCTTCTTCACCTTAATCCTGATTTTCTATTTTCATTTTGTTATTCAATCTCATGTGTTTTTTTTGTTTTTTGGTGTTTTTTTTTGTGGTACGCAGGCCTCTCACTGTTGTGGCCTCTCCCGTTGCGGAGCACAGGCTCCGGACACGCAGGCTCAGCGGCCATGGCTCACGGGCCCAGCCGCTCCGCGGCATGTAGGATCTTCCCGGACCGGGGCACGAACCCGTGTCCCCTGCATCGGCAGGCAGACTCTCAACCACTGCGCCATCAGGGAAGCCCCCAATCCCATGTGTTTTGTGTTATAAATTCCTTGAGGGCAGGCACTGTCTCCACACCACTGTCTTCTCTGTGACTGGCAAGTACATAGTAGTTGCTCAATAAATATTTGTTGCCTTTGGAATTTGTTGCCTCAGGCACTTCAAATCCTTCTGGAAAGAGGCAAGGCATACATAAATTTAAAATATTGCTATATCAGAGAGCTGGCCCTCACTGGATTGTTTTGGGTTGCAGGAATTCTGATCAGTTTCTTTCTGTTTCTTTATCGTCAGAGTGTCCTCCAAGTCTACAGAAGCTTTTTCTTTGGGGAAGTCACCATCTTTTCTTTTCTCCGTGATCTTCTTCATCCTAAACTTGAAGCTGATACACAATTTTCCTCTTGGGAAGCTCTCTTATTTCTGGCCAATTGCGCTTTCCTCTTTCCCTGTCTCCCTTCACCCCTGGTTCCTCCCACCTTCCTTTGCCCTGGAAGGCAGCCAGTGCTATTGAGGCCATTCTGCAGGTGACGGGATGCCCTGGTAGCATCCACCCTGTCTCTCCAGCTGGGCTGCTCCCACCTCCCGCCCCCCAGCCATCGTGAGAACTGCTGTCACTGTGGGCACAGGTGGGAAGGAAGAGGGAGGCCCTGCCAAACATCGCACACAGCCCTCGCTGCCAGCCAGGCCCTTCCCGTCAGCAAAACCCTAGCGGGGCACTGGCTTGACCTGGGGTGTGCTAAGCCCCCATCAGTGGGGGTAGCTTCATGGAGGGACAGAGAATGGCTGGCGAAGGGGGGCCAGGCTGGCCCCACCCATCCGCCAGCAAGGTGTCCTCTTAGCCTCTCACCTCCTCTCTGCTTCTGCACCTCTGGGACCACCCTCCTCAGCCCCTAGACTTCAGGAAGGAGAGTGCTGAACCACAGGCCGGGTGGTCCTCCATCCCAACTGAAGCTTCTGCAGGAGAGACTCTGCAGCCTTCCTCAGCTATCAGTAAGGAAGGAGTCTATGACCTTGGCACTGTCCTTGAAGCTAAAAGAGCCCCATGAGATTGGCATCTTCATCCCCATTTAATCTGTGAGAAAATGGAGACTCTCAGAGCCCAAGCAAGGAGCTGGGAAGCAAGTGGGGAGGCAGGATTTAACGTCCAGCTGATAATTTATTGTGTATGGTGTGTGCTGAGGGAACACAGCACACACTTGAACTCATCCTCCCAACACCCTCGGGAGGCAGATACTCTTGCTATCCCCATTCTACAGATGAGGGAGGAAACTGAGGTCCTGAGGAATCCACTCCATTGCCCAAGGCTCCACAGCTGGCAAACCCCAGAGCTCCAACCATGACACAAACTGCCTGGAGCCGAGCTCGCCAGGCTTCACAGCCTGTGACACCACATCTCAACAGTCAGGAAGTTCCTCCTTAGGTCTGACTGCAGTCTTTCCTGACTTAGTCCAAGCCCAGATTCTCTCATTTGGTCTCCTGGGGTCATGAGCTTCATCGTAGATTTTCAGCTTGACTCAAGGACCAGGATGCATTGCTCACTGAGTCTTCCTTTTTCCAGAACAATCCCTCCCAGATGACCCAGTCTCCGGCACACCTTTCACCATCTTGTTCTCCTTCTGATCTCTCTCCAGCTTCTCTGCGTCCTTTTGCCAGTGCTGTGACGCATAGCACAGCTGTTAGAACAGGGCAAAGGGGTCCTGCCAGGCCCTTCCATTTAAAGGGCTCCACTCTGGTGTCCTAAGGCTGCACCCCTCCCCGCAGGGCAAGGAATCTGGGGCCCAAGGGGTCATACCCACAGCACCTCACCCCCAGCCATGCTCTGGGTCCTCAGACGTATCTGCAAGGCACCCTGAAGAGCCTGGCTTCAGTGGCTGTGAGTCTACTTCCGGCTGGGCGGACCTCTGCCTGGGGCTCATCCTATCAGGTCAGGCCATGCTGCTGGTGTGTGTGCCCCTAGGGGTGAGAGTGGTAAAGGAGAGGCCGTTTGCAGGGCCTGTGAACGGAGCCTGGCGGTTCAGTCGGGGTGACCAGTGTGGCTGAAGCAGGGATGAGGGGGCTGCTGGCTGTGAGCTGGGGGCTGGTTCTCTCCATGTCACTTTCTAGCTCAGAACGCCGTGGAGAACCTAGGCTTCCAGGTGGTGAATAAGACGATAGAATTTTTTTAGCTGATTATTGAAGAATATCTAAATAAAAGTACATGAATTATAAGTGTACAGCTCATCGAGTTGGATAGAATATATATATATTTTAATTAAAGTATAATTAATTTACAATGTTGTGTTCGTTTCAAGTATACCACAAAGTGATTCAGTTATACATATATATATATACATATATATATATATATTCTTTCCAGATTCTTTTCCATTATAGGTTATGAAAAGGTATTGAGTATAATTCCCTGTGTTATACAGTAGGTCCCTGTTGTTTACCTATTTTATATATAGAAAAGATATTTTATTTAACAGTTTGTTAACCTGACATGAAATTTTTAAATATTGGGCGCCTGGTGGATGAGGCTTCCTTCAGTACTCTCACCCCAGGTCCTGTAAGTGTTCCAGCCAGACCTGGGGACTTGGACAGGAAACGGGGTTCCCCGGGGTCTGACTAGCACAGAAGCTGGAAGAAGCCCTGCTTTCTCCATCTCTGCATCATCGCATCATCTTTCTCCATTTCTGCATCATCTTCCTACCTTAGTAGGCTGACTTCCTTCTACATCAACAACACTTCTACCTCCCTTGCAGTCTGTGGTCACCTCTTAGCTTCAAGTCCCTTTTGATAAACTGGGACCTTGTCTTACACAGTCTTGGCCTCAAAGGATTTTCCTTCATAGTTGGTCAGTTTTGTCTTCTTTCTTTATTTATCTGTTTAATAAAGACATATAATCCAGGCTGGATTATATTCATTTTTTCTCTTTCTGATTTTTTAAAAAATATTTACTTATTTATGTATTTTCTTTCTTTCTTTTTTTTTTTGGTCTGTGTCGGGTCTTGGTTGCGGCATGTGGGATCTTCGCTGAGGCATGCGGGATCTTTCACTGCGGAGTGGGCTTCTCTCTAGTTGTGGCACGCGGGCTCCAGAGTGTGTGGGCTCTATAGTTTGCGACACGTGGTCTCTCTAGTTGAGGCATGCGGGCTCAGTAGTTGTGGTGTGTGTGGGCTTAACTTCCCTGTGGCATGTAGGATCTTAGTTCCCCGGCCAGGGATTGAACCTGCGTCACCTGCATTGGAAGGTGGATTCTTTACCACTGGACCACCGGGGAAGTCCCAGTTTTGTCTTTTTTTTAAAATTTATTTTGGCTGCATTGGGTCTTCGTTGCTGTGCACAGGCTTTTCTCTAGTTGTGGCGAGCAGGGGCTACTCTTCATTGAGATACATGGGCTTCTCACTGTGGTGGCTTCCCTGTTGCAGAGCATGGCCTCTAGGCGTATGGGCTTCAGTAGTTGTGGCACTTGGGCTCAGTAGTTGTGGCACTTGGGCTCAGTAGTTGTGGCATATGGGCTTTGTTGCTCCGCAGCATGTGGGATCTTCCCAGACCAGGGCTTGAACCCGTGTCCCCTGCATTGTCAGGCAGATTCTTAACCACTGCACCACCAGGGAAGCTCCCAGTTTTGTCATTTTTAAATGGCCCAACAGAAGAGCATTCAACCAGCAGGTCTGACTGTGATGTTCCACCCTCTTTTTTTTTCTTTTTTAATTAAAATTTTTTCTTTACTTCTTTTTAAAAAAATTTTTATTGAAATATAGTTGAGGGCTTCCCTGGTGGCGCAGTGGTTGAGAGTCCACCTGCCGATGCAGGGGACACAGGTTCGTGCCCCGGTCCGGGAAGATCCTACATGCCGTGGAGCGGCTGGGCCCGTGAGCCATGGCTGCTGAGCCTGCGCGTCCGGAACCTGTGCTCCACAACGGGAGAGGCCACAATAGTGAGAGGCCCACGTACCGCAAAAAAAAAAAAAAAAAAAGACATATAGTTGATTTACAATGTTGTGTTAGTTTCAGGTGGTGTTCCACCCTCTTTAGCATGCCTGTGAAACCCGGAATGATCTCGCCCCTTCCTGACTCTCCACCCTAACTCACCTCCCACCACCACATCCTCACCCTATGACCTACTTTCACCTGCACAGGGGAGAGCCTGGACGTTGGGTGACAGCAGTCCTGGGCTCTAGATCGTTCTGCCTTTAATATCTTGGTGACCTGAACCTGTCTGAGCCTCAGCTTTCTCTCTGTAAAACGAGGAGTAAAGGATGAGGTAACACATGAGAGACTTAGTATAGTGTCTGGTGTCCACCCTTTGCCATCAATGTTGCTTTATCATTTGGGTTGTTCTTACACTACCTCCCATCTCCAGGCCTTTGCGTTTGCCCCACCTTCTTTGGAATGACTTCTGTGAACTCCCCTTCGTTCTTCAAAGCACAGTCCAGGCACCACCTTCTCTGTGCTTCCTTCTTTCACACCTGGCCCCAGCTCAGCCCCTTCCGGGTGTATCCGTTTCATTGATTAGACTGTGAGCGCCCCGCAGGCAGGACTGGGTCTCCATCACCTTTGCGCCCACATCACAAGGATAGCGCAGGGCACACATTGCATCCTCTATGATGGGTGGTAGGATGAAGGAACACCATTGAGAGTCACCTGCCAGTTGCAGGCTCAGTCTGCAGCCCCAGCTAGATTCCCATTGCCTCTGTGAGGCCCTCCTAGGAAGACCTGGGGCCCCTGTCACTAGTTACCTCATCATGTGCATCTGGCTTGTCTTCCCAACTAGAGGGTCAGCCCCTTGAGGGCATGATTCTGCTTTGTATTTCTTCATATCCCAAGTGAGCCCCACACGTCATCCTGAATATTGCAGGAGCACAGCTGGTAATAGTATTGGTTGGTTGGCTAATGCTCCAGGCTCCTTCCCAGGCAAGCTTGAGTCCAGGCTCAGCTGGTTCCCACTCTCTGGGACAGTTTTCCCCTCACTCTGTGATTTCCCAGAGAGTCCAGCTCTGAGCTTCTAGCCTCTGTGCTGGAAGGCAGCATGGTGTTCCAGGAAGAGGAGTCAAACCGACCTTGATGTGAATCTCAGAAGTGCTACTTAATAGCTCTGGAACTTTGGGTTGTTAAAAAAAAAAGTGAACCTCAATTTGTTCATCTGTAAAATGGGAGCAAAGATTCCGATCTCAGGGCAGTTGTGAGGAAGAAATGAAATAGTACTCAGGAACTGAGTTAAAGATGAAGAAGTATTAAATGAATTAAGGATGTTCTGAAGTCATTCCAATGTATCAAGGGTCATAAGATATTCTATCCCAGACCAGGCTTCTTTGGAATAGGAAGATCTGAATTCCTTCCAACACAGGAAAGGCCATACTCAGGGAAAGCTGTACATTTCGTGGCTGTTGGAGGTTTTTTTGGGGGGGTTCCTAGGACTGGCCTGTGTAGGTTTAATATGGCCCTAGTTAATAGCTAGACACTGGCCATTTCAGCCCTGCTAAGCACAGTGAGAAAGTTTGACTGGGGTACCAGGCGGCCTGGGTGGAATGCAGGCTGACCCAGGGATGGCAGTCACTGTACACTTCCAACCTTTAGGGGAGAAGAGCCTGCTGGCCCATAGGAAGGAAGGGGAGGAAACCGAAGCACAGAGCGGCCACATAATGCTTTTTGTTCTTAAAAACATTTTTGATTGCAGACTGATACCAAATGTTTTTTATGATGTGACGCTTGATGCACATGAGAGAGTAAGCATACCATAAATACAGGATATAATAACAAGACAAAAACAACCTGGGCCTTACCACACCCCTGAAGAACCAGAATATGATCAAGGTCATTCCATCTATCTGTGGGGTTCTCCCCGTCCTATCCCCGTATCTCCCTCCAGGCATGATCACATTCTGAATTTTGTATATTTATTCCATCACTTTATTATTTTTTTAATTTTTATTTCTTTATTTAATTTTGGTTGCTTTGGGTCTTTGTTGCTGCATGTGGGCTTTCTTTAGTTGTGGCGAGCAGGGGCTACTCTTCGTTGTGGTGCACGGGCTTCTCACTGTGGTGGCTTCTCTTGTTGCAGAGCATGGGCTCTAGGCGCATGGGATTCAGTAGTTGTGGAGCGCAGCATCAGTAGTTTTGGCACGTGGGCTCAGTAGGTGTGGTTTGCGGGCTCCAGAGCACAGGCTCTGTAATTGTGGCTCACGGGCTTAGTAGCTCCGCAGCACGTGGGATCTTCCCAGACCAGAGCTGGAACCCGTGTCCCCTGCATTGGCAGGCAGATTCTTAACCACTGCGCCACCAGGGAAGTCACTATTCCATCACTTTAAAATAATAGTTATCCCAGCTAGGAATGCCTAGACAATATATATTTTTTGTTTATTTTATTTTATTAAATTTTTTTTAATTGAAGTATAGTTGATTTACAATGTTGTGTTAGTTTCAGGTGTACAGCAAAGCGATTCAGTTATATATGTGTGTGTGTGTGTGTGTGTGTGTGTGTGTGTGTGTGTGTGTATTGGGTTGGCCAAAAAGTTCGCTAGGGTTTTTATCATGTTTTTCTGTTCCATCTCCTGTCAGTGGGCGAGTGTCTTGAGGTGCACTTGAGGGAGAGTAGCTCTCTGGGAGGGGTGCCTACCCAGGAGTAGAAATTTGGGGCTGCAGGACGTGTGAAAGTTCTACTTTGCAAGCTGATGCTAAACTGTTTTCCAAAGAAGTTGTGCCCATCTGCACTCTCATGTTTGCTCTACATTTTCACTGACACTTGAACTCGAGTGAGTTCACTCTTGTCAGTCTGGCAGCTGTAGGATGTGGTCTGTGGTCTTCGTTGGCAGAGGTGGGACTGCTTTAAGGTCCCAGAGTTGGGAGAAGCAGAGGCAGGGCTGGGACCCTGGGGATCATGTCAACACATAAAAAAATGTGCATTTGGGGGAATTCCCTGGTGGCCCAGTGGTTAGGACTCTAATGCTTTCACTGCCAGGGCCCGGGTTCAATCTCTGATCAGGGAACTAAGATCCCACAAGCTGCACGGTGCAGCCAGAAAAGAAATGTGCATTTGGAAGAACATATGGCCACGTCTGGTGTGTCTGGTGGACATCCTCCCCGACCGGCAGCTCCTCACGTTTTCGGCCCAAGGGCCAGAGGGCGCCACTGGCCATTTGGTGGCAGGGGCAAAAGTAGCTAACAGAGCTCCAGCCTTCACTTCCCTGGTTCACCTCTTCCCGCCACCATCTTCCCCTTCGTACCCTCACTGGGCGTGAACGCCCTGCCCAGTATTCAGAGATAAGGCCACTCTTCCCAGGAGTCCCCATCCCATCAGCCCTACCAGAGCCAGGGCACATTTTCCTCCTGGCCCCCTCTCTGCCCTTCTGTCCCAATGGGCCACCCTGCCTGAGTTACAGCAATAGCATCTCTCAGGTGCCAGTTTATGCTTTTTTTTTTTTTGTGGTACGCGGGCCTCTCACTGCTGTGGCCTCTGTGGCCTCTCCCGTAGCGGAGCACAGGCTCCGGACGCGCAGGCTCAACGGCCATGGCTCACGGGCCCAGCCGCTCCGCGGCATGTGGGATCCTCCAGGACCGGGGCACAAACCTGCGTCCCCTGCATCGGCAGGCGGACTCTTAACCACTGCGTCACCAGGGAAGCCCTATGCCATTGTTTTCTTTTGGCTGTGCTGTGCAACTTGCGGGATCTTAGTTCCAAGCGTGGAGTCCTAACTACTGGACTGCCAGGGCATTCCCTCAGGTGCCTTTTCAGGGAATACCAGCAGGTGACCTTCTTCCCCCAAGCCTTCATCCAAGCGCTGGGACTCCCTCCTGAAAGAAAAGTCATGAGCTCTTCAGTGCACATCAGAAACCAGATGCGGCTGCCATCACCTACTGGCATCTCTGTCCTCACTGTTTGGTCCTTATTCATCCTCCCTTCCTGCCCTGGAGCAAAATGCTACTTCCTCCTCGGGCCTCCATTACAAAGATAAAGGGGTCTTAGGACCCCTTTCCTGACCAAAAAATTCTTTTCCATCACTCCTCCATCTGGCCATGACCTTCCTGGAATTTTTCAAAATCCCGTTCAGAGCTGTCACCTTCCTGGGAATCTTCCCAGTCTAACTTCCACCCTCTCTCCCAGGTCTTCCGCACACCTTTTGGGTCAGAGCAGGAAGTTGCAAACTGTGTTTCTTACACCAGTCCCACGTAATCCTGCTGAGGAGGGCTTTTGGTGTCAAATAAGTTTGGGAGGTGCCACCTGCTACTTCCAGCCTCTAGGTGTTTGTGGTGCTCATTAGCATATTAGCATCTTGTATTAGCAACACAGAGAGGCCTGCAGGCATGATCCTTGTTTTCATTTGTTTAGTCTGTTTTCCAAAAATATTTACTCTCTCAAGTAACAACTTACTACCTGTTTGGAAAATGTGATCTAGGAGATTCTCCTGTCCCTTTTAGTGTCAGTTTGTCCTTGTGGTCTTATTCATCTCAGCAACTGGGCTATGATTCCTCTGACTTTTAAAAATCATTCTGTGTGAACTAGTTCAGTCCAGAGCACCCATCCCAGAGGGTCTTGAGTTGAATGAATGCATGAATGGATGAATGAAGCAATCAGCTAATCAACTGATCAATTTAGCTGAATCCCCTTTCCTGTGAGGCTGGCAGAAACCAGGCCCAGCTGATCTTTGTACCCTGGGGACATGGGTCTCTCTGGCCAGTGTCAGACCCTTCCCACAGTATTTCTACAAAGCCTAACCCCATCACACCGGTAGAATACATCTCTTACATTAGGTCTCCTATCGTTTTCGTTTTAGGCATCTGTCTCCCTATGAATCTGGGAGCCTCTGCAGGGCAAGGACCATGTCACACTCACCTCTCTGTATTCCCATGAACGGGTGCTCGGTCCCCACCTGCTGAGTAATGAAGCTCTCCACCAACCTCTTCCAGAGAGCCATAGAGCACTGTGGTTAAGGCTGAAGGCTCTGGAGTCAGGCTGGATGCGCTCCAGACTACCTGGGTAACCTCCAGCAAACTACGTAATCTCTGCAGTTCAATTTCCCTCCCCGGTGAAGGTGATGATAACAGTACCCTCCTCACAGGGTCGCTGGGAGGATTAAATGAGTTAATGCGTGTAAAGCACATGAAATAGTACCTGGCATGGAGATGGCATTGGTCTGTGTTAGCACTTATAACAATAGCAACTACCATCCATTGTGCCAGGGATCGTGATAAGGGCTTTACCTACCTCCTTTCGATGACTCCTCCCTCCAGTCTCTTTGAAGTAGGTGATGTTTACAATTTTCCACCTCAGCACTGGTGGTAGCAAAGGGACCAGGACTCAGGTCAGCCAGATCGGCCCGTAGTAGGCGACGCTGCTCTCCACTCAGGGATTGGGCGTCTCCTCTACCTCTTTTCACCTATAATTAACCCTAATGAGAACCTGACTTGTCCTCTAGGCTTCCCAATAAGACGGAAATCCATCGCAGGGTTGGGTTTTACGTGTACGCATGCGCATAACAGAGAGCACGTTCGCGCGAGAACGAGAGAGGCCGCGGTTGTTGCCAGCACCTTCGCGGCTGACCCAGAAAGACCAAGATACTGAGGCAGGACTTTGAGACTACACGGCGGAAAGTCACCCGTGAGTCAGCAATGCTGCCGAAAAGGCAGAGAGGTCCTGGAATTGCTTGGTATCACCGCCCCCAGCACCTCGCCGCGGGCCCCGGGTGAGCCTGGGAAATGTTCGCAGGCAGGACGCCTGTGGTGGCGTTTACCCGGTTTGGTTATCCTGGTGAAAGATGGAAAGATTCCTGAGGGTTATAAAGGGGCACCCGGATTTGCGGGGGAGGGGGCGCATCACCCCGACTTCTGAGATGAGCAACCTGGAGTCCCCTTCCGCACGTGGCCGCTGGGCTTCTCAGACCCCGGAGGCGGACTCCATTCTTCCCCAGCGGTCACGGGGTTGACCGTCCTCCTCTTTCCGTGCTGGCCGGGGCTCTATTCTAGCACCTTCCCCGGTCTGGCTGCACAACAGAAGTGAGAAGTGGGGGCCTTGGGAGAGGGGCTGAAGCTGGTTATGCGAACCGGGAGATTTAAGATGCACATGCCAGAGGCTGTTTCTCTTGGAGCAGAGAAGGTTGGGGGGCTTCATTCCAGGCAGGTGAGCGGCTGCTGCCCCAACACCTGAGCACAGGTCACGGGGGCCCAAATGGCGGCCGGAGGGCTGGCGGTGCGGTGAGCGGGGAAGATCTCCCACCAGCTGTCATGAGGCAAAGGCACCCCCGAATGGAAGCAGCCAGTGGATGTGGCAGAGGGAGTGAGAGAAGGGGGTGCTGAGATCTTCCTGGCCTGGAAAGGAGAGGGAATTCCCAGGAATCCCTCTGCCGATTGGGCTAGCAAAAGCTTGAGTCTGGTAAGGTGTCAGCTTTTAGATTTTTATCCTCTCCACATGGTGCAGTGTGTTTGTTCTGTGAACAAAGGAGAATCTGAATTCCCTGAAGGCTTGGAAGCACCCCCTTCCCCCAGTTGGCTGAGTTGCCCAGCACCTCAGCTCCTGGGGCCCCAAGTGAACTCCCCCATCGGGGCCATGGAGCCTCCTGGGGGCCTTTGTTTTGTTCCAGCTTCCCCCAGCGTTCCTTCCAGCTCTGAGGGACCCCTTTCCAGGGGGGCAACCCTGTGTAGGGCCCGGGCCTCTTTCAGGTCCATAGGTGGTCCCCACTTCCCTGACTATGGGATCTAAACTCATCAGCTGGGACCTCAAGCCCTGGCCTCCTCCCTCTGTGCTTCAGTGTTTTGAGTCACATCACTGTCTCAGAAGTGCCCTTCCTCTTCCTTTTCTCTCATAAAGATCTACCCCAGAGCACAGCCCTCTGAGGTCTTGTGGATTACCTGCACCCATCCCGCTCTGCGTGTTCCTTCCATCTCCACCAGGACGGTCCGTGTGCTGGCTGGTCCTCTGTTCCTGTGCACGTGGCCTGCCCGTTCCGCTTTACCCTCCTCCAGGTCAAGGACGTGACACTGTCCTGTGCCCAGTTCCGTACAGAGCACACAGTGGGTGCTGAATCAATGCGTTCTGCTTGAATGAACTGGTCATCACCAGTGGGTGGAATCTCCACAGTGGAGCAAAGTAGCAACAGTACAGGATTTGGGGTCAGACAGACAAGGGTCAAACCCCACCGCCACTTACTGGCTTATGGTGCCCTGTCTGAACCTCAGTTTCCTCATTTGTAAAGAGACAGTATTTACCTCCCAGGGCTGTTGTGAGGATTCACTGAGATGCCATTGATGCTTTGCAAACTGGAAGGTGCTGGAACATGTGTCATCTACCCTGACCTCTCTTGGAAGAGGTCGTGAATTCATGTGTCCTGTCTCACACACAAACCTCTTCAGCCCTCAGATGGAGGTCACCTCTCCCCGGGGAAGCCTTGAGTGTGGGTCTGGCCTTGTCTGAGATACAGAGAAGTAAACCTGGAGTGTGGAAGATCCATGACAACATTCAAAGGAAGAAAGATCAATAGGCAGGGCCCCCACATTTGAATTTATAAGGCTGTAAATCCAGGGAGCAGCCTGAGTAGCCCCCTCCCCCTCAGCCTTCCACCAACACACTCCATACAGACCTTGTCCTAATGTTTCACCTCATTGCTCTAGTGGCCAACTCAGCACCACCATATCCTAGCTGTGTGACCACAGACAAGTTACTTAGCCTCTCTGAACCCATGTCAGATGGGGATAATAATAACCTCATAGGGTTCTTTGGCAAATTAAAATATATGTTCTATGTTAAGTGCTTTACGTGGCTCCTGGCACTAGTCAGGGCTCAATAAATGTTAGCTATTATTAGTAATAATAATAACCATTCTGAGTGCCCCAGTAAATTGGTCCCCTCACTACCTTACACGGTTCAGTAAATTATTTCCTCATGACCTTATTAACCACTCTCTACCCAGATAAATGCACTCACATTATCTTATGCGCCACTGGGCATGCACCTGTAGAAGCCTTCCGCTTTATTTTATTTACAGCTCTGCACGTCCCCATTACATCTCTGCTTTGTGGCTACCTTCTCCTGTCTGTGGTACTCAGGCCTTCTCCTAGCCCGGGTGACTTATGAAGGACCCTTAACTGGAGCTAATTGCTATGACATTTTTCCCCTCATGTTGAACACACATCCTATTAGTAGAGAAATTGGTAATTAATTTTTAATTTTTTTTTACTTTAAATGTCTGCTCTGTGTGTGTGTGTGTGTGTGTTTGTGAAAGAGAGAGAGAGAGAGAGAGAGAGAGAGAGAGAGAGACTGATTTTATCCTTTCTGTCCAAAGTGTATTTCCCCTGGAAGAAATACTTTTGTAACAAATGTGACTAGGAACACAGGACTGAAAATATGGAAATTGCCTGTGGCACCAGCACTCGTGCAGGGATGCAGCTGGTCTGGTGGGACAACGGTGTATGCAGTGAGCAGAGGTGAGGGAGGGGAAAGTGAGGACAGACCGAGAGGAGGCGTGTGGACAGGAGGGCTCCACCATGGGTGTGTGGAGAGAAAGCACTGCCGGTGAGAGATGAGTGGGGAACTTGAAATCCTAGACAAAAACAAAGTAGCTGTGGCAAGAACCAAGAAAGATGGGGAAGAAAGGAGGAGAAAGGCCTTGGTACCTTGAACCCCAAGAGTGTTTGGTGGCGTCCTGCATTTCTGCAGAGAGAATTTCCACTTAACAGACATATACCCCACCACTGCAAGGCTAAGAAAAGGACACAGGATTGAAGGCTTGGGTGGGAGGTCACTAGATGAGGCTGTAGGAGGAAACGATTCTTTTGAAGCATACTTTCTATCTTGTCTTTTTCCAGTGCCTGTTAGCGTGTGTTTTGTAATGCACCTGACAGGTGAGCATGGTGGCAGGCTGGCGTGTGATTAGACCTAATGTATGTAAATGGGGGGGCATGCCCAAACACTTTTTACTGATGTGCTGCCGGATCCAAAAAGGTTTGCTTCCGTTCCCATAAAGATGGAGATCTGTTGGGAGGCCAGGAGAGAGACGATGAGGGAGAGCTGCTTCATGAGAGGATGTGGACAAAACCGTGGTTGTAAAGGATGGGTTAGTGCTGGCGCAGGAGGAGGTAGGACCCCTGGGGATGGATGGCAGAGGGCTGAGGAGGCCCAGCTATGCCCCCGCCCGACCCCCGGTGACCACTGGCAGGTTCTGAGCCTTGTCTGTGACCGAGGACAGTGTTTCTCCTCCATCTTGCCTCCTCTTTTAATTTTTTGGTCCCTGACCAGGGATCCAACCGGTGCCCCGTGCAGCGGAAGCATGGAGTCTTAAACACTGGACCACCAGGGAGGCCCCTTGTGTCCTCCTCTTATAATGGAGGAAGGGAGGCTACCACAGAGAGGAGGGGGCACCCAGACCAATTAAATCCCTTTCTCTGGGGATGGGGTCCCAGCACCAGTAGTTTTAAACTCCCCCGGGGCCATGTGACATGCAGCCAGGGTTGAGAGCTGGTGACCCACCCCTCTGAGTGCTGGAACATTTAAAGGTCCTGCATGGGTCTGTGGTAGACCCGAATATGACTCCAAATAGGTGCTGAGTAGATGCTTGCAAAACTCAGGCGCCTGTGGCGAGGGGGCCCTTGAGAAGAAAGGACAGGGGGAGTGAGTGCAACGACACTGCAGAGGAATTGGCGGCGGGACTCCGGGACTGATGAATTTGGAGGGACGCAGAGGAAGATGTTGAGGCTCGCTCGGGCTGCCTCGCCTGAGGATGGGGATGGGGCCGGGAGGGAGGGGCAGCCACCGCTTTGAACTTGCGTGGAGCCTCCCTAAACAGAGCGGGGGTGGGGGGTGGGGTAGGAGTCCAGGTGCCGGGCAGGGCTGTTTCCCACCTGCGCGTGCTCAGCGCCGTGGCGGGACCAGGCTCAAGGAAGCGCTCCTGGGAACGCGGTGGAAGTACCCGCCCTGAAAGGCGGGGAGTGGACGGCGCCTTGACCGCCCAGCGATGGCGCAGCGCCTCCCCACCCCGCCCACCCGCCCCGTCGGGTGCACCTGCTGCCGCAGGGGCCACGGCGGGTCCGGAGACTCGGCCACCCTCCGTGCTCGGGGCGGGCAAGGCCAGGTGCGAGCCCCGCGCGGGTCGTGTCCAGAAGTCCCCACGAATTAGTTGGAGTTTATGTTCCTTCTAACTTTTATTATGAAAATTGTTGATCAGGAAAAGAGAAAAAATAATTCCGGGAGCACCCACGTGCACACCTCCTAGTTCAAGTGTTTTTCATTTTGCCGTAATTGTTCGCCCCTCCCCTTTCTCGCCTCCCTCCCCGCCCCCCATCCCCTACACAGTGTTTGGTTTGCTGAACCATTTCAAAGTAAGTTATAGTCATCATGACTCTTCACCTCTGTATTTTACAATGTAAGGATGACGCCTATGACCACATACCATTATCACACTTAACCCAATTATTAATGATTCCTAATGATTCACATTTCCCCAAGTATCCTCAAAATGCCTTCATGGCTAGGATTTTCAAACCAGTTTCCAATTATTTGATTGTTCTGTCTCATAAGTTTATTTTAATCTAAAACATCCCTCCCCTCCTTCCCCCAACACACACGCGCACACACACACACACACACACACACACACACACACACACACACACTTTTTAAAAGCAACTTGGACTTTGGAGAGTTCAGGCCCGTAGCCTTGTGACTTTGTCTGGTCGCTTCCCCATAGTGTCATTTGGTTTGTTCCTCTATCCCTCGTGTTTCCTGATAGCTGAAAGTTACTTCTAAAGGCTTGTGGAGATTCAGGTTAAACATCTTTGGCCAGAGAACTTTCCAGGGTATGCTGGATACTTCGCATTGCATCATCTTATACTGTGCTGTTGTCACACTCTGGAGGAGGTTTTCAACGATCCAGCTTCCTGGACTCCTCCCCTGAGAGTCTGACTCAGCAGGGCTGGCTTTGGAGCCCAGCTGTCTGTATTTTTCAAAACCACTGCAAGTGGTCTGAGTCCCGTAGTGCCATGGCCGCGCCCAGGAAGAGCAGCCAGCTGGTAAAATCATGCGCTCGGTCCTCCGGAAGGCGTGGCGTGAGGGAGCGCGGGTGGGATGGTCGAGGCAGGTGAAGTCCGCAGGGCCCCAGCCCTCACCAGGGCAGGCGGTCCTTGCTGGCTGGGTGCGAGGCAGGGTGGGTGGGCACGCCGGCCCCGGTCAGGGAGGAGCGCGGGCTACCTGGGAGCTCATGCAACACCAGGGGTGCCCCAGGCACCACAGGGCCTGACCTACCATGAATATTTGTTGAGTTGAAGACATAGGGCTTTCAGAGGAGCCCTAGGGAGCCACTGTGAGAGTGAACTCCCAGCCAAGCAGCTCTGATTTCCAAGTTCCCTCCTGGGCTTCTTCCTGAGATTCAGATAAAGGATCTTCAGACATTGGAAGCAGAGGCTGTGTGATAAGGCCCAGAGGACCAGTGCGGCCGTCACCTGCCCTCAGCTTGTCCTGGTGGCAGCCTGTGGGATTTGGGGGAGGTGAGGAGGTTGGGGTAGTCAGGTGGAGCCGCTCAGTGTGGCAGAAGGAGGAGGTGTGCTGGGCCTGTTGGTGAACCAAGCACTCTGCCCGCCCAGCCTACAAAAACGAAAGAAATGGTTCCTCCTCTCAAAAAACTGTTTTAGTGGAAAAACACAGCGTCAGTGGGCAATTCAATGGAAAGTGTCTGAGTTTCCCTCTGAGGTATATATAAGAACTGGGAAATACCCAGAGGGAACAGTTTAAACTGGACACATTAAGAGGGGCTTTTAAAATTGGATCTTGATGGATGAATAGGAGCCCAAAGTAATAAATAAGAGGGCTGATGGGCTTCCCTGGTGGCGCAGTGGTTGAGAATCTGCCTGCTAATGCAGGGGACACGGGTTTGAGCCCTGGTCTGGGATGATCCCACATGCCGCAGAGCAACTAGTCCCGTGTGCCACAACTACTGAGCCCACGCGCCACATCTACTGGAGCCCACGCGCTCTAGAGCCTGTGCTCGGCAACAAGAGAAGCCCGCGCACTGCAACAAAGAGTAGCCCCCGCTTGCCGCAACTAGAGAAAGCCCGCACGCAGCAACGAGGACCCAACGCAGCCAAAAATAATAAATAAATAAAAATAAGTAAATTTATCAAAAACAAAAAGAAAGAAGAAGGAACTGCATGGTGGAAGGGAAGCAGAGTTGTGGCTGGGGGCATCTCAGGCCTGGACTGTGCTCCCTGCACTGTCTCAAGCCTGGAGGTACCCTGGGCAAGTCTGGGCTTCAGCTAGAACTGGACCAGATAGCGGCCAAGGTCCCACCAACCTGGACACTGTGCGGCCTGGTACTGTGATAGAGTAACTAAGGCCTGTGGCCGCTCACAGAAGGCTTTATAAAGCCTCTCTAGGGCATCTCATGTCCCTCCCCCGCCCCGCCTCCTCCATCTAGCAAGAGACGGCAGGGGAACCTTCTCAGGCGGACACTCTCATTCCCCAGGCTTTTATCAAGCATCTACCTTTGTACCCAGTGAGCACCCCAGAGACCTGGTCCCACCGTGGTTTCTAGAATGCTCAGCGCCTCTCAAGTTGCTAAGGCTGGACTCGTTTGGAGAGAAGCCATTTGGCAGAAGTATCCTGAACCCCAAGCCAGTCATTTAACATCTTCAGGCCCCAGCTGCCTCCGCTGTGAAACAGCATAACCACCTGTGTGGGTCTGGGGGCAGAGGCTGGGCCGCAGCTTCCAGCTCTGAAGGGTCAGGACTCAACAAGTGTGACGTGTTTTATTTTGTTTTGTTTTAATTATTTATTTATTTTTGGCTGTGTTGGGTCTTCGTTGCTGCGTGCAGGCTTTCTCTTGTTGCGGCGAGCGGGGGCTACTCTTCGTTGTGGTGCGCAGGCTTCTCATTGTGGTGGCTTCTCTTGTTGTGGAGCACGGGCTCTAGGCACGCGGGCTCAGTAGTTGTGGCGCACGGGCTTAGGTGCTCTGCGGAATGTGGGATCTTCCTGGACCAGGACTTGAACCCGTGTCCCCTGCATGGGCAGGCGGATTCTTTTTTTTTTTTTTTTTTGCGGTACGCGGGCCTCTCACTGTTGTGGCCTCTCCCGTTGCGGAGCACAGGCTCCGGATGCGCAGGCCCAGCGGCCATAGCTCACAGGCCCAGCCGCTCCGTGGCATGTGGGATCTTCCTGGACCGGGGCACGAACCCGTGTCCCCCGCATCGGCAGGCGGACTCTCAGCCACTGTGCCACCAGGGAAGCCCGTGACGTGGTTTAAAGGGCTCGTCTGTGAGTTCCGAAGTGCTCGACGAAGCCGGTGCACTTGGGAGTGCGTCCCTCTGTGTTACCTGGAAACATTGTCCGCCAGGGGTCTTGGTGCCCCTCGGGAGACCCTTTGGGGGTCTGAGGAGTGAGGCCCTGGGCCCCTTTTCGCTTCTCTCTGGACACCCACCTGGGCTCAGGCCCAGTCTTCCCAGGCTAATACCTGCCTGAAGGAAGAGGCCGAGAGCTCGTGTGTCCTCTTGGTGTGAGGAGGACACAGCCCTGAGGACCCAAGCTGGAGCCGCTGACGGGCCAGAGAGGCAGGAGCCCCTCCCCCTTCTCCAAGGCCTCTGTCCCCCTGCTTCCTCTCAGTTCTCACCCTCTCTTCCTCCTCCCCAGGTCTGACCATCCCGCCCTGTGCCACCCCCCTCCCCCTGCAATTTGCCTGAAGGAGTCGATCCCTCTCTCTTACCTCCTCCCCTTCTCCACTCTGATCAACTCCACTTTCCTATGAAATTGAGAAGGCAAAAAAAAACCCTAACGCTCACAACACAACAAAAAACAGGTTTCAACATTTTACAGGTTTCAACATTTTTCAGGCCGCCTTGTCACATCTTATCAGATCAGCCAGGAGCCTCAGGCCAGGCACTCTGGGAGCCGCTTTGGAGAACAGAAGCTGTAACATTCCAGCCGAGTCCCTGCCCCACCCTCTGCACCCCTCTCTTCCCTCCCCCCTCCCCATCTTCTTCTCCCCAAAGAAACGTCCCGCAGGGCCCGCCCCTCCCTTTTACTGGGAACTCCGCAAGACCTTGGCTTTGAGTGTCCCCCCACTCGCTTCTCTCCCTTCCACGGCTGTGGCCCCTCTGAGCTCTCAGGTGGTCTGAGGTGCCCACTTGGTCCTGAAAGGTGGCTTCTAGAAGTTGGGCAGCAGAGGGGAGTTGTCATAGCCACTCACAGAGTGCACAAGTGGCCACTTGGCCAGTAGGGCCCTGGGTTGTGCTGGAGAGTTTAGGGCACCATGGCCAGTCCTCAGGGGCTGCTGCCAGTGGGAGGGAACGGCTTTTCACTTTGGTTCCATTTGGGGGGGGGATGTGTGGGTTTTGTCACCCATGGCGATGCGGACTGCTGGCCTGGAATACCCCCTTTCCCCCACATTCACACCAGTACAGATCCAGGAAGTGCTGACCGAAGTCCAAAGGGCCAGATTTCAGCCAAAACAACCTGAGGGAGCGACCCAGATCCTGGGTCCCAGGGCGAGCGGGACAAGCTCCCCGGGGTGGTGTGGGGGGCAGGCTGGGAGGTCCCACTGTGAGCACGGAGAGGTACCTCCACCCCACCCCGCAGGAGGACAGGGCTGTGAACTGAAGGCTTAGGATGCATCACCCAGGGAGGAGGGTGGGGACAAAAGTGGAAGAGGGAAGGAGCAGAGGAGAGGAAGGAAGGAAGGGCGTGGTGACTCGCTCTGTCCAAGTCTATTGGCTGCACGTCTCCTGCTCAGGAATACCTGCAAGAAAACAGGCCCGGGTGCTTGGTGCCCGTGTTGGCAGAGCCCAGCCCGACCAGCCTGCCTCCTGCCGGGTTTTGAAAAGCCCTCCCCACCTCTTGGCCTGAAGTTCTAGCCCCCCTGGTGTGAGGGCCCTGTCTCCACCCTCGTGCCTCCTCCCTCCCTCCCTTGGCACATGGCATCCACCGCCGCCACCATGAGGCTCCCCGATTGTCTCACCCTTTTTCTGGGTGCCCCCTGGGGGAGACAAGGCCTCAAGTACTATTCAACTGTTAGCTCCGGGACAGATTCCCAGATCTGAACTTCTAGCCTTGCTCTTTCCCTTGGGCTCCAGCTCTGCACCCCCGGTGCTGTCTGGACCTGGGTGCCTGCAGGTCTCACCAGCCCCACAAACTTCCTCTTTTTTCCCCAAACTGCTTTGCCTCTTACGTCCCCTTTCTCGGTTGACGGCATCTCCATCTTTCTGGTCATCCTGGCTCAAAATCTTGGTCATCCTTTCCTCCTTCCTGTTGTTTCCATGTGACCCATCATCACTCACTGCTTCTGTTTTTTTTTTTTTTTAATTTATTTAATTTATTTTTATGGCTGTGTCGGGTCTTAGTTGGGGTGCACGGGCTCTGTAGTGTGTGGCCTGCGAGCTCAGCAGGTGTGGTATGTAGGTCTTAGTTGCCCCGCAGCATGTGGGATCTTAGGTTGGGATCGAACCCACGTCTCTTGCATTGGAAGGCGGATTCTTAACCACTGGACCACCAGGGAAGTCCCTTCCTCTCTGCTTCTAAGGCCACTGTCCTGAGACCCAGAGCCACAGGCCCTGCTAAACTAAATGGGAGGTGCTCGGGCCCCAGGCCAAAGAGGTTCACCCCTGACCCCTGAAACCTGTCCCCCTGGGGGACTGTGATACGCAGACAGGCCTGAGACTCTCCTTAGCATAGAGTGTCACCCCGGCCACCTCACCCCCACTCCTTTCCCAGCCTTGGGTTTCTTAGTGCCCACCCCCGGCCCCATTCTGCAGTTAGACGTTGTCTAATAGGTTAATATTCCAAAGCCCAGCTCAGGAGTCTTCAATGGCTGTGCATGTCGCCAGAGTAGAACTTGGCACTCGGGGCCCCCGTCCTCTCCTCTGCTCCTTTGTAAGGTCCCTGGACTCCAGATGGGGTGGGCCCACCGCCGTTCTCTCCCACCTCTTGCCTGGGGCTCTTCCCGGGCACCCCAGCTCCCCCTGGGGGAGCCCCAGCCATCCTTCGCCAGCTCAGTGCCTGCCAGCGTGCTTAATGGTCACCACTGCCTGGGACTCGCTCGCCCCTCTTCCAGGATGCCCCCGCTCTTACCATGTGCTTTCTGGCATGAGGGTTACTTGGGTGCTAAGCTACAGGTGGCTGGGGACCCTTTGTCACTCATGGCACCCAGACCTAGTAGGTGCTGGAGAAACGCTTGTTGGTCTGTAACTGACAGATGCCTCCTGGTCTGGGTGCCCCATGGGTGTGGCTCAGTTCATCTCCATGTTTCCAGTGCTTGGCACTCGGCCCCATTCAGTGGTCGCTTAAATGTGTGTTGAGTGAATAGGTGGGGAATGAATTTGTTTACCAAGGGGAGGCTTTAACCTACTCTGCTAAGGGCAGGCACCTCTGTGCACTCCACACGTTTACTGCTCTTGGGGTCAGGTTCTTGCAGTTGCTTCTTCAGTGACTCCTCTCTGGACCTTGGGTCCCAGCTCAGTGTGTGGATGCTTTCTACCCTCACCCTTCCCTTCCTGTGTATAAACAAGGGTGGCCCTGTAGTTCTTCTTGGGACACGTGAGAACCAGAGGACCCATCCATGCCTACTGAGTGAATGGACCAGCTGCTGACAGGAAAGGTCCAGGGAGATGTTGATGAAAGGCACCTGCTGGGGTATCTAGGCCTGCTCTGAGGACTACGGGACCACGTGAGCCCTTTGGACTCAGAAGCAACTCCCTCCCCTTGGCTCGTACTGAGATGGGTTCAGGGTTGGGTTGGGTTGGGAGGGTGTAGAGCTGTGCTTAGCACCCGTGGGGCCCACATGTGCTCCAGGGAGGATAAGCGGATGGGTAGAAAAAAGTGGGAGCTTGTGACTCTTGACCTAAGGCCCTCCTCTTGCTTTGTCACAAGCTCCCTGCCGAAGCACCGGGGTGAGTGGCCCTTGCCACTCGTGTTTAAGCTCTTTGGAAGTTCTAGGAGTTGGGTGCATCAGGGCCCACTAGGCCCTGCCCTCCCCTACCACACTGGGTACATGTGCCCCTGAACTTGTCAGGCTCCCCTCATGATGTCCACCAGCCCTGAGTGGCCTCTTGAGCTAAGTAGAAAGGTAGTAACCTTGAGTTCCAAGGCCAATGCTGGATCTTTATTTTCTGCCCATTTTCAAGATTTTCTTTCCCATTCTGGAAGTTTCCATCTTGCCCCAGGCCAGGGTTGGGCCCCTCTGGACCCAGGAACAGGAAGGCCATCTGTCCAGTACTGCCCAGGAGCCAGCTGGTAGAGCACCAGGCACTGGGCTATTGTTTCCAGAAACACGGTGGTCACTCTGGAGGAAAGAGACAAAGGACCACAAAGGAGGTGGTTCTGATTCCTCCCTTTTTCCGTCTCCTTCCCTTCCTCCTGAACTCATGGCAGTCAGCTTAGGAGGCACCGGTTCTTTGGGTCAGCATCTTCAGGTGGCCTCTCTGGGGCTAGCAGAGATGGTCAGTCCTCGCCGTTGGAAAAGGTGAGGCCGAGAGGACCATGACTCCAAGAAAGGCATGACCAGGGGAGGCTTGGCCACGGAGCTCACGCTGAGACTGGAGAGCAGAGGCGGGGACCCCGGAGCCTTTCCCTGGGCTGCACCCTTGGATCCACCTTCCACAGCCCCGCCCATATGCGACTGTGTGACCTGGGAAAATAACAAACTCTCTCTGGGTCTCAGTCTTCCCATCCAGGGGAGGAAGGGATTAGATAAGACCAGTGGTTCTCAGACTGCATCCTGCAGAGGGGCCACAGGTGAGAGCAAGGGGGAAGGTCAAGGGATAGGTCTCTGGGCCCCTGCCCTTCTTTTTTTTTTTTCCTTCAATTTAACCATTTTTAAGTGTACAAACCAGTGGCATCAAGTAGGTTTGCAATGTTGTTCAACCATCACCACTGTTTCCAGAACTTTTCATCGTCCCAAACAGAAACTCATACTCATTAAGCTGTGACTTCCCCTCCCAGCCCCCAGCTACCTCTAACCTACTCTTGGTCACGATGCATTTGCCTGTTCTTGGTACCTCCTGTGAGTGGAATCATACTATATCTGTCCTTCTGTGTCTGGCTTATTGCGCTTGGTATAATGTTGTCAGGGTTCATCCATGTTGTAGCCTGTATCAGAGCATCATTCTTTTTTGTGGCTGAATAATATTCCACTGTATGGATTTACCATGTTTTGTTATCCATTCATCTGCGGATGGACACTCAGGTTGTTTCCCCCTTTTGGCTGTTGTGAATAGTGCTGCCATGAACACTGGTGTACAAGTATCGCTTGGATCCCTGCTTTCAGTTCTCCAGGATCTATACCCAGGAGTGGAATTGCTGGGTCATGTGATGATTCTATCTTTAGCTTTTTGACGAAGAGTCCCTCTTTTTATCTGTTTTATGTACCAGGGAGGGTGGGGGGAGGATGTAGATTAGGAAAAAATGGCTAACAAATAAGAAACACCCTAAACTAGATGACTCCTGAGGCCCCTCCAATCTCTCAAATACTGTAATGTTGGAAGAGTCGAAGGTCAAAAATGTAGGAAAGTTTGAGTGCAGGGGAGGGCGCCTGGTTGGGTATAGGGCTCCAACCCACGTGGCTCGTTAAGGGGAGCAGGGCGGGGACAGCACGTGGTCCCTGCCGGCAGGTCATTGCTGGGTGGACGGCAGAGTCTGTGGGTCCACCGCGCCATGGTCACTGAACAGGCTGCGCCGTGCGGGACCCTTGTAGGCCTCTCACTATATGCTGTGTGCCTAGGCTGGCTCAGCACTGAGGTGCCCTGTGCTCACCCAGCACTGAGGTGCCCTGTGCTCACCATGCAGGCCCACCTCCAGCTTCTGGAGGCCGAAGGCGCCGAGCGGGGCGGTGAACGGCTTGATGGGGCTGGGAGGCTGATTAGACCGTGCATGGCATTTAAGCCTGGCCTGTTTGGAGAGGGGGTTTCATCCTCAGAGGTCAACATCGAGGCCTCTGGAGCAGCCTGTCGCTGGCTGGCACCTGCCACCCATCCGCCTGGCTGCCTGTGTCTGTCCTCGGCCCAGCTGGGCAGTGGGCGGTTGGGCGGAGGATGAACTGTCCTTAGGGGAGGGTGGCAGGGCCCTTGGGCCGGGCAGGGCCAGGAGCTGGGTATAAATAGGCCTGGCGGTGCCCTCCCCCCTCCCCCTCACCAGCTGCCAGTGCCAGGCAGGTCCCCACCTCCCTTGGGAGCCCAGCCACTCTCTCGGGTCCTAAACGTAGGAACTTCCTCAGCGGAACTGAGGAATCTTGTCCTGTGTGTAGGTAGAACCTCCGGATGCCTGGAGGCCTGGGGAGTTTGGCTGCAAGACTGGGGGTGGATCAGACTGGCCTTTGGGGAAGGAGTCGTTCTTTTATTCCTCCCCTGGAGAATCAGCGAGTACCTGGCATGGGCCTGGCCCTTTGGTCGGCCAAGTGTGCTTGTGTGGGTGCTTGTGTGTATGCGTGTGTGTGTGTCTGTGTGTCTGTGTGTGTGTGTGTGTGTCTGTGTGTCTGGTATGGTGAGAGGTGTTGGTGGGGGATGGGAGGAGATGCAACACAACCTCTATCCTCAGGGAACTCACACTAGCACAGCCAGATGGAATTGGAAACAAGTCAGTTCAGCCCTTTGAGATAAGGTCTGAGTGAAGTAGAGGAGGAACAGAGGGAGGAGAGGTTACTTCTGTCTGGGGGCCCACGAAATCCTTCAGAATGGAGGCGGCCCAGGAACTGGAGGTTGAAGGATGGGTAAGATGTTTGCCGGGGAATTGGGCAGTGGAGAGGCGGATGGCGGGCGCTAGTCAGCCAGCAGGCCACTCCCACTTGGGTGCGGAAGAACCGTGTGGCCCCCTCCAGGGGAACATGCACTTCGCTGGTGGGGACAAAAGGAGCTGTGAGTCAAGTTAACGCATCTGTGGTGGTGGAATCTCAGACATGCGCATGTGTGGGTAGGAGGCTCACCGGTCGGGTGGCAGGGCGTATTTGGGGGAGGGCAGCTCTCCTGCAGAAATCCATCCCACGGCCACAGCCCCATTGGCCCCAGCACCAGCCCTCAGAGCTAAACCCCCATCCCTAGAGGCCCTTGCTCATCACCGGCAGGACGTCCAGATCTGAGCTGAAATCCTTGAACGGAGAATCCTGGAATGCCCTTAGCATCCCTATGCCCTTGCCCTTTGGGTTAACTTTAACACTCGGCCAGATCACAGATGTCCTTTCAGCCACCCTGGTTAGGACAGAGCTTCCGGGAAAGGGGCCAGCCTTGCATCCTTCCCAGTGATGGATGGGAAGGGGCTCTGAAAATTCCGATGTGTTCTGTCAAGTCAGGGATGGGAGGGCTGAGAAATGAGGTTGATGTCGTAGCAGGGGACGAAGTGCTGGGGACAGCCCCTAAACACATGGTAACCACCATGACCACCGCGACTTGAGGGCTTCCTATGTGTCAGGGGCCTTCTATCCTTTATCCCTCCCATTATGTCTATTTAATAGGTGAAGAAACTGAGGCACGAGGGGTTAAGTAAACTGCTTGAGATCAGCAGCTTGGAAACAGCAGAGCTGGATTTGAATGCAGGCAGCCTGGCTCCAGGTGCACGATGGACCTGGACAGCAGGAAGGAGACAGGGTTTGGTGGGAGGAGGGAAAAGAACTCATCGTCTCTGAGGCTGGGAGTTATTCTTGGAGGATATCATCCCTGGAGTCAGACAAACCTATGGTTGCCCAACTTCTCTGCCTCAGTTTCCTCACCTGTAAAACTGAGATGACAGTACCCACGTCATAGAGCTCTTGTTGAGGATTAAGCGACATGATATCTGTGAAGCGCCTGGCATATACGTGCTAAATAAGTGGTTGTCGTGATGATCGCTAGTGTTGAATGCGACTGCAGAGGAAAGGAAATCTGCTTGGTCAGAGGAGAGAGTGCAACTGTCCAGGAGGAAGGAGTCACAGTCAAGGGCTTGGTGCCCCGGAGGGGAGGGCAGGGGACCGTGGCATCTCCCTACTGGGAGATGTTTGGGGGACAGCTCTGGCCTTTGCAGCCAACCAAGCCCTGCCGGCCAGTGTGTAGGGCTTGAGCATTTTGCTGGGCTGGGTAGGCCCACCTGGGACCCACTGGGGTGGGGATGCTGGTGAAATGAGGGAGCAGGGAGCCGCTTGGAGGGCTGGGATCAGGGGCAGCCTCACGGAGTGGAAATGAAGAGCCAGCCGGGGCTTCCCCACAGCCCAGCCCCACCCCCCCACCCTGCAGCGCACCAGCCGCACCTGGCTCCGTGCATCTGGCTGTGTGGCCTTGAGCAAGCTGCTTCTCTCTGTGGGCCTCTGCTTTCTCATCTGTATAATGGGCTTTGTGCTCTCTAAAGGCATTTCTTGTAGGTTCTTATTCTGATCCAGCTTAGGGTGCCCAGGCCTGCAGAAGTGCCAACGGGTGTAGGGCAAAGGCCACTAGAGGGCAGGGAAGGAGGAGAGGGACAGAGGATGTGGAAGGAGTAAAGGAAGGAGCCCTGGGGCCCTGGTGTGGTTGGTAAGCAGACCAGTAAATGGGGGATGACATGGGACAGAGCCCCCTGGTGCCAGAGGTGATCGTGACACAGGCCTGACCAGGTTGGAGTTTGCAGTGGGTCCAGGAGGCCAAGTTGAAGGAGCGCGTGGGCTCCTCAAGGCCAGTCCATCCCTCTAGGGACAGGCATGGATGGAGCTGCCTTTTGGGGGGAGACCGGGGAGGGCTCTGGCCGAAGGGGAGGGACACAGAGGCTGGGCAGTTGGTGCCAGGTCTCCCCATGATGCTCTGGGACACTCAGGGACCAGGCCGGGTATGAGGAGGTGGCAGAGAATCGCCAAATTCCTTTAGAGGGGTCCTCAAGGCCCACACTCAGAACCAAACCCAGGTGAGGCCATGGGGGTAGCAACGACCTCCATCTGGCCCCAGCTCCCCTCTCCAGCTGTCTGCATATAGGGCTTTGGGGCCTAAACGTCAGAGGAGGGAGTGGGAAAGGCATGGCCTTCTTCCCTTCCTCCCATGATGGCCCAATGCTGAGTCATCTGCACTGAACCCTGGCTCGGTTTCTCTATCCGGTGGTTGCAGTGCCCCTGGGGCAGCTGCAGGGCAGGCCTGGATGTGCTGGTTAAGAGCATGTGGAGAGGCAGCCTGAGCTGGGGCGGGAGGCTCAACTCTGCTGCTGCACAGTCCTGCAGACTTGGGCAGTTTACTAAGCTCCCTGGCCTCAGTTTCCTTGTCTATGAAATGGGATGTTGACGATGATAATGAAGTTCCTACTTCACAGACTTGCTGTGAGGTTTCCATAAGGTAGGACATGAGCACTCAGAACCGGTCCAGCACATAATAAATGCTAGGTGTTTGATTATCACTATTATCACAATAACCAGTTTGTAACTGTAAACAGGGCAGGGGCAGGAGAGGGCAACCTGCAAAGCCCTGTCAGATGCTGTGTGTGTCTTGGTGCGCATCAGGGGGCTCTGGGCTGACCTGCTCTATCACTCAGGTCCAGTCTTAAGGCCCAGGGTGCAGACGGGCCAGGCCTGCAGTCACTCCCACCCCTCAGGACCCAGGCAGGCACCGCAGAAGGCAGGGTGGTCCGTGGTTAGCCCCACCTAGACTGACAGACTACTGACTGAAAAATGAGGGACATTAGAGTGACGTGATTTGATCAAGGTCACTTGCATTGGATAGGGGGAGTACGATCTGAGGTCTTCTCCCTCCTGACCCTGAGCTAGACTTTCATGAAACAAAGCCAAGCTCCAGTCTCTGGTCAGAAAAGAGATGGTGCTCCAGAAACTTCTAGGGAGCTGCAAAGATGGTCACAGAGGCCCTGGCGGACAAAGACCTGGGGAGAGACACTGGGAGGCTCTGGGCTGGGCAGGCATCGTCCCAGGGAAGAGGCTGAGAGGCATTGCCACAGGTGGTATGCGTGTGTATGTGTATGTATGAGTGCAAGCTTGCACACGTGCAAGCTCCCTGCTAGGACTGAGGCTTCTCTACTTCCTGCTTTCTCTGAGATGTGATGGGGGTCAAGCTAGCTCCTGCCATCTTCGTCTCTGTAGATTTTGTTTCCTTCTGATGGATCATTGAAAGTCTCCATGTGGCCTAGAAACTGAAACTCCCAACCTGACCTCTCCCCATCAGGGAAACTGGCCCAGAGCCTGGGAGGGACTTGACCTGGGCCTCTAATACCATCTTTCCATCCAGGGTTCTTTTCATAGTATTGCATTGCTCCCAGGTGCCCCTGCAAACTGGAAATGCCCATGGCAGAGGGCCGACTCCCTGGATCAGAGCTCTGCTCTTCAAGGGACAGTTACACGCCAGGTGGAAGGTAGTGCATTCAGATGCCAGGTTTCTCAGGGCCATGGCTTCGGGCTCACAGGCCCTCCATGGCTCCACCTACCCTGAGTACTCACGGAGAAGAAACGATGCCCACAGTGGGCCGCGTGCTTTGTGCCTGCAGTGCCACTGCCTTCTGTCTGCCTGCAGGTCCCTGGCCCTGGGCCAGCAGTACACATCCCTGGGCTCACAGCCCCTGCTCTGCGGCTCCATCCCAGGCCTGGTCCCCAAGCAACTGCGCTTCTGCCGCAATTACATCGAAATCATGCCCAGCGTGGCCGAGGGCGTGAAGCTGGGCATCCAGGAGTGCCAGCACCAGTTCCGGGGCCGCCGCTGGAACTGCACCACCATCGACGACAGCCTGGCCATCTTCGGGCCCGTCCTCGACAAAGGTACTGTCTCTGGGTGGGTAGGAGGTGCGCGAGGAGGTGGGGGGAGGGCATCAGGGCACAGTCACTCTTCCACATCAGGGCGTCTCAGCTCTGAGCCCAGGGTCACCAGGGGAGGGCGATAAAGCTGGTCACGACCCGCGGCCTCCACAGAAATTGGGCCAGGTCCCTCTCTGGCCTGACCCAGGCTGTTGTCGGTGGTTGCCACACCTTCCCAGGTGCTGCTGGGGGCTGGGCAGCCTTGAGATCCCATCCCGAGATCCTAGGGTAGGCTAGGAGGCTGCAGCCTTCCTTTCCTCCTGGCCGGCACAGTGGGTGGCCCCAGGCTTTGATGTGGACTTTCGTGACGTTTTCCCAATGCTGTGTTAAGTGCTATGTAAATCTAGTTTTGGGGTGGGGTGAGAGCATTGTCCCCCTTAGGTCCCTCCCATGTAGAAAATTCTGGAGTTGAGGAAGCTGCCTCGTGCTGGTGGCACTGCATTACCCCCAGGTGCTTCCGTGGGAAGCTTCAGCTGCCCCTGATAGCTGGATATGCCCACGGATTGTGGTGGGGCTAGAGGGTGCGCTGGCTTTTGGGTAACTTGCATCTTGCAACCTGTGAGTCGCATTGGCTGTGTCGCAAATGAATGGGATTCACATTACTCGACTTTGAACATGAAGGCACTGGGAGAGAGGCATGAGAGGCACAACTGCTCCCAAGAAGGGGATTTTAGGGCTGGTGAGTTCTGGGCTGAAGTTGGGCTACTGTTTGAGCAATCGCAGTGTCTAGGAATGTAATGACCCAGCTGGCCTCCGGGGAGCTACCATTCCTTTTCCTCAGCAACTTGAACCCTCCTCCGGCCACCACCAGGGCTTTGGCACCCAAACAGGTGAACCGGGCCCTCCCTCCTTTTAGAAGAGTTGCATTTACAGCCAGAAAGAAAAGGGATCTGAGAACCAGCTGGACGTGGGGAAGGGTTGGGGGGGAGTGGCAGGGAATGAGTGGGGCGAAGCCGACCCCCCATTTTAGAGTGGAGTCCCCCTTTACCTGTGTCTCAGGTGCACCTTGTAAGTCGGACCTACAGGCTATTGTCATGGGACAGAAGGGCAATTAGCGAATCAATGGATGATGATTCTGCTTAGCTTCTATTACCAAAGCTAATTATTCCTTGTTTACATAAAAGGTTTGGCCTCCAATTGGGGCCAAGTGGCGGTGGTTTGCAGGTTTGCATTTCAAACCTGATCTTGCCGGCGTGTCAGTCTCCTCGCCTTCCGGTGCCCCACCTTGGGCCAGGTAGTGCTTAATCAAACAGCCTGGCGTCTAGACGCGCTCCCCAAAGCAAGACTCACCTTCTGATTGCTCTTCCCCGCGCGGGACGTTAGCCTGTGAAAACCGGGTCTCTGAGCTTATTATCCCTTCACGTCTGTGTTTAACGTTTTAAATCACCGTTGTAGGTTCTAGGACTTGCCTACATCTCGAAATTGCAAGAGGGCAGTTTTGTGTGGGAGGAGGGAGGGAAGGTGTCAGAGACACTGGGAATCTGAGGGAAGCTCTGCGGTCTCCGGGAGGAAGGCCCCCGCATGCACGCGCGCCCCAGCGCCCAGAGCCCGGCGGGAACGGGTTCGAACGCAGCTCTAGGCTCCACGCTCGGGCCCCGCTTCTGGCGAATCCCGCACCCCTGCCGTGTGGGCCGCCAGGGTAGACCTCTGCCCACGGCTTTGAGACCCAGGGTGGCAGGGAGGCGGTCTGCTCCGGGGCGCGCATCTTCCGCGGACGCCGGGGACAGACTCCCCGGGGCTGGCCCGCCCGGAGCGGAGGCCGGGGCGGGGCTGCACCCGGGCGCGGGGGGCGCAGGGGTCAGCGGCCGGAAGGCGCGAGGCTGCGACGGCGGGGTGCGGGCGGCGGGGGATCGCGGTCCCCGGGCGGGGCGGGCGGCCCGGAGGGGCTTAGGCGGCTTGAAAAGGGGCCCGAGAGCCGCCCCCCACCGCGCGGCCCATCCCCGCGCCCGCTGCGGCCGCCGAGCCATTCACACGCCCTCTGGCCATTCGGCGCGGCGCGGGGGCGGGGGGCGCCGCTTCAATGGGGATTTCGCGGGCCGGCGCCGGGGCCGGGGGCGCGGCCCGGCCGCGGGAGCCGCCCGTTGCTACGCGGTGGCGGCCGGCCCGGCGGCCCGGGCCCGGCGGCCGCATTATGCGGGTAATGCGGTGTGACACCGCGCGAACAAAGGCGGATTGAGCGGCCCAGCGGGCCCCGCCGGACGGGGACCAGCACAGCAGGGCTGTCAGCGCCGCTCCCAGGCTAATCCCCGCCCCGCCCCCGCCGCCCCCGCGTCCCCGGGGCTGGGAACCGAGCGCGGCCCGGGGCCCGGGCGCCGCCGCCGCCGCGAGAGGCCGCAGGCCGGCCGGAAGCGCGGCGCTCGCCCTCGGCGCCCCCGGCCCCCGGGTCGCTGAGGGGTGGGCAGCCGGGGCCGGGGTCGGAGCCGGGGCGCAGCGCCTCAGGCCTCGGCCGCGCCGTGTCGCAGTCGGCGCTGGATGCGCGGGTTCACTGCCCAGGTGGGGACCGCTCCCACTCCCCGCCGGCCTGCTCGGGAAGGGGGACGCACCCTCCTCTGCAGGTGGCCCACGAGGGCCCCGGGGCCTCTGAAGAGATGGCAGTGGCCACGAGGGGTTACCAGGCTCCCTCGTACGCCGAGCTGCCCTCAGCGCTCAGGACCAGAGCCACAGCCCAGGAAAGGAGGCATCCAGACCAGCAGCCCGGCGTTTTGCAACCTGCCTGGCCTTGGGCAGGTCACCTCCCTGCTCTGGGTTCCTCACCAGTAAGGAGAGAGATGGTTGGACTGCAGGTCTTTCAGGCCTTTGCCTCCCTAGTTGTCAATGTATCTGCTAAATGGGCCTGTAATAAGACTTTCTGCCTCACAGGGGTGAGAGGATTAAATGGGATAAAGCACACGAAGGGCAGAATCTGGTGCAAACCCAGCACTCAAAGGTAGTTATCATTATAATGATGTCGGCGGGGTTGGGGGGGGCACCCTGAGAATCTCTTCTTTCTCTTTGCTGGACCCTGGGACAGAAGCAGGGAAGTGCCCTGTGTCCCTCCATCCTCCCGGGAGGGGCTTGGCCTTCTCAGTCCAAAACCTTGGCTTTGTCTGGGTGGAGGACAGGAGAATGGAAGGGGGAAGCTGACATGCTGACCACTGCACTCCTGGTCAGGAACTCTGGTGGCAGAGGGAAGTTGTACCCACCTGCCAGAGTTGCCTTTCCACCCCTGTTTCTAACAGGCTCCACTCTGCCAGCTGTTAAAGCCCTGGGTTAATCAGTTAGCAGCTCTGGGCCTCTGTTCATCTGTAAACTGGGGATACCCACTAGGGGCTAGGCCAACCAAAGAGGAAAAGGCACTTCTTCTCCCTTGGGGCTGCAGAGCCCCTTTTCGCAGCTGGGGAGGTCAGGGCAGGGCAGCCGCGTCCCAGGGCCCGGCCTGAGCAGCGCCTCCCAATGCCTTCCCCACAGCCACCCGCGAATCGGCCTTCGTGCACGCCATCGCCTCAGCCGGCGTGGCCTTCGCCGTCACACGCTCCTGTGCCGAGGGCACCTCCACCATCTGTGGCTGCGACTCGCATCATAAAGGGCCGCCCGGGGAAGGCTGGAAGTGGGGAGGCTGCAGCGAGGACGCCGACTTCGGGGTGCTTGTGTCCCGGGAGTTCGCGGACGCACGTGAGAACAGGCCGGACGCGCGCTCGGCCATGAACAAGCACAACAACGAGGCTGGCCGCACGGTGAGCCCTGGCCGCCCTCACCCCAGCCCTGCCCAAGACCCCTTTTCCGGACCTGTACCTGCCCCTCCCTGTGGCCCTTGTGCATTCCTGGCTCCCTGCTCTCCTCTTTCCCCTCCTTTCTCCTCGGACTGCTCCGGGTCCCCACCCCCACCCCACCCTGGGGATGCGGCAGCCCGCGAGCGCAGGTACCAGCCAGCCCATCCGGTGCACTTCAGCTACCTGTGTAGGGCTGTGAGACCCATGGACCTGGCTTTGAATTCAGCCTCCATCCTTTCTTATGGTTGCTTGACCTAGGGCTAGTCACTTAAGCTCCCAGCCAGTTTCCCTATCTGTTACATGGGAATAACAATTCTTATTTTCTAGGGCTTTGAGAAGTGGATGTGATTTCTGCCAGTGCTTGGGGTGTGAAGGGGAGGGAAACAAGGTCATCATCCTTTAGGTCTGAGCCTCAGTCCCCAGTCAGTTCTCACCCTGGCATGGTGTAGGAATAGAGAAGGCTTCAGCGATGGGGGTGGGTGGGTCAGAGTGGGAGGGCCTGGGTGTGCTCCCAGGTGGGGTCAGTCTGGGGACCAGCTGCTACTCGTCCTCTTTCTAGACCATCCTGGACCACATGCACCTCAAGTGCAAGTGCCACGGGCTGTCGGGCAGCTGTGAGGTGAAGACCTGCTGGTGGGCCCAGCCCGACTTCCGCGCCATCGGGGACTTCCTCAAGGACAAGTACGACAGCGCCTCGGAGATGGTGGTGGAGAAGCACCGGGAGTCCCGTGGCTGGGTGGAGACCCTCCGCGCCAAGTACGCGCTCTTCAAGCCGCCCACTGAGAGGGACCTGGTCTACTACGAGAACTCCCCCAACTTTTGCGAGCCCAACCCCGAGACGGGCTCCTTCGGCACCAGGGACCGGACTTGCAATGTCACCTCCCACGGCATCGATGGCTGCGACCTGCTCTGCTGCGGCCGTGGCCACAACACAAGGACGGAGAAGCGGAAGGAGAAATGCCACTGCATCTTCCACTGGTGCTGCTACGTGAGCTGCCAGGAGTGTATCCGCATCTACGATGTGCACACCTGCAAGTAGGGAGCCAGGTAGGGTGGCCCGGTGGGGAGGCTGGGGTGCCTTGATGCAGGGCACTGGGTTTGGCTGTCTCCTCTTCTTGGCAACCCTGTTCTGTTTCTGGGCGGTCCAGGACACGTTTCCAAAGCCAAGGTAGGAAGCCAGGATTTCCCAAGCTTCAGTGGGAACGGTCCTTGGGCAGTGTCTTGGTGGATTACACAAAGCACAGATAATAACCAAGTGTGTACACACGAGGCTGCAATTGATTAAATTTGTGTACAAGTTAGTAAGTAAATAAGGAGCCAGGTCAATTTTTCGCACAGCCACTAGCTATCATTATTGAACATCTGTGGAGCCAGAGGAGGGACTGTGGGGTTGGAGGCTGGGACGCCCGACTTCTGGTCTTGACTGTGCTTCTAACTTCCTGTTCTTTCACTTCTTTGGGCCTCAGGTTTCTTACTGTAAAGTGAGGGGGTTAAAATACTTGAAATAGCAGGCCAAAAAGTCTCTTGTGCCCCTGAGGCAGAGTTGTTTTGCATCCACCTTGAACTTAGAGGGCAGGTTTTTGTGCAAGCGTTAACTCCTACCATCCTCAAGGAGGTGGGCGGGAGGAAGCGGTGTATAAGCCCATATCCCGGCAGATCTGAAGCTTGGGTGGAGCGGGGCACACTCTCACCGTGTTTATGGACGGTGATGGGGAGGAGGAAGGAGTCAAGCTCAGAGTGATGGTGGTGAGTAATCAAGGGATCAAAGGCTGGTGGATTAGGCTCCCACGCTCCCCAGAGGTGGCCTGCGCGGGGAGACACTCTTGCCCGGCCCTCGGGTCCATAGGTCCCCAGGACAGGTCAAGATTGGCGTGTGGTAGTCCTGGTCTTGGAGGGTCTCTAAGGCCCAAGGGAGGGTTTCTCCCCTTTCTCTGCCCTGAGAAGGGGCCTAATCTACAGGGGTGCGAGCCCTGGTCCAGCTTCCACCACTCGCCCACCTTGTGACCCAAATAAGACCATCTCCTCATCTGTCATCCTCCCCAGAGGTGCCGTGAGGAACAAAGTGAAGGACACTGGAGACGGTGCTTGAACTGTTGTGAGGGACTCCCCTGCCTGGGTCATCACTGCCTGGGGCTGTGTCAGCGAGGGCACCCCACTGGGCGATGCGGTCCCACACAGGGCGGGACTGGGGGAGGGGTCGGACTTCTGTGCTGCATGGAGGGACCTCACGTGCTGGGGAGAGCTCTGCTGGAGGGGTGGCTCAGCCAGTCTGGGAAGCCCCTCTGTGTAGCTCAGGTTCCGTCCTGGCAGGGGCAGAGTCTGGGAAGACAGCAGGAGGTACCACTTTTCTTGGTGTCTGAATAAAAGCAGTGTGGGAGTGGAAAGAGGACAGAGGCGGTTCTACCTCCACCACTTCCCAGCTGGAAGCCCAGTTTCCTCATCTGTACAGCAGTGGTGATGATGTGGGCCTAGCAGAATTTTCCTGCGGTTCAAGCAAGCCAGCAGATGTGAAGGCTCGTCTGAATAGGGTGCTAACAGAAAGTGATAAATGCCATGAGAGCCAGGACATGAGGGCAGTCATCGTGCAAGGAAACGGTGTCATCACTTGGGCAGTTTCATCTACTGCTTTTCAAAACGATGGAAGAGAAGTCAGTGAATAAGAGAGAACGCCCAGGCTCCCTGTGGCTTGTCAGGTGGAAGGAATGTTTGAAACCTGTGGTGCTTCCTTCCTCTGATGTCCACTCTGGCCAGAGGCAACAGTGTCCCCCCTGTCAAGCAGGACACGGCTCTGGCCATTCTGAGAGGAGGCTCGGGGGAAATCGGAATTTCAGAACACTAGCCCTGGAGGGGGCACAGAGGGCCGTTTGTCTAGCCTGCCCATTGCACAGATAAGGACACTGAGCCCAGGGCTCTGCCTCCAGAAAGGCCCCATATGTGGGTCCTGCAGAGGCCACAGCGGCAGCAGCCCAGGCCCCGGCAGTGGCTCTACGGGGCTCCAGGGTGTCACAGCTCTGTTCCAGCACCTCCCCTCCCCTCCCCTCCCCTCCCCTCAGTGAGCAGCCGAGAGAAGCCATCTGCCAGGTGGGAAGGAGATGCTGGGTTTGCCCTCAGTGTCCATAAAAATCCCCCGCCTGCGATCTGATACTGATCGTAAGAAGAGGCAACACTCTCCATCAGCCTTCTGTTCCCCGTTTCTGAACAGAATGGCACTGCCCCCAGTCTTACGGAAAGTACTACGTGGACGTGGTTTCAACATGCCACACCCAGGTAGACGGTGGCCCCCCGGGCCCTCATACATGGACACTCTGGAGTCCTTGCTCTGGGACAAGTGGAGAATCGTCCCCCAGTGTGGTGCCCTTCTGACAAACACTCAGTTTGGTGAGTGATTTGGGGCAAGTTGTTTTGCCTCCGAGCCCCAGTTCCCTCACCTGTGGACTAGAGGTCATCCATACAGACAGCCCTGGCACAGGGTCCAAGGAAGCAGCAAAAGATTCCAAGGCTGAGTGGAGCTGACCTCCAAGGGCGACTTCCCCCAGGCCTGCTGCTGGTCTGGAGCCACAGGCTGAGACCAGTTACCTTTCCTGTCCTTTCATCCACACCGACACTCTGCAGGCAAGATGAGAACTTTGGAGACAGGCTGGCAGGGACTTCAGGGAACAGAGCCTGCAGCCTTCCTCTTGGCTGCATTGTCTCCAGTGCAGGTGGGAGAGAGAAGGGCGCCCCGGAGCAGGACGTGTACCCTCCACACTCTCGGGGAGGAGCCCCAGTCAAGATGTTTTATGCCACAGGAAGGCCAGAGTCCTGGGCCTTCCTTGTGGGGAAACCTCTTTCCATTGCTTGTAGATTTTGTCCAGTGTCTCAGGCTAACCACTGATTTCCTACCTTACGAGCTCCAGGTTTATTCCTTGTTATTCAGATTCTGTGAGCACAGTAAGCTGGAAAGGGCTCTGCGTGAGAGTCAGGTGGCCTGGCTGACCCCAAGTCCTGGGTCTGTCACTATCTTGCTGCGAGACTTTGGACGTGTCCTTTTCATCTTGCTGAGTCTGTTTCTCTCCATGTAAAAGTCTACTGGCCAAGGAGTTGGGGGTTGATTGGGAACACCCGTCAGAGCCCTTTGGGCTTAAATCCTTTGTGACACGTAAATACAAATACAAATGAAGAAAATGTACACATCGGTGCTCCTATGAGAAGGAATTATTCATAATGTAATAGACTATCTTCTGTTTGGACAGCTTGATACAGAAACACAGTGTACAGGAGTCTATGAAGCTGGGAACTGGGCCCTAGATCTGCAAGGTTTCTCCCAGTCTCTATGCAAGACAGGTTCCTGTATCAGTCTCGTTACCTGCTACTGGGCTTCCTGTTGCCCAAGCCCCAGCTAGAGCGTGGAGAGGTAGGATGTGGATCCCAGCGTGTAGACGCTGAAGCTCTACTGCTCTGTAGCTCCCACGCCCTTCCTCAGTGGTAGACCCCAGGTAGCGGAGGGAGCATGGAACAGCCACTGGAGTCTCCTGTTACCTCCAAGTTCAAGAGAAATGCTGAGACACCGGATCAGCAGCCTCTGAGCTTTGCACCCTGTGGGTGGTCTCTCTGGGAAAATAATCATGTTCCTAATTCTTCCTCTTTACTTTCCAAAGGGCACTGGGAACGGGTGAAGTGTGTGGCTGGGCAGATTCACCGAAGTCCTCTGGGAAGCGGGACCCAGAGCCGGACTCAGCCCTCAGCATCAGACAGCAAGGAATCCGGACTGTTGCCAGATGCACGTGTGGTAAATTACCTGGATCCAACCCGCCCGCTGCCTGGGAGGCCTCCCTCCCTTCTCTCTCATCTTAAGTTTCTCACCCTACTCTGGATGGTGTGTGGTTTTTAAAGAAGGGGCTTTCTTTTTAGTTCTCTAGGGTCTGATAGGAACAGACCCGAGGCTTATCTTTGCACATGTTAAAGAAAATAAAAATGGAAAAAAAAAAACCCCACAGAAAACCACTTCTACTCCAACAGAACAGGCTGGGCTCATGTGAGCGCTCTGCCTGGTGGTAAAGACATCAACGTGGGCAAGATTCTGTTTCCCAGCTGCTTCTTCTGGTGACATTCCAAGATGCCTGCGAGGTGAGAGTTAGGAAGTAGGACAAAGCCCTGCAGTCTCCTTTTCTCTGTCTACTCCCATTCAAATCTGATAGACTTTCACATTCTGATAAAAGCCATAGGTTTAGCTGGGATCAAGTGGTAGGGAGGCCCAAGGCAATCGTTAGAGTCAGGTTTTGAGTTTGAAGAACCGGGAGTTCCAGGCGGCCTGGTAAAGCTGTTTGAAGAGCAGCGGTATGTTCTTCTCAGTCCCATTTTCTCTGTAACCCTGTTCTGCACGAGAGGCTCTTGGGAACTGCAGTCAGATCTCAAAAATCTTTTTCTACCATTCTGCAGTTTCCACCATTAACGCAGTACTTTTTTTTTTTTCTGTAGTGAACGTTGTAAATAGGTTATGTGTGTGGGGCAAGCCTCCTCTAGCTCCAATGGCTTCCTGAAGAAAGTGGTATCTTTAAAGGGGCCATTCTGTCCCTCCCAGCCCTGCTCACCTGCAGATTCTCCATAAAAACAAACTCCAGGTTGAGCAGTTGGACTGTAGGTCACCTTAGTATAAATTAGACAAAGGGTCAGAGGGAGAGTAGCAATATATTCCTGAAGTTCCAATGTTGTGGCTAGTAGATGGGGAGGATACCGATGATTCCTTCGTTTCCTCTCCTATAAGGACACGTCGTCCTGCATCCTTGTCTTTCGTTGGCCTGCGTGAGGAAACAGAAATGCAGAGTTCCTTCACACAGGTCTTCCGGCCTCACCTGTATGCTGACAGCATCAATCCGTGCAGACACCAAGGATCAGCATTAGGTGTTCAAAGTGGGGCAAGCCGTCACTTGCTCCCTTGGGTAAAGCGTCTCACAGCTGAGTTCTCCTTGATCCACACGGGTCCTCTGGAGTGTCCTAGAGGAAGCGAGCACAGTGGAGGCAAACGGGTCTGATGGTACGAGTCAGTGCAACAGCTCTGCCTTAAGAGTCAGAAAGAAGAGATGCAGCAGGGGCACAGTACAGAACACAGTGATTTCTTCCTCTTCGCCCTTCTCTCCTTGCCTAACACTGACCTAAGGTACCGGGTCAAGCCATCTTCCTATGTGCTCAGGCAGGTTCGCCAAGACGACTGGCTAGAAGCCATGCCTGCACTCTTGAATCTGCTGGCAGTGAGCCCTGCTAAAAAGATACACATCCCATCCCCTCTAGAGAGTCTGAAATGCCCCTCCCCATCTCAGACTGAAGTTTTAAATCATGTCAACCAGATAATGCTTGCTTTATGTGAGAATTCTTTCAGCAGAATGGATACAAATTTTCAAAACAGTCTTTTCATATCTATGTATTCTGTATTAAAAGTGATAAAGTCATGTTTCTGGGGCGTATTCAAGTAGCTGACAAGTAATTATTTAATAATAGTACATTGAGTGCATTGTAATTATTCTCGCCATAGTCAGGTAATAGTATCCAACAGAAATTTCCTACCAACCTGCTGTATCCAAAGTTTTGTAAAAAGTTGTAGAAGTTGTTGATCTTTTTGATTTTATATTCAAAAAGTCTCTTTTTATAAATATTATTTATTATACAATGTATATACCTTTGAGTTAACTAAGATTATATATTATATAAATATATATATATTTGGAGAAAATATATTTCATCATGCAGTTTTTTTCTGTTAAGTCATTAAAGAGAAGGTAAACAAACTTAAAACGGATACATTGTACAATGTGTGGAGTTTCCAGATTAATGCTTAGGAGGTCAAGAATATGAGATTCTGAATGTGGTTGCCTCCACTTTCACTCTGAAATTAGTGGCCCAAATTAAGGTAATTTCCTTTGTTTTCTAAGCAAGATCATCTGAGACGTCATGGACAGTAAGTCTGATCTACTAAAGGACTTTCTTACAGGCTTACTTTGTTCTAAATCAGCTTCTAACAAAGAATTTCCAGTTTTAGAAGTCAGCAATTGGGGCAGTAATTCACCTCATACACCCCAGCACTTCCAATGCACAAATTAATGTCACAAACACTGAGATACGGCTCGAGGCCCACAGACCATGGGGTTGGCCACCGACTTAATCCCTTTCTAACCCATGTTTTCAACTCCATTTATTGGGAAAATAGGATTTGCTTTACTGAAAATGAAACTTGAGTGGACATGGCTCTCCCCTGCTAGTTCCACTTGAGAGCTAAGCTTCGGAAAGGGTAGGTTGGCGGGAAAGAAGAAATGGTGTGCCCTGGGCTCTGGAACAGGTGTCGTTTGAAGGTTTAGATCTGTTTGGGCAGAACAGACCCACTAGTGGGCATGCTCTTGGGAAGGCCATTCTCTCCTTGGACTGAGGCTCCTAGAGGACTCACCTGAAGCTAATAGGTAATGCCTTTTCATCAATGAGATGCTGTAACTCAGTCTTATGACCACAGACAATCCTTTGGTCTTCAGACCTACCCATAAAATGTCACCTTCGGTTTACTTGGCACAGCAAAAATGTTTTCTCTTCCTTTTTCTTTCTCCTGATTTACCTTTAGTAGGAGTAAGTAAATTCATCTCACTTCACAGAAAAAACAACAGAAAAATAGAGGGGTCTGCCTTGTGCGGTGGAGATGGGCTGCCTGTGCTCTAACCTTAGATTATGGCTACTAGAAGTTCATGAACTTGCTTTTGCCCGTGACATGTCTTTATTTAGTACCTGAAAAGCTCAAATCACAAAAATGGTGGTTTCGGCTGTGCAATGAATCGGACGTGGAAAGGATACAGATGTCCCCGTCTCATGGAGCTGCTCATCTTTGTATTTCACTTTTACATGAAGCTAATACTCATCTACCCCAGTATTTTGGGCACTTTTTTTTTACCCTATAAAATCGCCAAATATTTAAATGGGCCCTGGTCACACTCACCAAGGCCATTGGTAACCCTTTCTATGATTGATTATGTTCTGTGATTTAAGGGAATACAGCTTATAGCAGTGCTTGAACATTCAGTTTCTCCATAAGCATGGATACTATTAAACATCTAAAAACAAGAGGAAGATCCGCCCCCCAAAAAAATCCAAAAGAAAGAAAAGATAATATAATGGGAATCATTATTATCTTTCAAAGCAGTATTATTTTATGAAGAAAGAAGGGAAGGGAAGTGTGTGAGAGAGTTCAAGGATGAGGGGATGAGGAACAAATAAAGGCAGAAGGAAGAAGCAAGGCTAGGGGAACGATGATGGTGAGATTATTCTAGGTGCGTCAGATGGTGGTGTCCAATGAGCCAACGGTGTATCCACGCCGGCCCTGGGGATGTGGATGTGTGCATGGCTCACCTACACGCACACACACGTGAACTTATTTCAGCAAAATTATGGCTGCTATAGTGTCATCATTTCTCCTAGCTCAACAGAGGACTTTCTAGGAGGCAAAAAATGATCTTACCATTAATCTTATACTCCCCAAATGGAGTGACAGGGTCAGCTGTGTGGAGACTGTACGCTGGGAAAATTTCAAACCTGAATCCCCCTTGCAAACTGTCTCCGCTCCTTGGGATTCTTGCCGATCGCAGGCGCCATCTCCTGCATCTTAATGTCACGGTGTCCACACAGCACACGCCCTCTGTGGGCCCAGCTCCAAGACCCAGTCTCGGCACTGCTTGCCAGCTGAAGAGAAACTCTGGATCATTTTGCAATAACTTCTGAAATCTACATGCTTTTTCAAACTCTCGTACACACCTTTCCCAGTCACTTCTTTGAAGAGGCTTATGGATCAAGTTGCCAGGCAAGGAAGATGAAATCTTGCTTTTTCCTTCTGTGTTTGGGCTGGGTCGGTTGCTTATAGCTGACTCAGTGCTTCAGCAAGTCTGTTTACCAGGATTTGATTATTATACACACTTAAATCTACTTCAAGACTTGTTGCTGAAACTTAGGGAGGCTGTTCACTGTAGTTTTTAGGATATGAAAAAGCCTTAAAGTAAAACAAATTTCAGGCTTGACCGTCATTATCCAGGTTTTCTGTGTTACATTAAAAAAAAAAAAGGTGTTTCAGGGAAGTTGTACAACTTTAGAAAGGATAAAAGAACCTCCTTTTCTGAGGTTTTAATTACATCTTCTGATAAAAAGTAGCCTGTTAACAGTTCATCCATAGAAGAAGAAATCTAAGGCAGCAGATAGTGGAGTCTCCTTTGCTTCACCAGGCCGTGCTGTAATCTCGAACGCTCTCTGCCCAGCATCGGCTTTGAAGAGTTCCGGGATGGCTCTAAGACATTCTCAAGGCTATGCAGGGACCAGGTGACCTCAGGGTCCTCCTCCCAGGAGGGTGTGGACAGCTCCTGGGGAGCTGACCCTGCTGTTGGAGGAGCCCTGAGGTTGACCTCTCCCCACAAGCCTTGCTGATTTTCTGGGTGGCTTTTACTCCTAACCCGAGCCACCTCTAAGGATCAGGGTTTAGGCTAAAAGATCTGATAGCTCAGAAACATGCAAATGGATGAAGGATACCAAAACGAACCATGTGAAGAAATCTCACTGAGAGTGTTTGAGTCCCTTGGCTTGTACGTATCATAGGAAGGAGTAATTCTACTTGAGAAACAATTTTCCCTTCTGGTTTATTACTAACCCGCTTATGGCTTTGGTACACTTCAGTTTTCTAGTAAAGGGAAATAAGTAAAAGAGGTATAAAGATTCTTATTGTGCACTAACTTTATAAAATATGCTATCAATCTGTATTTCCTTTATTTATTTATTTTTACATCTTTATTGGAGTATAACTGCTTTACAATGGTGTGTTAGTTTCTGCTTTATAACAAAGTGAATCAGTTATACATATACATATGTCCCCATATCTCTTCCCTCTTGCGTCTCCCTCCCTCCCACCCTCCCTATCCCACCCCTCTAGGGGGTCACAAAGCACTGAGCTGATCTCCCTGTGCCATGCGGCTGCTTCCCACTAGCTATCTACCTTACGTTTGGTAGTGTATATATGTCCATGCCACTCTCTCACTTCGTCCCAGCTTGCCCTTCCCCCTCCCCATATCCTCAAGTCCATTCTCTAGTAGGTCTCTGTATTTCCTTTAAATTAACTATATTTTCTGTATGATTAAAATCAGAGATTTTAAAATAAAAATCATCCATCTCTTTACACTAGTTAAAACAAGGAGGGGCTTTTCTGATCCCTTTCTTCATACACTCATATCAGTTATGTATATTGTTTTGTACAAAATATTTGGTCTACAGAATGTTTTCAAGTATATGTACTCTTTATTGCATTCCTTCATTTGCATTAAACAATATTTATATTTTTTCAATATAGTTTTGGACAAAACACAAAGACATTAACCTTATTTAACAAGACACATAAGTTAATACAATGTGTGCTGCTTTCATGGGAAGAGAAAAAAGAGGCAAGATCTAAAACAGATAAGGGAGTCCAGGATATTGGCCACCAGCAATCACAGAATTTCACAATACAATCCACCTAAAAAAAACACAACAAAACAGCCACAAAATAAGCTAGGGATGAAAACCCAAAAGAAAGTAGTTGTGACATACAAGTCTACCGAAAATATACAGAGAGCAAGACCTGGAGATAATTTACCTTCTACCATGGGGACAGATGACATAGCTACACCCAAGTACCTGATGCGTGACAAGCCTTACAGGTGGTGTTAGGTACCTTCAGGTGGCTCCTGATCGCTTGTCCTAGAAGTTTAAGCAGCAACGGAGAGAGAGTGGCATGTTCCACAAGTCTCCTCACCAAACATGGCGACCTGATCAAATGTCTTCAAACTCGGCTTACACCACCGTTCTCCTTCTCTTTGGAAGAAGTGCATACTGGGGAAAGGAAACGTCTTCAGTGTATTGGAATGGATGTTAAAAGACTGAGGGGAGAGGACTAGAAAGTGGTTTATTTTTTCTGGAAAATAGTGTTTTATTTATGCTAGGTAGTACAGATAATTTAAAGGAAGGATACATTCTAAGTAAGTCACTAAGCTAAGGAAAAAGGAAAAGTGGTGATACTAGATAAGCCTTTAATATTAAACTAAGGGACTGGCCCACTCAGAGTTGGACACTAACGAGTGCTGAGAGGGTTTTAAGTTACTTTCATGACGCCTTTCTGTTTAGGGGTGTGTGCTTTTTCCATACACATGTCTCACAAGCTGTTAACAACATCTACCAAATGGTAATGATTAGCATATCTCTTGCCACAGAGCAAATTACTTATATTAAGGGGGTGTCACAGCCAACATGGTAATAATCTGACTTTCTGTTAAGAAAGATCTCCTGACTGCAACTTGGAAACATCTCTGAAAATGACTGAGAACAGCATCTTAGAAATTCAAAGCCCTGTTTCTTTAGGCAAAGATAACCGGGCTTCCGGGAGAACCTTTAACCGTATATCCAATTACCTTTAGTGTTAGCACAAGGAAGTTACAAAATAATCCCTTTGAACCCATACCTCTATTCACTGCTCCTGGTTTACATGTAGAAAGTCTTCCTTCTACTCCGTGAACTGCTGTGTTGCAACATCGTTGCGTTTATTGAGAGTTTTTGGCTGACGGTGGTGGTAGGGAGCTTAGAATGTGTAGTGTTCACAAGCACAGTATGTTTCCCACGTTTAAAGACTGAGCAAGAAGGAATCGGCTTGCACGGAAAGGTGAGCACAGCATATTCTAAAGCAAATTTATACCTTCCACAAAACTGGGTATCTCAATAAGCACAAGGAAGCGAGTTTCACTGCACTAATCATGCAGAGCGAGCACGTGTTGAAGGTAGGGAACATTTCACTTTGTCCAGTATCTTGAGTAAGTCGAGTGAAGATCCCAGGCCACCTTCACCTTGGTCCCTTTCCTTGGTCACTTTGTATCTGAAAATAGTTCATTTTCAAAGTCGAGGGGGCTACTGAAAAAGACATATCCAAAACACAAAAAACAGATGACGGTCTGCAAAAAGCCGTTCGTCACAAAACCACACTAAAAGCTTCTTAGTGGCTTTTCTACATTTTTCACTATGTATTTGCTATTAGATGAGCATTTCACAAAAGAAAGTGGTTATGCTCCATGCAATTTAAAAGCAGGTTCCAATAAATATGTACCACTGAGCTTTTTCCTGCCTTGTGACAAGGAAGTTTTGCAAAGCAGGACAGGGAGAGCAAACCAAAAGTACAACCCATTTCCTTGCTTGGTTTCCTAGACCTACAACACAGCCAAGAATTCTAATAAATGGAAACAAAGTTGTCCAAGAGAGGTTGAGAATTCAAATTCACATGCACTATACAGCAACTCTTAGAATAGGCACATGGGTTTAAAAGAGTGGGAAGTCTGGCTGGCGGTCTTAAGTGTCGCATGTACTTACGCTCCTTCTTCTCTCAAGAGGGCCAAGAATTTTCTCACACGGTATTCAGGATCCATCTAAACACATCAGAAGAAATAAAGACAACGGGTTAGTGGTGCCTTCTAATAATGATGCACTTACTTCATGCCAAGAAAATGATCGGGTTTATACTTCCTTAGCGCTTTGCTGAGTCACAGAAATGTGTTACCTGCTCCTTGACCAGGATTCTGATACACAGCAAAGCAGACTGTGTCACTCAAGGGAAGTGAATGGGATTTCCCAGCATAGAGAATCGCCATGCACGAGGTTGCGAATGACCCAGCTGGTCATGCACAGGCACCTCAGTTGAGCGCTCCCTTAGCTAGCACCGGGTGAGGAGGCAGCACTGAGAGGCACCAAGTGTGAGACCGGGGCTGCCCATTCATGGGGGTGCACACGGCATCCAATTCACAGGGTTCATTGAAGGCATCAAAGTAAGACCAAAACTGAAGAAACCAATTGGTGTTGATTAAGCAACTAGAAAATAGCTTATTAACTCTATATAATGGACACTTGAGCTTTTCTTAGCCTTGGTCTCTCTTGCATAGTTTCTTCTTTACAATTAATGAAAAAAATTGTGCTGAAACTAAAAAAAAAAAGAACAGTGGGGCTGATTCCTCTGACATGCTCTCTGGATAATCCGGGTCTCTTGTGACTGAGAACCACATTGTGAGTCTAAAAAAAAGATGGGGGAGTTAGTTCTGGCTCAGGTTGTAGGTTCAGGTTGTTATTATTAATTATCCCTACTCATTTTCATTTCATATTCATATTTCTACTAATTTGTTTAATTATATTCTCACTGGTCCACCAGAGATGTGAAGTAATCTAAAAAATGATCATTAGAAACATCTTTAATGGGGCTCCCCTGGTGGCGCAGTGGTTAAGAATTCGCCTGGCCAATGCAGGGGACATGGGTTCGAGCCCTGGTCCGGGAAGATCCCACATGCTGCGGAGCAACGAAGCCCGTGCGCCACAAATACGGAGCCTGTGCTCTAGAGCCCACGTGCCACAACTACCGAGCCCGCGTGCCACAACCACTGAAGCCTGCGCACCTAGAGCCTGTGCTCCACAACAAGAGAAGCCACCGCAATGAAAAGCCCGCGCACTGCAACGAAGAGTAGCCCCCACTCGCCACAACTAGAGAAAACCCTGCGTGCAGCAACCAAAACCCAATGCAGCCAAAAATAAATTAAACAAATTTATAAAAATTTAATTCCTTAGGATTAATTTTTATTGTAAGAAACACAATAAATTTTTATTGTAAGAAACACACCTAACTTTTAAAAAATGTTCCAGGGCAAGGAGTCTGTTTCCCAAGAGGGAACTCCCTGCCCTCCAGGAATAGCTTTCAAATGCTCAGTGCAGCTGTGGGTAAATGTGCAATTGGATTCCCCCCTCCAACCACTATTTTTTTTTTTAAGATTTCTTCTCTTCTATCCCAGAAAAACATCTGAACAGAAGTTTCAAATGTATCAAAGTTAAGAGGTCAGACTACAAAGGACTAAGAAAAAGTGTGAATATTTAACAAGAGAAACATTTTTCCTCTTTGGGAATAGAATTACATATGAGTCAATTGTCAAGTTCTTTAAAAAAAAAAATGGAACTGGCTGGAGTTCCGCTGTAGTCAGTACTTGCAGGTCTTTGCCCATTAAATATATTTAATATGTGTGAGCAAGGACTTACTGACTTGCCTGTAGCTATGGAATTAAAAGTCAAGAGAAAGGGAGGAAAAAAGTAATCTAGATAAATGACTTTATTCCCTCAGGTGACATCCAGTCAGAGCAGATCCTCAGCACTGTGCAAGTTTTAACAGAATTGTGTATAGTGAACAGAGAGGTAACATGACTTACATTCTGCTAAACTACATGCCTCTTCACTTAGGCTCGGTCTCTCTAAGGCAGATCTAAAGAGAATTCACTCAGCTGCACCAAATCCATTTGATGTGAAGGGGTTCAAACTCAGAGGCCTATGAAGTGTCAGTCGCTGAAGATTAGGCCTGAGTGCCCCACTCTCACTTTCCACCCCACATACAGAGGAAGCATTAACTTGATCACTGACCGGTGGGCATCAAAGGAAGAGGAAGGGGTAGGGATTGGGGAGAAAAACCCACATAGTTTCTTCTATGCAATTATTGAAAAAAAATTGTGCTGAAACTTAAAAATTGAAGAGTAGAGCTGACTATCTGACAAATTTATCTTTTCCAAGGAAAGAGCCAATGTATATGCACCTTTACCAAGAATAATCCTAAGCAGAGTGGTTTGTCTGTAACTTTAATTTACTGCTCAAAATGAAAAATAAATAAATTGGCTTTAAAAGAGTCCAGCTGAAAGTTCAGTAAATTAAACTTTAGGTTTCTGAAAGCTACAATTTTATTTTAAAATAAATTTACCGGACTTCCCTGGTGGCGCAGGGGTTAAGAATTCGCCTGCCAATGCAGGGGACACGGGTTCGAGCCCTGGTCCAGGAAGATCCCACATGCCATGGAGCAACTAAGCCCGTGTGCCACAAATACTGAGCCTGTGCTCTAGAGCCCACAAGCCACAACTACTGAGCCCATGTGCCACAGCTCCTGAAGCCCATGTGCCTAGAGCCCGTGTTCCACAGCAAGAGAAGCCACCGCAATGAGAAGCCCACACGCCACAACAAAGAGTAGCCCCTGCTCGCCACAACTAGAGAAAGCCTGCGCACAGCAATGAAGACCCAATGCAGCCAAAATTAAATAAAAATAAAATAAATAAATTTATATAAAAAAAAGAAATTTACCAGCAAAGATTAAAAAGCATTTGCTTCATGATTTCAATTTGTTATTGGTCCAAGAGCCTATTTCAGAAGTAAGTGAAACTTAAATTTCACCTCATCCACCCACAGCTCACACTGCTGGAAGAGCAGGACTGAGCATAATACATGACTCTCAGAATGCAGCCAGCCTGTCCACCTAAGACCTGGGAGAGATTCATTCAACGGAAGTTTACTGAGTGCCCAACTATGTGTCCAGTTCTGTTCCAGGGGCTGTGGATTTAGTAGGGAGTGAGAGCCAAGGTCCCTGAACTCACAAAGCTTGGAAGTGATTTATTATCTAACTAGTATGTCAGATAAGGACAAAAAGACACAGGATGTGCACACGGAGGGGTGGAGTTACAAAAAGAAGAAAGGGAAGTTGCCCGTAGACGTAAGAAAGTCCCGAAGAGGTTTCATCTGTTTTTGTCCAGGCAGTAGCCAGGGGCTTAGTTTTCTATGTAATCCTGGACGCTTCAACCCTACAGTAGTTTGCATAAAATTTCTAGGAGCCCTGCCAGGGGAGAATATACACAGCTTAAGTCTAATCTGTACACTCAATTACCTTGTCCCTTGAAACTGTCTCCCAGGCCCCTTTTGGTGTCTGTGCGTCGCTTCCTGACCTCTGATGGACAACGCCATCCCACCCCCCGACCCCTGTAGATAACTGGCTGTGACCCTGCATAACTCATTGACAAACCGGTGGGACACTCAGGACCCTCACCTCTAAAATGAGGGGGCAGCAGAACAATTGTTCTTTTAAGTCCTTTCTAGTTCGAAGACCTAGTGACTCCCTAAATTAAAACTTAAAGTAACTCTATATTCTTTTCTTCTATTTTTGAATTTTAAGAAGTAGGAAAGAAAAGTACCAATAAGTTATTGTTTGATCTCAGAAGCAGGCTACTAACACCAACCTGATTCTGGAAATAATATAAAAGAATTATAATTTAAAACCTCAGCGAGAGGGAATGATAAAAACTCTTGGGATATATCGTGAAGCTTCTATGTCTGAACCATACGGAGAAGCAAGCATCTTACCTGTAGGGACATCTCGATCAACATTAGTAACTTCTTGATTCCTATCCACACCTTCTTCCCTTTGACTTGCTGTGCAATTGTGGTGCGTTCTTTATCCCTGAAGTTGCCCAACAGCTACAAAAACAACAAAAAAAACGAAAGCACTTCTGTAAGTGCATCAACAACATTAGTTAATTCCCACATTTATCCTTAAAAGAACAGTGATAAGAACTACCTAACTGGTTCAAGCTGACAGAATTCTCTCATATTTTAAAATCTAACCTGACTTGCCTGACATCCATTAGCTGCAATCATGAAAATGAAAACTGGTATCCAAAGCTCTGTTTTCTTACGGACCTTGATTATAATTTAGAGATATATTTGCTGGGGGAAAAATAGCTCCAATCCATAATAAATATCAGTTAAAATTTTTAACATTCCTTTCTAGGAATAATCTGTTATGTGTCAAAGCAGACTAAATTTAATTCTCTTACTCAACCCCAGCACAAAAACTGCTCAAACAGGTAAGCTGGAAACATTTATCATATAGATAGTTTCTATTTTGTTGGGAGTATGCCCCAATTGTATGGGTCTTGAGGATTTTAAGAAGCCTTCCTGGGCTTCCCTGGTGGCGCAGTGGTTGAGAGTCCGCCTGCTGATGCAGGGGACACGGGTTTATGCCCCGGTCCGGGAAGGTCCCACATGCCGCAGAGCAGCTGGGCCCGTGAGCCATGGCTGCTGAGCCTGCGCATCCGGAGCCTGTGCTCCGCGACGGGAGAGGCCACAACAGTGAGAGGCCCGCGTACCGCAAAAAAAAAAAAACAGAAAGAAGCCTTCCTGACTCTCAAAGCTGAACAAGTCACTAGATAGTATTTTCTAACACCTCATCAAGTCATTTGTGCACATTGATATTAATCAAAAGTTTAATAAAGGATATATATTTTTTAAAATTAAAGACTATGTTAACCTCAAAAAATTATTTCCACATTATGAACTTGTTAATAAAGGGGTTGCTTTTACTTCTATGGCTTTTTTCAAGTTTCTAAGGCTTTAACCATTGCTCCAATTTATTAAATGCAAGTAAATGGGCTGAAAGCAACTATGAATAACTGAATTTTCTATTTATTGATTACTCTCCTCCCTTGCCCCATTCCAAGTTTCTGGTCCATGTAATCTATATGCATTAGTGATGCTGGGCACAAAGTAATTCACTCCTGGCAGTTTGTATGCTGCTTCCACCAAGGAATGAGGAATTACTTCACTCTCACTTATATTTATCTCTTCTTCCTCTAATTCCTGAAAATGACTGCAGGTGTATCCCAGGTTCCGTGTTCTAGGTTAACACAGAAACTAAACACCAGGTGCGATGTCCGGGGCACCCTTAGCATTAATCCAGCCTCAATTCCTTTCTTTGAACGGTGTGCACTCCACTGGCTCATTCTCACCTCCAAAGCCTCTAGCAGCTGCTCTCCTGTGGCAATGCTGGGCACATGGATGGTGGTGCTGAAGGCGTTAAGCATTTCCATCTCCTGAAGGACATCTTTGCGGCTCGTGGTCCCAATGATAAGAAGCTTGCGGCCCTGATCATAGGGAGAAAATGTGTTAAAACACATGCGAAAGGACTGATTAGGAAACTAGAGTAAGCCTGAACAATATCCATTTATTTAATCGCAGAAATGCAAATGATTAGGCAAAAGAGAAGGAAAAAAATTCAGAACTGTCCTCTTGAAAATCCTTCTTTTTGGGGCCGTGCTGCGCGGCATGTGGGATCTTAGTTCCTGCCTGCAGTGGAAGCGCAGAGTCTTAACCACTAGACCGCCAAGGAAGTTCCTTGAAAAATCTTAAAAAAATGTATCAACAACATGATTCAGAAAGAGCAACACTTTCTTCAGCACGTGGTTCAGAAAGAGGCAACTGCTCTTTCTCCTTATCCATATCAATAACATCATGGATCAGTAAATCAGGAAGATACACAAACCAAACAGCAAGATACCTGAGTATATGTTTGTAATTCAGTTTTCACAGCCAACATAGTATCAATATATGTATGGTTGGGACAAAAATGAAATGAATGAATGGAAACCCCATGCCACCCACTTAGCAAGGCTTTATTATGGTTTTTAGGAGAGGTAGGATAATAATAATAGCTTACATTTATGCAGCAGTTAACTGTGAAAGGCATGGTGCTAAGTGCTTTACATAATTGTCTCACTTAATATCTTTAATTTCTTTTTAATTTTTAACCTCAAAATATACAAGGCATGTTAAAACTATAGCAGACCTAGGCCACCATTCCTGATTCCCTCTCTCCAGAAGCAACCATTTTCTACTCTCTTAGTTTTTCTTCTTGTATTTACTTCCTTATCTTTAAATAACAATGGTACACTATTATTTTGATTTTTCTTTTCAGCTTTAAATATTATTTCCTGAATTCCTATTATGGAAGAGGGAGAGTTAATATTAATTTTGCACAGCCCCCCACCCCAATATGTCCTTTTTCTCATCCTTCCAATTATTTCACAGTCTTTAGTTAAATCTATATTCAGTATTTATTATGATTATATAAATATGATTTACAGCTAAGCCATGTAGTGTACTATTAAATTTCCTTTCTTGGGCAACATTTTGTTTTCATTAGAGTTAATAATTGCCATTCCCCCCCCCCCGACCCCTTTGCTTAGTTTATCAAATACTTACCACAAGTTCATCCCAAACAAATACAGACACAGATATCATACCAATATGTTCACACATGTTAGGGAATTTTAAAGTTTTGGCTGTTTTTTCTCAAAGACATTCCCCTCCTGGAGTCCTCTGTTCTCAGAGTTCAATCTGAACTGACTGTTCTCTAGGCCTGCTGCACAGCTGTAGCCCTAGAACTTTCTTCTCTCTTCTGTTAGATCCCCTGTCTCCTCACCTTCCTTTGTTTTTTCATTTATTCTCTCTTTCCATGGTACATATACTTCAAAAGCTTCCTGAGAAAGGGTGTATGGGAGGTAAAAATTTTAAGACCTGGAAATGCCTTTATTCCACCCTTAATACTGTACACTTTATACTTGATAGTTTGGCTAGGTATAGAGAACAAGGTTAGAAACAATTTTCCCCACAGAATTTTCAAGGCATTGTTCTATTGTCTTTTAATTTTCAGTATTGCTGACTAGAAGACTGATGCCATTCTGATTTTCTGACTCATTGTTTCTAACTTTTAAAAATAAATACAATTTTAAAAGAATCTTTTCTTTATCCGTATGTTCTGTAAGTTATGAACCTTGAGATAAGTCACTCTTTCTTGTTTACTGAATGTTTCTTTTTTTAAAAAATTACATCCTATTATATTTCATGGATACTACCTTATTTTAGATCTCTGTGAATACTGCACATTTTAAAAAATGTTTTCTTCTTTTCTCTGCTTTGTCTCCTCTGAGTTCCTTTTTCTTTTCTTTCCTTTTTTTTTTTTTTTTTCTTATTTGTTCATTGGTGGTTTTCTTCAAGTGTCTGGTGATTGCTGGATTACTATTCATACTTAAGAGTTAAACTAGTGACTGGAAGCTCTGAGTCTGAGAGCTTCATGATAGGATGATAAGACTTGGCTGATTACTGGGCGTCCCTCAAAGGTCAGGATGTGTACATTTTCCCCAGAGAATCTTCCAGTCTCCTTCCTGCGGGTTATAGAGACTAGTTCCCAACATACTGCATGGGAGTCGATGGGGGAAGGAGTCTGGGTGCCTCACCACTCAATATGGAGACTTCCATTTACTCCTATTTGCAGTATGGCACCTCTTTAGATCAATCTCTCATTCAGTGTCCATTATAATCCTAAGAATTAAGTATGAGCATTATCTCCATTTTACTGATGAAGCTACTGAGTCTTATAGATTTAACTAATTTGTTCAAGGTCTAATAACTAATAAATGATGGAGCCAGGAATGGAAACCAGATCCAGAATCCAAAATTGTATACTGCCTTTTTTCATGAAGAAAAACACGTTTTAAAAATGTTTACCCAGAAAATGCAAGAGGAATGGATTTTAAACTATGTCACTAGATTTATGATACATACTCATTCCACAGATAAGCCTTTAATACAATTAAACCTTTCACAGATCTTAGAAACTCAGGGCATTAAAATAAATGAGAAAATTTAAAAATTATGTGAAAATTAAATTAAATGTAGGAAAAGATTTTAAGAAATTGAAGATCAGATGCCAAAACAATTTCAATTGGGGTTTTGTAAATATTAAACCACTATTGCTAATAAGGTGTGCTAGCCTTCCTCAGTCTTACTGATTGCTTTTGTCCATCTGTTGTGCCAAGAATGGATGATGCACCAACATAAACAAAGACCTACCAAAGAAACAAGGTTGAGGCTTTCTGGTATAATTAGTAATTGGCATACCAAATGCCTGTGCAAAGACTGTGAGAGAGAAGTATACCTCTGAAGTATACACTTAAAGGGTAATCATTGTTATTATTCAAGAAACCCACTAGCTAAAAATCAAACACATTGTCAACAGACCTTTACCAAGCTCCTGGATGAATACGGAACAGACCTCGTATATACAGAGAGACAGATACACAACAGATCATTATAATACAATACGGAAAGGTAGAGGTATTGCACATAGGATGTCATGGTAGAGAGAAGAAACGTGTGGCAGAGAAACATCTTCTTTTTCTCTGGAGGAGACAATATCTGAACTGAGTCTTAAGGAGTGAGTGGGGTGATTAGGAGACGAAGGGGAAGGACATCCAAGCCAGAAGGAGCAGAAACAGATAAATCCAAAGGCAAAGAAACAAAAACAAAAACTGGGGTGCTGGGGTAATTACGAACACATAAAGACATATAAGCTTCTACTATGTAACAGAAAAGCGGTGCATTTACACTCGAACTATGTTTCAACTATTTTAAAATTCTGTTTGTAAACTTAGGAACATATCCTTGAAGGCTCATAGATGCCAAAAGCCACACAGGCTGGTATATTTTCATTACAATTAAAGATAACTATTACTTTGCTTTTTTCCTTAGGTTTTTAATGTTCCAGAGTCCATAATTCAAACCCCCTCATCTTGCCCCTCTCTTACAGAGGACAACACTGGCCCTAGAAGAATGGCTTCTTACCCATTCCCGAAGGCTGGAATTGCCATTTTCCTAGTGAAACTTTGTCTTATGTTATCAGTGACTATGTTCTTCAGAGTGTTAAGACTGGGAAATGTAGAGCAACTTATAATGGAGATGTTAATTTATGTTCTGCTTTTCTTCTTGTTTAACAAGACTGCAAACACTGCAGAGAGGTCATGACCCAGGGAAGTTCAGGCCTTGACTTGTTGGCATCATCTTTAAGAAAACACCGAAAACATTACCAAATAATTAAATTGTGCTGCGTCATTCTGTATATTAATTAGTGGTAATACTCGTGAGGACGCTTTACCATGAAAAACCAGCTCTGAATATATTAATATCATAAATCACACTGGAGAACATTTTGGAGAAAAAGGTGCCAGCAGCATGAAATGAGAAGGCCAGCTTTAAAAATAAAAGTAGAGCTTAACCCAGAAAGAGAAATCCAACTACTAGTGGCTACTAGTCTGAGTCTATAACGCCAAAACATGCCCCTTGATGGAAAGAAAAAAAGCTGAGCAACAACTTACTTGGAAAAAATTGTTCCCAGCATACTCTTCACTGAGATTTTCTAGTCCTGATGCAATAAAGAAAAGGCCTAAATAAAACGACTATCTGCCAATCGGATTATGATAAACATTGTTCCAAGGTTAAATAAGTATTAGTTAACTAATTCTTAGTACCATAAGAAGCAACTCAGGTGAAAACATTACCATGAAAAAGGCAGGGCTCAGTCAGGTGTTGATCCTTCAGAAAAACCACTTCTTTACATGATGAAGAATGAGCCAAGTACTAAGCAGTATCTAAGCCTTTTGCCACACAAAGGACTAACCAGATAATCCACACCCTTTCATAGGTCCTGCCCATTGATTGGCCCCAATAAACTGATTTGCAACAAAAGTTCATGTGGAAGAAAGCTTTTTTTTCCCTCCCTTAAATAAAAATGCCACCAATATAATACTGCAGTGAAATGGAAGGGCTGATTTTAACCTGCTAACAAAAGTAAAGTCAGTTATGCAGTAAAGAAAGGCCAATTATTTCCATATCATTCAATGCTGAGCAAGGGCAATACACCCTTGCTAAGAAGAATGAACTGTGAACAACTGGAAACCCTGACATGGATTAAGAAGTGAGTGTGCCGGGGGCCTTAAACTTTATTTTCTCGTTGTTAGAATTTGAGGCTTTTGTAAACAAAAGTGAAAATTTTTCAGAATTCAGAATTTATAAGCCAAGTTAAAGATAAAATAGATTAGTTGATCAGACCATTAACATGAATTGACTCTGTTCAGGTATTTATGGAATTATGAGATTCAGTTTGGGCCTCTAAAGTGAGTACAATCTGGCTGGGGAGACCAAGTAAATATTCAGGGACCACTGCCAAGTAACACACCAGCAAACACCAATGAATAACGGCTGAGGGGACACAGCTTATGGGCACAGCTTCACTGGCATGGGGTCATCCGGGAAGATTCCTACAGTATCATAGAGACACTGATGAAGAGGAGGCCCTGGAGGAGAAGGGACAGGCCTTCCATGCTCCTAATTCCCATGTGGGTGGTGGAGGCAGCTGAGCCAGAGCCCTCAGGGCTGAAAACGAAGTCTTTTTAGAGAGATGGGGAGTAGGCAGCCGACAAAAGGAAGACTCAGAATGCCAAACTAAGAAAGGAGATTTAGTATAAAAAGCAACAGGAAACTAAAGAAGGTGCTGGAGGAGGAAGAACTGTGATGACGAGAAAGATGATCCCAGCAGCTTCATGCCGGGCAGTCCGGCAGCCTGTGAGGGGGCTGCTGTGGGAAAGACGGCTCTGAGAAAGGGTCTCAGAGTGAGCGCGCCTGGGAAGGGTCGGCGCCTCGTCATCAGTGATGCACACACGTGCCTTCCATTTCAACGCAAGCCCAGGGTGGGCAGAAAGCAAGGGAGGAGAGGCAAGTCCCCTGATGGACAGGTGGCTTGCTACCATACAAAAAGTACAGGCTCCACCATTCATAGCTGGGTGATTTGGGCCAGATTACTGAACTTCTCAGCACCTGTTTCATCCTCAACCATAAAAACGGGATTAAAAATCCTACCTACTTGTCAGAGTAGAGCATGAGGTGAGAATGTGTGGGAGAGGGAGGCCTTTGCCATCACTGTCAGAGAAGGCAGGAGTGAAAGGAAGTGAGAGCTTGAACAATGGTCTTGAGAGGAACCTGAAAAACTGTCCTCTGCCTGGGATGTCAGGAATCTATGACATCGGGTTGGGTGGGCGAGCAGTGGGGCACCTGAGAATTCCTCTCTTCCCAACAATGCACGGCACTGGCCACAAACGATGCCAAGAGAGTGCATTCTCCCAGAAGGCCAAGATTCACTCTGCGTTAGGGGGAGATGAGCGCGCTGATCTTCAGCTTAACGACAGTTAGTCAAGGCCCAGACGAGGCCTGAAGCTAAAGATCAAACGCCCCTCAGAAGCAGCCGTGACAGCAGGTTGAGGGTGAGGGGCCTCGGTGAGAGGCAGGGACTCTGAGGAAGAAATCAGCTCAGGGCAGAGGATGTGAAGCTTTTCTGGTAAGAGGTGCTTCAGTTTGTCACACTAGCTTCATTCTTGAAATGGGAGTAATGTCTGATATTTTAACTTAGTTTGTTATTATTCAGTGCAGATTAAATAAAAAATTCTATCCACCATAGAGCTTATACAACTTTACCACCGCATTTATTTGCAAGTCTGAATCTTGTTTCTAGCTTGTCAGCTCCCTGGGGGCGGGGCCATGTTTTATTCATCTCTGTCCTTGCAGGTCTTTAGCACAGCATGCCTGGCACACAGAAGATACTCTGATGTTCCCTCTACCTAGAATGCTCTTCCCTTATACATCCACATGGTTCTCTGCCTCAAAGTCAGGGCTCTGCTCCGGTGTCACCTTTCCCACAAGGCCCACCCCCCCCCCCACACAGCTTCATCTCCCTTTATCCTGCTCTTTCCCCCCACAGTAGGATCACCTCTTAACATACTATATACTTAACTCATTTACTGTCTTTACTTATGTATTCTATTTATTGCTGGTCTTCCCTCATAAGGACAGGACTTGTGCCTGTTTGGTTTCACTGATGGATCCAGGGCTAGCATAGTGCCTTGAACATAGTGACAGGTTGATACATTTGTGTTGAATGAATGAATGGTGATCTCAGTGTAGGTTTCAAGGGCTGCAGATCACTCCTTCCTTGTTACACGTCTCTTCTGGCCCTGAATAATGCACACTATACCAAATGTTCAACAGGAAAATAACTACCGTTTCAGAGTCTATACATCTGAGCCCCAAGTGTTGCATACTATGTTAACAAGTCAACAAGTTTCAAAGAAAACAATCCAGAATGATCAGCATGTATGCTTCATTTACAACATAACTAGATGCAAAGGATGTCATACCGCTTTCTTTTAGCTAATCAACTGATCGTCAATAGTTAAGCTATTCATAACTATTCATAATACAGACTTCTCTGACAGAGAAAAGATAAGACTCATTAGAAGCCATTAATTTAAGCTAGCGAGATAACTATCATTAAGCATCTCCTACAACTCTTGGTTTCCCCAAATCAAGGGAAAAATTTGACTACTATTAAAAACAACCAAAAGTCTGGACAGCAAAAGGAGAGGAATGGGGCCTCTTTGCATATCCTGCATGCATTTGATTTCTCACGCTCAAACGTCTGTAACTTCTTTTTTTGGTAGTTAAATGTTTAAGTTGAATACCAAAGGAAGGATGCTTCAAATAAATCATGTTACAACTAGGCAGACAACTACATTGAAACTCTCCATTAGATTTTACCCTGAAGCAAATTCTTGGCCTACTGTCTTTGTAACCATCCTCCTGGTGCTGTAGGCAGGACAGAGGACAATAAAGAGGGGGAATTCATAATACATATTGAATATGAAATGAGGAACTTCACCCCAAATAATTTTTTAAAATTACTATAGGCAAGAGCAGACCACTCTGAGATATTAAAGAATATTCTAGTACCAGTTTGTGAAAAAGACATGGAATCATCAGATTTTATACTCGGAGCAGCTCTGAAAGCTTGCCTAGTTCTCTCCTCCTCCCTCTCCTCTCCTGGCTATTTTGTAGGTGAGAAACGGGGGTAAGATTTTACATCCAGGGAGGGAGCTGAAACCAGAGTTCAGGCCTCACCGATATTCCCACTATGCTTTGCTGTCCACTCTTTTTTTTTTTTTTTTTTGCGGTACGCGGGCCTCTCACTGTTGTGGCCTCTCCCATTGCGGAGCACAGGCTCTGGACGCGCAGGCCCAGCGGCCATGGCTCACGGGCCCAGCCGCTCCGCGGCATGTGGGATCCTCCCGGACCAGGGCACCAACCCGTGTCCCCTGCATCAGCAGGCGGACTCTCAACCACTGAGCCACCAGGGAAGCCCTGCTGTCCATTCTTATTTGTGTAATTTTTAACTTATATCAGCAATGGCTGATCTCTTAATTATGAGTTAGATATATCACCTAGAAATTACGACCTCTGAGCTCTTAGGAGAAAAGGTTAAATAAATTAAGAAAATAAAGACATACTGATGTACGGTATTCTTAGTGCCCAGTTTTGTAGGTGCTCTCTCATTAGAAACTTAACTAAGATGATCACTGACTCATCAGCAAATCCAAACTCTTCCACCTGGCACCCACAGTACACTTTCCCTCCCTCCCTCCGCTTTTAGCTGAGATGCCCAAAAATGACCCCTGTGCTCTAATCAGTTCAATTCTCTTCTTCTTTCTCATTTAACTTCTACCTCTGTGATTTTTATCCATAGCATTCCTCTTTATTAAAATGCTTTCCAGAGTTTTCTACCAGTTCGCAATTATCCCTTATGTTCAAGATATTTCAGAACTTGCCTTCTCTCCACATTCTGCCCTCCTTTAACCCTACACAACCCAGTTTGCTCCTTCAGGCTCCACCCTCTCTGAGCATGGATTCAATGTGCCCAGTAAAAGCACCTCATTTATCTGGAGGCCAATTTACTGAACAATTTCAACTATCTAGAACATAGCCAAGAACCAAGATTACATGCAAAATTCTCTAACTTCTAGAACTGAAAAAACACAATAAATTGAGGTTCAAGTGACTACTCACAGGTAGTACCAACTTATCCACTGGGCACAGCGGGCACAGGGGCAAGGGCCCACAAAAATATTCTAATTTCTTCTAAAATCAGAAGAAAAATAAAAGAACTTTCAGGTTGAGGAAAATGTTTTAAATTCCAACAGTTGGAAAATAAAAGTTTAACATTTTCTTTATGAAGAAAGGGATCCACGGAATTCACGACATGGCCCTGCTGGCAGGAAGCTCCTCCGCCTCTCATCAGAGTCTAGTTGCTCTCACTTTACAGACAACTCAAGGGTCCTGGAGGTTGCCTTTCTTAGCTCACAGCTAAGAAGCAGCAAATTAGACGAGGGGGAATTGTCAGAGGCAGGCAGACTGACACAACTGACTTGAATTCCTCAAGTAAAAGCTGATAGCAAAACCATTAAGAACAAGAAAAAGTACAACAAACTCAAAAAAACAGGGCACACTAGGTCTACTTAATGACTCCCAGGGCAGAGTCCTCTACATTCCAATAGTTCTTGCATAATCGCCATGTGATTATGGTTTGTAATGAAGATCCTTATTCATTGACGTAGTGTTTATAATACTTTGCTTCAGACACCAAAGATGTATGTAGCATTTCTTTCCTTTTAAAAAAGGCTAAAGTATAACAGCAATTAATATTTAAAGAGGCTCAGCTTCAGTCATTTCGGAAAAATGAAGCCTTTGATTTCTTACTAATTCCTATTCTTCCCTCCAGTGAAACTGAATATGCCATATGAAGCCTAAGATAAGTAACTGTACACAAAACGTATCCTTAAATTCCCAAGTATCAGTTAGTATGTAAATAATAAAAATGTGCTAGTTCTGGCGCAGGCATATCCTTCACCATCTCTGCCCACTGCTGCAGAGCTGGAATTCCTCAGCACAGCATAATGGTCCTGATCAATCTCCCTTTTACTCATCTTTCAAGACCAGGATCAAGAACTACTATTTGTGAAATACTTGCAGATTTTCTCGGGTAAAATGGGCCATACTTTCCTCCATAGTCCACTGGAACCCACATAAGTTATAAAACTTAACTATTTACATCATCATGTTTACACATCTTTCTCCCTCACTGGATTGTGTCAGGGACACTAGTTGGCCTGCATACAAAGAAGAAAATAAATACCCCTCCTAGGTGGACGAATTAGAAAAAAGCAGTCATCTAGGTATATGTAGCCACCCTTGTCCCCATCTCCTAAAGCCCCAGCACCTTATATGAGTAAAAAGGCACCCCTTTTCCTCTTCCGCAGGCTAGGGTTGCCAGATAAAGCCCTAGGTATAGGTATGTCCCAAACAATGCATGGGATATACTTACACTAAAAGATTATTTGGTGACTTTCTGAAATTCAAATTTAACTTGGCATCCTATATCCTCATCTACTAAATGTGGCAACCCTACTCAGCTGGGCAGCTACAGCCCACGTCAGGGTACACGGCTCACAGGGCGACTGGAGTGTGGGCTGGATGTTAACCCCCACTTGCCAGTTGACCTTGTGCACAGCTTGTGCCCAAACTGCGCAACTGAATAGGTGGTCCTGGATTATGAGCTCTTTGAGGGCAGGTAGCATGTCTTACTCATCTTTGTTATTTCTATAGTACAGAACAAAAGTTTATGAAATGTACATCCTAATAAAAGCATATAGAAAGAAATATTTCAAACTTGCATTTCAAAAGAAATATTTTTGGATAGAAAGAAACTTCTCATCTCCTTTCCATGAAGCCTAGTAGAACTGTCACCAACTATCCCGGTCAACCTTGGTCACATTGGCATTCAACCATCGTTAAGTTCAGCCTGGAAGCACAGCACTGAGCTGAATGCCAGGTGGGTGTCCAAGGACAACCATGAGAGTCAGGAGGCACTTACATACACACTTTTACTTGCAGGACCACAGAGTATCTTACAGACCAGACCTTAAATTAAATCAGCCTTAAAGAAAAAACAAGGCTAACAAAATATATTGCATACAGACAAGCTTAGATACAAAGGTAGATTCACTGAACGGTTATTGTTAGTCAAGCAGCAACTTAGTTGCAAAGGACTGGAATTTTGACAGTTATACTGCTGAGTTAAAAATAAAAATGACTGGGCTTCCTTGGTGGCACAGTGGTTGAGAGTCCGCCTGCCAATGCAGGGAACACGGGTTCGTTCCCCCATCTGGGAGGATCCCACATGCTAGGCCCGTGAGCCATGGCCGCTGAGCCTGCGCGTCCGGAGCCTGTGCTCTGCAACGGGAGAGGCCACAAAAGTGAGAGGCCCGCGTACCGCACACAAAAAAATAATAAAAAATAAAAACGACTGTATACACATTGTTTTTATTTTTCCTGATTATAAAGTAACAAATACTTATTGTAGAAAATGTATAAAATGTAAGAAATACTAAAGCAGAAAAACCCACCTACGATCTACCATCTAAGAGCAGTTGTCTTTAAGATGGAGAAATAATAGAACTTCCGTTAACTTTTGTTTTTCTCTTCATTCTTTTCAAAAATTCCTTTTTTGTACATTTTAAAATGAACATCAGCTAATAGAATAATAAATGCATTAAAATATTGGGAGGATGAGCTCAAACTTTATTTTCAAAATTTTGAGGCAATCACAGAAAACAATTTTGGCATATTTCCTCCAGTCCTTTTTTCTTCATAACTGAAATCACACTTAGAGAATAACTGAGGATTAAGTGGAAGGTGATTTGATCCTTAGGCAGGCAGTTTCTGACACGGGCCCACTTTATGTAGATAATGCATCACTAGCAGGGCGGCCACCAAGCTTTTCATCCCCCTGCTCTGGCTGGTATTTCTCCCTGTCCTCCCTTCCCATTATTACTCCTTACTTGGGGAACTGGCACCCTTCTTCCACCTGCTCCAGGGCTGGCCCCAGCAGGGTCTGTAGGAGCCTGATGGCTGGCAGCTAGAGGGAAAGGAAGCTGTCATTCCTGCTGACATTTCTAGGGCTGGCTTCTTCCGCAGCAGCCACCTGGAGCCTAGCTCCTTTGATATGGGTTGGTTACTTTGTTGGTTTTACATATTTTTTGTGTGAGGAAAGACAGAGTCAGAATTTTCTTTAAAGTGAATAATAAACTAACAATTGAGTTGTGATTTGCAGTTTACAAAGAACTATAACCAACATTTATCTTATTTAATTCTCACGATCTAAATATTAGTTAAATATTACTACTGTTCCCATTTTACTATGAGAAAATTGAGGCTCAGAAATTAAGTGACTGAATTCAAGTTCACGTCTTCTAACTCCTGAGCTCTTATTTACGCTGCCAATGCCATTCTACATGTAGGCTCACCATCTTCAAGATATCCATTCAACAAATATCATCATCTATGTAGCCTAAATAGGTCTGCAAAGAGAGAGAGAGGGGAAGAGAAGAAGAGAGGAAGAGAGGGAGGAAGGAAGGGAGGAAGGAAGGAAGAGAAGAAAGGGAAGGGAGGGAGGGGGGAGGGAGGGAGGAAGGAAGGGGGAGGAAGGAAGGGGGGAGGAGGGAAGGGGGGAGGAGGGAAGGGGGGAGGAAGGAAGGAAGGAAGGAAGGGGAGGAAGAGAGAAAGAGAAAAAAAGAAGGGAAGGGAGGGTCTAGGCAGATTGTCTGGAACTTTCCTTGTGAAAAGCACTCTTGACATTTGCCATTCCCCAACGTGAGAGGTAAGCAGGATTGTCAAGATGAAAACGTGGTTACAGACCAAGCTGTGACGTGAAAAGATCAAGGCCTTGTTCCATCTACATTCCAATAACTATCAGGAATACTGACAGATTGTTTTGGACCCTTTGTAAGGTTCCCCTTATTGGTTCTTCTCACCCAATAGTTGTTATGTCATATAGTATAAACCCTTACGGATCTTCAAAGATCTGTGTATTTGTTTTGGGGAAAGGTAGGTAGAAGAGAAGCTGTGAAATGCTATCCTGTTCCACCTTGGATTAGAAAAAGAGGTGAACTTTAGTCACAACCAACAGGTAGCTACAGGGAAAAAGGAAGGAGGGCCAGTCCCTGGAGGCTAAGGACAAGTGTAATGGGTAGTGTACTTGGGATCCCACAATGGCCACAAGCCCTGGCTCTCTCTCTACTCCTCACGCTGTTGAACTCTGAAATTCCTGTTTCTACTTCATTCTCCCTTTTATAATAGGGATCTCCAATCCCCAGACCAGAGTATTTGTCTTAGGACTCAGGAAGCTTCTAAATTTCAGTGAATGGGCGATGGGGAAGCAGGGTGCCTTTACTTCTTTTTCCAGTATTGCAAATGAGAGAAGTTGAACCTGGGCATTCCAACTTGAAACACTGAACTCACTTTCCATGGAAATTTGCTATATACAGTTACATTCTTTAGTTTTCCTATCTTAAATGCTAAAGAGGTTCTGTGGACTATCTAAAGGCACCTCTTTTCTTAAAACAACAGCCGGGAAATACATTTCTAGTTCTATACAACAGCCTTAATAAAATACTAAACCCCTAAGAACTTTGAAACATTAAGAAAACAGGAAGAAACAGAATCTTAGATGTCAACCCCTAGGCTCCAAGCAATGGGAACATTCAAATCACGCAAGAGAAACATTCATCCTTTTTTAAGGATAGGACTTTATAAACTGATTCTTTACAAATGACATTCTCTGTGGAAACAGCATACTCCTACCTCTCAGTAACTCTATGCTTTTTCACAATCAGGCATTAATACCTTATATCTGTGCAGCCCGCAGGTTTACATAGAACTTACATTATGTGAGTTGGCCGTCACTGTGGTAGGTAAGGAGGAATTATCTTCATTTTACAGATGAAGAAATAGACACAAAGGTATTAAGGGACTAGTTCAAGACTAAAATGCCAGGGCTGTGCTAAGACTCAAACTCAGGTTTTCTGACTCCAAGTCCAATACAATGAGTAAGTTGTGCAGAGAGGATACTCATAACTAGATTCATGGCCCCATGGAACATTATGATGGTATAATCAACACTTTTCTAACGCTGATGTCAAGTCACACTAATATATTTAAGGCAGTGAGAGGATATTTTGTCTCAGCACCATTAGCATTTTTCTATGATTAAAATTTAGATATTTAATTTTGAGCTACCTGAAAATGGTGTGTGTGTATGTATATATTTATCTTATAATTTTTTGCATTAATTAATACATATTTTAGATGTGCTCTACTGAAAAACAAAACAAAAAGCCCTATTTTGAAAACATGGTTTTATTTAGCAGATATCTGCAGCAATGTTTCATGAAAGGACTCACCAAATTTCTTTCACTGTTTTTCTTTTTTTTTTTAACATCTTTATTGGAGTATAATTGCTTTAAAATGGTATGCTAGTTTCTGCTTTATAACAAAGTGAATCAGTTATACATATACATATGTTCCCATATCTCTTCCCTCTTGCGTCTCCCTCCCTCCTACCCTCCCTATCCCACCCCTCTAGGTGGTCACAAACCACTGAGCTGATCTCCTTGTGCTGTGTGGCTGCTTCCCACTAGCTATCTATTTTACGTTTGGTAGTGTATATATGTCCATGCCTCTCTCTCACTTTGTCACAGCTTACCCTTCCACCTCCCCATATCCTCAAGTCCATTCTCTAGTAGGTCTGTGTCTTTATTCCTGTCTTACCCTTAAGTGTCCATCAACAGATGAATGGATAAAGAAGATGTGGCACATATATACAATGGAATATTACTCAGCCATAAAAAGAAACGAAATTGAGTTATTTGTAGTGAGGTGGATGGACCTAGAGTCTGTCCTACAGAGTGAAGTAAGTCAGAAAGAAAAAAACAAATACCATATGCTAACACATATATATGGAATCTAAGAAAAAAAAAAGGTCTTTCACTGTTTTTTGATGAACTTGAAATTGTTCTCTCTCTCTCTCTCTCTCTCTCTCTATATATATATATATATATTCAATTTACATAGAACTTTCTGAGATAACCTAGTAAGTAAAGTACACTTTTAGAGAATTTTTTAAACTATAGTAGCCATCTAATGTCACTGACTTAATAAATGAGAAAACTGGGCTACAAAACAGTCAATCATCACACAGATTTTTTATAAAGAAGTCCAATGCAGAAGTCACCACATCAGTGATTACAATTAATGTGTCTGGCAAAATTACTAAACCTCTCTCTTAAAGTGGTTATATATCTTCTTGAGTCATATTGTAGTCATTAGCCAGAGTTAATTTTGAACAGATAGACAGAGAGATATTCATGTTTAGGCCTGTGTGACTTGGAACCTCTTCCATTGTTTGGTTATTTTGCTAAAGCAACCCAAAGACTGAAGAGTTGCTTAATATCACCAAGACTCCTAATAACATATCCGAAGTAAGATTGCACTGAGATGTCATATAAGGATTACAGAAAAAGCAATCTTGTAGAGAGACTGGTGATCTTAAATTAAACCCATGGAGAAACAAATATGTCTGCCTGAGTTCCCATCAGGAATTTACTAACAGTCTTATTGTTAGTTATACTCTTCCCAGCTCTAAGCCCTACTTCTTTCTTATCAGGTAATATTCCTAAGTGCCAGAGCAGTAAGGAAGTAATTTTTTCAACAACTTTATTTTTCAGCTAAAATTCTAACAACTGTCAGGTCCAAGTTCTACTTCAGTAATATTGCTATTAATTTGGAGTGATCTTCTTTTGTAAAAGTTTACAGTTTCCAAAGAGTTTTCCAGCTGGCATGCTGCGAATGAATTATAAGTGTTCTAAGATATCAATTCTCGTCAGCCCTTGGGAAGGCTGGGTGGCACTTGGCGTGGCTGCATCTCTGGCCAGCTGTGAATGGCCTCATCCACTTACCCAAGTACATCATCAGATGTTATCATTTTCTACATGCCATGATATGAAAAAGGCTGGGAAGCACTGAAGTGAAAAAGGAGTGGTTCTCCATTAGTTACAAGGTTATTCTGGTACATATGGATGAAGTCTTCCAAACTGATTTGCAAGTGTCAGGTAAACATTAAAGCAGTCAGGTTAATGGGCTTAACTACTCTCACACTTGTTGAGGAAACTGGAAGTCATGTCATTTTACAGCTGAGGAGTTCCTTTTCAGGCACTTTGTCTCCCAAAAAGAAAAAAAAAGAAGGTGCCAGAAGAGACCTATGAGGAAAATCATAAAGCCGCTGGTGCTGCAGTTTGCAGGAAGATTTACCTGGCCTTACTGCATTACTACTGCCTCTTCCTTGACACGAAGACTAAGGCTTTCATCCTCCTGATCCTGAAAGGCACATTCCCTTCGACTTCCATAAATCTGCAAAGCTTGAAAAGAGCCCCAGTGTCATCAAGCAAAAGAGCCGGCTTTAGGAATCTCACTGGAAGGAGGGGTGTCTTCAAGCCTCTCACTGCTAAGCCGGACATTTCCTAACACTGGACAAATTGTACGTCCAGCTCAGGGAGGGTGAACTGCAGTGGTCTTTTACCCTCCAAGCCAATTGTTAGCTTTTCACAAGAATCAGCAGGGAAGCACATGTGAAACCTCTGTGGTGATGGTGAGCACCCCCATGCCTTGTGTGACTCTGCATGTAGATGAAGCAGGCTGGGAGCTTTCTTAGCTACTGCTGCTGAGTTCTCAGAGCAGCCCTTTTCTGCGGCGTGGCTCCCTGCTGGGACAGCCCTTTTCAATTTTTCTATCCCCCCTCGATCTCTTCTCCTGCAGAACACAGGGAAACTTGATTGAAATAAAGACTTAGGGAACATGTTTTATTTTCTCCTGTTCAATCCATTTTAGAAAAGCTTTTAATTGGTTTTAAAAAGATGCTAAACAAAATGTGATGATGTTTTTCAGTCTTCATGAACTACAGATACCACTTTTTATACTTTCAAAGGGCTAATAAATCAATCATGAAATTAACTCTCCAGCTAAATTTAAAGCAAATCCACTGAATACTGGGTTCATTAAAAATCTATGCATTAACTTGGAAAAATTTAAAATTCAAAGAAAATTATCCTAGTAACTGAAATCTGACTTGAATTTTTAGTCCTACACTGAAAATCCAAGACCAAAGCAATCACAAAGGGAAAAAAGGAAGGCTTGTGAACCAGTTTTAATAAGCCAATTTACAATGAGGGAGGGGAGATGGGGGAGGGGGAGAAGTAGAAAAAAAGAATATCTTGATACATAACAACATAGTACCCCTGAAGGGATTCTTTTATTTGAGCGTGTGCACACATGCACATACAATTTTTCTATGTGAAAGCTGAATTACAACAAATGCAAAATTAAGGATTCTGTGACTGATATGATTACTGTATTGTATGCATGTACAGTTCCTCTTTTGAAAGAAAAATGCCTACAACTTTTCTGTTTTCTTGACAGTGACAAAATAATAGCTTTCTACCAGTCTATGCATCTCTACAACATTCAGATTCATATACATTTAATATTTAATTGAAAACATCTGAAAAACCTACATGATAATGGTTTGGTAAAGTGAATGCTTCTACTTTAGAATGACAAATAGTCTTGACCCTGGATCAGCCTGAAATATTTTCCCTTATTGTCCTGAAAGAATACAAACTAATTTAAAAAAGCAAGGTGGTACAGAGAAAGCATATTTTTATTTTGTTAAATATATGCCAACTAGAAATATTTTAAATGTTACCTTCTTCTGCCACTGATTCACTTATACAGCAGGTCATCTAGCAGTCCAGGTCAGAGTCACCAAATTCTGATTAAGGACAGGCTGGTATTCTCTTAAAAGAGAATCCCCACCATTTCCAATCACTAAGGCAACTAGATCTATCTTCTACTTCTTACATGCTCCTATATCCTTCCTTTCCAATCCTTAGAGAAATTCATTCCACAGCCCTTTTTTAAGGATTCAACTCCTGTTTCTAAGATTTTTTCCAATCTGGGCCATGTATGTTGTATGCTCACTCCTTACCTCTAGCTCTGCATGGAATCCTCCTTTCATCATTTAAGCTTCTGACACTATCTATGTATCTATCTATCTATGTATCTATCTATTGTAACCATTTTATCAAGATGTAACTCATATAACACACGGTTCACTGACTTAAAGTGTACAATTCAATGGTTTTTAGTAGATTGCACGGATATGTGCAACCATCACTGGAATCAATTTTAGAACGTATTCATCATCCCCCAAAGAAACCCCGCACCCATTATCAGTCACCTCTCATTCTCCCTATCCACCCCTCCAGTCCTAGGCAACCACTGATCTGTTTTCTATCTCTATAGATTTGCCAGTTCTGGACATTTCATATAAATGGAATCATACAATATGTAGTTGTTTGTGACTGGCTTCTTTTGTTTAGCATGTTTTCAAGGTTCATCCATGTTATAGCATGTATTAGTACTTCATTTCTTTTAAATGCCAAATAATACTCCATTGTATGTATATACCATAGTTTATTTTACTTGATGAACATTTGGGTTGTTTCCACTTTTTGGCTATTATGAATAATGTTGCTATGAATATTCATGTACAAGCTTTTGTGTGGATATATATTTTCATTTCTTTGGGGTATATACCTTGAAATAGAATTGCTGGGTCATATGATAACACTATCTTTAACTTTTTGAGTGCTAGACTGTTTTTCAAAGGCTGCACAATTTACCTATTCCCACCAACAGTGTATAAGGATTCTAATTTCTCCATATGCATATCAATACTTGTTATTATCTGACTTTTTGATTATGGTAATCCTAGCTGATATAAAGTGATATCTCACTGTGGCTTTGATTTGCATTTCCCTGATGGCTAATGATGTTGAGTATCTTTTTGTGTTATTGGCCATTTGAACTTTACTTATTTTTGAATGTTTTCACTTTAGTCATATCTTGCCAAATATAAACTACAGCAATACTAAATACTCAATCCCACCAAAATGAGGGGACACTCAAAAAATATTTAGAAGTTTATATATATATGTGTGTGTGTGTGTGTATATATATATATATATATATATTTGAATAAGTTATTCATGAAGCATATCTGTATAAACCTCAGTGCCAGATGCTGTAAGATTTAAAAGCATAAGATAATGTTCCTTTCCTCAAGGGTGTTAACAATTATTTTTATAAAACAAAAAGTTATTCCTAAGTCTTTATTCAAGATTTTGCAAATCATTTGTCAATATGTCCTATTTATTTCTGTTAGTATCTATTTTGGATTACAAATAATTCTCAGGGGATGTCTCTGTTTAAATCCATGTGTATAGTATTTAACAATGTAAAGGGATAAGCAGTTTAAAAAGTACCATTGAAAAATTATTCTTTCTTCTCTCAAATGGCTTGTAGCATAAATTATTTTTAGCTAAAAACCTGAATATTATAAGAAGTAAATTTTAATACCTGGGAAAAGTCTCCTAATCTTATAATTTTTTAAATGCTGATTTCATAAAAAGGATTTTTTTTGTGTGTGATATATATATTTTAAAAATTTATTTATTGGGGTTATTTTTATTCTAGAAACTTTAGATATATCTATATACATAAAAAATTTTTTTAACATCTTTATTGGAATATAATTGCTTTACAATGGTGTGTTAGTTTCTGCTTTATAACTATATACATATTTTTTGAAGGAATCAGAAAAGAAAAAAATTCTCACTTCTCTAATTTCAGCTTCAATATAAGCTAAAACTCCAACTCCTGGGAATAACAGTTTACAGAAAAATGATTTGAAAAAATCCTTTCACCGTGCAAATATGTAGTAAATTTTCAAGGTTGTTGTATGTTTCTTTTCACTAGTTTAGGGAAATAAAAAAAAACCCTAGAAAGTCAAGACAAGTCCTTTACCTTTAGGCCTAACACATACACACATATAATTTTAACTGTTAAATTAAATATTAGATTCACCAGCTTAACACTAAATATTTTCCATACAGCTTAGTTTGTATCTCTAACTTCAAATATGAGATTCCCATACAGACATTAGATGTTTTTTTAAGTTAGTGCTTCACCCCTTTGTATCTGCCTTTGATTGGCATTTCTTCAAGGTTACAACATGCAGAATCAACCAAGAGAATTCATGTCTTATGTCATAGCCAAACATGCTCTGGCAGCCTCTACATAATTAACATATTTAACCAACCCTCATAGGTTAGTTTAAATGTGTTAACCTATCAAAATCACCAGTCTCCAACAGCCACATGAGTAAAAACTACAACCACATGAACCAAGGTTCTGGCTATAAACTCACTCTTCAAAACTGCCACATTACACAAGAAAAATAACTCAAGCTCATCCTTAAAAACTAAAAACAAAACAAAACTCCCTACAGGATGTAAATTACCCCAAATACAAATTCTTAGGAAAACTTATGAAACGAAAAACAAAACAAATGGGAACATGTGTTTAATCTCTTCTACATTACTATCATGTATTAATATCTCTCATGGGAAACGGAGGGAAGTAGGGATGTGTAATATGGTGGTGAAGTTATAAAGCAACACAGAATACTAACTGAAACTGGGATTTTGAGATCTTCAGAAAAAGAACAGAAAATTTCTCTGATTAAGAAAAGTGATTAAGAAAATCATTTACCTTAAGGCAGAAGGCCAGACCAGACAACCTTTCAAAATCTCTTCAACAAGAAAATTTTATATGTTTATGATAATCTGCTTATTTAGAGAGTGCACCGTTGTATAATTTACTGGAGAAACTCTGTGAAAATGTTCCTTATATTATTTTTACCTGAGGAGGCGCCTTTTTCAGTAACACAAGAAGAGCCTGTAATACCAGATTAGAAAATCGAGGGCCAATAGGGACATAATCTGGAAGAGAAACATTGCTATGTTTAGGGATTCGATATACATATGCACATATTCCAAACATTCTGATTTTTCTGCATAAAGAGTCCTGGGGGGGGGGTGGGATGAACTGGGAGATTGGGATTGACATATATATACCAATATGTATAAAATTGATAATCAATAAGAACCTGCTGTATAAAAATAAGATAAAATAAAATTCCAAAAAAAAAGAGTAAACACAGTCCTAAATAACAGTCATGCAACTAACGATAACAAGACAAAATATCTACAGTAACTTAAACGCTTAAAATAGTACGTAAGAACTCTTATCTGTAAATTTTTAAAAAAGCGTCTAAATATCCATTTTGAGTTCATGTAGACATCTCTGTCTGATATTCAGAGACAGTTTTTTTTTTTTAAAAGAGGAAAAAAAATCCCCAGGAGTATTTACTAAACATTTCCAAGAAGTTACTGCAAGCCATGGTAATACAGTGAGTACATAGGCAACAAAACATGATACTAGAAAATGGGTAGAGGGGGAAATGGCAAGTAATAATAATGTAAGTAAGGTACTTCAATACAACTGAAATGATGGTAAAGCCACTAAGATTGGTCCACAGATGGTGAAGAACAGTGAACTTCTCAAATAACTTTCTACCTGTTAAAACTTCTACCCATCCTTCAAGATTCGACACTAATGCCACCCGCTTTGCTTTCTCTGCATGTTGCACATGCACCCTTGCCCTGTGCTTAGAGCTGCCTTCAGGCATCAGCCCTCTGAAGTCAAAAGTGATCCTCCCCTTTCTGAATATCCAGAACACATGGCACATTCTACTTTGTATTAATTTTTGCCAATGTATGTCATAATGACAGCATCTTACTACTTATTTTTCTGAAACCCTAATAATTCTAGCACAGTGGTAAGGGCTCAGCAAATGCTTACTGAATAAATGAACAAATAAGTACGGATAATAACTATTCATACAAGTGAAAATATACTCAGAGGGCACACATTCCTGACATAGTACTGTTGCTATGACCACACATCTCAATTGTGTTTAGATAAAGGACTTTACACAGAGCTATGAGTATGTGCCTAAAAGCTTTTAAAGAAATAATCCCAGAAACTGAGCTGAAGTGTATCAAAAATAGCAGACCCAAAACCCAGGTCACTAGATAAAACTATTGATTTAAGAAGACCTCATAGATATACCTGCTTTGCTTTGTAATAAACATTGCCTTAGGAAACAGGAAAATAAAGAAGTAATAGAGGATGTAACACAAGTCTGAAAATCATGGGAAAAATGTAGTAAGAACAGTTAATGTGAAATCATTACTACACCATTATGGACCCCTTAATGAAGAAGGGGTTAGTTAACCAGGTGTTGGCAGTATTTTCAGATATTTATTAAGTTACCAGGTAGGTTCAATTTCAATCAAGTTTATTATAGCATCCTGAGCCATTGTTACAATGAATTTATTCCAGATTTATCTATTTTTTTGCAATGAAATAAAATGTAAGAGTAATAACACTGTTCTGGCATTTATTTGTAGAATACATCTTATGAGCTGAGTACAGGGACTGTTTTATTCATCTTTGTGTTCTGTAGGAGTGCACTTAAACGTAGGAGATGTTTAATAGGTATTTTAAAAAATTACTGTAGAGCAATTTTAACTTTCAGAATGTTTTCAATTTTCACAATATTATCTCATTTTTGTCTTTACAATTACTCTGTGGGATAAGTAAGGAAGAGAATACAGTCTCTTTTTTATGTGAGCAGAAACTGATGTACAAAGAGATTACAACTTCTGCCCCAAGTGTTACAGCTAACCTGTAGATTTCACTCCAGCCCTAAACCCTTCTTTCCTTAGTTCTGTCAAAGTTCACAAATGGAATCCCTAAGCTACAGGCAGTTCAGAAATAGTATACAGCAAATATATCCATCAACGAAAATTACTAATCATTTATTATGGGCAGAGAACTCTGTGGAAGATACAAAATAATATGAGACATGGGCCCTTATAGGAAAGCAGTTTATAATGCAGCTACGGTCATAAGGCATATTTAACATGAATACCATTGTTGACTTCAGATATAAGCGATAGTGTTATATTTCCTTATTAGACAAAGAAAGGTATTTCTATTGCCCTATAGATTATAAACGCCTGTATTTTCTCTTGTAATTTGTGAGACATTAGCTGTAATGCGGCAAGGATAGTACGATGGCAAAAGTCATGACTCACCAAGCAGTCTCTCAATGTCATCCACAACCACACAACTGAGCTGGGATTTATATGCATCATCAAAGATCTAGAAGAAAGCAAAACCATTTATTATCTCACTGCCCTCCATAATTATGACAATTTCCAAGAAGATAAAATTTAGCTAATTCCTGACCAATGCTCAAACAAAACACAGTAAAACACCCAATATTTCTGACTACACAAAACTAGAATTTAATAGAGCTTCAGAACTTGAAGAGTTCTTACAATTTTAAAAAATTAATTAATTTATTTATTTTTGGCTGTGTTGGGTCTTCGTTGCTGTGTGTGGGCTTTCTCTAGTTGTGGTGAGCAGGGGCTACTCTTCGTTGAGGTGTGTGGGCTTCTCATTGCGATGACTTTTGTTGCTGTGGAGCACGGGCTCTAGGCATGCAGGCTTCAGTAGTTGTGGCTCGGGGGCTCTAGAGTGCAGTCTCAGTAGTTGTGGCGCATGGGCTTAGTTGCTCTGCGGCATGTGGGATCTTCCCGGATCAGGGATAGAACCTGGGTCCCCTGCACCGGCAGGCGGATTCTTAACCACTGCCTCATCAGGGAAGCCCAAGAGTTCTTACAATTTAAAAGGGAGGAAACTGAGGCCCAAAGCAGTTAAATGACTTGCCCAAGATGTCACAGCTGGATCATGGCTGAGCAAGGGCAGGGTAATGCTGCTTTCAGCTCTAAGAGCTGGATGTGTCACATTGGGGCGTGCTGAGGAACAGCTGGAATTAATCAACTGACAAATCCATCAAGTTTATCATAATGGTCTCTCCTATCTATGTCAGAAGCATGACTTCAGTGTTATGACTCAAGAGCTAGATGGAGCCACAGGGATGTGCAGGGTAGAACTGAGTATCATTTTATTATCTATAAGAATTGTGGCCTGTCAAACAGGAATAACACAGAAAGCAGAGAATTCTGTCAACTCAAATCAGACCACAGCAACCAAAGTGTTTACAAAAGAATTAAAGCTGGTATAAAGGATCAGATAGATGCATGTTAGAACTAGACAAAAGATAACAGGACATTATCTTAAGATAACCAAAGAAATGCAAATTAAGCAAACAGTGAAGGAAGCTGTTATATGCTGGCAAGGATGTAGCAATTTCAAGCCAGACAGAAGAATTAATTTATGTATAAATTTAATGTAAGTGCTCAAGGCCTTGAGACCAGCCTTTTTGTAAATGTTGGGCATTCCTATTCCAGTGACCATAACTGGGGCTCAGTGAATCCCACTGGTGTCATCTGTAAGAATTAATTCCTGTATCCCAGCCTAATCTGATTGATAAGTAACCTCAGTGCACCAAGATGGTAACCACGCCTCTCCCAAGTTTGTTTGTAGTAGCACAATATTCCTTACTGGGTATCTTTTAACTATAGAAGATTAAGAATTAGGTATAGAAATAAAGTAAATTAAACCTAAAATATTAATCTTTTTCATATTAAGTTTAAAGACAATCTGTGAATAGTTGGTCTTTAAACTTCTGTAACAATTAATTTACCATGTTAGATTAACAGATTAGCCTTGCTAGTTCAATTTAAAATATGCAGTTGAATAATTAATTTTGATAAACTTTTATGTTGGAAGGTAAAATATAACTTTAATAGCCCTCCAAATGGTAATGGTAATCTGAGATTCACCATAGTTATATTATTAGTTTTAATTTATTACTAAGTAAATGTACTTATAGATTTACTTTGAAATTTAGAATGTTTTGTTTGTTAAACAACTGAAGTACGTCAAAGAGAAAATAAAATATTTTAAATGTGTAAATATTGTTTAAAATATTTAAAGAAATTTGTTACAAAAGTCTCTTTTTGAACTACCTTTTACTAGACTTACAAATAGAATAAAAGAAGTGGACTTAATTTATTTTTATTTATTATGTATTTATTTATTTTAATTATTTGTTTTTATTTTTGGCTGTATTGGGTCTGCATTGCTGCGCGTGGGCTTTCTCTAGTTGCAGCGAGCAGGGGGGCTACTCTTCATTGTGTTGCGCGGGTTTCTCATTGTCGTGGCTTCTCTTGTTGCACAGCACGGGCTCTAGGCTCGTGGGCTTCAGTAGTTGTGGCACGCAGGCTCTAGAGTGCAGGCTCAGTAGTTGTGGAGCACAGGCTTAGTTGCTCCCCGGCATGTGGGATCTTCCTGGGCCAGGGATCGAACCCGTGTCCCCTGCATTGACAGGCGGATTCTTAACCACTGCGCCACCAGGGAAGCCCCAGGGGTGGACCTTTTTAAAGTTTAAGTTTTCTTTTGTGTTAAAATACTGGATTTTAAATTATATAATTTTAATATGTTGAATTTTAATTTTTTAGACCTCAAATTAGCTACACATGGTCTTTTCTATGCTCAAAAGTCGCCCTCAGAGATGCAAAAACAACAAAAACAAAATAATAACTCATGTTGACAATCTAGATGGTAAGTTCCTCCCCAACATACTGTGTGTATATATATATATATTTTCTTTTTTTTCTATATTATTTAAGGTAGGAATTGTCTTCCTCAGTATTATGTTTTCAGGGTCTGATGCCTCACTGGTGCCTAATAAATGTTTGCTGTATGCATGCATGAAAGAATGCCTCTGTTGCTTTCCTTTGCACCATCCCCCATACCCCTCAGTCACCCTCCCACACTGTATCAAAATCTCACCTAGCCTTTCGTCCTTAGCTACCTGTCTCCTCACTGGACTGTGAGGTGGAGAAAGAACTTTATTCATGTTATCCTCAGTACCCAGCATAGAAGAGTATTTAGTAATAATATCTGCTCAGTGGATTCAATGGTTGAAACAACACAAGTTCTAATTCCATCTTGCCGTAAGTCACTTGTTTCTCTTCTCCTTTGGTATAGCATTTTGTATATTGTGTATATATTAACGGATTCATTGTATTCTTCCCTATATTACACTAGATTTTAAGCCCTGTGAAGGCAAGTACTACTGTATTTATCTCTGTATCCACATCACTTCATATAATGCCTTATCAGAAAGTAATCAATAAATATTTACTGAAGGAATAAATTTAAATTTATGCATTAAATTCAAGTAGAAATACCAAGTAAGTAGTTGGAGATGTAAGATTGAAGTCAGGGTATGGACATCACCCTCAGGGCAATGACTGCTGAAACCATGAGAGAGGCATGTGATCTTCAAGGAGAAATGGTAGAACTAGAAGAATAAAGAGCTAAGGACTGAATCTTGGAGTGTTGTTCTATTCATTCATTCAACAAATATTTTTGAATTCCTATTATGTGTCAAGCACTAATGAAGGCAATGGAAAGAGTAATGAGTAAGGTCACATGTAACTATAATAAAGCATGGCATCACGATGTTAGAGGAAATACAAGATGATGTGCTGGTATACAGCACGGGAGCGGTGGTAGTCCTTGGGGATACCCTACACATCCTGGTTCTCTCTCTGGCACATGGTAGGATTGTACTTCCTTACCCCCTCTTAAGTTAGGGATGATTATGGGGTTTGCTTTGGGTAGTAAAATGTGAGTACAGAGTATATCACTTTCTGAAAGGAGCTTTAAGAGCCACTGCTTGATTCATCATACATCCTTTATCCTGCCTTGGCTATCATGGAATCGCATGTGAGATGGAGTCTATTACCTATTAGCTTGAACCTCTGAGAAACTATGGCAGAGCTTCCCCTCTGAGTCATGACGGACAAGTAATGTGGGCAAGAAATAAACTTTGTTGTGTTAAGCCCCTGAGATTTTCAGCGTTGTTCATTAGCGCAGCATAACTTAGCCTATTGTTACTGATAAGAGCTTATGGAGTCAACGATGGTCTCCTAAATTTAGGAAGTGACATTTAAGCTGAGACCTGAAGGATGAACAGTGCAGTAAAAAACAGGAAAGAAAGTGTTCTAAGCAGAGTGTACTGATTATTACGAGGCACAGAGATGAGAAAATTTAGGAGCACTGCAGGAACTAACATACAGTCAATAAGAATTAAAATGAAGAGGTGTCAGCGTTGGTGCTGTGTGTATGGGGAGTGGTGGGTGAGAGATGAAGCAGAAGAGAAATGGAAGAGACAATGGAAAAGTTTAGAAGCAGTTCCACTGTGGTTCTTTGCTCTTTTTTGAAAACTGGACCATATAGCAGCCAATGTGGTATCCTGCAAACTCCGGTGATTTTAAGAAGTCACTGAAAAAAATGCTTGGCTCTTTAAAACATTTGTTCAGAATTCTACTAAGGGCTCTGATGCAAGCATATCATTCTGTCTGACAGGCTGTAATATTGTGGATTAAAGCCACAGGGGCCCAAGACATCATGGACTGGCTACTTGCATTAGTTTTACACTTTCCCTGAATCAGCCCTTCTCCCTTCTTAAAGCTTACAGGGCTACAGGAACCTTATTCAGGACTCTGCTGGGGTCTAAACTGATGATAAATTTATATGCAGTCTCACTAACTTATCTCAGATACTGTGATTCACAAAGCATTACAAATCACTTCACAGCTGACCACATGAGTTACCTATAACATTTTAGAAGAAAAATACCTAGAGCAGTCTTTAATTTAGTTTTTTTTACAGACAGCTCTTAATGTACTAATTACTACCACGGGGATAGGAGTACTCACAGCAAACTCTCTTAACAACAAACTAACTATGACAAACGCTATGCAATTACAGTTGTAATCTGACCAGTTTCAGTTAACTCTGCTTTAATTTAAATACACACACACACCTTTCACTTCTTACACACACATTCTTTTCCTTATGTAGTCACGAGTGTAATATAAGGTCATCACTCTTTCCCTGAATCCATGTTTCTGCCTAGTCTCCTCAGCGTCTTCCATTCTTGGCTTCCTGGCCCAAGGCTAAATAAGGAGATACTCAGATTCCACTGGCAAATATATGCGTTTAGCTGCCAGACTAAAATCTAAGTGAGATATTTACATACTGAGCTGGGAAGTTCTACCATAACTTTAGGTAGATAAACCCAAAAAGGAGGAGAGGTACAAGAAGGAAAGATGAAAGAAAAGTAAAATTGTACAAACTGCCGCAGCTCGAATTGAAGAACTGAAGTGCCAAACTTGCCGTCAGTAACAGCACACAGCAAATACACAGTGCCTGCTCCAGACCAAACGCCCAAACAACATTTAGCCAGGCGGGCTGAAGCTGGGGCTACTAGTGGTATCTTACAGACTCTTTAAAAAATTAACTTAAATTTTGATCCTTTCATTTAGTAAGATGAAAGTATGATGCTCAAGTCTTTTCTTGCTGAAGAGGTTATCAGAAGGGGATCATAGAAGTTATCATGCAAAGCAGGACACTTGAAAGGTGGGAGTTGTTAATAATCATGCTGGAACAACAGGTAAAAACCATGATTGCACACAGCACATTGGAGTGTACGGCCATCCTAGTTCTATCAGGGAGTTTCCTGTAGAGCAGGTAAAATTAGCAGAATAGACGTATTCTTAGAGTCAGGTGAGAAGTCTGAAAGAGAAGGCTAAAGAAACAGAATGGAAGAACGGAAGAAAGGAAAAGTGTGGAAAAGAGTGTCAATAGTCAACAGGGAAAAAATGAGAGGTCTATTCTAGAAGATGAAGAACGTCTCTAGAAAACAGAGTTCCATAGTCTATCTCTAGCTGTGGACATAATGAGGTTGTCATCGTTAAACTCTCTGGTGCCTCCACTGTTGGGTGCAAAGGCAGGTGTAGTGGGTCATGAGAGACAACGTGGAATGTGTGGGGCCTGGGACTGCAGCAAAGGCATGCTGGAGGCCCTGTGAGAGGAGGTGTGGGGCTCCTGCTGCCAAGGGTTTAGGGGCAGGTCTGTTATGGTCCTGAAGGACACAGCAAGCTCTCAAGGCACAGAGCCCACTCCTGGAATCTTCAGACAAGCTGGGAGCCACCTGTGTGCAGGGGAGGGGCAGCAGCTGCAGACGCTGGAGTCTACACGAATACAAATGGGAACACGCCAGCATTAGCTCCATGTTAATCCCAGCCTTTCAGAATCACAAACCACAGCAAAGCGTGTACTAAGTAGATTCTGTCCTCCTTTTTCTATAAACTCTTTAGCGCTCTGAGGTAAGTGAAGCCAAATTTTCAGGTTCTTTGGGGGCTGTAAGAGCTCATCTCAGTTCTGAAGTGGCTAGCATGAAGTACCTAGTTAGTAGAAATCTGATGACAGTAGGAATTTGATGACTTAGAAAATCCCTAATGTAGTAAATCTGTCAGCAATTAGTTGAAAGAATACTCTAATCATATTTGGTAGCACATAAAAACGTAAATGAGCAAATTCAAATTGGTGCTATCAGTAATAATCTCTAGTTTCTAAAAATAACTTGGGAGCAGACCAAGCAAACATTAGTTGTCTTCTAATGAAACTGCCTCAGGAAGTGGACCTAAACTTTTGGCAAAGCACTCAAGCTTCCTGGAATGACCTTAAAATCCCTTATTTGTTCTCCCTGCTTTTCAGGAAAAATTCTTAAATTTTCACATGACATGAGCGACAGAGTGGGGTATTTTTAATAATATAAAAAGTCACAAGATCTGAAAGTTAAATTCCACTATAGAGCTACATACACCATCTTCCTTTGTGTGCCGAACAGATACAAACGTCAAAAGACAGAGTGTATTAAACAAAAACAACAAGTGCTCGTCCCCCAGCAGTACAGGGACCTGTAGTCACTTCCGGGGTGTCCACTTCTCTCAGTTAATGCATGCACAATCTTCAACAAATCAGCTATATGATATATTAGGATGTTAACCAAAAACATCCAAATTCTGTTGCTTAGTAACTGCTGTCAAAAGATCCAATTTCCAGCTCTGCTCTTTGTATGGACTAAACCATGAAAAGAGGAGGATTAGGCACCATGATTCTGTTCTGTGCAGACTACAATTTGCAGTGGGATTTACAGGAGGATATTCAAAGAAGATTATTTCTTTCTTGCAAAGCTAGTGGAAAGGAAAATTTCTTCCATTAATTTTCAGTCCTTTTAAAAACAAGACTATATTATGCTATTAATGGGTATAGTTTTATAAATCACTAATTTTCTACTTAATTTTGTTCAAACAATGTAGTCACATCGGATTGTTCTATTTCACCTCTGTACTGATTGTATACTCGGAAAGCACCAACATTAGGTAATTAGTTAAAATCAAATTCTACTGCTTTGTTCTTTTGTTCATTTAATGCCATTAATAGAACTAGTAAAATTGGTTTTTTTTTAAAGTATAGATGCAAAAATGGATAAAGGAATGAAAATTTTTAAACAGAATAAAGTTGGGGAAACAAAAATAAAATGGGGGAGAAGAGAAAGATCTGTGAACACTTCAAATATCTTAATGGAACACATAGTATCCCCCCCAGAATGTAAGGATAATACTTCATACAGACTTTGCTAGTATTGAGGAGTTTATCTATGGAGAAAGGATTTATTAAGCAGATTAAGTATAAGGTGAATTTTAAATTAATTGAGAATAAACTACTTTCATATATTTTAGCACCATCTGTATGTGAATAAGAATACCTTAGTTGCAATTAAATCTTAGATACTCATTAAAGCAAGCCTAATGGCCCTCTCTACTAACAAAAACTCATCTCTTGGTTTAAGTAATAAAATGGTATATAAAGATATTCTATGACTTAAGTATTCAGACCACCTCTCTCTAAGAAAAATTAATGTGTTATAATATTTCTGAGTTTCACAAACTATTGCCATTGCAAAACATTTTGAAAAATCTTTAAAACTGAGGATCTAGTCATTAAAATGCAGGTGAATAAATGATTTTAATGCCAATCTTTTACCTATCAAATTTGCAAAAAAAATATATATATATTTTTAACATCTTTATTGGAGTATAATTGTTTTACAATGTTATGTTAGTTTCTGCAAAAAATATTTTAACAACATCAAGTTCGGGCAAGAGCCCAAGGAAACCGACATTCTTATATGATGGGGCCGCAAGTGTAAATTAGCACAACTTTCTTAAGAGGTGGGCTTTATAAACATTAGTATTTTTACATAAGTTTTAATAGCAATACTTATAAAAATTTGAAAACCATTAATATTTTTACCTTAGCAATCTCAATTCTGAGAATTTATCTTAAAGAAATAACCAGAAATGTATGTGCAGTAATAATAAGTAAAAACAACCACTATACTTTACTGAGCACATATTATATCCCAAGGCACTATGTGATACCGTACATAAATCACCATCTCATTTAATTCTCATAACAACCCAATGAGGCAGCTATTAATATTATCTTCATTTGGTAGATGAAAAAACAGAGGCTTATATGTTAAGTGACTATAAGAGCTGGTAAGAGCAGTGGAGCTGGGATTCAAATTCAGGTCTATTTGAAACCTAAGTCCAAATTCTCAGCCAGTAAATCAGGATGCTACTCTCAGAAAAATGTAATAAGAAAATGGGAGCAGTGATTGGGAGTTCTACAGAATATTGTTTATAATTGTGAAAAAACCTGGAAACAACATAAATGTTCAACAAAAAAGCAATGTTTAAATGGATATTATACAGCTATTAATTTAACATAATATTGAGATACATTTAATGACAATGAAAAAATTTCATATTAAGTGAAAGAACCAGGTTTAAAACAGTATGTCCAATGTGATCCCCAATATATGTGTGTGTGTATGTGTATCTGAGTACAGAAGAAAATAGAAGGACAAATATGGGCTTTATTTTCTTCTGTATCCTTTTCTGCATTTTCTAAATTATTTTTGAAATTGGGAAAAGCTACATTTTGGGGGTGGGAGGGAAGCACTTAAAAGGAAAGAAATGTCTTCTCCCTAATGATAAAGAATTATAAATTATTTGTGCTTTGAAAAAAAAAATCTTTCCATCTTCACACTAAAAAAAAAGAAGGGAAGAGAACAATGGTGGGAGGGAGACTAGAACTACTAAAGAATGGCATTAATATTTCATTTTCAAAAGCAAACTGGAAGACTTAGCACCTTTAGATGGGTTTGAGCCCTCAGGCTTTTGTCAATCTATCATTAGGCAACAATGTGAAAACTATTTGCAGGGAAAGATTTTGCAGTATTTCTAATATATTTCTAAGACACCTATGCTTCATTCTTTTCTCTGTTCTGTTCTTTAGTCACAAGGAATAATATTTTTTCCCAAGGAAAACCCAGAAAGTCTTAATATGAATTTATTATACTGTTGAAGCAGAAATGATTTTTGTAACTTTAAGGGTACAAGGATGATCCAGACAGTGAATCATGAATCCAAACCATTTCAAGTAAGCTTGTATAGACACTTATTTTTATACACCTTAGCCTTCTACTCATCTGAAACCCTACCTTGAAAGGCTTCAACAATTTAAAGATTAAATCATAAGTTATTAAGCCATTAATTTAACCATTTAAGCCTCTAAAATCAGCACATATTACCTTCCCCCCTCAAGTCAATTTGCAAGAGATTGAAATAATAAAAATGATAATATCTCACACTTGCAAAGCAGCTTTGATGTGCAGGAGCCTAAAATACTTCAAAAAAAAACTTTATAGAAAAAACCAGGACCATCCACCCACATCTCAGAGTACACGTGAGGTAGAAGCTGGCAGCTGGTGGAAAGCAGTGGAGTAATTTACCATATGCACAGAAGACGACTACTTTGAACAAGTATAAGGAATAGATGGAGTTAGGAAAATAGAATCAGCTGTTCAATTAAATGCTAAGTTCAATGGTCACCAATTCCAAAGGCTATTTAAATTTTCAACAAAAGCGGTTTAAAGGTTCCCTTTAAAGGGAAAAAGACCAAAAAATAAAGAAAAGCAACCCCTACCTACATTAGGGAGGTTACTGGTCCTAGTGATTCTGTCCAGATTTTCCTGGGAAGGATAGATACTACAGGTCTCACTTCAGACACAGAATAAACAGACTATGATATTTAAGTTCTTATATCTACAACATTTCCCTCGCTTTCACACTCAACTTCAAAGACCTTACGCAGAATATTTACCTTGACGTTTTGGTGTGGAATCCTGTTCCAAGCTCCGCCTCCTCTATCCATTTCAAGCAATCTACACAAATGATTTTCTGCTACCTGCACAAACATGAGACTAACTTCTCAAACTTATATTTTTTTGGAGTCTGCTTTTGAAAGAATGTATTTTCCTCTTCAATCTCTTCCCTAAAGAAAAGCTAAGGTAATTCTATCCTACATCTTTATAAAGTGAGGGCCTAAGAACAAGGTAAAAACATCTGAGCTGTCTTTACTAGGCAGCAAGCCCATTCTCAAGATTCTTTCCCCTCATTCTGATTTTCTCACATCTCTTTAACTTACAGTAAGTTCTTATTTATAAAAGATCAAGCATGAAAAAAAGGATTTAAGTCAAATAAATACTTCAACTAAATATATAAAAAATAATCTTTCTTCACTGTCTGGGAGTATGCAAAATCAGAATATCAATGGAAATTAAGTGAGGTGAAACAGGCATTAAGAGTGTTCAGCATTGATTTTTGTTGTTTTTCTTTTCTGTTTTTAATGAGCAACCACCTACTATCCTAAATGCCTTACATGGTACCTGCTTGAATGTAAGAGCGATGAACCAGACGATCTTAGAGTTCTTTCAGTGCTAGGATTCTATGTTGTTCTAACTTTCACCAGTGGTTCAAAGCAGCTGTATTAAGAAGGTGACAAATGGCACTTGGAGAAAGGTAAAAAGACAAGGACCGCACTAAGTCTGCCAAGCAGACTGATTACTATCTAATATACCACCATCTTTCTGTAGGGGTTTTGAGAATATCTTTCCAATGATACACCTCTGTTCTTTCCCAAACTATACAGTCAATTTAATTGACCCTAGTCTGACTTTATACATTGATGAAAGAACTTAAAAATTCCTAAATGAATTTGCTCCACTCTACTCAAACAATCTTAACTGTGATCTTTCAATCAAGTCAATACAAACTTAAGAAATGAAAATTAATCATAATACACACTAAACAAAGCATAATTTGGAAGATAAGGATACTCTAATAAAAATGCATTACAAAGTTAAATACTATGTCTAAAACAGTTGCTGTTTCCCACCAAATTCTGCTGATAATTTAATTCTACTTGAGAAGAACATAACTGCCATGGCATAGACATATACACACACAAGGAGAGATATATATGTACATGTGTACGTACACACGCACACGCGCGCGTGCACACACATCTAAGAGATAGGAAATTAAAATGAAAGTAAAAATCCTGATACCTTCTTCATGGCCTGACACTTGGCTGTCTCAGAAAAGCCAATCATCTTATCAGGAGAACAGATCTTGATGAAGGGGAAGTTGGATTCCTCTGCGATCTTTGCAGCCAAAGCAGTCTTCCCACTGTGAGGAGGACCTGCATAACAATACGAGCAAGTCAGGGGAAAAAAGCCAACCTAAGCAAAGAGGAATAAAACAAGTTTAAACTTTTATCCACAATGTACTGAGGCCTCAACTAGTTGCTCATTAACATTCCTGACACAATTTCACGGCAGACATGTTTTCTCTTATTTATTAGCAACTAAATTTAATGAACTGATTAGCACCTCTCAAAAGTATACTGAAATATATTCCTTCTTTCTTTCTTTCTCACATCACCTTAATCTTTCAAACTTCTGGCTAAATATACAAAATGCAAGCGTTTTGCTTCTTTAAAAAGAAAGAGAATGCATTCAAATGCATATCAGTACCTATGTTACTAGTTCTATCAAATCATTTGTCTGACAAAAAAATACAATCTTCGTAGGAGGTGATATTAGGGGCAGAGAAAACTGCCTTATTAGAAGCAAACGTGACTTAAAGAGCTAGGAAACTAAAGACTCAGGTCTTCTCATGAAAGCAACCAAAGCTACTTACTTATATTTAGACATCTCCTCCTTCCATTCTGTGTAATAAAAGATGTGCCCCTCTTCCAACCATAAATTGACCAATCATTCTTTCCCATCTTCTCAGGAACCTGACATTATTATTATTTTTTTAATTTTATTTTTTATACAGCAGGTTCTTATTAGTTATCCATTTTAAACATATTAGTGTATACATGTCAATCCCAAGCTCCCAATTTATCACACACACACACACACACACACACACACACACACACACACACACCACTTTCCCCCTTGGTGTCCATACATTTGTTCTCTACATCTGTGAGAAACCTGACATTATTGACTGTACCCTCTCCCCGATATGTTCCACCCCTCCCTCTTCCCTGGAGCCTTACCAACGGCATTTAAACATGCTCTAGTCTATGACAGTTTAATAAACAAAACAAAAAAAACCTCTTTCTTGACTTCACTACTCTCAACACTACTCTGCCTTCTCCCTTCGAAATGGAACCTCCCTAAATAATCATTTACACCAGCTGCCTTCACTCTTCACCTTCCATCCATCCTCAAACAAACGCTATGGCTTCCATTGCCATTACATGGGACAGGCTCCCATCAGGGTCACCAATGACCTCCACGTCGCCAAATCCAACACTTTATCTGTTGGCCTCTCAGGAATATTTGATACAACTGATAACTCTCCTCTTTATTTATTTTTCTTTTTTTTATAATTAATTTTTATTGGAGTATAGCTGCTTTACAATGTTGTGTTAGTTTCTACTGTACAGCAAAGTGAATCAGCTATACCTCTCTTCTTTCCTTAAATACTTTTCTTGGCTTCTGTGACAGCACATTCTCTTTCTCCCCCCTCTTACCTCTCTGGTTATTTTTGCTCAATCTTCTTTGTCAACTCTTCCTGCTCTACTTAGTCCTTAAATGTTGACACACCTCAGAGATTAGTCCTAGGCCCCCCATTTCTTCTCAACCTACCCTTTCTGTAAGTGACTTCATCCACTCCCATGGATTCAACAACAGTCTACATACTGACAACTCATGAATGTATACTGCCAGCGAGACCTCTCTTCTAAGCACTAGACCCACATATCCAGTGGGCTACTCAACATTTCCCATTCAATTATCCTATAGGAACCATGAACTTAATGTGTCCAAAACTGAACTCATGATCTTTCTTTCTGAAATGTACTTCTCCACTAGCGTTCCCAGTCTTAGTAAACAATAGCATTTACCGGCCGTGAATACCAGAAACCTGGGGATCATGTTTGATCTCTCCCCATTTTTAATCTACTTACTATTTCTAAGCTTCAGCTTCCTTATCTACAAAATAGGGATAACAGCAGCATCTGCCCCCACAGGATTGAAGTGGGGTTTAAATGAGAAAGTATATGTAAAGTGCTAGTAGACTGACTGGCACATAGTTAAGAGTTCAAAGAATGTTAGCTTAATTATGCTTAATAATTAATTAATCATTATTATAATTATCATAAAGTCTCTTTTATTCTCCCTCCTAAATATTTCTCAAAAGGGTCTACATAACTCCATCTCTCCTACCACTACAGTACTTCAAACCGTAATCAGCTCTCATTAAAACTAATGCAACTGCTTCTCACCATTGGTCTTTCCTGTGTATTTTCGCCACTCTAATCCTTTCTCTATCACAAAGCAGTCATGACGTTTTGAAAATATAAATCTGATCATGTCACTTCACTGCTTAAAATCCTACAAATGGCTCCCCACTGCCCCCTGGACAGAGTCTAAATCCTTAACATGGTCTACAAGGCTTTGCACGAACTGGCTCCTGTCTAATTCTTCAGTCTCATGTCTTAGCCAATCTCCCTTTCTGGTTCAGTCTCCTTCCAGCCCAGGGCTTTTTCACACGCTGGTCCCTCTGTTTAGAACATCTTCCGCAGTTACTATGCACGCCCAGCTTCTCCTCGTCCTTTAGGTCTTGGCTGAATGTGTTTCTCTCAGGGAGCCCCCACCCCCAGCCCTTTGGAAGGGGCTGGATTCCCCTGTCATGTGGACTCACTGAACTTTTCTGTTGTTCTACTAATTATAACTATAAAAAATAATTGGTACAATGTCCTTCCTTTTTTGTCTACTTGGTAAAATCCTAACTGATCCTACAAAATCTAAATTGAACACTTTCTTTGATCACCCTTGGGCAAAATGACTTGCATTCACATACCCTTACACACATACATGGTAGTTAGGTATTTGTTTACATGGCTTTTTTTGTTTGTTTGTTTTTTTTGTTTGTTTACATGGCTTTTTCATGACCAGACTCAACTCTGTGAATGTCTTTGTGTCTCCAGCAACCAGTTCAATGCCTAAGACACAGTAAATACTCAGTGAATATTTTTTTAATTGAATTGAATATTATGTGATATCATAGAGTCTATTAAGTAACATAGAAATTTAGATACAATCTTATAAGAAAACTAGTTGCTATCATTCATTAGTAACATTCTAACCCAAGAAGATTTAAATTCGTGCACAATATCGGAACACAGAATGGATTGCTATTTTCAAATCATGAACAGGTTTAGAACTGAAAATAATTCATTTTTCTGGAATGTGCTAAATGGCTTTGTAAAAGTGCTTCTTTTTCTTTTTTCAGCTTTTGATGCTATCACATCATTTTTTCTCACCTTCCAGAAGGACGCTAACCAATGGTGTGCGGTCACTGTTTTTAGTCTGTTGGACCAGCAGCTCCCCATCTTCTAGAACTCGAGTAACTGGATCACCCCATTTGATGATACCATTCATAATGTAACTTGCATAATCCTCTTGGTTTGTGCCAAATGCCTATGAAGGAAAAGGACAGTTTAAAGCATTTTCAGCGTCAGTATTAAAAATTAAATATTTAAAGGTATAAAGGATGAGTAATAATTCCTACATGCTAGGGCTATAGCAATATCCCATATTAATATAAAAAGCCTGAAAAGAAAAAAAAAACTTTTATAATTTCTCATTTAACTTTTTACCCAATTGGAGCAAAAACTGCTTCACGTGACTTAATGGAATAAAAAATATATTTAGGCTCAGATTCTGTGAGGGCTCAAGCCCTCGCAATCCCTGAGAAAGGGTATGTTCCAACGTGCTTGTTTCTATAAGGAGTACATGGGTTGTGGCCTTCTGTCAAGAGCAAAGAGAAAGAGAGAATATGGATTTAGAAATTAGAAACAGTTGGCTCAGCACACAAAGATACTATCCTAACACTGACTGTAGGTGTCAGATATTAAAATGGAAATATGAAATGGTAATGAGGAGATCTTGTCCACATACGCTTGGTGGTAGGGGATATAAGTCGAATCGCACCAAAAAGTAAGTGTGTGTGTAAATGTAAGATTTAGAACGAGCTAGAAATGAGCAGAGGTAATGAAGATTGAAGGGTTAGGGAAAGGAAAGAAAAGCAATTGCTATATATAATCATTTCATTTGTACTATATATGGGGGCATAAATCACAACCCTTTTCATTTTCAACTTCTAATCTCAAATTGTAACGCCCATCAAACCAGCTACCAAAAGTAGTTAAAAACTTTAGTACTTATTTACTTAATTGAATAGCATTTCCACAAGGTTAACAGGAGAAAAAATGAGTAGGAAAATATAACCCAATGTAATATAAAGCTCATATAGCTTGACAATTTCTAATTTAAAAAAATTATCACAATCCTAAAGTCAAGTTTTCACTCCCCAATGTATGGAATAACTTTAACAGTTCTTTAGAACTTGCACCTAACAGAAAGTCATCCTTTGTAATACTGTTTATAAACAGTATACAGTGGTCTCATCACTCTATTACTTTGCCACCAAATCATTTTTCAGACCACTCTTTGGTCCTTGCATACACTAGTGCTTTGATTCCTGAGTACAGAGTAAAGTTCTTATTCCCTGGTCTGAATATGGTAAATGCAGTGGCTGTGTAAAAAGTTATAAAGGAAGAGCCTAATAAATACTGGTTGGAAGGCTGTTGTAGGAAATATGTAGATTGGCTGGCTTTTGTCTAACAGAGCTGAGATACGTGAACCAGAAAACAGTGACCCTCCCAAGCTATATAATATGTATGAGTCATCCTTACTTATCCTGTCATTTCAGTTTTTGTTTTATCCCCCAGACCCCTGGAATAAATAAAAGTTACTGCTTACTTAACTAAGTTATCTTAGTTGCCCCTTTCCTTGTAGCCAAATTACCTGCCTTGAAAAAATTTTAAGATAGATCAGTTAGGCTGGGCTCTAATATTTTTGGTAACTATTACAAATAATAACAGCAAAAGATTAAACCATTTCCACTGCTGAGTAACTTTTGAAAAGTCAGTTAAAAGTCAGAATAGTCATAAAAAAGCAGACAGGGGGCTTCCCTGGTGGCATAGTGGTTAAGAATCCGCCTGCCAATGCAGGGGACACAGGTTTGAGCCCTGGTCTGGGAAGATCCCACATGCCACAGAGCAACTAAGCCTGTGCGCCACAACTACTGGGCCTGCGCTCTAGAGCCTGTGCGCTGCAACTACTGAAGCCAGTGAGCCACAACTACTGAGCCCGCGAGCCACAACTACTGAGCCCGTGAGCCACAACTACTGAAGCCCACGTGCCTAGAGCCCATGCTCTGCAACAAGAGAAGTCACCACAATGAAAAGCCCGCACACCACAACGAAGAGAGTAGCCCCCGCTCGCTACAACTAGAGAAAGCCCACACGCAGCAACAAAGACCCAACGCAGCCAAAAATAAATAAATAAATTAATTAATTAATTTTTTAAAAAAGCAGATGGGCTAAAACAAGTTGATTTTTGTCTTTAAAGGAGATACTTGCAACAAATAATTATTGTCAAGGATATATAAAGAACTTATACAGATCAAATAAAAATAAACAATACAACAGAAAAATAGGCAAAACACATGAATGGCATCTCACAGAAGATACTCATATGGCCAATAAACATATGGAGAAATACTTCACAGGTAATCAGTGAAATGAAAATCAAGACCAAAATGTGATCCCATTTTACATCCAACTGAATGGCAAAAAATAAGTCTGACAATACCAACTGTTGTATAGGATGCAGAGAACAGGATCTCTTTTACATTATTGGGGGAAATGTTTATTGGTTCAACCACTGAAAAAAACAGCTTTAAAGTCTTAGTTTGAATTGTACATTCATATACCCAGCAACCCAGCAATTTAATTCCTAAACATATATCTAGGAGAAACTCATTCAAGAATGCTTTAGCAGCAGTTGTTTGTAATAACAAAAAACTGGTAATGTTCCAACTGCCCATTGACAGGAAAACAGACAAATTGTGTTAGTCACACAATGGAAGGCTATCCAGCAATGAAAATAAATGAGGCATAGCACAATCATATAGATGACTTGATAATAAAATACATAATAAAATAGCAAGTCTCAAAAAATCAATACATACCATATTTTATTTTACACACTGTAGACTAATGACAGTATGTCATGAATTAAAGATTAAGGTTAATCCAATTCTGTGCACCCAAGGTCCATTGAAGAAAGAAAACCAACATACACACCTTTTTAAGGTTCTACAATTTGTTTTTGTATTAATATAGGACTCCAAGTAATGGTTACTCAAACATGAGTGGTTGTTTTATAGAAAAATGGGTTAATGACCTTATAATGTATTCTAAAACTCCAACTATGACTACTGAGTTTTGAGTATATTTTAAGAAAATTGACACCTTTTTAAAAAAGGGCACTGAAAATGGTTAAAAGTTTTAGAAACTATAGCAGTTAGAGGAACTGGAGGTATTGAGCAAGAAAAAGGGATGCCTTGGAGGAGGGTGGGGAAAGGGAGAGAGAAAGGAGATGAGAATTACTTTTAAACATAATAACGAACATATGAAGGATGGATGAATTAGGATGAATTTAGGTTTCCGTAGCTTCAGATTATATAAGAACTAATGAGAAAACTATTTCTAGTTCAAAACAATTTAAGAACTAATAATTAGAAAGTCTCAAAATTGAATGGTCTGCCTTACAAGATGGTGAACTCCCTATCATGAGAAATATTTCAGTAAGTCTTGGTTAATTACCCAGCCATCAGAGTTACTGAACAGATGTTTCTTATATTGGACAGTTCCAGTACTGAGATTTTATGATTTTTTAAAAACTACATGTGATATAACCTTCCAAAATATTGAGTAAAATGGCACTTATTTTTCCCCTGAATTATTATTATTATTTTTGGCTTATACATCACTCAGTATTCATACTCACTGGTTTGATATCATTCTCCAAAGAAGCAAGGAAGTCTCCTCTTGTCACCTGCAGGCTCTCTGCTTTCTCCATGTCCACTTCCACTTTAGTACTGGCCTGATTAGAAATGAAAACAAAACGTTAAGGACTTCCAAGATTTAAGAATATTTTCAGCCTAAGAATATAACACCTGAGGATATAAAAGGCATATTTCCACAGACAAAAAACATCTCTCTCAAATTCACAAACATACATACACACACACACACCTACATATACATATATTATGCCTTTTGCCTGAACAACTCCACTTCTAGGTGTTTATCCCATGAATATACTCACAAATGTGCACAAAGTTATATGTACCAGGATATCTACTAGAGTAATTTGTAATAGCCGAAGACTGGAAGCAAATTAAATGTCCATGAAGAGGGTACCAGTCAAGTAAATTATCACATATCTTTACCAAAGGACACTGGATAGAGTTTTTTTTGTTTTTATTTTTCAAAATGAGGCACGGGGAGGAGAAACTATATAGAGAGGGAACAGTGGTTTTCATCCTCAGCTGCCTATCAGAATAACGCCTAGAGTCTTTAAAGATATACACACACACACACCTACATACTTATACAGATGCCCAGCCCCACCCTGCAGGATTTTGATTTAACAGGTCCAGCAGAGGGTCCATGCATTTACATTTTTATAAAGTGCACAGGTGGTTCTGATGCTCAACCAGGTTTGTGAACCATTATCCTAGGAGACCAAGGACCTACAACTTTGATTTTTACTCATACTCTCTGCTTGAGAATCTATGTGCCAGCTCCAAATATTCTGCTTATTGCACCTGAAGCTACCACTTAGAACAGACATCTGGAGAAGCATCAAGGCCTTTATCAGCACTTGGAGCTGCCTGGACCTGATGAGTGATTGAGATACCAACACACTTTTTAACGTGACTGGGCTCACTCCCAATAGCACAAGGCAAGTGAGTCTAATTTTTAAAATGGTACTATGGGCTTTAAAAAAACATATCTTCAAAAAAATCTGACTACAAAACCAAAGCATGTTAAGCAGTATCAACCTTCCAAAGGTTATTATAAAATATGAGTCATGTTCCTTTAGGAATGGACTGCTGAGACAAATAAAATGACAAACATTCTGTAAAACTCAGCCTTATGGGACAAAAAGAACTCTGTCAGAAAACTAGATCAAGATGGCAAACAGAACACTTTGATTTGTCTCCCTTCCTGCCCCAAATCCCATGAAATGACAGAAAGTGAGAGAGAATGGTTAAAAAGCATGGAACATGTATCTGGAAGTTTTAACACTGATCTAAGAGGAGTCTCAGAAGGAAAGAAGAGAAAGAATGATAGAGAAAAAAACAATAAAAGACAGAAGAAAAAAAATTTCTCCGGCTGAAGAGAGGTGTATCTTTGCAATTTAAAGGTTTCAATGAGTGATCAGGGTAAATGAAAAGAAACCCACATCTGTCTAGACACAGTGTTGTAAACTATCAGAACACCGAAGGTGAAGAGGAATTTCTAGAACCTTTCTGAGAGACAAAAACAGGTCACCTGTAAAAGGAACCAGAATAAACACTAGAAACTAGAAGACAATGCAACCATGTCTTCAAAAATCCATCTGGCTATCTATCTATCCTAGAAAATGATTCTCGTATGTACACAGGGAGGCACAGGCAAGCATCTTCGTAACAGTGTTATGAAATACTATTATGATTTCCTTTTAGAGTGAAACTGAATTCAAATGACAGAAACATATAGCAATATGAAGGGAAAACTTGTCTATCTTTCAGCATTTGCTGAAAAATATGACAGATTTCAGGACTGCAGCTGGTATGAACCTTGCATTTTTACTACTAAGAAAGGACTCACCCAATGAATTAAAGTGAATTAAGATGGCTGGGGGACAGTTATTTTAGAACAATTTGTTTTTAGACACTCCAGGAATTTCAGAAGTCACCTAATTGTAAGTAATCAATACTACAATGATAAACCTTTCATACCTATTCATTAAAATAAGTTTAAGGACTTCTCTTGGCCAACTTTTACTATTTTACTATTTTGTCAAAATCTCAAAATGTTATTTAAAAAAATCTACAATTCTGAATTTTTATTCATTCAGAAAACCTTTTCTTATTTGTCTGAATTAGTGTGATTTTTTCTGCATTTTATTTATAACAGCTAATCAATATGGAAGAGGCAACATCTTTCAGCTTATACCTGCAGAAACTAATAAACTTGTATTTCAACACTAGCAAATATCCAGTGGTCACACTTAAATTTCATAACCTTTTAAATCTGACCTTTCAAAGTTCTTATCATTCCTCTTAAATTAAGGGTAGAATGACCTTAATCATTCAAAATTCTACAGAAAATAAAAAAGAATTTTATTGAAATTCTGAAAACATAAATCAGCTGATTCAGTTGTAAAGTGTGTGTGTGTGTTTGTGTGTGTCCTCAATTTATGTCCTTACAACAGATTAGAGCAGAAGAAATTTGTGTTATCTTCTCTACCTGAAGCAGAAATTCCTTTCAAGCTAAAAACAACCAAATGTCACATGAATTTTAGTTGACCACAAACATGGATTCAAGCACAAAGGACATGCACATCAGGTGTTCATGACTGGATTTTCCACTTGCTTCAAAAAACCTGAAAGAACAGTTTAACAGGGAAGACTTGTTTAGTTTATTCCACCTGACTTTGTTTAAACCTAATTCTTTTGAAAAGGAAGCAAAATAACACTAATAATGGCTTTTTTCTTGGCCATGCCAGTAGACTTGCGGGATCTCAGTTCCCCGACCAGGGATTGAACCCAGGTCCTGGCAGTGAGAGCACCGAATCCTAACCACTGGACTGCCAGGGAATTCCCAATAATGGCTTTTTATAATACAAACAAAGAACATCATAATAAACAGATGAATGTTGTGTATAAGTTCTACACCAACTGAGGCGCTTCCACAAACAGTATTTGATCTCATTTTCACAAAAACTTGATGAAATAGGTAGTTATTTCCCCTTGACAAATCAGAAACAAAAGAAGTGGGAAGAACCGTAACACATAACCACACCTTCTGACTACAAAACTTGTGATTTTTCCACCGTTTCTCATTGCCTCGTGTGTAAATAAATCCAATACATGCTTAAAGAAAGCATGTTTCTTGACAATGGCTTAGAGACACTTTGGGATAAGATTATTGTGACAAAAATGACAGATGCCTAAATAGGATAAAAATCCAGTGGCTAATGCATATGAAAAATCTGATACCTAATAAACTAGCTATTGTGGATTATAGTATCAAGAAGCACTGATGTGGTCTGAGGTGAAAGATCGGTATGGTGGGGAGCAATTTTCACATCATTTATACAATTTTTCTTGAAGTCACCATCACTTTTTCTAAGACATTTCTTATGACAAGCAGAAAGAATGGATGAATGAAATGAATGGGTCCATTCTATAAAGGACCCAATACTATATTTCCACACTATCCAGTCCTTTGGCATTCTCAATTTTTTTTTGTTTTGTTTTAATGCAGTAGTACTAGTATCCTCCTCCCCACTGGGCCTCCGGTATTTTAAAGAGGTTTACCATCTTGTCTAAAGTGGCCTCTTCCATTATGGCATTCTTGAGCTAGAACAAAGTCAGTTCCATTATGTAGGGGAATTATGGCTTATAGATAGAGCTTGATACAGAATACATATTTACTAATTTAAAAAATATTTACTAAACAGCTACCATATTCTCAGTATTAAGACCTATATGAAATACTGTGGGAGAGTCAGAAATGAATAAGATATGGACTTAAAGTCTACAACAGGGGTTGACAAACTTTTTCTGTAAAGGGCCAGATAGTAAATATTTTAGGCTTTGTGGGCCATGCAGTCTCTTTTGCAAATACTCAACTCTGCCATTGTAGCATGAAAGCAGCCACAGACAATACATAAATGAACAAGGGTGGCTGTGTTCCAAAAAAACTTTATTTATAAAAACTGGTGGTTGGCTGGATACGGCCCATGGGCCACAATTTACCGACCCTTGGTTTAAAACCATTGCCAGGGTATACCCGAATAAAACATACTCAACCTGACTGTTCAGGCTTTTACTATTTCCTGTGTGAATTGTTATACAAGTTCCCCTCTCTTGTCTTATGTCACCAACTTCACTCCCCTAAATACTCCACTCGACAAAGCTGCCAGAGTGAGCTTATGTTTTAACACTATGTCACTGCTATTCTTAAAACTCTTCAATGGCTTAGCACTACTCACAGAAAAGAAGTCCATACTTCTTAGCACAGTATAAAAGGCTCTTTGTGCTCCATCCCCTGCTTTAGCCTCCTGACTTATCCCCCACGTCTCTTTCTACCTCCCCTTCCCTACCTTTTATGCTGCAGCAGTACTGAATTACTGTAACACACCATGCTGTTTGTGTGTCTCTGTTCCTTTGCATATTTGTTCTTTCTACCTAAAATGCCTGACTCCATCAGGAAACATATCCACCCAGAAATTCCTCTGTGAAGGCTCCTCTCACCCGACAAGCTGACCACACCTGACACCTTTTCACTTCCTTACCCCGTATGTACTTTCTATTACTGCATGTGGCGGATTAGACTGTGAGCTGCTCAAGGGTAGGCAATTGGAGCATTAACCCTTAGTACAGTGTCTGGCACACACTAGGCTAGATAAATCCACTGATCGAAAGTCAACAGAAGGTATTGTAAATGATGTGCTACTATTTCTTTTTTTTTTTTGGCTGCACTGTGTGGCTTGCGGGATCTTAGTTTCCCCACCAGGGATTGAACCTGGGCCACCGCAGTGAAACCACCAAGTCCTAACTACTGGACCACCAGGGAATTTCCGATACACTACTAGTTCAAGAAGGAACAGAACATATCATTCTTGAAAGGGAGAATGAGAAAAAGTTTGAAGAAAGTGGTGGTACATGAGCCAGGTATTGAAAAGATAAGTAAACATAGAGGGTAAACGTTCTCAGTGAAGAAAAAAAAAAAAGAGGTAACAGCAGAGAAGTAGAAAAATATATTAATATCTGATGACTGGTAAATATTCAATATTTTAGTTTGGCTAAAGTGTATGGAGGGTTTCCCTGGTGGCGCAGTGGTTGAGAGTCCGCCTGCCAATGCAGGGGACACAGGTTTGAGCCCTGGTCTGGGAAGATCCCACATGCTGCGGAGCGGCTAAGCCCATGAGCCACAACTACTGAAGCCCATGAGCCTAGAGCCCGTGCTCCGCAACAAGAGAGGCCACCATAATGAGAAGCCTGGGCACCAAAACAGAGAGTCCCCGCTTGCTGCAACTAGAGAAAGACCGTGTGCAGCAATGAAGACTCAACGCAGCCAAATATAAAATAAATAAATAAATTTATAAAGTGTATGGAGAATAACTGGGAACACATCAGGAAAGGCCAATTTAGGGTCAGATCTAAGAGGACCTTAAAGACCAGACTAAGACTTCTGTACTTTGTTCTGTAGATCATGGTGAGTCACTGAAAGTTTCTGAAGAATAGAATGGTGTGAAACAGGAAGGTTAATCAAACAGAAGACAGGTGGTGGCAATGAGAACTGAAAGATACTGCCAAGATAGAACTGACAAAATTTGGCAAATAACTTGATATAGGACACAATAGAGTGGTAGAAATCTTGGAGTTTTAAGCTTGGGAAATTGGGATAAACAGGGAAGTAGGAGCAGGAAGGAAAGTAGTAAGAAAAAACAACAACAAAAAAGTGAATTTGGTTTTGGAATATTAAATTTGAGACCTGATAACATATCCAGGTAGAGGTATTTGGTATAAATCTGAAAGTGAGAGAAAGATACTTTCAAGAGATGAGACATAAATTTGGGAGTCATCTAACTACAGGTGATAAGTAAAACCTGAAGAGAAGCGATGGTAAAGGATCAAATGCACTTTATCAAATTTTATTTACCAAAATGAAAGTATCCTTTGTATGTATTTCTACCAAAGTATCAATAACATTATTGTATTAATTTGCAAACATATCCATTTCCCTGACTCTCTACTCCTTGTGGGAAAAGGTCGTGCTTTATTATCTTTGTGTCTCCTGCTTAATACCTTGAAAATAGCAGGTATTCAATACATTTACGTAATGAAGCAGCCCCCGTAATTCTAGCATGTAGAAAATTCAACTTCCTATGTCATGATACAAGTCAACACAGCACAAATTTTAAAAAAATTCTTCAAAATCTTCATCTTCACGTGTCTGTATCAAATGGTGGCAACCTAAGGTAAATGGGTCAGTGGTTACCATGGGGCAGATGCTACCATTATCTTTTTTCCAACTACTCGGAAGATTTAGCAGTTGACAATTAATCCCTATACCTTTTACCATGTCTATTCTCCATCAAAAGTCAGTATTACCCTAGTCCTTAGTATGCTTAAAAGGAAAGAGAAAGAATACTGGCATGGTATTTACAGGGCTGCAGACTCCTAATATATGGTAGTTGATTTCACTGACCTTTATGTGTCTGTTCATAGCAGTGGACTGCGCTGCTCGCACCAGACCCTCGAGCTCAGCACCGCTGAAGTTCTTGGTCTCTACGGCCAGTTCTTTTATGTCTACATCAGCAGAGAGCAACTGATGCCCTCTCATCCTTGCTGTGTGGATGTGAAGGATCTGGAGTCGGCCTTTCTCATCTGGTAAGCCTGATAAAATTGAAAATAAAATAGACATTATTATAATCTTAATGTTTTTCTTATAGGTACTCAAGCGTGTAAATACCTGCTTCTGATACACAACTTTTCTAACAAATATTAAGTTATATGACTTTGCTCCTGCTAATGAACTCTAATTACACTCCCCTCCCCCAATCAGTGACAGATCTATTTACCTATCTCCATTTTAACTTCCAGTCTTCCAGGTCGAAGGAGAGCCTCATCTATGAGATCTGGTCTGTTGGTCATTCCTGAGCACAGTTGTTAAAACAACAAACAAATTATCAGAATTCAAAAATAAGATAAAATGCCCCTTCAGTATGTGTAAGAATAGCATTTTCCCTGACAAGCTAAGAGGACATTTTATAAAAGTCAAATAGAAAAGCAGTCATTTTCAAAAATATCATTTGTTCTCGACCTAATGAAAATACCTGGGGACTTTGCTTTAGTATTTTACTACTGTACAGGCCAGTGGAATATAAATGTAATGAAATCTTCAAATATTTAAAAAGAAAATTTTAGGTTCAGAGAAGGTAAGTAAACTATCAAAGTGAGAGAGGGGCAATGTGAACATGATCTGTCTGACCCCAACATCCCTTCTCTTTTCTGTAGGCCAATGGTTTTCAACCTTCATAAACGGCAGAATTTTTGTTTTGTTTTGTTTTCAAAGTCATCTTAAGAAGAACTTCAGTACATAAAGCAGTTAAAAAGATAAGTTATAATAGGGATGCATGATCTGAAGCTCAAACCCTGGCCGCACAGACCCTGAAGTAGCTCTGAGGACTCCTGGAGGCCTACAGGACCCAGTTTGAAAACCACTGCATTACATCATGCAGCCTTTTTCACCTGTTAACTATAAGTTTAAAGCCATGAGTTGGGACTTCCCTGGTGGTCCAGTGGTTAAGAATCCGCCTTCCAATGCAGGGGACGCGGGTTCGATCCCTGGTCGGGGAACTAAGATCCCACATGCCACAACTAGAGAGAAACCCATGTGCCGCAACGAAGAGCCCGCGTGCCGCAACGAAAGATCCCACATGCCACAACTAAGACCCGACGCAGCCAAAAATAATAAAAAATAAATTTTAAAAAAAAGTGAGGAGTTTTATTAAAAGAAAAAAAAAAGCCATGAGTCACTAAAACCCATTTTTCATTTGTCCTATTAAGGCTAGACATTAAAATAGTGAAATTCTTCAATATCACTTGATTCTAATTTGGAAACACTGGCAAAATAGTATAATTACAAGCTACACAAATCTGAATTCAGAACCTATGTATCTAATGTTTTTGAAATCATAGTACCTTTTTTTTTTAAACCAAGCAAACATACCAATGACTAAGATGTTGTTTAGTTGCTCTACCCCATCAATTTTGGACAGCAACTGGTTGACGACAGTGTCATGAACTCCCGTGCTACCAGCCATGCTCCCTCTCTGTTTGCAGATGGCATCAATTTCATCAAAGATGATGATGTGCAAACCACTGTTAGCACCAAGCTAGTAAAAGAAATAACATTAAAGATCATAATTTGAATATATTATTAAACAAACTAATCAAAAGAGCAAAACAAAGCTTTCGCGCTTTTTGACTAATAAATGTAGCCAGTATAATCGTTATTGCTGCCCTCTCAAAGGTGTTGGAACTGCAGTCTCAGAATTCTGCAAAGTGAAAAGGCATTCCAGAACCTCATATTTAATAGACATAAAACGAAACACACATTATATACTGATGAAAATGAATAGTCCATCATAACTAACTATTCATTCACACACATTTCTTATCTCACTCTTTGAAAGAAGAACTGTCAAGCATTTCTTAAGTCAATGAACGGCAGCTCCCTCCCATTTTCCCTGAGTTTTGGTGAGAGGATAGCCCCCAAAGCAGTAAGTTTAATATTTGTCACACTATATAGCTGAAGAGTAACTCCACACAGAGGTGGACTGGGAATTGGGCAAATGGGAGAAGATACTGAACTTGATTCATATTCAGTTATATCGTATGAAAACAGATTGCTTCTTCTGAACAGTAAAGTGAGAACAGAGACAAAGTTTATAAAAAGAACATGGTCAAGCAGATGCTGTTTCTTCTACATAGTGATTTCTGTTTTACTTTGTCAGATATAGAGTTATCATTAAATCAGTTTATATATTTTGAACTTTTAATAGGTGCAAATACTTTTAAATGCCAATAGTTCACTAGGTTAAGTTAACATGGACCTTCTAGCAATTTATATTTAAGTAATTAGGCCTCTTGTTAGGAACCAAAGGGGGAAGTGCATTGCAGAGATTTTTTTTTTTTTTTTTAACAAAAACCATTAGGGATTAGCAAAACAAAACAGGTGAAAATGAACATAACCTAAATATGACAACATACGGATGGTATAAATGATGGGCATAATGAGATTCAAGATTAGATATGGTTGGTATTCACTAAAACTCTGGCAAGGATATCAATTTTTTTTTAAATAGACTTAAAAATTTTACTATGAAAGTATTAGATGTTAACTGAGCAAAAGTTATAAAACAAATAGAAATAAGTTAAAAATAAACTATATTATATTGCTTAAAGATAAATGCTGTTAATGCAGATTTGTTTTAATTTTATTTTAATTAAAAATTGGAAACTCACTGCATCTTGCATTCTCTTGAACATTAATTAACTGTTTTTTAAAAACAATTTAAAATTGTTATTTTGGGTTCTAATTGCAAAATACATGATCACTATAGAAAACTTGGAAAAAATACCAAAAGATGTAAAGAAATCTCAATCATCCAAAATTCAACTAGCTAGAAATAACTGATATTATTAATTTGGTACTACATAAAAAGTTTGTATCTCTTTTTTTCAGCCCAGATATTATCTTAAGCCCTTTCCCATGTCTATAAATACAGCTATACATTATGAGTTTTAATGGCTCCATAATATTTCATCATATGACTGGTTTCACAATTTAATTCCCCTACTCCACATTCATTCTTTACTGTCACATATTTAACAATTTCTAAGTTTTTAGTATCAAGAAGTTGTTGCAATGAACATTTTTTTTTTTTAAAGAAGATATTGGGGGTAGGAGTTTATTAATTTATTTATTTTTGCTGTGTTGGGTCTCGGTTTCTGTGCGAGGGCTTTCTCTAGTTTTGGCAAGTGGGGGCCACTCTTCATCGCCGTGCACGGGCCTCTCATTACCACGGCCTCTCTTGCTGCGGAGCACAGGCTCCAGACACGCAGGCTCAGTAGTTGTGGCTCACGGGCCTAGTTGCTCTGCGGCATGTGGGATCCTCCCAGACCAGGGCTCGAACCCGTGTCCCCTGCGTTAGCAGGCAGATTCTCAACGACTGCGCCACCAGGGAAGCCCGCAATGAACATTTTTATACTTAAATCTTTGACAATATGTATGATTACTTCATGAAGGCAAATTGTTATGTTAAAAGGTGTTTTGAGTATTTTAATGCTCTTGAAATAGGCTTTCAAATATTTTTCTAGAAAGGTTTTTATCATTTTGTAACAATCCTACCACCGTATATGACAGTGACTATCTTGGTATATCCTCGAAAGTAATGAATACTAGAAATTTTTTAAAGTAGTTATCAACTTGATGGATGAATAATGGTATTTTTCAATCATTTTAAATTGGCATTTGTCTAATTATTGACGAGGCTAGCACTTTTTAAAATCATTTTTTTTACCACTGATAATTTTTCTCTTATTTCTTCATGTCCTCTGTACATTTTTCTGTTGGGATTTAATAATTTTTATTGATTTATAAAAATTATTTATATATTAAGGGTATTATTATATTTGTTATAAACGTTTTATCCCAGTTTGCTATTTGTCTTTTAATTTTATTTATGGTATATTTTTGATAAATGGAAGGGTTTTAAAAAATGTATTTTTACTATTTAAACAGCCAACATTATCAATTTTTGTTTTTATGATGTTTTCCATTACTTTTATCCTTAAAATCCTCTCCCATTACAGACACTGGTAGTCACCTACATTTTCTTCTCTTGTAAATTTTTACTTTACATATAATTCTTTAGTCTATCTGGAATTTTATTTTTGTATATGGTACAAGTGAAGTAAGAATCCAAGTAATTCTTCAAAGAGTTAACTAACTGATCCAATATTGTTGACTAAATAAACTTTTCTTCATTGACTGAGATGCCATTTCTATCAGGCTTTATATTTTCATATGTGCTAGACTATTTCCAGCCTATATACTATGGACCATAGCAGTGGTTTGGGCAAGCTCTTACCCTCCACACATTCTTCTTCTTTTTTATAACTGTCTTGGCTACTTTCAACCATGTTTACTTCCTGACGATTATTAGAATCATTCTACTAGAGCAAAAACAACTTTCTCCAATGAAAAACAAACAAAAAAAGTAAAAAATAAACAAAAAAGCCAAGCTTTGATTGGAATTAGATTCAATCTCTAAATCAGTTTAGGAAGTACTAATATCTTTATAGCACATTCAGTTCTTAAGAATATGTCTCCAATTATTCAAGTCTTTTACATCTCCCAATAAAGTTTTGTACTTTTTGTCATACTAATTCATTCATAACATTCCTAACTATTTATGTTTTTTGGTTGCAGTTGTGCATGGGATTTTTACATTATATTTCAAAAACAGTATATATGAAGAAATATTAATTTTTGTATATTTATTTTATATCTGGCTACTTAACTTTCTTCTAACATCTAAGTTTTTTAGTTGATTCTTTTGAATTTTCTAAGTAGACAATCATATTACCTGCAAATACAACTTTGTGTCCTCCTAAATCACAGGTACACTTGTTTTGGGGTATGAGAAATTATTCCTGAACAAAGACATGCAGAAGGAGAAAGAGAGGGCCTAACAGATAAGAATTTAGAAGCATGCAGGGCCACTTGAGCAAACGGCTAAGAGGCAATCCAGGCCCTATAAAAGGGATAATAAAATTTACCTAACGTGAGAAACAAAAGTTATAGTACTATCACAACAGGGAGCAGGCCTTTCTATTGAAACTCTCTCTCTCTCTCTCTCTCTCCCTCTCACACACACACACACACACACACACACACACACACTTGCAAAAGCAGAATGCTCTTTATGCAAGATGATTTTAATCCTGACTTTAGGATGGAAATGGAGAAATACGTAGTTGGAAGGTCAGTGAGAAACAATGGTATGTAAATGAGGTAAACAGAATCTGTAAGAGAGTTTTGGTGATGGGAGTAGTGATGACTAAAAAGCCAAGTCCTAGGTTTGGTTACTGCCTGCAAGTAGAAGGGGAAGTAACAGCAAAGGTAAGAAATTATCTTGTAGTTATGATAAGAAAGCTGTAGAAGGGAAAAGATGGAAGGGAAAATTTTTTTTTTAAGTTTCTACCATAAGAAGATTAAAGAGTTAACAGGACATCTAATTAGAAATGTCCTCCAGAGAATAAGATATAAACTGAACAAAACAGGTGAGAAAGATAGATCTGAGAGTCATCTACAAATGGTAAAGAAGAGTATAGTAGCAAACTAGATTCTGTAAGAAGATGAATCATATAATTAAGCTGGAGGCATATAAAAGCAAGACAGATTCTGGGCTACAACACCAGAAGATGACTCCAATAAAGGCAACCCAAAGGAAAAAGGATCAAGCAAACATGACAAAGATAAAAGATGAACTGTTACATCAGAAGTAGGAAGAAAAACAGTTCTAAAAATGACCTGAAGGAAATTGGATTGGATCTAAAACACATCTGAATATATATTTAAAAAAATAAAAAACAGATAAAACACTGTATGATCAAGCAATTCCACTCCTTGGTTTATAGCAGCTCTACTCATAACTGCCCCAAACTAGAACCAACCCAAATGCACTCTAGTGGGTGAGTGAATAAACAAACTATGGTACATCCATAAGATGGAATACTACTCAACAGTAAAAAGGGATGTTTGATACATGCGACAACTTGGATGAATCTCAAAGGCAATATGATGAGTGAAAGAAGCCAGTCTGAAAAAGAAGAAACTGGTCATAGTTACATACTATGATCCCATTTATACGACACTCGAAAAGACAAAAGTATAGGGATGGAAAACAGATCAGCAGTTACCAGGAGTTATTAGCAAAGGGACAGTATGAGGGAATTTTGGGGGGTGCTGTAAATGTTCTGCATGTAGATTTTGGTGGTGGTTACATGAAACTATACACATGTTAAAATCTATAAAATGGTACACCAGAAAAGTTAGTTCTACTTCATAATAATAAACAAAAAATAGACACAGTATCTTATAATACTTACATTTTATTATTCATTATTTGGAGTACTGTTCATTCTTTAATGCATTCTTATGCAAGATGATACTCATGTGTTCATTAAGGTTCCAAAATTTAACTAAGTTTCATTATATTTTTTTCCTGAACATAACTTACAAATTGTTCTCTTTCCACAATTGTTTTAAAACTAAATTAAAACCTGAAAAAATTAACTTTATTTCTCAATTACTGTCATAATTATTGAACAGATGTCTGATAAGTGATAGCTTGTTGCTTAAAAAAATTTCAACACCAAAAACTATTCACCTTTCCATCTGTAGAGAAGACAGAGAATGAAGAATTGGAACTACAACCTTAGCTTTGCCAAACACTTCTATATAGTAGAGCATTAATACTTGCTGTCTTCAAAGAAAAACTAGGACACTCCTGTTTGTGACTAAAAAGCTGTGAGATTCTACATTATTTTTAGAAAACATTTTTATTCAAAGTTGTCTGTCAATACAGCATAAAACAAAAAGCTGTTATAATGTATGAATTTTGCTATCAATGTGCCTTATGTTACCACTGGAATCATGACTTCCTTCTCAGTCGAACCTCAAAAATCATCTATGTGGAAGGGAAGCCAGAGACAATAAGGATACTGTGCTTGATTTAATGATCACAGGAGCAATCTTCCCTAACCATAATTCAGTACAATTCTGACCTTTTCAGAACCTTGCTAATCTTATGACTTGTCATCAGGTCTCTTCCGCCAACCTACTGAGTATGATAACATCAATTTCTACAGGTGTGTTACTTAAATAAAGGCAAGTTCTTACTGCAATAAATTAAGAATCAGGTAAGGAAGATGTCAAGATTAATGTTCACAGATTAATATAGCTGAATTATCAATAAACCCTTTACCAAAGAGTTTAAAGTTCCACAATGCAATTCTCTTCAACTCACTGACTTCTAGCTCTGTTCTTACCATTTGCAAAGTCTTCCCCCATAGAAACAGAGCTGATGCTGTTGAACCCCTGGCAACAGCCTTGGAAAATGGCTGTTCTATATTTAGCTAGTTTGACCTATATGCAAGTGTTCATCTTTGTCAGCCTGGACTGTCCAGAATCACAGAGGTGATGCTTTTCTTTATTATGTAACACATATATACTCTCCATGGGGTCATTAACCGAATATACCAAGCCTTTCTGGATGTAAGGATTGAGAAAAGTATATCAGAAAAAGCTGGCTATGATTAATATCTACCTAGAAATTCTTTGCCAACTCAGTTTTATTATTAATAGTGTCATACTTAAACTGTCTGCAAGTTTAAAAACAGCACCAAAGATACCTATGCAGCCATGTGGAAACTATCACAACAGATTTTATAAAATGCTTCTCACCTGCACCTAATAATTTAATCTTCAGTATACCATTAGGGTCCACTTGAAAAACAATTTCAGTTTTTAATTTTCACTGTTAAGCAGTTTTAACTATTTATAAAGATTGATATCTCATGACTACATTTTTTCTAGAAGTATTCCACAGGAACAAAACGGAAAATATATTTTATTAAAAACAGAAAAAAAAACTCACTCTATCTTGCAATTACTGTATGGGTCCACTGGATCTTTTTATAAATCTAAGATATATTATACTATTTCAAAATTCTAGAAATTATGTCATCATTACTCATGTGGGAAGATCCCACATGCTGTGGAGCAAATAAGCCCATGCGCCACAACTACTCAGCCTGCACTCTAGAGCCCGCGAGCCGCAACCACTGAAGCCCATGAGCCTATAGCCCGGGCTTCGCAACAAGAGAAGCCACTGCAATGAGAAGCCCACGCACTGCAAGGAAAAGTAGCCCGTGCTCGCCACAACTAGAGAAAGCCCACATGCAGTAACGAAGACCCAATGCAGCCATAAATAAATAAAGTTAAAATGATACTTTAAAAAAATTAGATTGGGGCTTCCCTGGTGGCACAGTGGTTGAGAGTCCGCCTGCAGATGCAGGGGACGCGGGTTCGTGCCCCAGTCCGGGAGGATCCCACATGCCGCGGAGCGGCTGGGCCCGTGGGCCATGGCCGCTGGGCCTGCACGTCTGGAGCCTGTTCTCCGCAACAGGAGAGGCCACAGCGGTGAGAGGCCCGCGTACCGCAAAAAAAAAAAAAAAAAAAAAAAAATTAGATTGGCCATTCTAAAAGGTGTATACAAATCTAAAAATAAAAATATTTTGCAATTATGGAGTGCCTGGTGTCCATCCCGTCTTCAACAAAATTATAAGCCAAAGATTTTTTTAAAAACTCTTCAAGTATTGTCTTGACGACGCAAGTAGAAGAACAAGAAGTAATGATAAGCTATAATCTATGAGAGATGTATTTGAAATTTAGAATCAGTGTACAACTTCACGCATGACAACTGATGAACAGTTAGTTACATACAGAGGCTCCTGCGCATTTTGGGTATATATCTATCGATCAATCAGTAGATATCTTCAAACCCAGGAAAATATGGAATAAAAATTTGGTTTGCTATATTTAAGCTCTATTAAATATTTTAATAGTCTCTGCTTCCCTTTATTTTTGTTTGTAAGTGATCTGTAATCAACTTAAAAACAATTTTTAAAAAGAAGTTCTTTCAACCCAGATAGTAAATGGTAATGACTATTTTTCTTGGTATTCTGAGAGGTAAAAAGATATCTGAAACAAAAAATATTGTAGTATTAGGAACGAATTGTAAAACCAAATTGGTTCTGGGACTGTCTGAAGAGTTGAGATCAGTTATTAGACTTGCAATAATATACCAGGATGCAATGGAGCTGAGATGGCTAGAGATCTGAATATGAACAAGAACTTAATGGGATATAGGGAAGCAGGGGAGAAAACCACCTTGTGTAAAACTGAAATGATTAAGCACCCAACAAGTAGATTTGAAGCAGCAGAAGGGTTGTTATAAAGGCAGTGTTTAAAATTTATTTTTACCATCAACAAAAATAAGAAAAAGTAGGAAATGACAGGATAAATTAGATTTAATAAAGCTTACTAGATTAAAAAATAGATATTATGTTTCTGGGTGTTATGCATATTGATCCATGTAAATCTGTTATTTATTTTAATGTCTAAGATGATATTCCATTTCCTACTGAGAAGAATCAAGATGTTTCTAGCTTTCCCCCCATTGCATATAGTGCGGCAATCAACATTCTGGTACATGTCATTTGGTGCACAAGTGCAAGAGTATTTCTCTAGGGTAGAACTTGAAGTAGAACTTGAAGTAGAGTTGAAGTAGAACTCATGGGTCATGAGGTTTGTGCATCTTCGTTTTTGTAAGATGTCAAATTAATCTGCACAATATTACTATTTTTCTAATTTATACTATGACTAGTAATGTATATAAAGCCCTGTTTCTCCATAACCTCATCAACTTCTGGCATTATTGGCCTCTGTAAATTTTATCAGGTTGTTTATAAGGTGATTTCTCTTTTATTATGCATTTTCCTGAGCATTGTTTCATCTGCTTATCGTCAGTTGGGTTCTTCCTCTGAGAAATTGCCTATTCATATCCTTTGCCAGTTTTTTAAAAAAATTGTGGTGTTTGTCTTTTTCTTACTTATTATACAGGAGTTATTACAGAGAATTTATTATAGAGGAATACCAATTTTTTGTGGATTATATGGGTTGCAAATATCTTCTCTAGTTTGAGACATTTGTATCCAGTGTAATTTGTCAGAGAGAATTTTCTTTATATTAATGTAGCCAAATAAACTTTTTTTTCTTTTATGGATTTAATTTCTATATCTTATTAAGAAATTCTTCCCTAGCCTCAATTCTTAATGCCTTTCCCTAGTTTTCTTCTAAAAATTTTCTCTTGTTAAGTTTTAGTTTTGTTTTTTGCAAATCTATTTTGTAATTCTGTATGAAGCGAGACAGGGACTGCATTTTATCTTTTTCCAAACAGAGAGCCAATGATCTCAGTCCCATCTTGGAACAGTATATCATTTCCCCTCTGATTTGTATTGCCACTTTTCACGTAACAAGTTCTTCCTGTGTTCCTCTATTTCAATGGTCTGTTTTTTCATGAATATATAAAATTGTTTCAATTACTATAGGTTTCCAGTAAGTCTTGATATCTGAATAAGTAACTTTTCATTATTCTCCAAAATTTTCATGACTCGTCAAGCATCCAAAAAAAAAAAAAGTCAAATTCCAAAAAAGTCCTGTTAGACTTGACTGGAAAAGCACTGAACTTACAGATTAATATGGGCAGAACTGTCATTTTTATGATAATGTCAGGATTCCCATGTGAAAATGTTCTATCTTACCATTTATTAGCTCTTGAAAAAAGATTTTCAAAAATGTTTATAATTTTCTCCTTTAACGTTCCTGTTAGATTTAATCCTAGTTATCTTATCATTCTGAATGCTATTCTAAGTGAAATCTTTTTAAAAGTTACGTTTTCGGTATCTTCACATTTTCTTTGAGTCTTGTTATTCCTTTCTTGCCTTCTAAAGTATTTGAGTTTTCTTTATTCCTTCCCCCACTCCTCCCTCATGCCTTGGAAAAGCTTGAGAACTATAAACAATTTTCACATAAACATTTACTTAAGTTTTATGTTAATTAATATGTCTAACTTCTTCCCAAATAATACAAGGATCTTACATGGATTCAACCCACTTCCCACATGTTTTGTTCCATATTTTAGTTCTATCCTTAAAAAGATATATTGATCATCATTATTATTTTGTACAGTGAATCCTTCTTAAATTTAACCTCTTTTAAACGTTTTTATTGTGGAATATGACATACATAGAGGGAAAGTTCCACAAATGTGAATGTATGTCTGAAGGAACTGTCACAAAATGAACATCCATGTAACCATAACAAGACGCAGAAGAGTGCCAGCATCCTGGCAGTGCCTCCTCCCCACCCTTCCCCAACACCCTTCCCCTCCATGCCCCAAAGGCAACCACAATCTGATTTTTAAGGTAATTATTTCTCACTTTCCTTTATAGTTTTACCAACTTAGAAGCATGCATCATTAAACACTGTACTTTAGTTGAGCTGTATATAAATGGAATCATATAGTATATATGATCCTTTCTTGTGTTTTCTTTTGCTCAACATTTATTTGTTAGATTCACAACTGTGTACAGCCAGTCTATTTTTATTACAATACAGTACTTTATTGTATATTTACATGACAATGTAAATTCTAAGTTGACAGCTATTCTCTTAAAAAATGACATTCAACTGATTTCTGATTTTCGTCATTTCTGTTGAGAAGACAGCTGCCAGCTAATTGCTGTTTATTGGAAGGTAATCCTTCTTTTTCTCTAGCTGCTTTTAAGATTTCTCTCTCTCTCCTTTTTTTATTTTCAGCCATTTAACAATGATTATAAGTGTAGAATTCTTCGGTATTTCTTTTGCTTGAGGTTTATATCACTGCTAGGATCCATGGACTGATGTTCTTCACCCATTTTAGAAAGTTCTAAACACTTTTCTCTTCAAATACTGCTTTTGCCCCATCGTCTTTCTCCTGACTTTCTGGAAATTTAAATTGTGCACTAGACTTTCTTGTGGTATTTATCTCTCTTCATTCCTTTCATCCTTTGTCTGTAGTTATTTTTGTCTAACATCTTTCAGTTCACTAATTCTCTCTTTAGATGTGTCTAATCTGTTGTTTAAACTTGAGTTAATTTACTGAATTTCTCATTCCCAGAATTTCCATTTGATTTTTTTTAAGTTTCTAGTGCTCTGCCAAAATTTTCAATCTTGTTTCTCTTTGAATGTAATAAGTATACTTATTTTAAAAGTCTGTATCTGAGAATTCCAGTATCTTGAGGCCCAATTTCTATCATCTTTTGTTTCTCTTTCTTCATGTTGTTTATGTCTTTGTGTATCTGATTGCTTTTGATTATAAGCCAGGCATTGCATTTGCAAACTATAGAAATAGTTTATGGCCTTGCATGATACTACCTTCCACCAGGAAGGATCTACAATTCTGCCAAATGTCTGGGGGCACTAGTGGTTTAGGAACCCTCAGCCTAATTTTAGAGAATGATATGACTCAAAGCTGATCTGTAGCCTCTGTAACAGCATGTCTGCTTCTGGTTAACGCTTGCTCCTATGGTGTAGCCCTTCAGAGTCCCAACTCAAAATGAGGCATGTTCATCAGACGTCCCCTCTTTGTGGGCCACAGGCTCTAATCTCTGTCCCCCTTATACCCACTAGCCCGTCAAGAGGGCTGCATAGCTGTTTAGCAGCTCCCTCCAGAAATGGCTAATTTCTCCAGAGGAACAGTGACCCCCATAAGCTGGGACCTTTTTTTCTGGGCCTCCATTCTCCCCCTAGATCTTGTAAGCTCTCTGATACCTCCAAGCACATTAAAAAAAAAAAAAATTAAACATTTTGTTGAGCTTTTCCAGTAGTCTTCAGTGGCAGGCATGATTCAGATTACCTAATCTGCCACAACTAGAAGTAGAAGTTCCAGATTTTATCTACATTTTTACCAATTTCATTGCTCACCATTGTTTCTCGCATCCACTGCTTTCCTTCTGGGTTCAATTTTCTTCATTCTCAAATATATCCTGCTTCACATTCTTCCAACAAGCTTCTGTGACTAGTTAATTCTATTAGACTTTGTCTAAAAAAATATCTTCATTTCATCTTATTCCTGAATGAGAATTAAGCTGGGTATAAAATTTTAAGTTGACAGTTATTTTTACTTAGCTCTGTGAAGATATTCTTCCACTCTTTTCTGGTCTCTCTTGCTGTTGTTAAAAAGTTTACTGTCAACATAATGGATATTCCTTTGGATGTCATCATCATTTCTTTTTTGTTGATACTAAGACATTTCTCTTTTTTTCTTTGGCATTCTCCAGTTTCACTACAATGCATCTAGACATAAATTTCTACTTATCCCATTTGGGCTCATGGTGCTACATGAATCTAAGTATTTATGTTTATTAATTCTAGAACATTCTCAGCCATTCTATCTTTGAATATTGCCTCTACACTATTCTTTCTATTTGGACTTCTCATTTTAACTCTGTTATCTCAATTTCTCTTTCATATTTTCCATCTCTCTATCTCTCTGTGCTACATTCTGGGTGATTTCTTTAGATCTATTCTACTGTTCATCACTTCTCTCCTCAGCTGAAACTACTGCTTATGTTTAACCTAGTTGCTGAGTTTAAAATTTTGATGATGACATTTTCCATTTATTGGAGCTATTTTAGCTTCCCCTGTGAGAATCTCTTGTGGCCTGGCTTTGTTGGAGTATCCCTTGGGGTGTGCTTATATCTAACAACCCTATGTGTTAACATTGGCCCAGGATTCATTTTAAAATTAATTTCTCAATTTTGGGGCCCCAGACTACATAGTGGGGTGTTTGTGTGTGTGTGTGTGTTTTCAAGTCCTAAACATGAGTTAAAGATCCATGGGTTAGAATTCCCATGGCAGATTCCTCATCTCCCACTCTAGAACCCAGGCAAATAGTTAAAAGGTTTTGTTATTTCTCTGTGCTGGTAGGGAAATATTTTCTAGTCATGCTTTTCATTGATGACAGAGCTGCTTTGAAGGTTCCAGTTCCTAGGCCACACCTTAAGTAAGTTCAAGGACTCATTTTATGCCCCTAGTGGATGATAAAACCCAAATGCACACATTACCAGAACCAAAAGCTGCAGCTCATTATCTTTACTACTCTAGTTTTCAGTTTTCTTTTGATTTCTGAAGACTTCCTTTTCTTTCCTGAGAGCTCAATTGTGCATTTGAAATGATTTTAGCTGGATTATATTTTATCCAGCATTTGAAGATTTTTGTAGAAGGAAGATTTTCAGGTTACTTAGTCTACTGTATTGCCAGAACCAGAAATTCCACAATACTGTTTTTAAACTTTCCTTTAATGAAACAAATATATTAATACTAGTATATTAGTCAAAGTTTTCCAGAGAAACAGAATCAATAGATCTATAGATCTAGTCTATCTATTCTATTGGTACCTGAAAAAAAAAAGAAGATATAGATATAGATATAGATATAGATATATAAATAAAATCTATCTATCCATCTATCTATCTAGAGATTAAATGTAAGGAGCTGGCTAACATAATTATGTAGGCTGACAAGTCCCAAGTTCTGCAGCTAGCAAACTGGAGACACAGAGAGCTGATGGTGTAGTTCCAGTCCAAAGGCCTACAAGCTTGAGAGCCAGGAAGAGATGTTTCAGTTTCAGTCTGAAGGCAGGAAAAAACTGATATTCCAGGTCAGGCAGTAGGAAATTCCCTCTTACTCAAGGGAAGGTAAGCCTTTTTGTTCTATTCAGGCCTTCAACGGAGTGGATGGCATATTAGGGACAGTCTACAGATTCAAATGGTAAACACAACCCACCCAGAATAATGTTTAACCGATGTCCGGGCACCCTGAGGCCCAGGCAAATTAGCACAAAATTAACCATCACAATTAGTAAACTCTGGCTTGATTTTTAGTTAATTTTATTTTTTTCTAAGACCCCAATCAAGTTCTCCTTTGAGACCTAACAACTTATACCTGTCACTACAGCTGAGTTAAGTCAGTGGTAAGTAAACTAGCTTTCTGCACATGAACCTTACACATACTTAATTCTACAAGTCCCTTTATGGATTTAATTTCTCTCTTTTAGGATAAATGAGTTCAAGTCTCTGGAAGTAATGTGGAATAAAAGTGTCACTTAAATACATATTCATGATCTGTTTTGCAAAACCTTTGGCTCATATAATCATCTATCTTTGTATTATGAACATGTGGATATTGACATCTGCTCACAACATGTAAATCTCCCATAATCCCAGTTCAGTGACATAACTCAGTTCAAAATAAATTTTATCTGCAATTTCTTCAAACTATAAATCACAGCAACAAGTCTTCCACCATAACTCTGGGTTTCAATCATCATATAAGTGATAACAAACTTTCACTAAATTGTACTTATGTTAACATTACCCTCCTTTGCTCCTCTTCAGCATCAGCAAAGAGTTTACGAATGTTAGCCTCTGATTCTCCCACATATTTGTTGAGGATTTCCGGCCCATTGACCACTTTAGGCTCTCTTGCATTCAACATCTTGCCAATCTGTCGAGCCAAGAGAGTCTTACCACAACCTGGAGGCCCATATAACAGGATGCCTTTAACATGTTTGCAACCTAAAAAGGAAAAGAAAACAGTCTTACATCAACTAACTAAAATCCAAGTAAGACATCAAAGTTTTCTTTCTTCTTCACATGAATGTCAGGAAGAATACAGCAATAGCATTAACATATATTAATATCTAGGTGCTATGAACAGAACAAGAATGAACTGAAGATCTTTTTAAAATAGAAAATCCACAAACAATTCCTACACCAATACCAAAAGTTGAGGGGGAAAGCTGCCAATTAAAGGTCTTTGGAAAAGTATATTTGAATTATCATTGAGAACGAATACTTTTAACTCTGAAAATGTCTCTTTGACCTAAATACCTAATTAGGAAATATTACTTCTTTTTCATTATCCTTTACTTTAAAGCCAGGGGGAAAAAAGATCTGTTTTTAGGCAAGTTTAACCCAACACAGATCTATTATGATACGACAGGCTACGGAAACTGTATCTTAGTCAAAGAAATTACAGGTCTACCTGTCAATACAAGCACTTGAAGAAAGGGCAGACATGTCTGAGTTGGGTGGGTATAGAGCAATCCATAGGATCCAGATGGATGTTACAGACTTTGTGGATGAAGTCGAATGCCCTATTTCACGTGACTATGCCAAGTGAGAAACGTGTTTTCTCAGAGCCACCAGGATGAAAATGAAACTGAAGCTTCACGAGAATAGTATTCAATTCTTTTCTAGGCAACCATTGCTAAATGCCTTAAAGGTATCATTAACGATAGCAAAATAGCAAGACTAATGATTTAGACTCCCTGGGATTTCTTTAGCCCACTCTACACAAGCATTTACTCCATTTCTTAAGATTAAGATGAAATTTGGTTTCTGTTTACTCACTCTAGGAATTCTCACCTATTTAAGTTTCACACTTAAGATGCATGACTCTTTACTTACGCGTTTTTTCTTTATACTACACCAAAAAAGCACTCTGTGAAATAATGAATTCTTAGATTTCAAGCGTTACACTCAAAACTACAGGTGAACAAGAAAATTTCTGGAAATGGGATACAGTGTATTTTTATGGAAAATGTCCTCATTTGGAACAAAAGCCTTAAAAAATTATATCTTTAAGAAAAATTACGACAATACATCAAATGACTCAATAAAGGAAACTACAAGATTCAACCAACTCTACTAGAAATTTTAGATTCTGAGGAGGAAGATATTTTGGGTTGCCAGTACAGCCATTGCTTCTATCTTTGTTTCAAAAAAAGACTCCCTTTTAAATCCTTAAAAGTAATGAGATCTGTGCTTCTGGTTAGACTTGTAGAGACAGGGGGAACTTAGTGGAAACCCTTAAAAGCTTAGATTCTTAACCCTTCTCATCACAGAGTAAATTCCTGTCCTAAGAACTGTGGCCCAGGGACTTCCCTGGTGGCTCAGTGGTTAAGAATCCGCCTGCCAGTGCAGGGGACACGGGTTCGATCCCTGGGCCAGGAAGATCCCGCATGCTGTGGAGCAACTACGCCCGTGTGCCACAACTACTGAGCTCGTGCTCTAGAGCCCGTGAGCCACAACTACTGAGCCTGTGTGCCACAACTATTGAAGTCCACGTGCCTAGAGCCCGTGCTCTGCAACAAGAGAAGCCACCGCAATGGGAAGCCCGGGCACCACAATGAAGAGTAGCCCCCACTCACTGCAACTAGAGAAGGCCCGCGTGCAGCAACAAAGACCCAATGCAGCCAAAAATAAATAAATTAAATTAAAAAAAAGAACTGTGGCCCATAAAATGTCTTTGCCCTTGTCCCACCCTTGGGGCATGAGGGGTAAGGAGATAAGGGGATAAGCCTTGAGCTTCTCCTAGAGGCCAACACCACCAGGCACTGTCAGCATCCAAGCCACTGGGACACATCTGATGAGGACTTTGGAACCTGGCTCCTAGCCTTCCTCTCCAAACCAACTGCTACTATCTTGATTTGAAACTATTTGTATAAACCATTAAAGAGGCAGGTGGTGGTGGAGGGAGTGAAACAGGCACAAGGAGGGGAGAGCCAGGAAGGATAAAATGAAGACTTGCTAAGTACCTACAAAGTACCAGCCCTTAGCCACATCTCTCCAGTCTCAACCTTCTCCAAGTTTATCAACTTCCTTCTAACCACACTTCCTTCCATATTAAGCCATGCTTTCTTTCAAAGACTCTCACCTCCTCAGCATTCTTATACTTCTGTTATACCTACCCTATGAACCCTGAACACAATATGGCTTTACTGCACCTAAACATTGGCCAGAGCATGACCAGAGAAAATTACACCACTGTGCTGACTGATATCCTAACAGTCTCATGCTATCTGATTTCAGTTCTACTCTCACTGCTTTCTCAATATTGCATGCCACCCCTTACCTGTTTCTGTTCATCTCCCATATCTCCTTAGTTATTATCCAGACTTCACTGTTCTCTTCTCAAGCACTACCCATGCCATTAATTCTTAGAGATGATCTAGTTTCCTACTTTTCATATTAAAAAAAAAAAAAAAGACTATCAGGTATGAACTCCCTTCAGCTCCCTGCTTCTTTTTTTGGCCCCCCTCTTTTTTTAAACACTGCAAATTTATTATTTCACAGTTCTTTAAGTCAGAAGTTTGGGTGGGTTTGGGTGGCTCTGCTCCATTTTTCATAAGACTGAAATCAAGGTGTGGGCCAATGGGGCTCTGGGAAGAATCCACTTCCAAGTTTATGTGGGTTGTTGACAGAATCTATTTTCTTGTGACTGTAAGACTGAGATCCCTCTTTCTTTGCTGGCTGTCAGCTAGGGGTCAGGTTGATCTTTTCTCCTAGAGGCTGCCTACTTTCCTTTTGACACTTTCCATGTGTTCCCCCTCCAGCAAGTGACTGAGTTTCTCTTATGCTTCAGTTCTCTTCAGCTTCTCTTTCTGACACATCTCTCTGCCTCTTCTGCCTTAAACTACCTTATGTGATTATGTTGGGCCCACCCAGATATTTCAGGTTAATCTCCCTATCTTTTGATGAGGTTATTAGTAATCTTAATTACATCTCCAACCCCCCTTCACATCCCTGCTTCTTTATCTACAAATTTATCTGCAGGCATCTCTTTTCTCAACCTCAGCATCAGTTCTCAAAGAAGGAGCTTCCTTCCTCTTCTCCAAAGTTTAAATTGCAAATATTTGTTTATATACTTTCTTTTCTCTTAAGACTATAAACTATTCAAGGGCAGGTACTGTCTCATCAATCCTCAATTGCAGACACCCAGCCTAATGCCTAGTACATACTATGTACTCAATAAATGGCTGAATAAGTAAATTATTGATTCTTTTCCTACAAAACTCAGAGAAAATGGGGGGATAGAAGATGGTTTTTAAAAATTATTTGAAGCTCTTAAATTATGAACAGTATGTACTTTCATGGCTGAACTAATTTAAATACCTAAAAAACACCTTTGCAATGACTGGGACTTACAAATTTAGCAAGACAAACTACATAATACATAAATACTAGATTTTTAACTCTGTAACTCTGTTTTTGTATGTGGGAAATGCTCAATTTAATGTGTTTTGAATTAAATTGACTCAGATGTCATAAAATAAATAACCCACAAAATATTACCATGAAGCTTGAAAGATAAAATGCATATCCGTGGAACTTATATATAATACAGATCTGTGAAATTACAGAATCTATTCAATATAACATCAATAAGAATGTCATAGAAACTCTAGTCTGCATGAGAACCATAATTCCTTTAGGCTGTCAAGAAAGCACATCAAAAATATACAATGGGGCTTCCCTGGTGGCGCAGTGGTTGAGAGTCCGCCTGCCGATGCAGGGGACACGGGTTCGTGCCCTGGTCCGGGAAGATCCCACATGCCGCGGAGCGGCTGGACCCGTGAGCCATGGCCGCTGAGCCTGCGTGTCCGAAGCCTGTGCTCCGCAACTGGAGAGGCCACAACAGTGAGAGGCCCGCGTACCGCAAAAAAAAAAAAAAAAAAAAAAAAAAATATATATATATATATATATATATATATACACACACACACAATGACGTGAAGATTTTCAAAATCCACTTCCACAAAGGAAGCAGTTACTTGAATAAGCAGTGGAAATGAGACTTTGTTATTTGTATTATTATCATAGCCTTTCTGACTTATTAAATAAGCATTGGTCTCTAATTTAAATGAGTCATAAAAACTCTGCATAAGTAATCCCATTCTACAAAAGTGTATTAAGCTCCTGTTTGGACTAGGCAGGAAACTAGGTGTTTGGGATACAAACATGAAAAAGGCAGTCCCTACCTGCAGGGCATTTCTGATTTAGTAGGAAAGACAAATAAAAATAGGTTATCTACAATATAATATGACATTATCAGAGATGTGCATGAAATGTTTTTTGGAACCTAGCCAAGAGAGACTGATTCTGCTAGAGTGATGGCAGAAAATTAGGGATGGACACAGGGGAAGAGGTAACATACAGTCTGGGTCTTGAAGGCCAGTTCGAGGTTCATGGTTGGGCAAGTGAAGGGAAATGGCACCCTAAAGAGAGAGATTAGCATTAGATTAGACATGGCAGTATGGACCTAGAAGCTGTCCTCTCAAAACAACCAGTTATCACCTTCTGTGGCTGGGAGCCTTGGAGGTGAGTGCCTGAGTAAGGGGATGACAAGTTCCCAACTAAGGAAGGCCTTGACACCAAGCCCGGGAGTTTTTAATTTGTTTTGTAAAAACCCAGTGTTTTTTAATCAGGGAGGATACATAATGAGATGTGTGTTTAAAAACTAACCGGCGGTGGAGTAGACGAAGGACTAGAGAACAAAGATCAGAGGGTGGGAGTCTAGTTGGAGGTATGTTCTTAACCTTTTTCTGGGGACACTGCCTCATTGGCTGGCTCTGGATTTTTGCCAATTAAGTTTTCCTTTTCCTATCCCTCCAAGTCCCTCCAAGCACATGAACAACTGGGTCCAGAGGCCTCAGAAGGCTGCCTCCCTACTGATACCCCAGCTTTCCCCTGAGCTTCTCCAGGACATTAAGGCCTAGCTCTGATGCTGGGGAGCCTCTGATCTCTGGCTGCTGGACTGTCTGACTGCGAGCTGTACTGTTCCTTTTTTTTTTCCCTTTATGTCTTACATGCCCCCTCACTACTCAGAGATCAGTTCCCTGGGTTAGGGAACTACATAGCAAAGGGCAGGCACAGAAGAATGAGAAATCAGTGGAACTGACTTGTTTAAAATGTCATATTCTCTCATTCTATCTCTCATTTTCTTTCCCATGGAATAGTCTAATGGACCTGCCCAGAAAAAATGCCCATGTACAAAAATTTGCATGCAATTTTGAGAAGATTTTTTGATCCTCTGGGGTCCAATCATGAAATTCAAATTAAAATCCCTGAATGTACTACTGAAATAATCCAGACAAGAGACCAGGAATGGAAAGAGGTAATAATCTTAAGAAATAGTAGTAGGAAAAGAATGGAAGAGAGGAGAGATATTCATCAAAACTTAGAGACCAAATGAAAATAAGAAAAAGAGGAAGAGTCAAGGATGACCTTAAGGCATCTAGCCTGGGGGCACATGGGGAAAATGATAGTAATCTCAGAAAACAACCAAGAGGTTAGCAAGAGGAAATCATAACTTTGTTTTTGGCTATAAGGCATTTGAGATTCAGGCAGTAATGTCCATTAAGAAAGACTTGTTGAAAGCTCAGAGAAGATATCAAAACTACTGGTTCGATATTTTTGAATGCCCGCTCTGGGCACATGAAAAGCCTCAAAAAGCTTTAAGCAGAGGAATGTGACAATAGGGACAAATGCTCCAGAGACAAAGGATGAGGCCTGGAAAGAGAACATCAGATTTAAAAATCAGAAAGTTCATGCTGATCTGGGTCAGATCATTTTGGGTTGTGGTAGGAGAAGGAAGCTAAGTAGCATAAGCAAGAACAGACAGAGATCACACTTTCAGGAACTCTGGCAACAAAGAGTAGGGATTTAAGGAGACAACTGCAAGGAAACTTCTTCTGAGACTAGTTAAGTAAAGAGAAGAAGAAGAAGAAGTAAGCTGTTGGGTTCTGTTTACTATGTGAAGTAGGGGGCTTAGGTCATCTACAAAATGCAGGATGAGGAGATGATATTGGGAAACATGGTAAAGGTTTGGAAAGAACGTGGGGAATTGGGAAAATGTGTGGGGAAATGTGCTTGAGCAGACAGATGCCATTGGGTAAGTGAGCTCAGCATACGAAATTCAGGTTACTGAGGGACTCTCCTCTTTGCTGTAATTATATAAGCAACTTACAGTTAGGTAAGGTAGGTTCTTACTCATTATACAAATATAAATTTTATCAAAGCTGGCATAAGAATATTGACTTTTTTGGTTTTAAACATTTCTTTTTTTCAAACTGAATCTTAAAGTTTAGCAACACAAGGTAAAGTATTAATTTAATTTGAAGTTTATTATCTAATTTTAGCTAGAGTCCATTATCTAATTTTTGCTCAAGTCTATTATCTAATTTTCCATCCAAAAAAATCCAAAACTATCACATGGCCTGTTTTCAACATTCTCCCTCCATTCTCCACCAAGTTTGAGGCTTTAGTCTTCATTTCTAAGTCATTCGCACCTTTTCTCCTTCCTCTATAACTCATATAAGTAATAACTAATGTGGGCTAATAGTATAATCACATATAGTGCCAAAGCAGTTCTTCTCTTCATTTCCTGAGTTCAGTTATTTAACTGCTCCTGTTAATCATCTTCCTAAAAATAACTAATTTTTATTTGGATGAGGCAAAACATAACAACTCTTGGTTACAGTAACATAAAGGAAGGTGGTAGTGAAAAGTGTACTTCAAAATGGCCAAAAATGGCTTTATATATTTGGTTTTGGAATTTTAAGTTGCTAATTATATTTGAATATAGGAGTAAATGAAGTTCTGGGATATCATGTTCTTTGATTCATTCAACAAATGCTACATTTGGAGGTGGGAAGATGAAGCAGTTCTCTTCTGATTATTTCTATTTTCTCAGTGAAATAAAGATTCCAGGTCATCAGCTGCTGGTGAGGATGGAAGGATGGAAGAGGTGGTGTTGGATGTTTGAGAAGAATGGAGAGGAACCAGTCATCTCAGAGAGTAGGTGAGGAAACTGATGAGACTAAGGAAATACATCCCTTCTCGGCCTTTTGGCTAAGTTCAAGTGTAGATTAAGTAAATACAGAAGGAATGCAAGGAAATACTGACTCCAAGAAATACTGAGGGCTCGCTTGAGATTTGGTTCTTAAATTTAAAGTGAGGTCAAATACCATGGTTTTGTGTTTTTCTTAAGCCATATTTAAGTCTGGGTACTGATACAGAGTAAGCAGGTAGCTGAGAAACACCTGACATATACAAGATGAGGAGCAAGGCTGTTAAGGGTGTATGTGAGGAGGGTGAAGGTGATAGACCATGGAATCTAAGCTGGGTAAAGATGACAAAAAGGCTGGGAAGTGACAGAGTAAATTAACTGGAAGGTCCCCATGTCAAACTTGCTGGAGTTGGGGTAAGGGCTATGCTAGAAGAAAGCAAGGAAAAAACGGGAGGTGGCTAGAGAGCAAGATGCTTAAAACTGAGATCCCCGAAGTAGTGGTTATTAGTGATGGTGCAGTCTTGGGTATGACCAAAGAGTGAGCAGCTGAGATGGAGTGAAAGAAAAGTTAAATGGAAATGAGAACTCCAAAGAACTGTGAAGACAGACTGTTGCACAAATCACCAACAAGGATACTGAAGTCGCCAATGACACATAGATAAATAAAGCAAACAATGAAGATTACAGTTAGAGCAACAAGTAAGCCAGACAACTTCTTTGTCTGGCTCCCCTGTTCATTCGTCTCTAGCAGGGCTACTCTTGTTCTCTTCCATTTTGTTCTCCATATGTTAGGGACAATGAAAAGTATTAATATCTATTAATATATCATTATGTAATAGCTATTAATAACAGTACAAATAATGTAAAACACCAAAGAAATAAACATAGCAAATGGTAACGCCATTGTTTACTAAGGATTTAAGTGAACATGACACTGGAACCTCACTATAAGACTACATTCTGTAAATAATTTAGTATAAGGCTTGTTTGTATCTCATTCTAGAGCCCTTGTCATAAAGTATTTTTAATGATTTCCTAAAATATGAACCGCAAAGCTGCATTTCAATTATATTTCACAACAGATATTTGTCAAATGGATGAAAGTATGACTTGTGGTCAGGTGCCAGATAGGTGAGGACTGATTGGATTAAGTGCATTAGGAAATAAATCAAGTGAAAAAAATCTCTAGAGAACATTAAAAATTACTAACTAAGAGTCCCATTTTTCTGACCAGTGATTCTCAGACTTAGATTTCCAAAACTAGCTAAACAACTTCTTTTTTAAAAAATATCTGGAGATTAGTGTTGTCATTGGGTTGCTTAGTTTTTAATTTGCAGGGTAAAGATTTCTTAAACAAAAATATCAAACCTGGCATCTTCTATCAGCACCACTTCATATAAGAAAATATACTGTAATATCAAAAGGTAGGGTGGACATAATCTCAGAATAAAGGACAGTTTTTTGTATTAAATAAATTCAAAAGTGGGGGCTCTGGAGTCAGCTTGCCTGGATTCAAGTCCTGGTTCTTCCACTTACTAACTGGAAATAATAGCAACTACCTCAGAAGATTATTATGAAGGTTAAGTATAATGCACATAAGGCACTTAGAATACTTCCTGGCACATAGGAAGATCTCGTAAATATTGGCTTAATAAATATTAACTTATTTTTTATCACCTTGCTATAGAGGAGTGATGAAATGGAACCAGACTCCCAACTGTTAATGTGAGAATTAGATCATTGTTAGGTGACCCTAAAGCTTGAAAATAAGTGACAATCTTGCTTGTGAAATTCTTTCTGAGACTATTGTGACCATCTGGCCCCTTAGGCACTTTATCTAAAACACGAGTGTCACTTGGACACTGCAAATTATAGTGCCCATTCCTTTGATGAATCTCAAACTCCAAATTAACACTGTAGTAAATGAGTTGTAACACAGCAGTTTCACAAAGATTTTACTAGTGTTCAGTAGAGCAGGATTCTCTGTAGCTCTAGTCTCTCTCTTCCAGGTGGATTACTATCAGAGTCAATCCTGCCTGCTTCTCTTATGCCTTAGGCAGAATTCAATTCACACCTATTTCTCAAGCCTTCCAACTTCATTTAGGGTCAAGATGTAGCTCCATCCATAAAAACCGAGCTACCACAACTATCAGTTCCATGTGTACACATCCTTCTATCATCTTTCTCCCCAACCTGTTCTATTACAATAAATATTTATTTTCCAAAGTTCCCCTTATCCTCCCAATTGCACCCACTCTCATAGCCCTTAACTACCAGATATTAGAAAGCTGCCTCTCCTCTTTCTTACGGGGGCACACACCTCACTCTGCTAGCACCCACCTGGGATGATTTGGTTCTATTGAGAGGAACTGGGGCTATTTCTGGGTTCTTCACCCAAAAGGTCATTTGCAATGCTAGATTACCACTGCCCATCCTTTGCCTCTTAGTTTGAGGTAGATTAGTATGATATGCACTTCTCACCTTAATTCTAACTACCACTCTCTGCCAGTTGAATTAGCAATTCTCCAACAATGTAAAAATTTGCAGCCCCAGGTATTGATATTCACTGATACTGATATTCAGTGATTATAATCATACAAATTTTGGTGGAGAGAACTTTAGGAGGCTTTAAGTGTGTGCTATTAATAGCTTGAAATGATTTTTGACCTAAAAGTCTAAATATAATAAGAACTTATCCATTATAATAAGGCTTATGTAGCCCCTCTGATGAAAACAATACATGAAAATATGTATGAGACGTAATATACTAATTGTAATCTTTCTTAAAATAGCTCAATGAAAAATACATAGCCTATTTCTGCAGTAAAATGAATAAATAGTAATGTTCATAATCTTTCAAATATTATCCATAAAAGTGACAAATTTGTATTTGCTAATCTCTTCAATTTTAAAAAGCAGTGAATTTTCTTTGCTTTCCTGAGATTTTATCAAAGGCAAGCTGCACTGAGGAAAAATTGTCAGTCAACTTTTAGGTATCCAAAAGAGGAAAACATTACAGCAAACACTAACTTTACACAAGAGTAAGCAGAATAATAATAAATTAGGAGGAATGTCTGTCAAATTAGCATCAGGATAAAGAGTGTTTAATTTATTTTGTGGGAACATGATCTATAAAGAGAGAGAAGTGTGAAGTGGGTTTTGTGATGTTTAAAGGGGAATCCCAAGTAGCTTCCAGTTCAAATGCAGACAGATTTGCCAAGTTTGCCAAAATAGGGAGGCTATCAACAGACTAGCAGCAAGTCAGGACATATTCACAAGTCTTGCAAGCCTCTCTCTGCAGTTGTACAAACCAGATTTGAATGCTTATTTTTAAATCATGCATGCACTTGCAGAAAACACAATCACAAATTAACATCAATATTTAATCTTTTAAAGTTTGCATAATTCTAACTTCTCCTAGAATTATGAGTATTTTCTTAGTTCTATTCAACTTCTCATTTTAGTAGTACAATATGATTATTTACACTAAGAAACAGTTTTCCAACCATGCAATGAGGACCTGGAGAATAGCTTCCATCAACTCATAATATAGGAGGGCTTTTTGTTTGTTTGTTTCAAAGATCGTCAGTCAGCCTCTAAAACGAGTTATCTATATTTGCTTAGCTGGGCACTTAGCAAATCTTTAAGAAAAGGAGATACTTAAGACTAAAAACACAACTTCTGACCCCATTTGAGCAGTCAGGTCTTTGATCGTCTAATCTCTGGTTATCATTTTGTCCAGCAGAGACCTGCTGTTGCCCCATCAACTTTAAAATGCCAAGAGCACCTTGAGTTCCATTATGATAAAGTGGAAAAGGCCTGTGCCCTAAGTACCAAGCATCTATGCAGGATGCCTACCACCCAACTAGTCTATATCCAAATTAGTCACCTGAGATTCACTATAGATCCTCTCATTAGATAGCCTAGAACTAAAGATGGGGTATGTGTAGTAACTCTCCAAACTAATCTTTGCTGACACCCCCATCCGTTTTTTACTCCCTCAGAGGGTGTGGCCTGGTATTTCACAAATTCTTGATGACAAAGATCATGCTTCTACTATAGCAGGTCCTGCTTTGCTGCCATCTGGCAGCATGTACTTTATTAGTTTCAGAATTTTACAGCTTTTCCTTTCCTCTTTTTTTCCCTCTGTCTCTTAGCTTTAAACCCATTTTACTTGCAGTCCCCAATGGAGCCTCTTAAAATGCAGATTTCCAAGCACTACTCCTAGAAATTTGAATTCATTAAGTCTGGAGTGGAGCTGGGGAAGCTATTTAACAAGCACCTTCCAGGTGACTGTAATGCAGGCCAGAGGACACTTTGAGAAACATCATTCATAGTTATAACTGACACTACATTAAGCTGCCTTCTAAGAGTTCTTAGGTTTTTATTTTATTTAGTGTATATGTTCTACAGCATTAATTAAATCATAAACTAATAAGGATATTTTTTTATTCCTCGACAAGTTGTAGCTGTTGAAGAGCAAAGAGCTATTCTAACAAGATAAAAGTTACCAAGAATAAATGTAAGGGACTTCCTTGGCAGTCCAGTGGTTAAGACTCCATGCTTCCACTGCAGGGGGCACAGGTTCAAACCCTGGTCTGGGAACTAAGATCCCACATGTCACGAGGCGTGGCCAAAAAATTAAAAATTAAAAAAAATAAATAAATGCGGGACTTCCCTGGTGGCGCAGTGGTTAAGAATCTGCCTGCCAATGCAGGGGACATGGGTTCGATCCCTGGTCTAGGAAGATCCCACATGCTGCGGAGCAACTAAGCCCGTGCACCACAACTACTGAGCCTGTGCTCTAGAGCCCGTGAGCCACAACTACTGAGACCACGTGCCACAACTACTGAAGCCTGTGTACCTAGAGCCCGTGCTCCGCAACAAGAGAAGTCACTGCAATGAGAAGTCCGCGCACTGAAACAAAGAGTAGCCCCCACTCGCCACAACTAGAGAAAGCCTGCGCACAGCAACGAAGACCCAACGCAGCCAAAAATAAATAATTTTTAAAAAGAATAAATGTAAGATTTCTACACTTGAGTACAATTGGGGGAGATATGGTTTTGTGAGAGATGACTTGGGGGTTTTACTCAACAATAAAGTCGGTATGAGTCAAGATAGAATGTGGATGTCAAAAATGTTAATGCAATTTCATCCTGCATTGAAAGGAGATTGATGTTTTGAACAAAGGATGGATAGTTCTGGTCTACGGCATGCCACGGACTACACTTGCAGTACTCGAAGTACTCCACTGATTTCTGAGTTTCACAACTTAAAGCAAACATAAACAGATGTTAAAGTTCAGAGAAATGAGAACAGAATGGTAGAGGAATAAAAATTAAGTTATAAAAGAGTTTACTAGAAGAACCAATCAAGCTGGGAGTTTTAGCTTAGGGAAAACATGAATCTGAGGAGAGTTTAGTTCTGGACAGAATAGCTTTCTTCACATACCTAAAGGGCTTTCACAGGGAAGCAGGATTATCCTTGTTCTGTATAGTCTTGGGGAAGAACTAGAGTTTGCAGAGAAGCTACAAGGACATGTATTTCATCTTAAGTTAAGGAAGACTCAAATCAACAGCTGTGGAACGCAGTGTTCAGAAAGAATGAGTTTCCTGTTATTGAAGGAATTCAAGCTTAGCCTAAAGAACTTGGCAGAAGTTATTCAGCAGAAATGGAGAGAAAATGTAAACAAAAGACAAGTATGTGAATTAAATGACTTTTAAGATCCCTTGCAATGCTGAGATTCTATAATTCCTTTGATATTCTGATAGAAACAGCTAGTTTTGCAAAGATAGGAATATTTAAAATAAATATTCCAGGATGGGAACAAAGGAGACCGAAGGCTAGTAAGACAATAAAGAAGCTATTGCTGTAATTCAAGTGTAATTTACTGAAGCTATGAAAAAGATAAGAGGAATGATCCAAAAAACAAAGCAGAAACAAAATTAGGAGCAGTCAATAATGGATTTGAAAAAAATGCATGTACACATGAATAGAGCCAACTGATCTTTGACAAATAATCAAAGGCAATACAATGGGGCAAAAATAGTCTTTTCAAGAAAGTGGTGCTAGAACAATTGGATATCAACATGCAAAAAAAAAAAAAATTGATACAGACTTTATACCCTTCACAAAAATTAATGCAAAATCGCTCAAAGACCTAAATGTAAAATGCAAAACTACAAAACTAAATGTAAAATGCAAAAACTACAAAAGTATAAAACTTCTAGAAGATAAAGCATGACCTTGGGTCTAGATGACCTTGGGTATGGCAGTTCCTTTTTTTTTTTTTTTTTTTTTTGTGGTACGCAGGCCTCTTACTGCTGTGGCCTCTAGTTACGGAGCACAGGCTCCGGAGGCGCAGGCTCAGCGGCCATGGCTCACGGGCCCAGCCGCTCCGCGGCATGTGGGATCCTCCCAGACCGGGACACGAACCCGTGTCCCCTGCATCGGCAGGCGGACTCTCAACCACTGCGCCACCAGGGAAGCCCCTGGCAGTTCCTTTATAGATACAACACCAAAGGCAAAATCCATGAAAGAAAGAATTGATAAGCTGGACTTCATTAAAATAAAAAACTTCTGCTCTATTAAGAACAATGTCAAGAGAATGAGAACACAAGCCACAGAATGGGAGAAAATATTTACAAAAGACACAACTGATAAAGCATTATTATCCAAAATACACAAAGAATGGGACTTCCCTGGTGGCACAGTGGTTAAGAATCCAGCTGCCAATGCAGGGGACATGGGTTCGATCCCTAGTCCGAGAAGATCCCACATGCTGCAAAGCAACTCAGCCCATGCACCACAACTACTGAGCCTGCACTCTAGAGCCCGTGAGTCACAACTACTGAAGCCCACATGTCTAGAGCCCATGCTCCTCAATAAGAGAAGCTACCGCAATGAGAAGCCCACGCACAGCAACGAAGAGTAGCCCCCACTCACTGCAACTAGAGAAAGCCCGTGCGCAGCAACGAAGATCCAACGCAGCCAAAATAAAATGAATTTAACAAAAACAAACAAAAGAACCCAAAATACACAAAGAACTCTTAAAACTCAACAATAAGAAAACAACCCAATTAAAAAGTGGGCCAAAGACCTTACAGACACTTTACCAAATAAGATAAACAGATGGCAAATAAGCATATGAAAAGATGCTCTACATAATATGTCATCAGAGAAATGCAAATTAAAACAACAGTGAGATATCACTATACCTATTTGAGTGGCCAAAACCCAGAAGACTGACAACACTAAGTGCTGGTAAGGCTATGGAGCACTGGGATTCTCATTCATTGTTGGTGGGAAGGCAAAGTAGTACCGGCACTTTGGAAGACAGTTTGGCAGCTTCTTACGATCCTAAACATATTCTTTCCATTTGATCCAGCAATCGCTCTCCTTGGTGTTTACCCAAAGGCGTTGAAAACACATCTAAACTAAAACCTGCACACAGATGTTTACAGGAGCTTTATTCATAACTGCAAAACTTGGAAGCAACCACAATGTCCTTCAGTAGGTGAACGAATAAATAAACTGTGGAACATCCAGACAATGGAATATTATTCAGGACCAAAAAGGAATGAGGTATCAAGCAACAAAAAGACATGAAGAAACCTTAACTGCAAATTACTAATCCAAAAGGGCTACTATATGATATTCTGGGAAAGACAAAACTATGGACACAGTAAAAAGATCAGTGGTTGCCAGGGATGGGTGGGCGTGGCACAGAGTATGTTTAGGGCAGTGAAAATACTCTGTATGATACTATAATGATGGATACACATCATTATATATTTGTTCAGACTCAGAGAATGTACAACACCAAGAGTAAACTGTAAGGTAAACTGTGGACCTGTGTGTGATTATGACATGTCAAAGTAGGTTCATCAGTTGTAACAAAGGTACCACTTTGGTGGAGGATGGTGATAATGGGGGAGGCTGTGCATGTGTGGGAACAGGAAATCTCTGTCCTTTCCCCTCTATTTTCCTGTGAGCCTAAAACTGCTCTAAAAAAAAAAAGTCAATTAAAACATGCATACAAAGCAAAAATGATATGACTGATAAGGGATTAATATCCAACATAAACAAACAGTTCATACAACTCAACATCAAAAAAAAAAAAAGACAAGCCGACTGAAAAATGGGCAGAAGAACTGAATAGACATTTTTCCAAAGAGGAAATGCAGATGGCCAACAAGCACATGAAAAGATGCTCAACATAGCTAATCATCAGGGAAATGCAAATCAGAACCACAAAGAGGTATCACCTCACACCTGTCAGAATGGCTATCATCAAAAAGAACACAAATAACATGCTGGTGAGGATGTGAAGAAAAGGGAACCCTTGTACACTGTTGGTGGTAATGTAAATTGGTGCAGCTACTGTGGAAAACAGTATGGTGGTTTCTCAAAAAACTAAAAATAGAACTACCATATGACCCAGCAACTCCACTCCTGGGTATATATCCAAAAAAAACGAAAACACTAATTTAAAAAGATAAATGCACCCCAACATTCCTAGCAGCATTATTTACAACTGCCAAGATATGGAAGCAACCTAAGTGTCCATCAACAGATGAATGGATAAAGAAGATGTTGTATGTGTGTGTGTGTGTGTGTGTGTGTGTATGCACACACATACATACACAATGGAATACTACTCAGCCATAAAAAACAACGAAGTTTTGCCATTTGCAGCAACATGGATGGATTTGCAGAACATCATGCTAAGTGAAATCAGTCAGACTGAGAAAGGCAAATACTGTATGATATCACTTATATGTGGAATCTAAAAAATACAACTAGTGAATATAACAAAAAAGAAGCAGACTCACAGATATAGAGAACAAACTAGTGGTTACCAGTGGAGAGGGAGGGGAGGAGTAATACAGGGGCAGAGGAGTGGGAGGTACAAACTATTGGGTATAAGATAGGCTCAAAGATGTATTATACGACATGGGGAATATAGCCAATATTTTGTAATAACTGTAAACAGAAAATAACCTTTAAAACTGTAGTAAAAATGTGTAGAAAAATAAAAATAATAAAAAGTTAAAAAAAAAAAGCATGCAAAGCAAAGGAAAAAGGGGAGAAAACATGACTCCAAGGACCTAGAAAATAAAGGTAACTGGGAAGACAGAACTATTTGTGGGATGGGGAAAAAAATGTTTAATAAATGTAACAAAGTTTTGAACATTTCAAGAATTCACTTCAGTAAGAATTCTAATGGGAGATGGTGAAAGCATCTGGAGATACAGTCATACATTACATACATCTAAAAATCACCACTAAATGCTGGATAACCTTTTATAAGCCTCCGGAAAATAGTGAAGCTTATTCTAGAGAATGGGTAGTGTGGCTTCACATCCAAGTTGTGAAATCTAGAAAGGAAACCTAATAGTAAATCAACTCATTTAAAATGCTGAATCAAGAAGCCTAAAGAGCACCAGACTGGGAGTAAGGCAACCTGCATCCTAGCCCCTACTGTGACTCTAGCTTAAATAAATTGTTTACCCTCCTGGGGCCCCAAAATCCTCATCTATGAAATAAGAATGACATAAGCTTTTAAATAAGCTTTTCTCAAACTGGCGTTCCTTGAAACATTAATAGTTATATCTTTATGTCCGTATGTTTGTTAAGTAAGTTTAAGTAAATTTGGAAAATGTCAGACTAGATAATTTCTATGGTCTGCTGCTCTAACATGGTGTAATTCTGATCCAAATATATAGTTACCTTAATGAATTTAAATCTAATGTATATACAGATATACTATTTGCTTTTGATTATCTCATAGAGAGGAGTATCAAAGAATGTAAAATGGGTGACAATCCTTTTGAGAAAATTTCATACCTCGACAGTGGCGATTGAGAGCAGAAAGCAAAGAGTCTAATAACAAGAGGGACAAAAACTGAGAAAGGACTGGATAATTAACGTAATAAATGTAAATAATGCTTTTCATTCTGTTTGTCTATCCTTCTAAATGATCTTTTCCTTCAAATTCTTAGACAAGGTGCTAAGAACAGAATTACCCAACTACAGGTTCAACCCATTTGATTTTTTAAAAATTCATTTTTAGGCAAAATGGAGAAAAGGATTCAATATTTTGACTGTGGCAATAAACTATCATCTTTATGTTACACACAGTGTCTCACCTGGAGCCATTACTACATATAAGACAAATATGAATTTTGAATCGCTGAGTTCTATATCATTTAGTATGACATATGGTCAGCCTTCTGTAGCCAGATAAAGAAAGATCAGACTACAGAGAATTTTTAACACAATAAAGTGGGTCTTCCTATCTCCCTTTTTCTAAGCTTTCACAGCTACAGTTGGTTGCCTAAATGAAGGGTTATGTTCTGGGCAGTTTTTTGCTAACATTATTGTTAATTCTTTCTTCCACTTCCCTTCCTACAACAACCTATTCTCTATAGTGTCCATCAAGATGGTTGTTGTTTTTCTAAGTCAGTATACCACATACAAGAAGAAACTGATGAGATTTATAAAAGGAAGTGATAGAGCATTTATCAGCTCTCCTCTGATGGAATGTGATAAAAAGTAAATATAAATCAGCCAAAGTATGAGTTCACAAACAAAGAAAACATATTTCTAGGTGTTCCCTTGACTACCTTATCAACAAACACTGTTCAAAATAGGTAATTACAAAATAGCATATGAGGATAATCTAAGGCATAAATTATTTTGAACAGCAACAAAAGTTTAAGATAAGGATTTGATTAAAGGGAATAGATTAAATATTTTTGCCTTTCATAAAATTACTTTTTGGCAATATAATCATACCAACCACCATCTACATAGTACCTTGCTCACTGTGAACACTATGTTAGAAAATTTATACACATTAATGCTATACTGACAATAAACATACAAAGTAAATAATTTTGCAGGTGAAGGTACCAAGACTCAGAGAGTCTAGGGCCCAGGGCCCTTAAATATTAAAAGGCCCAGGACCATACAAGTGACAAGTGGTAATGGTAGACTCAAAGCGAGCCTTGTTTTGGCATACCCAAGAGCCTTCTTACTGCTGAGGAAGAGATGCTAATTTACCAGTACAGGGCTTATCGGGATACAATTTTGCTAATACTATTTATCTTAAAAAAAAAAAGTTATCTACCTGTTCTTTCTTGGAAAAAAGCTCATGACACACTATTAAGTAGAGAAAAAAGTTACAGAAAAATGACTAGTATGATCCTATCTAAACAGAAAAATAACCTATACATGAGTACAGACAATCAAAAATACATATGTGTATAAATGCCTAAGCAAAATACTTTCCCCCTTCTTATTTCTGTAGTCTAGTTCCATCTGGGGCCAATAAAAGAGGTCTTTCCTAGATTAAGAAGGAATCTCAGGGGATCAATGTAGATTTAGTAACTTTTTTTTTTTTTTTTTTTTTTTTAGTAACTTTTTAAAGACATGGCTCAAGTCTTTACTCCTTGAGTAAAGTGCATCAGCAGTGCATCTGCTGCTTCCTCATATTGCCTACTTTGTTAATTTGGTTCACAATGTGCCTTATACTTTACACAACACTGCTCTGCGGGACTTCCCTGGTGGTCCAGTGGTAAAGAATCCACCTTACAATGCAGGGGATGCAGGTTCGATCCCTGGTCGGGTAACTAAGATCCCACGTGCCGCAGGGCAACTAAGCCCACGCAACACAATTACTGAGCTCATGGTCCTCAACTAGGGAGCCCGCGTGCAGCAAATTACAGAGCCCATGCGCTCTGGAGCCTGCACAACACAACTAGAGAGAGAAAACCCACACGCCACAACTAGAGAGAAGCCCGCGCGCCGCAGTGAACGATCCTATATGCCTCAACGAAGATCCCATGTGCCGCAACTAAGACCCATCGCCAAAAATAAATAAATAATAAATAAATCTTAAAAAAAAATACTGCTCTGGGATGTGCAAATATAGTGTTAGTCCCAAATACACTGTAAGCATCTTGAGGGCAGGACTTGGGTCTAACCAACTAAAGTGTTCCACAACTGAGATTAATCAAGTTCTCGGCGTTTATTCTTTTCCTGAAAATTTATACTATGAGCCAGGCACCAGCACAGGAGCAGAACATACACTACTAACCAAATAAACAAGGTCTCTTCCTTACTGAATTTATATTATGCTTGTGGGGGGTAGGGGCATGCAGGGGGCTGGAATATATGTAATAAGCAATTATGCTACAAGGTAATAATGCATAAAAGAACACATGGAATTACTGGAACACCTAGGAGGACACTAAAGTCAAAGCATTCTGAAAAAAGTGAGATCAAAGCTGAGGCCTAAAGGATAAACAGAAGTTGGATAAAAAGATGGTGAAAAAGTATCCTCGGATATAGAGGTAAGGAACAGTAGCATGGCAAATTAGACGAACTGAAAATAGCACAGGTTGGCTGGAACCCAGAGCATGGGAGAGGGGGCAGAGGCTGAAAGAAAGGGTGGGAAAGTCTGGCAGGGGGCAGACCACATAGGGCTTGTAAGCCATGGATGGAGTTAAGGAGAGCTACTAAAGAGTTTTAACCAGTGGAGTGACAGGATCAGACTTGCCTTTTTATAAAAATCGCTCCAGTTACAGTGTGGAGAATGGATTAGGGAAGGGCAAGGCTGAAGGCTTAAGGAGCAATTCAGGCAAGAGATAATGGTGGCCTGAAGGAAGGCAGTGGCGGGGGAGATGGAGAGAACTGGACAGATTTGAGATTCTGAGAAGACTGCAGCACTGACAGGAAATGGGAGGTGAGGGAAAGAGACGAGTTAAAGAGGGTGCCCAGATTCTCAGCTAGAGCATCGCCTGAGCTAGAAAACAGAAGTATGTTTAGGGAGGATGGAGGGGGCAGTTGAATGAGTTTGACTGTGAATTTACTGTATGATCATGAGATAGCCAAGAGGTTATGCTGCTAAGAGCTCTAAGTTAAGACTGTGATGGAATATGCATATTTGAGAGTTAATGGCATAAAGACACTAATTTAACCTGCGGAAATGGATGTGATCAATTTGGGGGAGAACAATTACAGAGTGAGGAAAAGAGTAGCTCTAAGACAGACTCCTGAGGAACTCCACTGTAAAGGACACAAAAGAGACTGAGAAGGGACACCCAGAGAGGTAAAAGGAAGATCAGAAATCCTTGGAGGGAGAAAAATCAAGTAATGAGATTATTTCAAGAAAGAGTGTTCCACAGTGTGTTTCTTAAATGTGTGTAGACTGACTGAAGCTCTCCTTCAGTAAAAGTAAATATCAGCAATTCTTCCTTCTATCCTCAATTCAGCTTCCAGCTTCTTTTTGTGGTGATGAAAATATGTGCAATGATTATTCTCCACTCCCCCCAAATGAGGTCCTCCTGATTTTATTTCTAACATTTCCTCACTGAGACATGAGTCTCACCTCCAATTCTGTCACCACAGTAAATAATGACCAAACTCTGCCAATTTCATCTTTGTAATTGTTTTCACATCTTTTCTTCCCTTTCCATTCCCACTGTCACCGCCCTAATCCAGGTTCTAAGTACCATACAACTGGACAATTATGGTCTACTGGTCTCCCACTATTCCATCTTTCACTTCCTCTCTAGAGCAATGCTTTTCACATAGAATAACCATATTAATTATTTAAAATATTAACTTTAATTGCTTTATGCCACTGCTGAAAATTCCCCAATGATTTCCCATTATAATTGTTCACAAATTTCATTCATTTAGCAAATATTTATGTAGGGTAGTACTTCTCAAACTACCTATGCTAAGGTCCTGTTGTTTTTCTTTTTCTTTGAAGTTTTCAATCCATTGCAGACCAATATTGTAAAATGCAATAAAAAACGTTGTGGTAATGTTAAATTCCTAAAAAAAGTTTCTAAATTCTTGTTTTCAATTTTGGTATTTATCTTATCGTGGACTGGTAACAACAGTTCATGGTCCAGCAGTGATCTGTAGACCATATTCCAAACAGCCCCAGTGTTGATAATACATGGATAAAAAGACATTACAGTTCTGCCTTCAATGCATGCACTCAATGCAGGGCAATTTTGCAATTCAGGGGAGACATTTTTGATTGTCACACAGGAAGAAGGAGGGAACTACTGGCATTGAGTGAATAGAGCCCAGAGATGCTGCTAAACATCCTATAATGAACAGGATATACCCCCTCCAACAAAGAATTATCCAGCCTAAAATGTCAAAAATGTCAAGGTTGAGAAACTCTGCTTTACAAGTGTAATGCAAATGAATAATTAGAAGACATTAAGAACAGAGCTATACACCCGAGAACTTGCAGTGTGTTTCACTGGCATAGTTTCACCCATTGTTGGAGCCCATTGGGCTGGCCAGCCTCCTGCCTCTCCACCAGTGTGTCACGCATTCCTTCCGCATCTACCTACTTGAAAGCATCCCTCCGTGATGAGGATGGGGTGGTGGTCCACAGAGTCCAGTGCCAAGAGGGAAAACCGTGTGGCTGACAGGGTCTTGGTGCTCTGGCCGGGTGTCAGGCCTGAGCCTCTGAGGTGGGAGAGCCGAGTTCAGGACATTGGACCACCAGAGACCTCCCAGCCCCATGTAATATCAATCAGCGAGAGCTCTCCCAGAGATCTCCATTTCAACTCTAAGACCCAGCTCCACTCAACAACCAGCAAGCTCCAGTGCTGGACGCCCCATGCCAAACCATTAGCAGGACAGGAACACAACCCCACCCATTAGCAGAGAGGCTGCCTAAAATCATAATAAGTTCACAGACACCCCAAAATACACCACCAGATGCAGTCCTGCCCACCAGAAAGACAAGATCCAGCCTCATCTACCAGAACACAGGCATCAGTCCCCTCCACCAGGAAGCCTACACAACCCACTGAACCAACCTTACCCACTGGGGGCAGACACCAAATACAACAGGAACTACGAATCTGCAGCCTGTGAAAAGGAGACCCCAAACACAGTATGTTAAGCAAAATGAGAAGACAGAGAAATACACAGCAGATAAAGGAGCAACGTAAAAACCCACTACACCAAACAAATGAAGAGGAAATAGGCAGTCTACCTGAAAAAGAATTCAGGGTAATGATAGTAAAGATGATCCAAAATCTTGGAAACAGAATGGAGAAAATACAAGAAACGTTTAACAAGGACCTAGAAGAACTAAAGAGCAAACAATGATGAACAACACAATAAGTTCTCTAGAAAGAATCAATAGCAGAATAACTGAGGCAGAAGAACAGATAAGTGACCTGGAAGATAAAATAGTGGAAATAACTACCACAGAGCAGAATAAAGATAAAAGAATGATAAGAATTGAGGACAGTCTCAGAGACCTCTGGGACAACATTAAACTCACCAACATTCGAGTTATAGGGGTCCCAGAAGAAAAAGAGAAAAAGAAAGGGACTGAGAAAAAATTTGAAGAGATTATAGTTGAAAACTTCCCTAATACAGGAAAGGAAATAGTCAATCAAGTCCAGGAAGCACAGAGAGTTCCATACAGGATAAATCCAAGGAGAAACACGCCAACACATATTAATCAAACTATCAAAAATTAAATACAAAGAAAAAATATTAAAAGCAGCAAGGGAAAAGCAACAATGACATACAAGGGAATCCCCATAAGGTTAACAGCTAATCTTTCAGCAGAAACTCTGCAAGTGGCAGGACATATTTAAAGTGATGAAAGGGACAAACCTACAACCAAGATTACTCTACCCAGCAAGGATCTCATTCAGATTCAATGGAGAAACTAAAACCTTTACAGACAAGCAAAAGCTAAGAGAATCCAGCACCACCAAACCAGCTTTACAACAAATGCTAAAGGAACTTCTCTAGACAGGAAACAGAAGAGAAAGAAAAGACCTACAATAACAAATGCAAAACAATTAAGAAAATGATAATAGGAACATACATATCAATAGTTACCTTAAATGTAAATGGATTAAATGCTCCAACCAAAAGACAGAGACTGGCTGAATGGATACAAAAACAAGACCCTTATATATGCTGTCTACAAAAGACCCACGTCAGACCTATGGACACACGCAGACTGAAAGTGAGGGGACAGAAAAAGATATTCCATGAAAATGGAAATCAAAAGAAAGCTGGAGTAGCAATATTCATATCAGATAAAATAGACTTTAAAATAAAGAATGTTACAAGAGACAAGGAAGGACACTAAATAATGATCAAGGGATCAATCCAAGAAGCAGATATAACAATTGTAAATATTTATGCACCCAAAACAGGAACACCTCAATACATAAGGCAACTGCTAACAGCTAAAAAAGAGGAAATCGACAGTAACACAATAACAGTGGGGGACTTTAACATCTCACTTATACCAATGGACAGATCATCCAGACAGAAAATGAATAAGGAAACACAAGCTTTAAATGACACAACAGAGCAGATAGATTTAATTGATATTTATAGCACATTCCACCCAAAAGTGGCGGAATACACTTTCTTATCAAGTGCACATGGAACATTCTCCAGGACAGATCACATCTTGGGTCACAAATCAAGCCTCGGTAAATTTAAGAAAACTGAAATCATATCAGGCATCTCAACGCTATAAGATTCGAAATCAATTACAGGGTAAAAGAATGAAAAAAACACAAACACATGGAGGCTAAACAATACGTTACTAAACAACCAAGAGATCACTGAAGAAATCAAAGAGGAAATCAAAAAATACCTAAAGACAAATTACAACGAAAATACGACAATCCAAAACCTATGGTATGCACTAAAAGCAGTTCTAAGAGGGAAGTTTATAGCAATACAAGCCTACCTCAAGAAACAAGAAAAATCTCAAATAAACAATCTAACCTTACACCTAAAGGAACTAGATACCTAAAGGAACTAGGGAAAGAAGAACAAACAAAACCCAAAGTTAGCAGAACGAAAGAAATCATAAAGATCAGAGCAGAAAGAAATGAAATAGAAACAAAGAAAACGATAGCAAAGATCAATAAAACTAAAAGCTGGTTCTTTGAGAAGATAAACAAAATTGATAAACCATTAGCCAGACTCATCAAGAAAAAGAGGGAGAGGACTCAAATCAATAAAATTAGAAATGAAAAAGGAGAAGTTAGAACGGACACTACAGAAATACAAAGCATCATAAGAGAATACAACAAGCAATTCTATGCCAATAAAATGAACCACCTGGAAGAATGGACAAGTTCTTAGAAAGGTATAACCTTCCAAGACTGAACCAGGAAGAAACAGAAAATATGAACAGACCAATTACAAGTAATGAAATTGAAACTGTGATTAAAAATCCTCCAACAAACAAAAGTCCAGGACCAGATGGCTTCATAGGTGAATTCTATCAAACCTTTAGAGAAGACCTAACACCCATCCTTCTCAAACTCTTCCAAAAAATTGCAGAGGAAGGAACACTCCCAAACTCATTCTATAAGACCACCATCACCCTGATACCAAAACCAGACAAATATACTACAAAAAAAGAAAATTACAGGCCAATATCACTGATGAATATAGATGCTAAAATCCTCAACAAAATACTAGCAAACAGAATCCAACAACACATTAAAAGGATCATGCACCATGATCAATTGGGATTTATCCCAGGGATGCAAGGATTCTTCAATATACAAAAACCAATCAACCAACCATATTAGCAAATTCAAGGATAAAAACCATATGATCATCTCAATAGATGCAGAAAAAGCTTTTGACAAAATTCAACACCCATTTATGATAAAAACTCTCCAGAAAGTGGGCAGAGAGGGAACCTACCTCAACATGATAAAGGCCATATACGACAAACCCACAGCAAACTTCGTTCTCAATGGTGAAAAACTGAATGCATTTCCTCTAAGATCAGGAACAAGACAAGGATGTCCACTATTGCCACTATTACTCAACATAGTTTAGGAAGTCCTAGTGACGGCAATCAGAGAAGAAAAAGAAATAAAAGGAATACAAATTGGAAAAGAAGAAGTAAAACTGTCACTGTTTGCAGATGCCATGATACTATACATAGAGAATCCTAAAGATGCCACCAGAAAACTACTAGAGCTAATCAATGAATTTGGTAAAGTTACAGGATACAAAATTAATGCACAGAAATCTCTTGCATTCCCATACACTAACAACAAAAGGTCAGAAAGAGAAATTAAGGAAACAATCCCAGTCACCACTGCAACAAAAAGAATAAAATACCTATGACACAAACAGATGGAGAGATATACCATGTTCTTGGATTGGAAGAATCAATACTGTGAAAATGACTATACTACCCAAAGCAATCTACAGATTCAATGCAATTGCTATAAAATTACCAGTGGCATTTTTTACAGAACTAAAACAGAAAATCTTAAAATTTGTATGGAGACACAAAAGACCCCGAACAGCCAAAGCAGTCTTGAGGGAAAAAAACGGAGCTGGAGGAATCAGACTCCCTGACTTCAGACTATACTACAAAGCTACAGTAATCAAGACAATATGGTACTGGCACAAAAACAGAAATATAGATCAATGGAACAGGATAGAAAGCCCAGAGATAAATCCACGCACCTATGGTCAACTAATCTATGACAAAGGAGGCAAGGATATACAATGGAGAAAAGACAGTCTCTTCAATACATGGTGCTGGGAAAACTGGACAGCTACATGTAAAAGAATGAAATTAGAACACTCCCTAACACCATACACAAAAATAAACTCAAAATGGGTTAGACACCTAAATGTAAGACCGGACACTGTAAAACTCTTAGAGGAAAACATAGGAAGAACGCTCTTTGACATAAATCACAGCAAGATCTTTTTTGATCCACTTCCTAGAGGAATGGAAATAAAAACAAAAATAAACAAATGGGACTGAATGAAACTTAAAAGCTTTTGCACAGCAAAGGAAACTACAAACAAGACGAAAAGACAACACTCAGAATGGGAGAAAATATTTGCAAATGAATCAACGGACAAAGGATTAATCTCCAAAATATATAAACAGCTCATGCAGCTCAACATTAAAAAAACAAACAACCCAATCCAAAAATGGGCAGAAGACCTAAATAGACATTTCTCCAAAGAAAAAATACAGATGGCCTAGAAGCACATGAAAAGCTGCTCAACGTCACTAAATATTAGAGAAATTCAAATCAAAACTACAATGAGGTATCACCTCACACCAGTTAGAATGGGCATCATCAGAAAATCTACAAACAAATGCTGGAGAGGGTGTGGAGAAAAGGGAACCCTCTTGCACTGCTGGTGGGAATGTAAATTGATACAGCCACTGTGGAGAGTAGTATGGAGGTTCCTTAAAAAACGAAAAATAGAATTACCATATGACCTAGCAATCCCACTACTGGGCATATACCCAGAGAAAACCATAATTCAAAAAGACACATGCACCCCAATTTTCCTTACAGCACTATTTACAATAGCCAGGTCTAAATGCCCACTGACAGACGAATGGATAAAGAAGATGTGGTACATATATACAATGGACTATTACTCAGCCATAAAAAGGAACGAAATTGGGTCATGTGTAGAGACGTGGATGGATCTAGAGACTGTCATACAGAGTAAAGTAAGTCAGAAAGAGAAAAACACATATTGTATATTAACGTGTATATCTGTAACCTAGAAAAATGGTCCAGGTGAACTGGTTTGCAGGGCAGAAATAGAGACACAGATGTTGAGAAGAAACATATGGACACCAAGGGGGAAAGCGGGGGCTGGGGTGGTGGTGGTGGGATGAATTGGGAGATTGGGATTGACATGTATACAGTGATGTGTATAAAATAGACAACTAATAAGAACCTGCTGTATAAAAAATAAATAAATTTTTTTTAAAAAAAGGAATCCTAATTGAGACAGTTTGTCCACTCAAATTTTAAAACCCAAACAGATAAAGAGATCTTTATGCTTTCAGTCAATACCCTCACTGCCTTGAGAGAAATCTGAGATTTTATAAAATACCTCTACTCTTAAAAAGAAAAAAGGGAAGAAGGAGGGGTTGGGGGGAAGGGGGAGAAGCAGGAGGGGGAAAAAGAAGAGGAGGAGAAGGAGATGAAAAGGAGGAGGACAAAGAGGAAGGAGGAGGAGGTAGTTTAACTCTTTAGCAGAGGAAGAGAGGCCAGAGAAGTTTAAACAGTTGTCTGATATCTAAATGCAAAGGTCAGATTTCTGTAGTTATTAACTATCTCTATATATTAATTATCTCTATATACTTAATATGTAGAATTCTACCAGATCACTAAAGTACTGGATAATTTCTGAGTTCGAAGGCTGTCATTTATAAGTGCATATAGGAAATGGTAGGGGGTGAGGCCAGACCTATAGAGCTTCAGTGTTTTAATAATTCCTCCCTTCCTTTTCACCCCCAAACCTATTTTGTCTAAGTTCTCACAACCTTTACATACATGGAAAGCTTTGTAAATTTCCTTGAGAATTAATTCAGGGAGAAAGGCAAACATGGAACATATGTACTCATCATAGGATATTCTCTGACATAAAATTCAAGGCTTTATTGACTACTTGATTCTTAGATCTCTTCAATATCTGGAGAGGCAGTTCAGAATATAGACCCTGGAACCAGACATCCTGATTTCCAAACCCAGTTCTGCCAATCACTAGTTGTACAAACTTAGTAAGTCATTTCCTTTTCCTCTTTTTCTCCTGGTTCCTGGACCAGGAGAACCAAGTTCTAGTCCTAGTTCTGCCTGTGACTTGCTTAGTGACCTTGGGGCACAGTTTCTGCATCTGTACAGAGAAGGAGTCAGGGGACTGTAGTAGATCAGTTCTCAACCAAGGGTGATTTTGCCCCCAGGGGATGTTTGACAATGTCTGGAGATACTTCTGGTTGTCACCACTAGGGGTGAGATGGGGAGTGTTACTTGGCATATAGTGGGTAGAGGCCAGTGATGCTGCTAAACATCCTACAGTGCAAAGGACAGCCAGCACCCCATGACAATTATCCGGCTCAAAATGTCAGTGGTGTCACAGTTGCAAAACCCTTGGCTCCAGCTCCCTCAAAGACCACCTCAGAGGTCCCCAATAAGTGGGGCTGAGAAAGCCCATTTTAACGGTTTTATGTTATGGGCTTTCCTGAGAAAAGAACAATGTAAGAGTTAACAGCATGGGACTTTCCTGGTGGTCCAGTGGCTAAGACTCTGGGCTCCCAACGTAGGGGGCCCAGGTTTGACCCCTGGTCAGGGAACTAGATCCCACATGCCGCACCTAAAGATCCCTCATGCCGAAATGCAGATCCCACATGCCGCAACTAAGACCCGGCACAGCCAAATAAATAAATAGAAAAAAAAAAAAGAGTTAACGGCATGGACTCTGAGGCCAGACTGCCTGAGTTCAAATGTGACTCCACCACTTACTAGCTATATGTCTTGGACCAATTACTCAACCTTTCTGACACTCAGTTTCCTTCTCCATAAAATGGGGACAATATAGTATCTACCTCATAAGGTTGTTGTGAGGATTAAGTAAGTTAATATATGTAAAGCATTTAGAAGGGTGCTGGCCCTATATAGGTATTAGCTAACATCATCATCACCACCTAAATATGGGGATAAAATGGAAAAAAACACCAACCATTTCACTTTAGGAGTCACATGAGTTAGGTTCCTCAGTGGAAAGGTTTTGAAGGCTGAACAAATTCAAGCACAGTTCCTCACACTGTCAGAAACTCTGCTCTCCCTCCTTCCCATCTCCCACTCTTTCCTCTCTAATGCTTTCGCGGCTGCTTAAGCACTCAGATGCAAATGTTCTCACGGTTTGGAGGCAATACAAACTACTTGTACCCATTCTATAATGCAAAAAGTAATTGGAGGAGGTAGTTTGTTACACACCAAGAAATTGTTTTTATCTTTTAGTAGAAAAGGACAGGCACGTCTGCCTATGCTCTGTAAGGAGCTGCAATTAAAGCGCTCGGGATCCAGGCCTCACCCTCTTCTCCACTGAAACCTCATAAAAGGAGTGGGTCATATCCGTCCCCCTGCTCCTTTGCTGTGCTGTCAGGGGAGCCGCCACAAGACAGAAACAGCCTGTGATAGTACCTTTTTGTTTGTTTTTTAATTACACAAGTAGAAATATAATATCCCAGTTAAACATTCAGAGAAGGGGTACACAGAGTGAAAGAACAAAAATCTCCCTCTATGTCCATCCTAAATTCCCTTTCACAGAAGTAAACAATTTTTTCAATTTAATGTGAGTCCATATGGACTTCTGTAATGCATTTGCTTCAGATTTTTTAAATTACTAAAACATATCTGTACATTTAGAGCTATACCATTTTAAGATTCGCCTCCCTCTATTTCATAATGAGGATGGGAGGATGCCGCATAGTTTATTTAATCATTTCCTTACTGGTGGACATTTAGGTAAAAACTTAGACTTCAACTTCATAGTGACCCGATTATTGATTTATAAGTAACTCAACTGTAGTTGCCAGCAAATCTAATCCATTGGTGATTCTACAGAGAGCTCTGCCTCCCCAAAAGAAAGAAATCACTCTAAAAGTCTGTTTATAAATAAAAAATGCCAACTGAATTTACATATAATTTGACTCTGAGATATAAGCACAACTACATTATTTCTATTCAAATGTAAGTAAATTTAACCTGAAAAATTAAAACCAATGGAAAAATTAATTCAAGGTTAAATTTTTCAGCTTATTAAAAGGCACCCATAGTATTTTTAGGTTGTCTGCTTTATTTCTATATCCTGCTCTAGAGATTCTGGAAATCACATGATCATAAGGCCATTTTCTTCTTCTAATTAAAAAAAAAAAAAAAAGATAAATTCCCCAACCTGAGTTAGAATTAGTAAATTATTACATTCTTCATATTCAAGTATCATCTATAAGTACTCTGTGGAAAAGCAGAAAGGGTAAGTTTTGCATCTCTGACTAGTGAGCAATTGCTTTCTTTTCCTTTCTTAATAAATTACAGGCAGACTTGAACAGATGTCAGGTTGGCATTCAAAACCTAAAATATAGCTGAAAAGCAAGTTATGACTAATACAAGGAAAAAAGATGAATGTCAGGAAGCTTCATTTTTTTTTTTTTTTTTTTTTTCAAATTTCAGATAAGCTCTTTAGCCTTAGGGTTCCTTTTACAGAGCCCTGGAGTTCGGTAAGATGTCTTAACCACCATGTAAATTGCAATCTCTCCTCATGAGTTGGGGGTGTGAAAATGCATTTTAAGAGTGTCAGTGTTTATGTTAATCTTAGCAAGAACTCCCTCTCTCCCAAATATGGCATGTACAAAACCGTAGTGCCCTTTCTTCCACTGTATTTTATTTGCACTGTTCTTAGCATGTGAAAGATGTCTGCATGTGACTGAAAGGCTCCTTATCTTCTCCGCAGCTCTACTCACAGAGTAACTGCAGTTTCACTTGTGATATCAGAAATGAGTTGCTTTCCTCTAGAATTTCAAAAGAAACCTTAAAAATACAGATTGAAAATGGGCTTAGAGAGGGAGGCACAAAAAGGGGGACCAAAAAGAACAGTGTCAGTTTCAAAGAAAGGGCATACAAAACTCTAACCAGTGGCTTTCCTCCCCACTGGGCAGCCTGCAATATCTACAAGGTACAGGTCCACCCAAAGACAGGACAAGGCTTGAGGCCTTTAAGTCTCTACACTCTTTTCCTTTCAGCTCTAATACAGATAACTTCTGCCAAAGCCCCTTTCCTTGGATACATGTGAACCTAGTCCTAAAATTATATTACAATTCTTTAATTCTTTAACAATTATTTCACTGTTCTTTGAAAAAAAATTGTTACTGTTGTTTTGCTCTGACATTTATAGTTTAGAGGTAATTGCCAGGGATGCCAAAAAATGAAGTTTCTCTGTGGAAACTATCTTTTCCAACAAAAGAGCTACAATGAGAACTGAGGTAATCAATTATTTATCCAGAGCACTATGCACAAAACTGCACACAAGGGAATAAGCGTGGTCAACGTCTGAAGAGGAGTACATGCATATGCCATCGACACCTGGGTGCACCCCAGGACTGCTGAGTTTATTCACCCATACTTCCAGATGCTGGTTTTTGATGCCCACATTTCTATCCTGGGACCCAAAAGGTACTTCTATATTATCCCACAAAGGATTTAAGGTCTTTCCTAACTTAACGGCTATCATTGTAGGCATTAGAGGATATTCTAACTAAATTGCTGAGGGTATCTGCTAAGTGCAAGGTTTAGGTCTAGTTTTCCTTGCTAATGCTTTCATGTGCTTTCAAGGAAGAGCTGCCCCATGTGGGTTTGGGTGAGTCCAACTGCTCCAGACAAAGAAAAAGTTACACTGATTAAATACTTACACTGATTAAAACAAGAACAACAAAAGTCTAAACTGATATCCCCCCAAAGTAATCCCTTTTCATACTTCTGCATATGACCTTTCTTCCATTCTCTATAGGGCTGGCTGTATGTGACTTCTTCTTTTCCCTTTTAAGGCCTTCCTTGACTTTAATTCTATAAAAATGTTACAACAAAAACAGGAAGTACTTGAATGCATTTCAAGAGAGAAACTAACATTTTGGAAACTCTAGGACACTTATTTCATGGGTATTACCTCATCTGATCCCTATATTTTCTGCATAAATGTGTGCCTCTGGTTAGTCCTTTAGTCTCTCTGTATCTCACTGGCAACATTCTGTATTACCTAAGGTATATTTGCAGTTTTCAAAAGCAACATGAAGTTTTTCAAGCAAAAGGAAAGAACTATATTACTTACAATTCTCAGTCTCATAAACACAATGACAGAAGATAATTCTAAATTTATCACTTTGTGAACTTGAAACTTTGATATATAGGCAAAAAGATTCATTTAGTTAAGATTCCTGTTTACAAAGTAGACATAACTCTAGACTCCATGGTAAAAACAATGATTTGGTCTCAAGCCAAAAGTAAAAATGTTCTCTGCTTAAACAAAATAAAATAGTCCCATAACCTATGTTAATTATTCTTTTCTAATCCCTATTTTTTTTCCATTTGAATTGATTTAACCAATCATATCCAGTGTCCAGTGAGATCTCACAACCATATAGGTTGACGATTTAGTTAACAGAGAGAATGAGGAAAAAAATTAGCCAATTTTGTTTCCACCCGCCAGGGTAAAAGAATACAGGATATATATAAAAAAGGACACATGTAATGTCATTTTATTTATTTATTTATTTTTAATTAATTAATTTATTTTTGGCTGTGTTGGGTCTTCGTTGCTGCGCGCAGGCTTTCTCTATTTGCAGCGAGTGGGGGCTACTCTTCGTTGCGGTGCACGGGCTTCTCACTGCGGTGGCTTCTCTTGCTGCAGAGCACGGGCTCTAGGTGTACGGGATTCAGTAGTTGCGGCACACGGGCTTAGTTGCTCCGTGGCATGTGGGATCTTCCCGGACCAGGGATCGAACCCGTGTCCCCTGCATTGGCAGGCGGATTCTTAACCACTGCGCCACCAGGGAAGTCCCTGTAATGTCATTTTAAATTAAATGTAGCAATCTGTTCTTTTATATACCTTCATCAAAGCCCAATGAGAACTTTAAAATCACACTGCACTTAGAAGGCAATGAAATATTCTATTATGTAATTCCCCCAAAATTCAAACGAAAAAAGAACATTCTATTGGAAAATAAGGAATGATACATGCACAGCAAGAGAATTATTTTTCAGCCATTTTACCATAAAATAAAGTAGCATAAGGACACTGAGAATCTTAATTCAGAATAAAGAAAAAAATGTCTTTCAGTTCAGCTCAAAAGCCAATGTACCTTTAGACTTAATGTCTTTTAAATCAAATTGATAACACAAGCTTCTGGATAGCAAAATGCCATAAAGCAAAAAAAATTTACTACATTAAAATAAGAACTCATTTATGCCTAACTAAGTCAGTATAAAAGTATTAGAAAAGTAAATCCATAAAAAAAGGTTCTGGGGATTTCCCTGGTGGTGCAGTGGTTGGGAGTCTGCCTGCCAGTGCAGGGGACACGGGTTCGAGCCCTGGCCTGGGAAGATCCCACATGCCGCAGAGCAGCTGAGCCCATGTGGCACAACTACTGAGCCTGCGCTCTAGAGCCCGTGAGCCACAACTACGGAGCCCACGTGCCACAACTACTGAAGCCCGTGCAGCTGGAGCCTGTGCTCCACAATAAGAGAAGCCAATGCAACAAGAAGCCCACGCACTGCAACTAGAGAAAGCCCAAGCACAGCAACGAAGACCCAATGCAGCTATAAATAAATAAATAAATAAATAAAATATAGTAATTCTTTGTTTGCCTAAAATAAGTTAATGGTTAATGTTCCAATTAAATAAAAGATTTATTTAAAAAAAAGGTTCTGGGTATTAGTACTCACCAACAAAACTGAAATTCAAGGTCCTTGGTCAAAAAGCACATTAACAACAACAAAAAGCATACTATATAATTCAACTAATTTCAATATGGATTGCAAAAACAGATTAAAGTCACTCAGAAATCCCAAATCTGTTTTTTTTTTTTTTTTTGCGGTACGTGGGCCTCTCACTGTTGTGGCCTCTCCCATCGTGGAGCACAGGCTCCGGACGCACAGGCTCAGTGGCCATGGCTCACGGGCCCGGCCACTCCGCGGCATGTGGGATCTTCCCAGACCGGGGCACGAACCCGTGTCCCCTGCATCGGCAGGCGGACTTTCAACCATGCGCCACCAGGGAAGCCCCCAAACCTGTTTTGATTTAATTTCAAACTCTTCAACAGCTGGCAGAGTCACAAATTGACTGAAATGAGTTTACTCCTTTACGTGTTATCTCCTCAACCTCAGACAGAGGCCCTAATGAGCAGGGTTTGGATAATGCACAAACAGGAAACTAGTATCTGAATAACTGAATCCTCAAAAGTTTCTAAACCGTGAGAAAATACTTATACTATAATTAAAAGATATAACTTATAGAGGCAGTAATTTTTCTACTTGTTGGCTAAAGAGTATACGTGCTCAAAGAAACAATCATTAGACTATTTCTATATGGGGCTCAGGCTTGAAAACTAGTAAAAATATTCCACAAGAATAACTTAGAACATTTGGAATTACCCTTTAATCTCTGCTTATACCCCAAGTATACTTAAACAATATTTCCATGTCTTTATTTAAAAGTTTTATGGATTTATTGTGCCTCAAAATACACATTACCAAGATAGTGAACTACCATACTTTTAACTATTTTCCAAATTAAAATTCTGTTTTTTATGGACTTGGCCTTTGTATCTTTCAGATAAAAAAGTATGCTATTGCCATTTCAAGGTGTATAAAACTCAGGTGATGAGGGTCTCTGTCATTTTCTCTTAATCCAAATCCAAACTCGACCTTTAGCCAGTGAACAGGTGTGTGCTGTGCCTGTAATTTATCAGAGTGAGCAACCAGGCAGAAAAGCTACCAACAATAGGAGGTTGATAGAACCAAGCACTTAGTGCCTGGAAAGCAGTTCTTATCCCCACCATGATGAATGTACTTTTGTCTCCCAGTAGCAATTTAAAGATAAAGAATGATGGAGGTGAAGGGAGTAATACATTTGTATTCCTTCAGTTTTTCTGGATACTGTTTTTAATACTAATAGTCTTCCAGAAGCTGTTATGTTATAAATTCCTTTCTCAGATATTCTGTTGCTCACATTCCAATCCAACCTATGATATGGATATGAAAACAGTCATGACAGCATTTCCACCAGGGCAAATAAAGCCATTTCACACACACAGATAAATTAAATAAACCTTCAAGAAAAAAGTGATAAATGACTAGTGCATTTCTTTGTATGCAACATGGAAATTCCAATGTCTATCCTGCATCTGTCCTTTTGCACAAATTTAAAACATGTCAAGTATCCATTTACTAGGTAGGAAGATGCACCAACTGGGTAATAAAACAGTACAATAAGAAGAAGCAACAGCTAATATTAGAACAATGCCCATAGTCTAATCGGTAATGACTATTCAGCAGGGTAAATCTGACCTCTAGTGAATCTTTACAGTCAGATGAAATCTCTAAATATGACCTATTAAAAGATTCATAAATATATAAATAAAATGAAATGTATAAATATGTCCTATAGAAAAACATACTTGAATACATAAAATCAAGCAACCACAAATACTTCTATGATTTCCCCATAAAATTAAAATGTAATTTAAAAAATCCTAATACTTCAAAGTTTTTTTTTTTTAACTTTTTTAAGTTAAAAATACTTTGTCGGGTCTGAAAAATAATTTCAAAACATTACTGAAAGGAGACTATCACATCCATTTTTTAAAAAAACAATACAAGATTTTATCAAAATTTCCTTTTTAAACTCACCCATCTGCTCCACAATCTCTGGAGGAAATACCCGGGAAGCAAACGCTCGTCGAAAAATATCTGAGAATTCCTTGTCCAGACCTCCTATTCCCATTTTTTCAAAGTTCCAGTCAGGATTGATAATAGACTGGCGATTTTCCTTGGTTTTAGCTTTGCCTATGTCAAACAAAGATAATCAAATGTGAGACAAGAACTTCATCACTAAATGTAAAAAGATAGAACTCCCTGGGTATCCTCAGTGAATAAAGAAAAGCTACCCTTATACAAAGATGAACAACATGCTCTTAGCTGATTTCTAAGAAGGATGAGTTTTGCTATATTCACTACTTTGTCTGGTCCCCATTTAGGGTCAGTAAAACACTTTCAAAATGACTAGCTAAACTCATGCTGTAGTCAATCCGTGGAGTCTGGTCTTATTAACCTCTAATCCTAACCAAGTTAACTAACTTGGTTGATTAGAAGAAATCAACCATGTGCATGTCTGATGAAGAAAACACTAGTTGCCAGAAATGCAAATGAAATCTAGCAGTCCCTCAAGGCTCCTAGAGCAAGATTTTAAGATACATATATTTATCTAGACTAAGTATATAATTGGGAATATAACCCCTCAGTCTGAAAAGATGCACTAAGTTTGATGCCTTATTTTTGCTTTTTCTTCATTTGTACACAAAAGTCTAAAATCATCCTAAAGTCTTTCATGATTTCAAAATTCATGTTTTCAAATTCTTTCGCAAATGAAAATTATCTAACTTAAATGTCATAGTGCCCCCTAAAGTAACTCAAGAGAACCACATTAACTATCTCAAACACAAAGAATAAAAGTGCCTTAGTACATTCCACTATAAACAAAAAAAAGAAATATTATAGTTTTTTTTAAATTAGGGGATAAAAGGTCACATTAGAAAAAGTTTACCCTAGATGCTATTTGTATGGTTAGTTTTGTGGACTTAAACATTTCCTTTATGAAGCTATCAAAAATATTTTTCTTACACTCTACTGCCCTCTTGTGGTCAAATTTACTGCATGTTAAATCACTACACAATTTTACTTTCCAATGGAAAAAAAATTATCAATTACACCTTTGCATGAATTACTTAGAAATATCCACATTGTACGAAAGTCATGCGACTCTCTTGGGATAATATACCTTAACGAAATGAGTACAGAATATGATATACAAAGAAATCACTCCAGAAATGTATTGGATCAATAATAGGAGATTATGATATATCCTACATCCATGAAACAATATGTATAGTCGTTAAAAATTATATTGTAGAAGTGTATTTATTAAGATGCTTGAAATATGTTAAGCAAAAAAGAACAAATTATAAAACAGTATGAAAATATAATCAACTTTAAAACTTTTAGAGTGTGTTATTTTTGAGTATCCACATTTCATGAGCTAAATATTTTATTTTATAATTAAGAAAAAACAGTAAGGAAGGAATGATAATTTATGGATCAAGAGAAAGGCCACATATTCGAAGTTAAATGACTTTGGATATAATGGTGTGCAACCATTGAAAATCATCTACCTTGTACTGGGTTAGACATAACATAGTTAAGTCAACCAAAAATAAGAATTACTACATAATTAACAGCATCATTATTCTGGTGAGTTACTATTTTTAGACATCTCCATTATTTTAATATAATAAAAGTAGGGCTAACGTACAAGAGTAGGACTGAATTATGAATCTGTTGGAAAGATGCTCTTTACCTGTACATTCATCATTTAACTCAATCAGTAATGGATGTGATGCTAGTACTACATTTAACACACAACCAGCTGAGGGACATCCTACAAAATAAGTGACCAGCTCTCAAGGTCGTGAAAGACAATGAAAGACTGAGGAACTGTCAGAGACTGGAGAAGACTATGGAAACTAACCCACTAAACGCAATGTGGAATCCCGAGTTAGATCCTGGAACAGAAAAAGAACATAATGAAAAAACTGGTGAAATCCAAATGAAGTCTGTAGTTTAGTTAGTAGCAATGGAACCACGTTAATTTAGTTTTGGTAGCTGTACTATGGTTATTTAAGATCTAACATCAGGGGCTTCCCTGGTGGCACAGTGGTTGAGAATCCGCCTGCCAATGTAGGGGACACGGGTTCGATCCCTGGTCCGGGAAGATCCCACATGCCCCAGAGCAACTAAGCCTGTGTGCCACAACTACTGAGCCTGCACTCTAGAGTCCGTGAGCCACAACTACTGAGCCCACGTGCTGCAACTACTGAAGCCCATCCGCCTAGAGCTCACGTTCCACAACGAGAGAAGCCACCACAATGAGAAGCCCGCTCACTGCAACGAAGAGTAGCCCCCGCTCGCCGCAACTAGAGAAAGCCTGCGCGCAGCAACGAAGACCCAATGCAGCCAAAATAAAATAAAATAAAATAAAATAAAAAGATCTAACATCAGAGGAAGCTGGTGAAGGGTATACAGGAACTTTCTGAACTATTTTTTATGGAACCTCTGTAAGCCTGAACTTACCTCAATATTAAAAGTTTAAAAATTAATTTTATCTGTATCTTTTCCCTTATTTTTAATGTAGTTACTAGGAAATTAAAAATGACATACATGGCTCACATTATATTTCTATTGGACAACACTGACCTAGTGAAGGTTTTAAATTCTTTTCTACATCATCACATTTGACAGATATGACACTCCATGATTTTGTGATAAGCCTTCTCAAGGGAGGTGTCCCTATTCTCCTTCCCTGCTTAAAAATCACTGTAGTTGAGTCACTGTTATAACAGAGATAGTCCCACTTTACTCAGAATCTTCTAAAAACTGTAAATCTTACCAATAAGATTGAGTGATGAATTTTCTGCTTTTTCAAATGCAACTTGACTGTTTCCAACAACCAGTCCTACTTCAATCTGTATAGAAAGACAGTAATTAGTAGTTAGTCTAATAGCAGACTTCTGGACTTCTCAAAGCAAGGCAGAAAACAAAGGGGAAATGAGGTCTCTCTGAGCAAAGTAAATCTTCCAAACTATCAGCTAAGTTACATTTATTTCTGTCATAACTACCTTCTATTATTCCTATTTTATTTCAACACATATATTTTTGATAACACCTGTCTCATTATTTATTTACAATAAATATCACTTGCATTCAACCAGAATTACAAGTATATATACAAATTTCAAATTACTATTAGATCTGCAAATAAGTATATTTTACACTATATTTTAATAAATATGCTGGCTAGAAAAGCAATTTTTTCCCCTACTATCTTAAAAGAAAGAGCGCATGATATAAAAGAAATCACTGAGGGAGAGAATGGCTAGGAAAATTATATTAACTTGCATAATGCACATCATAAAGATTATTAAAAATAAAACATACCTTTTGTCTTTTACCTGTCGCAGGCTCTCCCTTCAGGATGCTAGGATCCATGGCTTCAATGTCTTTTACCAGTAAGCCAAAAAGCTTTTCATTGAAGCTAAACACAAGCTATGTAGAAAAGAAGGGGAGAAAAATCACTTCATGATTCAATGGCTTGATTCCCACATCATCATCAATGTTTTCCAAATGCAGGCAAGCAGCTTTCTCTTGTATATCACCACGAGCAAACTACCCACATAACCAATGAGAGGTAACCACTCGTTACCATAACCAACTAACATTTATTGAGTATCTGCTGTGTGCCAAACAAACATTACAGGAGGTTGTGTAACTAATACTCACAAAGTCTCTTGCAAACAGAAAGTATTCCTCAGTTTTACTAGGAAGGAAGCTGAGATCCAGAGAGGGGCTAAACAATGGGACCTAGAGTCACAGTAAACGACAGTGCCAGGATGTAAGCCTGGGTGTGTGACTCTAAAATAATGCTTTTCTACAACCAATACAAAGTGCCTGCCATTCGAGTGCAGAGACAGCTTCTGAATGGTCATTCATTCACCAAATATTTATTGAGTACCTTCTACAAGCTAGGCCCTCTTCTAGGTACCAGCATATAACAAAAATATAATAAACAAAGCTGACTGACAATCCTGCCACTACTAATTACTACGAATGAGAATAAATACTAAGAAAAATGATTTGAAGTAAGATGTTTACTTCTTCTCTGTATTATGGAGGATTTTGTTTCATGGGTTTATAGACATCTGCATGTTACTGGGTTTTAAATTATTACAAATACCAAAGCATTTTCTATTAAAATACAAAAGCTAAAGGAGAAGGTAAAAACAATGAAGTTTAGTCAGGCAATTTGAGCACAACTATCAGTCAGAAAGTGTAGGAATCCAGAAGGACTACGGAAAAGCCCCCAAAACAATGGACGGGTAAGTCAACAAATTATCAGCTAATCTCTGCCATCCTGGGGAGCCTCCTCAATCCATCTAATCCAAAGTAGCAGCCCAGTGGCTCTCCAGTGCATCATCCCATTTTACTGACATCAAAGTACTAAACAGTACGTGGCATTTCTTATTTTCTGTCTTTCCCAACTAGAAAGTAAGCTCTATGAGGGTAGGAATTCTGTTTATTTTGTTCACTGCAGATCCACCGGGATACTAAAATAGTATGTATTGAACACATACTGGGTGTTCAATAAGCATTTAATTAATTAATTGATCAACTGATGAATAGGTTCTTGTCTCAGCTACAACCCTGGCTGAGAAGGTCATGGACCTTCGCTGGACCTAAATAAAATTCCTCATTTGCAAAATGAGGTTAGACAAGATAACCTCTGAGATTCATTCCAATTCTAGTACTTTTAAAAACAATAATAAATGCTCTACATCCTTTTCCTGTCTACCAGTAATTGAGTTTACACTTGTAAAAGTTTGATATTATGATGTATGGTGTATGTATGTATGTACTCTCAAATCATTAGAGTCTCATTTCTCCAGCTAATGACACTCCATTCACTCCCACAGGTCTTTCCTTCTACCACTTCTCTCATTCCCCATCTTACAGACCTTCCCACGTGAGAGACGCAGAGACAGTCTACATAACTCGTTACAGATCAGAATTCTATAAGCTGGGATTCTCAAACTTTTTGGTCTCAGGATCCTTTTATATATAAGCCTAAACATTTTTGAGGACCCCCAAAATTTTGTTTATATGGATTATATCTCTTGATAGTCACTGTATTAGAAATTAGAACAAGAAACTTATTTTTCAAAAAACAATTAAGTACATTATGTGTTAATAACATATTTTTAATTTGTTAAAAAAAATCCCTCCATTTTCCAAAATAAAAAATATAAATGGGAAGAGTGGCACTGTGACATTTTCGCGAATCTCTTTAATTTCTTGCTTAATGGAAGACTGATGGACACTCATGTCTGCTTCAGCGGTCAGTGTGCTATGCTATACCCATCACACAGTCTACAACACTCCACTGTAGACTTGTGAGAGAATAAGAGGAAAAGGGCACATAATGTCTTGATATTATTATGAAAATAGTTTTGACTTCGCAAACCCCTTGAAAGGGCCTCAGGGACCCCCACAGGTCTCTGGACCACAGTTTGAGAACAGCTGCTACTGAGCTATGGGAGGAGGAAGGAATTAGGAATGATTAAGAAAAGTCATAGAAAACGAGACAAATGTAATGGTGAGGTCAAAAGAGCAATGATTATTTATGTGTACAAAGAGCAATTTATGAACTCATACATTTTTTAACTAAAATTTTAAAAGAACAGAATTTCTTCCTAGGAGGTTAAACAATATGATATTAACTGAAGTCCAAAAAAAGGGAGCAATGTAAATATCATTTTCAAGAAAAGAAAATCTGGGTTTCAAAAGCTCCATGAAAAAAACTAAGTATATATATATATATATATACACATATACATACACACACACACAATTTTCTTAAGATTCTCAAAGAAGTTCATAACCAAAAAAGTTAAGAATTACTTTTCTACAGAAATATATCAGTAAAAGAGAAAGACATCCAGAGACAAATGTCCCACAATAAGAAGAAATTTGAGACATGTATGTCTATAGTATTTCCAAATTTACAGAAGGAAAAGCTGCTGTAATTATATATGACACTGTAACCTAAAAGCTACTTTAGAATTTTTCTGAACAGACTGCTAGAGGTTCAGCAAACATATTTCCCTCACTTTTTATCATTCATCTTAGATATAGCTGTTCACATGCAAAGCTCCTCTCAGTTTTTAAAAAACAGAATTAATTTTCCACAACTGCAGAGATTAGAATTTCTAGAAATGAAAGAAAACTGAAAACTACCTGTTGTCCCACTGAGAATGCCTGGTTGTTGAACTGCTGAATAAATTCTGCGGCCATCTTGTCAGTATCATAAGGGTTAGAGTCGATACTTTTTTTCTGCAGGAAATCAATTTCGATGGTCATTGTGCCAATACATTGTTTGGCTTTGTCAAATGTATATAAGAACACTAGAGAAAAAAAGAAGCATTTTTTAAATCACAGAGACACCAAATACTTGCTGTGCTTCAAGTAACTAAAAGTTTCATATAAATGAATTATAACAGAACTTGACCAAAAGGGGATTTTACATGGCCTTCACTGGAGAGACACATAAGCACAGATTTTTTTAAAGTAAGAATAACCACTAGAGATGTTCTTCCCTCTGACTTAATTAGAACATACTGAACAGCACTGTCCTATACTTCTACCCCTCACCTGACTCTTCTAGGGAAATCACAGCCCTCCCTACACAGCCTCTGCATCTTCCTCCTTCTCATTAAACAAAGGACAAAATGACAGTGGGAAGTCCCAGTGGAGTTGGCATAACATACTGTTTCCAAACAAGATTTTTTTTTTTTTTTTTTTTTTCAGTACACGGGCCTCTCACCGTTGTGGCCTCTCCCATCGCGGAGCACAGGCTCCGGACGCTCAGGCTCAGCGGCCATGGCTCACGGGCCCAGCCGCTCCGCGGCATGTGGGATCCTCCCGGACCGGGGCACGAACCCGCGCCCCCTGCATCGTCAGGCGGACCCTCAACCACTGCGCCACCAGGGAAGCCCTCCAAACAAGATTTTTGTTTGACACAAGAAGAGCTAAGGTGAGAGGTGTGTGAGCTCTTTTGCCCTAACAAATTAGAATGTAGGACACACACACACAAAAACCTTGAGAAAAAAAAAATGTTTACTAGAGGGATTTCCTCCAGAGCAACAGAGTGTAACATTTCTTTTTTTAATACTACAGAAATATTTACTGAGCACCTATGATATGCAGGGAACTACAGTAAGTTCTACATGTATAACAGGACAAAGGCCAGGTTTTTAGCTCTTCTTTGTATTAACAGCACCCAACAGTGCCTGTAGGATGCTTAATATATTCATGAACTGTTTAAATGAAACAACAGCAGCAAAATACCTATCGTCTCCATGCTAATAACAAAGGAGGCAAGACAAAGGGACTTTGGAGTCTGTGTGCTTCAACAGAGTCTGTTAGTAACTAGAAGACTCTTCTGTGCCTTGATTTGTCGGTAAAATAAGACTGCCTAGATAAATCTTTATGGTCCTTTCATACTCAATTTCTGTTCTAAACTTATCTCTTACAGTCTAGCCACTTGAAGAATGTAAAAGGATTTTCTGTAAACCCTCTGAATGAAATTGCTTGAGTAATCATATTTTTATATTTTGGTTTGCCATAATAAAGGAGACACACATATTTTAAAGATAAACATTTCAAAAGCAAAATAACAAAGAAAGCCAGGGTGAGGGTTGGGAAATTCACCGAAGATTGAAGAATAAGTTCAAATCTCAGCTGAAAGTTTCAGAATACTCTCTGACCTCCACTTCTGGGTGTTTTGTTCTTTAACATTTCCTAGAAAGTACAGGTTACATTCTGAGTACCTTTCATAAGCAAGAGAGCTTAGTTATTTCCCAAATAATGAAGATATTTATGGGATGAAATAATGTGAAAAGGAATAAGTTGATTCAGCAATTCCATTTCTGGGTGTCTATCCCAGAAAGACTCTTGAACATTTGTCTAAAAAGAGATTTATAGGGCTTCCCTGGTGGCGCAGTGGTTAAGAGTCCGCCTGCCAATGCAGGGGACATGGGTTCGTGCCCCGGTCCAGGAGGATCCCACATGCCGCGGAGCGGCTGGGCCTATGAGCCATGGCCGCTGAGCCTGCGCGTCCGGAGCCTGTGCTCCGCAACGGGAGAGGCCACAACAGTGAGAGGCCCGCGTACCGCAAAAAAAAAAAAAAAAAAGAGAGATTTATAGGGAGGTTCACTGCAGCATTATTTCTAATAGTCAAACACGTAAAAAATGCTGATCAGTAGGGAAATGATTAATAAAATGTGGCATATTCATAATGTGGAATAATGTATAGCAATTAAAATTAAAACTTGATGTATATTTAATAAACACAGATGGTCCATTAAAACATAATATTGAGTGAAAAAAGTACACTTCAGAAAGATGTGCACAATATAATACCATTTTGTGCATTAAAGACTCCAAAACAATTCCATAATGTCATAATGCATATATATGTATGCATATATATACATATATGCATTTATACACGTGTATATATACATGTGTACATCATCCTTATATCAAGAACTTTGAATAAGTGTATTAAAATATCATCATCACTGACTATAGTTTTCAAATGCATTTTAATTTAAGGTCAATGTTCCTAAACAGAAAAGACCAAACTGTTATAATTTCAAATGCTAGAACAGTACCATGGACAGTTTCATAGGCAGCACCATGGCCAGCACCATCATCAGCCCCAAAGGGACAGATGCCCTGCAGGTTTCAACCAGAAGCAAAGGGCCAGAAGGTTGAGAATGTTTTCTTATTTTATGATTAATAGCATTTTAATGTCAGACTAATAAAAAATATTTTTATAAACAAAAGAATTATAGCCAATGCTTTGAATAAACAGACATTACAAAGACACGTAATGGGCAAAAAACATGTGCTAATTGAACATCAGTCTGCAGTACTTAAAATATGGCATTTCCAGATGGAAAGAAAACAATGATTCTTCTAAGAAGATTTAGTCTGAGGACTAAAATCATTGACTTGACTAAAAAAAATGTCTCCTTGCAGACAGAACTCCTGTTCAGAATCTTTGAATTAGCACTCCCCTTCATACCAAACTTCCTACCCTTTCTTTGCCTACATCTCTACTTACACTGAACCAGCTTTCTATCTTTATGCTACATCATGACATCACTCAGGGCCCCAAATCCTTCCTTGCCTCATGCTTACTCCACCTTAGTCCCACCTGAACACCTAGTTTTATAATTTTGCCCATTAGGTCTGTTTGAGTTGCCTTTCAAATAACTGACTTTACAATCAAGATAAGCATTTCTGGTAGCAGGAGAATGCTTTAAACACAATTCAGGCCACAAAACACATTTCTCATTTCATCTTGAATTTTCACTTCTTCACAACAGAATTTATCTGCATTAAAAGTTAAATTTACGCACACTCCACCCTATATTTAGAAAAGTTTAAGGAAATTAGAAACCTAAGCTACTTACACACCCATTTTCTCATTAGATTTAACAAGTGTTCATTTTTATTTCTGCCACTGTCCACAAATAGGGAACCCTGGCTTCAGGAACTGACCTACTTCCCTTTGGCGCCAAACTTCTCCACTGTCTCAGCTTCACACTATGCTTCAGGTGAGGCAGTGATAGTTAAGGGAATTACTTATGTCAGTGTTTCCAAAAGTGTGGCTGATAAGAGCTACTTAAGGGTGATTGTTAAAAACACAGATTCATGGGGCTTCCCTGGTGGCGCAGTGGTTGAGAGTCCGCCCGCCGATGCAGGGGACGCGGGTTCGTGCCCCGGTCCAGCAAGATCCCACATGCCGCGGAGCGGCTGGGCCCGTGAGCCATGGCCGCTGAGCCTGCGCATCCAAAGCCTGTGCTCCGCAACGGGAGAGGCCACAACAGTGAGAGGCCCGCGTACCGCAAAAAAAAACCCCACAGATTCATGAATCAGACTTCCCAAGGGAGGGGCCTGGGAATCTTTTTCTTTTTTAAAAAACAAACTCCCTAGGTGTTTCTCTGAGGTAAGTTTAGAAAGCACTAATTATGCAACTACCAGCTACCTATATCTAATTTCCTTTATTTTCACCCCAAGTCAAAAAATTTTCTCTCTCATCCTACTTCCGCAAAGAAAAGGCCAAATAAAATATTCCCAATATTTAAGTTCCCTCTAACTCAGAAAAAAAAAAAGTATAAGTTGCCATGTTCCTAAATGAGGAACAAGATATTCTCTCCTTCCACTTTACCAACTTCTCTTCTCAGGCATCTCGACTACAGACAAACCTCGTAATGTGTTCCAAGCAACTGCTTTCAGTATTTGTTTTCTTTCAACCAGTTTAAAGTTAATATATCTTTGAATATCTTCAAAAGCATTGGATCTAGAGGATCTGAATGTGAATCTGAACATTCCCACACATCTTCCTAAAACCCCGTGGAAACAAAAAGGTGAACAAATAATGCTACATACGTCCATACCTTCAGCATTACTTGGAGACAGAGAATACCATGAAACTCAAATTACTTGAAAGTAGAGAAATATGTAACAAAATTAGACAGAGCTCCCATTGAGGAAATAAAGGAGAAGGGAGAGCACTACCTAGAGAAAATATAGACAAAATCACCCCTCGAAAGAGAAAGTCCAACACCAAAAGCCAAAACACTACACACAGGTTTGGGACTTGGTAGTCCACGACTCCAGGTACAGGGAAAGGACCTGAAAGTAAGTAGCACTGGAAGTGGCAGCATCAAAGAACCACTGGAAAGAATCAGATAAATAGAGAAGGGATGGTGTCCTTTGAGATGTGGCAATGAAGGGAAGAAGGCAGTAAGAGAGGAAAATTAAGGATCATGCAGAAACCAAAGAGAAATAAGCTATGCCAACCAACCTCTCTACCTCCCCCTCCACCTCACCATTATTCCTTATTAAAGAAACTGCACTTCTCTGCACTAACAGAAAAGAATGCTCTTGCACTAGTAATTTTGTCTACAAATCATGTGAAACAGAAAAAAATAACTCCACAAAGTTACTGTAAAGAAAATATAATAACAAAATATTGTAGCATTTCAGCTCATGAAGCATCTTCCCTAAAAAGATCAACTATGAAATAGAAAATGTATGTAACATTTTAAACTAAATTAAGTATCCTCAAATAAGTATTCAGACATATAACAAAACACCTAAAATCAGAAGATTAAAAACTAAGACCAGAAATAGACAAATAAAAGAAATGCAATGACAGCTTATCAAACACAGGAAAGAAATTGAGGAAAAAGACAAACTACTCAGAAGTGAATAATAAATTACAAAGTGCCCACGGGAGAACAGATTCAAATTAATATTTAATAAGAGGCAGTGAATAAAGACAGGAAAATAACCAAGGTAGTAAAAACAAGGCAAAGAAAGAATTTGCAAAGAACAGAGAGAAAGTAGTTGAAATGGAAGACAGGCTGATAAGGCCTAAAATACATTTATAATTGGAGCTCCTGAGAAGAAAATCAAAACAACTGGGCCAGAACTAATACTTAAAACCATAATCTAAGAAAATTCTCTGGAAAGAGAGAAAACTTAAATTTACATATTGAAACAAAGCATTGTATACCTGGGTTGTTGATCCTAAATGACCAATTCCAAGAAATATCCTAATTAAGGATATTAGAATTTAAAGACAGAAAAACCCTCAGTGTTCCCAGGCAGAAAAATCAAATTCCTTATAAAGATAAGAAATTTAGACTGGCATCAGCCTTCTCAAGAGTTTCATACAAAGCAAAGCAATGCGATGCACTATTTTCAAGAAATTCAAGGGAAGAAAACAAGCCAAGAATTTTATATCCAGCCAAGCTGTCCTTAAGATATCAAAGGTATAAAAAAATTAGTTTGAATATTCAAGAACTTAGCAAACACTGTACACATATATACTTCCTGGAGGGATCTACTCAATTTATCCAACTAAGTAGAAACTGGCAAAAGGACTGATCATGATCATTTAAGAGACTTAATTGCAGAGTTAAGGCTAAAACAAGTGTGGGGTCGTACGTGGAAGAATAGCATGAAAATACCATGCTCTTATAGACAGAAATCAACTAGCATGGTCGCTATAATTAGTGATACTGTACTGCATATTTGAATGTTGCTAAAAGAGTAGATCTTACAAGTTCTCAACACAAGAAAAAAAAGCTGTAATATGTAAGGTGACATATGTCGATTATATTTCAATTTTAAAAAATTTGCTTCTTCCAGTAGAAAAAAAAAGAGAAGACTTAAAACTTGAAAAAAAAGAAAACAATTAACAAAATGGGAGGAGAAAGGGGAAGGCAGAATATTACAGTTAACTGTTGTATAGGTAATAGATGAGAGTCAAAGGATATCATTTAGAACGGACAGGACAGTTTTATGAAAACGTTAAGTAAGGAAAAAAAGAGGAAGTACTAAGGGCACTACGAGAGGTATAAGTGCAGATGTAATCACTAAAACAAAAATGTAAACATTCCTAAATACCAAAATAAATTTTAAAAAATAGCAAAGAGGTTGGTTCAAGATGGCGGAGTAGAAGAACATGCTCTCACTCCCTCTTCCGAGAACACCAGAATCACAACTAACTGCTGAAAAATCATTGACAGGAAGACAGTGGAACTCACCAAAATAGATACCCCACATGCAAAGACAAAGAAGAACTCACAATGAGACGGTAGGAGGGGTGCTATCACAATAAAATCAAATCCCATAACTGCTGGGTGGGTGACTCAAAAACTGGAGAACACTTATACCACAGAAGTCCAGCCACTGAAGTGATGGTTCTGAGCCACACAACAGGCTTCACAACCTGGGGGTTTGGCAACAGGAGGAGGAATTCCTAGAGAATCAGACTTTGAAGGCTAGTGGGATTTGACTGCAGGACTCCGGCAGGACTAGGGGAAACAGACACTCCACTCTTAGAGGGCACAAACTAGTGTGTACCTCGGGACCCAGGGGAAGAAGCAGTGACCTCATAGGAGAAAGAACCAGACCTACCTGCTAGTGTTGGAGGGTCTCCTGCAGAGGCAGGGGGCAGCTGTGGCTCACCGTGAGGACAAGGACACTGGAAGCAGAAGTTCTGGGAAGTACTCCTTGGCGTGAGCCCTCCCAGAGTCTGCCATTAGCCCCACCAAAGAGTCCGGGTAGGTTCCAGTCTTGGGTCGCCTCAGGCCAAACAACCAACAGGGAGGGAACCCAGCCCCAACCATCAGCAGACAAGCGGATTAAGGTTTTACTGAGCTCGGCCCACCAGAGCAACACCCAGCTCTACCCACCACCAGTCCCTCCCATCAGGAAACTTCCACAAGCCTCTTAGATAGCCTCATCCACCAGAGGGCAGACAGCAGAAGCAAGAACTACAATCCTGCAGGTGGTGGAACAAAAACCACATTCACTGAAAGATAGACAAGATGAAAAGGCAGAGGGCTATGTACCAGATGAAGGAACAAGATAAAACCCCAGAAAAAGAATTCAGAATAATGATACTGAAGATGATCCAGGACCTCGGAAAAAGAATGGAGGTAAAGATTGAGAAGATACAAGAAATGTTTAACAAAGACCTAGAAGAATTACAGAACAAACAAAAAAAGATGAACAATACAATAACTGAAATGAAAACTACACTAGAAGGAATCAATAGCAGAATAACTGAGGCAGAAGAATGGATAAGTGACCTGGAAGACAGAATGGTGGAATTCATTGCTGTGGAACAGAATAAAGAAAAAAGAATGAAAAGAGATAGAGAAAGCCTAAGAGACCTCTGGGACAACATTAAACGCAACAACATTCGCATTATAGGGGTCCCAGAAGGAGAAGAGAGAGAGCAAGGACCAGAGAAAACATTTGAAGAGATTATAGTCAAAAACTTCCCTAACATGGGAAAGGAAATAGCCACCCAAGTCCAGGAAGCACAGAGAGTCCCAGGCAGGAAAAACCCAAAGAGAAACACACCAAGACACATAGTAATCAAATTGACAAAAATTAATGACAAAGAAAAATTATTGAAAGCAACAAGGGAAAAACGACAAATAACATACAAGAGAATTCCCATAAAGTTAACAGCAGATTTCTCAGCAGAAACTCTACAAGCCAGAAGGGAGTGGCATGATATATTTAAAGTGATGAAAGGGAAAAACCTACAACCAAGATTATTCTACCTGGCAAGGATCTCATTCAGATTTGACAGAGAAATCAAAAGCTTTACAGACAAGCAAATGCTAAGAGAATTCAGCACCACCAAACCAGCTCTACAACAAATGCTAAAGGAACTTCTCTAAGTGGGAAACACAAGAGAAGAAAAGGACCTACAAAAACAAACCCGTAACAAATAAAAAAATGTTAATAAGAACATACATATTGATAATTACCTTAAACGTGAATGGATTAAATGCTCCAACCAAAAGACACAGGCTCGCTGGATGGATACAAAAACAAGACCCATATATATGCTGTCTACAAGAGACCCACTTCAGACTTAGGGACACATACAGACTGAAAGTGAGGGGATGGAAAAAGATATTCCATGCAAATGGAAATCAAAAGAAAGCTGGAGTAGCAATATTCATATCAGATAAAATAGACTTTAAAATACAGAATGTTACAAGAGACAAGGAAGGACACTACATAATGATCAAGGGATCAATCCAAGAAGATGTAACGATTATAAATATATATGCACCCAACATAGGAGAACCTCAATACATAAGGCAACTGCTAACAGTACTAGGAGGAAATCGACATTAACACAATAACAGTGGGGGACTTTAACACCTCACTTACACCAACGGACAGATCATCCAAACAGAAAATTAATAAGGAAACACAAGCTTTAAATGACAATAGACCAGATAGATTTACTTAATATTTATAGGACATTCCATCCAAAAACAGTAGATTATACTTTCTTCTCAAGTGCGCATGGAACATTCTCCAGGATAGATCACAACTTGGGTCACAAATCAAGCCTCAGTAAATTTAAGAAAACTGAAATCATATCAAGCATCTTTTCTGACCACAATGCTATGAGATTAGAAATCAATTACAGGGAATAAAATGTAAAAAACACAAACACATGGTGGCTAAACAATATGTTACTAAATAACCATGAGAACACTGAAGAAATAAAAAAAAACCTAGAGACAAATGACAATGAAAACACGACGATCCAAAACCTATGGGATGCAGCAAAAGCAGTTCTAAGGGAAGTTTATAGCTATACAAGCCTACCTCAAGAAACAAGAAAAATCTCAAATAAACAATCTAGCCTTACACGTAAAGGAACTATAGAAAGAACAAACAAAACCCAAAGTTAGCAGAATGAAAGAAATCACAAAGATCAGAGCAGAAATACATGAAATAGAAACAAAGAAAACAATAGCAAAGATCAATAAAACTAAAAGCTGGTTCTTTAAGATAAACAAAACTGATAAACCATTTGCCAGACTCATCAAGAAAAAGAGGGAGAGGACTCAAATCAATAAAATTAGAAATGAAAACGGAGAAGTTACAACAGACACCGCAGAAATACAAAGCATCCTAAGAGATTACTACAAGCAACTTTATGCCAATAAAATGGACAACCTGGAAGAAATGGACAAATTCTTAGAAAGGTATAACCTTCCAAGACTGAACCAGGAAGAAACAGAAAATATGAACAGACCAATTACAAGTAATGAAATTGAAACTGTGATTAAAAATCTTCCAACAAACAAAAATCCAGGACCAGATGGCTTCACAAGTGAATTCTATCAAACATGTAGAGAATAGCTAACACCCATCCTTCTCAAACTCTTCCAAAACATTGCAGAGGAAGGAAAACTCCCAAACTCATTCTACGAGGCCACCATCACCTTTATACCAAAACCAGACAAAGACACTACAAAAAAAGAAAATTACAGACCAATATCACTGATGAATATAGATGCTAAAATTCTCAAAATACTAGCAAACAGAATCCAACAACACATTAAAAGCATCATACACCATGATCAAGTGGATTTATCCCAGGGATGCAAGGAATCTTCAATATACAAAAACCAATCAATGTGATACGCCATATTAACAAATTCAAGGATAAAAACCATATCTCAATAGATGCAGAAAAAGCTTTTGACAAAATTCAACACCCATTTGTAATAAAAACTCTCCAGAAAGTGGGCATAGAGGGAACCTACCTCAACAACATAAAGGCCATATACAACAAACCCGCAGCAAACATCATTCTCAATGGTGAAAAACTGAAGGCATTTCCTCTAAGAGCAGGAACAAGACAAGGATGTCCACTATCACCACTATTATTCAACATAGTTTTGGAAGTCTTAGACACAGCAATCAGAGAAGAAAAATAAATAAAAGGAATACTAATTGGATAAGAAGTAAAACGGTCACTGTGTGCAGATGACATGATACTATACATAGAGAATCCTAAAGATGCCACCAGCAAACTACTAGAGCTAATCAATGAATTTGGTAAGGTTGCAGGATACAAAATTAATGCACAGAAATCTCTTGCATTCCTATACACTAATGATGAAAAATCTGAAAGAGAAATTAAGGAAACAGTTCCATTTACCAATGCAATAAAAAGAATAAAATACCTAGGAATAAACCTACCTAAGGAGACAAAAGACTTGTAATGCAGAAAATTATAAGCCACTTATGAAAGAAATTAAAGATGATATCAACAGATGGAGAGATATACTATGTTCTTGGATTGGAAGAATCAATATTGTGAAAATGACCATCATACCCAAAGCAATCTACAGATTCAATGCAATCCCTATCAAATTACCAGTGGCATCTTTTACAGAACTAGAATAAAAAATCTTAAAATTTGTATGGAGACACAAAAGACCCCGAATAGCCAAAACAGCCTTGAGGGAAAAAAATGGAGCTGGAGAAATCAGACTCCCTGACTTCAGACTATACTACAAAGCTACAGTAATCAAGACAATATGGTACTGGCACAAAAACAGAAATATAGATCAATGGAACAGGATAGAAAGCCCAGAGATAAGCCCACGCACCTATGGTCAACTAATCTATGACAAAGGAGGCAAGGATATACAATGGAGAAAAGACAGTCTCTTCAATAAGTGGTGCTGGGAAAACTGGACAGCTACATGTAAAAGAATGAAATTAGAACACTCCCTAACACCATACACAAAAATAAACTCAAAATGGGTTACACACCTAAATGTAAGACCGGACACTATAAAACTCTTAGAGGAAAACATAGGAAGAACGCTCTTTGACATAAATCACAGCAAGATCTTTTTTGATCCACCTCCTAGAGTAATGGAAATAAAAACAAAAATAAACAAATGGGACCTAATGAAACTTCAAAGCTTTTGCACAGCAAAGGAAACCATAAACAAGATGAAAAGACAACCCTCAGAATCAGAGAAAATATTTGCAAATGAATCATCAGACAAAAGATTAATCTCCAAAATATATAAACAGCTCATGCAGCTCAATATTAAAGAAACAAACAACCCAATCCAAAAATGGGCAGAAGACCTAAATAGACATTTCTCCAAAGAAGACATACAGATGGCCAAGAAGCACATCACTAAGTATTAGAGAAATGCAAATCAAAACTACAATGAGGTATCACCTCACACCAGTTAGAATGGGCATCATCAGAAAATCTACAAACAACAAATGCTGGAGAGGGTATGGAGAAAAAGGAACCCTCTTACACTGTTGGTGGGAATGTAAGTTGATACAGCCACTATGGAGAACAGTATGGAGGTTCCTTAAAAAACTAAAAATAGAATTACCATATGACCCAGCAATCCCACTACTGGGCATATACCCAGAGAAAACCATAATTCAAAAAGACACATGCACCCCAATTTTCCTTACAGCACTATTTACAATAGCCAGGTCATGGAAGCAACCTAAATGCCCATTGACAGATGAATGGATAAAGAAAATATGGTACATATATACAATGGAATATTACTCAGCCATAAAAAGGAACAAAATTGGGTCATTTGTAGAGACGTGGATGGATTTAGAGATTGTCATACAGAGTGAAGTTAGAAAGAGCAAAACAAATATCGTATATTAACGCATATATGTGAAACCTAGAAAATGGTACAGATGAACCAGTTTGCAGAGCAGAAACTGAGACACAGATGTAGAGAACAAACGTATGGACACCAAGGGGGGAAAGCGGCAGGGGGTGAGGGGTGTGGTGTGATGAATTGGGCGATTGGGATTGACATGTATACACTGATGTGTATAAAATGGATGACTAATAAGAAAAAATTAAAAGTAAACGTAAAAAAAAAAAGCAAAGAGGACTCACCACATAAATACAACTAAAGCATAAAATGAAGGAATTGAGGGCTTCCCTGGTGGCGCAGTGGTTGAGAGTCCGCCTGCTGATGCGGGGGACGCAGGTTCGTGCCCCGGTCAGGGAGGATCCCACATGCCACAGAGCAGCTGGGCCCGTGAGCCATGGCCGCTGGGCCTGCGCGTCTGGAGCCTGTGCTCTGCGGCGGGAGAGGCCACAGCAGTGAGAGGCCCGCGTACCGCAAAAAAAATAAAAAATAAAAAATGAAGGAATAGAGAACAAAGCAGTCATATCAATAACTGAGAATGGGCTTAACAAACCTATTAAAAGAAAAAGATCTTCAAATTAGTTCATAAAGCAAAATCCAACTCTACGTTGTATACAACAGACACATCTAAAACAGTGATTCAAAACGGCTAAAAGTTAAGAGATGGGGAAAGGTATTTTGAGCAAATTAAAAACAATAAAAAAGCAGGGATTATGATCCTAATATCAAAATATAATTCAAAACACATTAAACAAGATTAAAAAGGATACTTTAAAATGCAAAAAGGCATAATTCACAATAAAAATATAACAGTTATGAATATCTACATACCAAATAACACAGAAAGTACTGTGTAAAGTAGAAACGACAGGAGATGCAAGGAAAAGTAGAAAAACACTAATAATAGTAGATTTTAACACACCATTCTCAGTGCAAGACAGGTCAAGTGACCAAAAATAAGTAAGAATATAGAAGATCTAAACAGCACGATCAATAAAGTAGAGCTTATGGATACACAGCAAACAGTACACGCTGATAACAGAGAATATATCTCCTTCTCAGTGCACATGAACCATCTTCTTTCCATGTGCGTGTGTGTGTGTGTGTGTGTGTGTGATGAGAACACTTAAATCTACCCTATTAGCAAATTTTAACTATCCAACACAGTATTGTTAACTACTGTCATCACGCTGTAACTAGATCTCCAGAACTAATTTATCTTGCAAAACTGAAACGTTGTACCCTGCGACCAACAACTCCCCGTTATACAAATGTATTCTTCAAAAATGTCACCATCGGGCTTCCCTGGTGGCACAGTGGTTGAGAGTCCGCCTGCCGATGCAGGGGACACGGGCTCATGCCCCCGTCCGGGAAGATCCCACATGCCGTGGAGCGGCTGGGCCTGTGAGCCATGGCCGCTGAGCCTGCACGTCCGGAGCCTGTGCTCCGCAACGGGAGAGGGCCACAACAGTGAGAGGCCCGCGTACCGCAAAAAAAAAAAAAAAAAAAAAAGTCACCATCGTGAAAGGAAAGAAAACTGAACATTAGAGAAATGATGACTAAATGCAATACACGATCCTGAACTGGATCCCACACTGAAGGGGAAAAATACTATAAAGGAGATAATTGGGACAATTAACAAAATTGGAATATGAACTATAGATTAAAGTTTCAAAGTTTCCTGAATTTGATCACTATTATGAGCACATCTTTTTTCTTAAGAAACACACACTAAAGTATTAGAGGTAAAGAGGAATGATTTCTGCAACGTAACCTCAAATGTTCAGGAAAAAAATGGGTGTGTGTGTGTGTGTGTGTGTGTGTGTGTGTGTGTGTGTGTGTGTGTGTGTGTAGAGAGAGAGAGAGAGAGAGAGTAAGGACAGAGAGAAAAAATGATTTTAAAAAAATGACAATTAGTGAATCTGGGTAAAAGTAGTACATAAGAATTCTCTGTATTATTTTTGTAACATTTCCATAAATATGATTTTTTTTAGGTCTTAAAAGCTGGCAGAAAAAAAAGCTGACTTAATCACACTTGCATTTTCTTTTCTCCCCCTACTGAACCCATTAAGTTGACATGAAATTACCTGACAAAAAGACTCATACTCCATTTTCCCAACTTTGCCACAATGACTAACTAACAATTCCAGTTTTTACTTATTAGCTCCTTAGTTTATAAACCACAAGTGGTTTAGTCTTTTTTTCCCCCTGAAGTCATAAGTTGCCTTCCATGCCCTTCCCTAATGAACTATGATGACTTTATAACACATTTCATTTTAAAAAGTGCATTGTTTTCTTAAGTATTGTCACCCTTTCTTCTCCTTACCCTAAATCATATTTATCTTTCCAAACAAAGACATTAGGAAACATATCTCAGCATACAGTAAAATGGAATCACCATGTAATACCAATTATTCCTCTTCAACATAACTTTGACTTTTAAAAAAATTTTCCATAGCCATAATTTCACCAAGTCCTATTCAGCTTAATTCTAGGCAAGTCAAATAACCTCCCAGATATTTTCCTTCACTCCTGAATTCTCCTCACTCCTCACTAGACTCCACAATGATACTAGAATTCTTTTCTAAAGGTAGGATTTTGTTGGGCTCGTTCAGAAATTCTCAGGAGCTCTAAGTGTCTTTGTGTAAAATCCAAAAATCTCAGTATGTACTTCTAGGCCCTCCACTAACTTCATACTCTACTCTAATCACTTAATACAATCCATTCAGGCAAATCATTTCAGTCAGACAAACGTACTTATGAGCACTGCCTATGATTTGCTTGCTTCCAACTCAATGCCTTTTATTTATGTTATGTCTCATCTTAAGAGTCTTTCTTCCTTGTCTCTATCATGTCATGCTTTTCCCCTACTTCATAATCATGCTCAAAATTCCAGTGCCTAGAAAGATTTCTCTGGCTAATTTTCCAATCAATTCATCCACTCCTGCTCCATCTTAGCACTTTTACAAAGAGCTCCTAAAGGTAATATTTGTGCACAAATTTACCTTGTACATCTTCTGTGAGGTATGAACATGTGGATATTCCTTTCCCTACTAGACTGTAATTTCCAGATAGAATAACAAGTAGATAAAGAGGTAGGTTCCATAACTATTTACTTTCCATTCTCATAGACCTAACTGTAATATGGATGAAAGTGTAATGGCCTGAGAAGTAACAGAAAATTGTACAGATATCTATAACTATGAGAAAATCATAAAGAAAATCTACCTCAGGTAGCTAAAAAATATACCTACCTTCTATTTCTTGCCCAATAGAAAGTCCAGCCCATTTACGCTGTAAGATAAGAGAGAAAAAAAGACACTTAACACAAAATCAATCAAAATTAGAGAAATGAGGAAAAGAGGATTTCTTTGCATTTCATTAACACGTTCCCAGACCAAAACATGGCTGTTAAGTGTTGAATTGTATCCCACAAAACGATATGTTGAAGTCTTAGCTCCCGACACCTGTGAATGTGACCATATTTGGAAATAGGGTCTTTGCAGATGATATCAAGGTAAGATGAGGTCATATCGAATTAAGGTAGACCCTAACCCAATATGGCTTCCTTATAAGAAAAGGACACACAGCATACGGGGAGAAAGTCATGTGACAATGAAGGCAGAGACTGAAGTGATATATCTACCAGTCAATGAACATCAAGGACTGTCAGCAACACCAGAAGCTAAGCACGGAACAGATTTTTCCCTAGTGCCTTCAGAGAGAGCCTGGCCCTGCTGACACCTTGACTTCAGACTTCCAGCCTTCAGAACTGTGAGAGAATACATTTCTGTTGTTTTAAGCCACCCAGTTTGTGGTACTTTGTTACAGCCACCCTAGGAAACATATGCTATAGTTTATTTATGCCTGAACATCTATCCTCAAAACATATAAAGCTTGCCTTTTTACAGTAAAGCTGGCACCACTGAATAGGATGCTCCTTTGCACAATATAATGCTCCTGAAAGACTTCATAGTATCAGATATTCCAGCGTTCTAAATGTACTGTGGATGGTTATACTGTTTGATACAGTAGCACAAAAAGAAAGACGTTCAATTCATGAAAACTAAATTAAAACTTATCAGAATATCTATACTGAAACCCAAGCAGGGATTCAAATCATTAGATGGTCATGACTATTCTTTGTGTACTAGCCAAAAGAGTGCCAGGCATTTGGCTTTAGCTTCTCCCCAGTACTGACTGGCAAGAATGTATGGAAGCAGGACAGATTGTGTTCAGGCAGGAATTCAAGACTGGCTTGGTATAGATTCAAAATTAGCAGTTACTGACAAAACTCCAAAGAACAGTGAGAAAAATAATTTTTGACGGGAAATCAAAAGTTTGTCTACTCATCTGAACTTTGTGGATTTTGTGGTGGGTAGTTAAGAAGATGCTGCGTTTTGAATATGTGCAACAAGTGCTCTACCTTCCAGCTTTCTTACCACCTCTCCACCCTTCACCTCTCTCTTCTGTAGTACCCTATCCCACTTCTGGCCAACTGGAAATTTAGTAGCATACTGGTTAAGCCCAGACTTTGGGTCACAAAGCAGCCATAATTAGGTTCTACACCCAGAGACAGCCTCAAGGACGATAATAACAGTATCTATCATTTGGGGTTGTTAAGAGAATTAAACGAGTGAACACAGGCAAAAGCACTTAGAATAGCACTTGGCCTAGAGTAAATGTTGGGAAAATTTTTTTAAAGCAGAGACAAGGAAAAATAGTTAGAAACCCCATTTCTGGCCAGCAGAATCTCAAATGCAGCTCTGTAAAAGCTGGTTAACTCTAGAATATTCCAAACCTTTGATCTATAAGAAGCAAATGCGAAAGGTAGTCCTGATATTGGAGAGGCATCTGAACAGAGAAAAAGGGAACAGTGAGTGAACACTTCCCATAATTTTTGAGGGATTCAAGAGATCTTTAATAGTTCCCTAACAAGTGTTTGATCTCCTTCCCTAAACCTCCAGGTGTGGGAGGGCAGAAATCAATGCTTATTAGCATACTACAAGGAGGTAAAGGTTTCATTTGCATTGTTTAGGACTGGGGACCAGCAGCATGAGTAAGGTGACAAGGGAGGAAAGGATACAGACTCCTACTGGCAATGCTCCTACGTTATATATTATGTGCCTGCAATAGTGCTAGGCAATTTCCCCTCCATAGAATCCACCAACGGTTATAAATGTAATCATAATCCTTTCACTTATTACAGAAGCCCAGCAAGTTAGGTTGTAATTTGAGATAACAGCTACTCATATCATATTCTTTAGCCTAACATCATTGCATTTTAAAATCACTATTAGATGTCAATTTTAGAAGTAAATGCTATTTTTATATATTTTATACATTTTCTGTTACCCTGTGAGCTAACATTAAAATAACTTGACACTTTGATAGCTGATATCACTGCAGAATTCTTTTAAATTAGGGGGAAAAAGTCAAGGCAATAAAAGGTAGACACAGTAAAAATTGGCAATTAAGAATATATCTTTTAATTCCTTACATAATACCTAGATGGTTTTCCTCAATATGAATCAATACAGTTACAGTGTGACACAGCTTGCTTTAAATGAATTGATTCTTCTACGACTTTCAAGAATAGAAGAGAATAAATTCCTGAGTTACCTGAGGTAAGCTGAATGCAATGCTCCCTGGAACCACAGATGGGTGGGTCCTCAGTGTAAACGTGTACCTGTGGTTGGGGGAGGTCCTAACCATCACGTGCCTAAAGGACAGAAACACAGTCAATACTCCACGTCAAAGGAAATAAAGAACATCAATTCCAAATGTGCTCATTTCCAACAAACGATGTTTGATGAGTACTGGGTGGAAACATGGCATTATATGAGTCCTGAAGAAACAGGACCACAAATTTCATTTCCAAAAATTGTCAGCAATTCAAAACGTTTTCCAGGAATAAGGACCACCTCAGGCCAAACAGACATCAAGCAGAATCAGGACCAAGTTCAAGAGAGTACATACCATCCAAAACCTCAACGTCATTGCATTTCCAGTTTACATAAAACTGAAGACAGTAATTTACTTGATATTAAGTAAAAATTAGATGAATTTCCTCTCCTGAGACTTATTTCACATTCTAACTAGACTAAAGGAAGGAGAACCAAAGATAGAATAAAGCCAGGATATAGCAGTCAAAAAAAAAGTTAGTTTTTAGGACTATTCATTAAATCTCTTTGCAGATTCCCACAACAGGTTGAAATAGTAACAGCCTGTAATATTAAAAAGGTGGTAAAAATGAAAAATTTTCACAAAATATATCAGCTTCCATACAGATATCAATATTTACTATTTCAAAGCATTTTGTGCTAATTCACCCTGCTCAGAAGTTACCTGTAAACAGATGAACTATAGTTATCTCATGGTCATCTCCTATACCAAGAAACTACCAAGGACTGTGTGTGAGATAGAAGCTTCAAACTCTGCTACAATAGCACTATCTTCTTAAAAGTTATCTTTTAGAATGCTATAATTTTTAAAATATTAATGGTTAATGTTTCTAATGTTTCTAAAATATTAATGGTTAATGTTTCTATTCTATATGGTTAATATTTCATATCGTTTTGTCAGTAGGACACAAGTTCCTTGTAACTACTATACTTTAAGTAACCCCCTCATGTGTACAGTGAACATCTAACACGTAAAAGTATTCCATAAGCATATTCTCACACTGATTGTCTGTAGTGAAGTTTATATGTAGAAAGTTCTATGTTCAACTTAGAATCACAGAATTTTTAGGACTGGAAACAATGTTAATACAATTATGTAGTATAGCCCTTTACTCTGAAGCGGAAAACCACACATGATTAGCAGTTCTAACCCTGTGAAACTCATGTATTTCTCAGATAGCTTTAGAAACAGAAAAAGGCTCAGTTAAAATCCCACTTCCTTCCTCATTTCCCTAGTCTGCCTTCTGGAACAGCCCCTTCATGTCCTTATCCCCACCAACCTTAGAAGCACATGGACGGCAATGAACTTGGTAGCAGGGTACTTAGAAGTTCTGCCAATGGTGATGTGAATCAGTTAAAAATAAATGACAGTGAAAAATGCTTGTAAAGATTCTACAACTGTTGTGCATCTTCCAATTTTCATGTCTCTTGGATTATCATAGTAATAATGATCAAAATAGCTAATATTTATTGAGGACTTATTAATGTGGTAGACTCTGTTCTAAGTGCTTTATTTGTGTAACTCAATATTCACAAACACCCTGAGGAAGATAGTACCACCGTCCCCATTTTACAGATTAGGACACTGAGGCACAGTCAGGGTATATAACTTACCCATGGTCACCCAGTATATAATTGGCAGAACCATGATCCAAACTCAGACAATCTGACCCAAAGCCAAAAACCTAATGACTAGGCTATATATGATTCATATATCCAGTATGTTTAGTTCTGCTAAGAAAACCAATGGAAAAATAAAGTCATATATAAAAAACTATGTATCATTTAGAAAACATTTATCAAAATTTGATACAGTAAATACATGACTCTTTCTCATCTCCCATTTTCCAATTCAGCAAGAGGAATTAAAAAAGTATACTCAAACGTTTCCCAAAATAAATTAATTAATTAAATAAGGACTCTCTAGAAGTTTCTAAAATATCATTTAGCAGGTTAGAAGAAAACAAAGTCAGATACTCACTGGCCAGACTGGAAATCCTTTTCATTCACAACTGCACAGTTAGTTAAAGATAATTCATCTGTAGGACATCTTGCAGCTTGCATACTCTGTAAGAATCAATGATTAGGAAAATAAAATTAAGTCACCTTTTATTTTCTTAAAGAATATTTTATGCTTCCCTGTCCTCTATTCCCCATCACCTGTAGTAAACGCTTACTGTTTTTGACCCCCAGCACCCCTAACTCTGTGTTAACAATAAACCCTGCCTTTCGGAAACTGCTCCCTCCCCATTCCACGTGCTTCTGTGGGCCTGCCAATCACAGCACACGTGCAATCACACAGAGTACTATCCCATCCACGGGACTTTATATAGACAGGCGCTAGAAGAAAGGCACTCTCCCTCGCATCACCACCACACGAAGGAAGCCTTTCTGCTCTAAAATAAGAAAACTATCGCAGAGAAAGCAAAGGTGACAGAGACACAGACAGACACCTTGAGACTCAGACCTGACAACGAAGTTAAAACCCTTGAGACCAGTTCTGAAAGTTGGTTGAGTCAATAAACTCTTTTTTGCTCAAGCTTATTTGAGTTGGTTTTCCATTTCTTCCAAAAAAAAAAAAAAAAAAAAAGATTTTGACATAAAAATGCAATGATGTAAATTCAATACATTTGAAAAAGTATCTCCTCATAAGAGATCTCAAGTGGCTATGAACCATTTCTTCTATAGACTAAGAAAAGCTATCTTCCAAATACCTCCCAACAAAAATAATTACAGGTATATTTAAAATAAAATAGCAATTAGCAGTCCTTTAGATCAACATTGATCAACAGCTACTAGTAAAACATTCCTTCATATAATGTATGTAACCAATAATCCTTCCACCATCCTCTAGGGTTTCCTAGTTATTGAAATATGACACTCATAGTCTGTTTATGACTAACATACTCACTCTTCAAACCTCAAGCCAAAGCTGATTCTTCTTAAATTTGTCTCCCAAATACAAATTTATAGAGGAAAATAAATTACTCTTTGCCTTGTTTTTGTTTTTAATAAAAGCCTAGTTTCAATACAGCTACCCCAGTTGTTCAGAGCAGTGGTCTCTAAAGTGGGGTATGTGCACCTGAAGGGTTTGTTGGATAATCCTTTGGGGTATAAGAAGAAAATATCAGTTCTTCTATTTATATTTATTTATACCCATTTTTATTAAAGATGAACCCCATGCTAAGTGTATATTCTGCCTTAAGATATAACCTAATGACACTAATAAAGTCTTCATAATCTGCCAGGCCTTTAAAAATTCAGTATTCACAGCAAGAGATAAACTTCTCTAATTTTTCCACCTATGTTTAAAGTCACATCCTATTGAATCTAGCAATTCACAGCACTGTATTAAAGTTAAATAACTGTTGAAACTGCTAAGGTTTCCTGAGAGAAAAGACAAGAAGCTATGACCCACAGTAAAAATGACTAAAATGATACATGGAAAATAAAATGGTGACAAACTAGTATTCTTCTATTGGTAAAGATAGCCAAAATCTCTTAGAAAACTCTAAAGAGCTGAAGATATCAGGACATATTATAGAGTGTAGGAGGTCTGCTATATAGTTGAATCAAAATATAGTTATTTCTTTTATCTTAGAAGATTTGCTAGGTAATTGCAAAACACACCAAGAACTACAATTTTGCGAGTCACTAAAGGAAAGATGTACTGAAAAAGATACAGTCTAAACTATAAATGAAACAATACGCGTTATGGGAAAACTGTAACCACTGATGGAATGGCTGTTTTGACTGGAATAAAAAGAATAATTCCAGAATAAAGTTACAAAGACAGCACATTAAGTGAAAGTTGTTCACTGTTTCATTCACAGGTAAACTGTTGCTGCATACAAGTCAGAGCCAAAGGTGTGCACATGTCCTTCATGATGTCACTGAGGTCAACTTTATCAAAACAAGACCCTTACAATATAGAATCTTTCCTACACTCTGTAAAAGGCCAGGAAGCAGTGTAAAATCTTTTTTTTTTTTTTTTGGTAAACCGTATAGGGATTCACTGGTTACCAAAAGGTAAAGTGCTACCAATAAGATATTAAAAAAAGAAAGAAAAAGAAAAGAAAAATTCACCTTGCTCCTACAAGATAAAAATGAACAAAAAGTAAAAAATACCTTGTGCTAACGAATAGAGCACATTTCAAAAATGGTTACTTAGGGGCTTCCCTGGTGGCGCAGTGGTTGGGAGTCCGCCTGCCGGTGCAGGGGATACGGGTTCGTGCCCCAGTCCGGGAAGATCCCACATGCTGCGGAGCGGCTGGGCCCGTGAGCCATGGCCGCTGAGCCTGCGCGTCTGGAGCCTGTGCTCCGCAATGGGAGAGGCCACAGCAGTGAGAGGCCCGCGTACAGCAAAAAAAAAAAAAAAAGAAAGAAAATAAAAAATAAAAAAATGGTTACTTAGAAACATTTCCATTGCTAAGCGATTCTGCTATTGAAAACAATGTATATTACCTAAAAACAAGCAAGAAATAAAAACTCTCATATCTGCATGCTTTAAAAAGTTAGAAACAAACTTTTCTAATCTTTAAAAAAATCATCTAAATGATTTTTCAATGATTTTTGAACCCATTTATTAGTACTATAAAAGTACAATACATTCTGATTAGTCTGCAAGAAAAACTAATAGATGGAAATTTACCAACCACATTTCACACATTTCAATAAAACATTTCCATAAATGGTACACAATCTGGGGGAATTTCAAAAGTACAGCTAAATTTCCCCCATTCTTATCTATGCTTTGATGGCCATTAAAATCAAGTAACAAAAACCCCCTAAATTTAGGGCTTCCCTGGTGGCACAGTGGTTAGGAATACGCCTGCCAATGCAGGGGACATGGGTTTGAGCCCTGGTCTGAGAAGATCCCACACGCCACAGAGCAATTAAGCCCATGCGCCACCATTACTGAACCTGTGCTCTAGAGTCCGCGAGCCACAACTACTGAGCCTGCGTGGCACAACTATTGAAGGCCGCACGCCTAGAGCCCGTGCTCTGCAACAAGAGAAGACACCGCAATGAGAAGCCTGCACACTGCAATGAAGAGTAGCCCCCACTCGACACAACTAGAGAAAGCCTGCACACAGCAACGAAGATCCAACACAGCGAAAAATAAATAAATAAATTTATTTTTTAAAAAAACCTGAATTTAGAAATAGACCTCTGAATAGCTGTATCACAAAATATTAAACCTAGATTTTAAAGAATAGTAAAGCATCACTTTGCTTTCTGAATTATTAATAAATAAAATTAAGAGAATTTTCTACAGTTCATCTTTAGCTCATCCTTCTTTTTTGTGTATGTTTTACTATGTATATAAAATATTAGTGTATCACTTAAAAATAAATAGGTATATATACTGGGAATATAGGATCAAAACATATTTTGTGTATGAGATCTATGAAATCACTAATTTAGAACATGACACAAATAAGGTCATAAGTTTGCTTTCCGAATGAGATAGTATTTTTGCCCATGGTCACCATTTGACCGGCCACCTGACCAAACTGTGCAGAACTTTGTTTCCCTCTTACCCTGGGGTCTCTCTCACCTACAAGCTTCTTTTTTTTTTTTTTTCCAATATTTTAACCCCGAGGCCCTGCAAAATCCAGAACTGCTTTCTATGACATTCAAGTTCTTTTTTTTTTATCCTATAAATTTATTTATTTTTGGCTGCACTGGGTCTTCGATACTGCGCTCAGCCTTTCTCTAATTGTAGCGAGCGGGGGCTACTCTTCGTTGTGGTGCACGGGCTTCTCGTTGCGGTGGCTTCTCTTGTTGCAGGGCACAGGCTCTAGGTGTGTGGGCTTCAGTAGTTGTGGCTCGCAGGCTCTAGAGCACAGGCTCAGTAGTTGTGGCACACGGGCTTAGTTGCTCCACGGCATGTAGGATCTTCCTGGACCAGGGCTCGAACCTGTGCATTGGCAGGCGGATTCTTAACCACTGCACCACCAGGGAAGTCCCACTTCTTTCTCTTATATTCCTCTCTTCCCTAACTCTGAGCCCCTTGTCCAGCCAACTCCTACTTATTCTACAATTTCTCAGCTCAGACATTACATTTTCTAGAAGACCTTCCTAGATATCTTCTCCTCCTATAAGATAAAGGTCAAATGGAAGAACTTAACTGTATTTTTATTATCTGTTTACACTGCGTAAAAGACATAAGGTTCTCAAGGACTGAGACTACATCTTGCTCGGATCTATGGTTCCCAGGGCTAAGACAGGGCATGGCACACAGTCAGTGCTCATTAAACATTGGTTGAATAAATGAACTTACAGATCAATACAATCTATCCCAACTTCAGAATAAACAATTCAAAGAACATGGACACAAAGGACATTTCAAGGTTACTTAGGAAGTGATATAATTTAAATAAAATTATCTAATAGTTCAAAATTACACAGAATTGATATAGCCAAAGTTATGTAAAAATTTACAAAATGCTAAGTTAACCTTTTCATTTGTAAACTTGTTTACTTGTCAAAGAGTTGGTGTCCTTTAAATAAGAGTGAAAAAATCTGTAAAAGTCATCTGGCTGGCCAACTAAAACAGATGCTGTGAGCAAACGGCCTCCCTACTGGAGTCTAAAAGCATCTGTGTTTTTATGGTAAGCCAAGCACGGTATCTCATTTTCTCATCAAAATATGAGACCCTATAAATAGTAGCTGTTTACTTATCACAATAATGCCAAGGGAACATTCCACAATTTTTCTAACACTGACCTTGCCTCTAGGAAACAATGATAAAAGCCCAGCCACGACGGCCACATAGCTATTATGAAATGAAAATACGAAACTGACAGGCAAATTTATATAAGTTTAGTTATCTGAGGTACTAGAATATTTAACTGTCTGAAGGCTATAAAATGTTTTCATTAACAACTTGAAATGTAAAAAATTATTAACTCATTGCTACGCAAAAGAATGAAAATCTCAACAAATCTTTAATGAAAACTTCAGCAGAAGTAATTATATCATTACTTTGAACCCTCTTGCACTGTTGGTGGGAATGTAAATTGATACAGCCATTATGCAGGTTCCTTAAAACACTAAAAATAGAACTACCATATGACCCAGCAATCCCACTACTGGGCATATACCCAGAGAAAACCATAATTCAAAAGACACATGCACCCCAATGTTCATTACAGCACTATTTCCAATAGCCAGGACATGGAAGCAACCTAAATGTCCATCAACAGAGGAATGGATAAAGAAGATGTGGTCCATATATACAATGGAATATTAGTCAACCATAAAAAGGAATGAAGGCTTCCCTGGTGGCGCAGTGGTTGAGAGTCCGCCTGCCAATGCAGGGGACACGATTCATGCCCCAGTCCGGGAAGATTCCACGTGCTGCGGAGCGGCTGGGCCCGTGAGCCATGGCCGCTGGGCCTGCGCGTCCGGAGCCTGTGCTCCGCAGCGGGAGAGGCCACAACAGTGAGAGGCCCGCGTACTGCAAAAAAAAAAAAAAAAAGGAATGAAATTGGGTCATCTGCAGAGACGTGGATGGACCTAGAGTGTCATACAGAGTGAAGTAAGTTACAAAGAGAAAAAAAAATATCGTATTAACACATATATGTGGAATCTAGAAAAATGGTAGAGATGATTTTTTTTTTTTAAATAAATTTATTTATTTATTTTTGGCTGCTTTGGTTCTTCGTTGCTGTGTGCGGCCGTCTCTAGCTGCAGTGAGCAGGGGTTACTCTCCGTTGCGGTGCATGGGCTTCTAACTGCAGTGGCTTCTCTTGTTGCGGAGCACAGGCTTTAGGTACACAAGCTTCAGTAGTTGTGGCACGTGGGCTCCGTAGTTGTGGTGCACGGGCTTAGTTACTCCGCGGCATATGGGCTCTTCCCAGACCAGGGCTTGAACCCATGTCCCCTGCACTGGCAAGCTGACTCTTTAACTACTGCACCACCAGGGAAGCCCGATATAGATGATCTTATTTGCAAAGTAGAAACAGAGACACAGACATAGAGAACAAACATATGGATACCAAGGGGGAAAGGGGGTTGGGTGGGATGAATTGGAAGATTAGGACTGTCATATATACACTATTGATACTATGTATAAAATAGATTACTAATGAGAAACTACTGTTTAGCACAGGGAACTCTATTCAATGCTCTTTGGTGACCTAAATGGGAAGGAAATCCAAAAAAGAGGGGATATATGTGTACATATAGCTGATTCACTTTGCTGTACAGCAGAAACTAAAACATTGTAAAGCAACTATACTCCAGTGTAAATTTTAAAAATACTCCTTTCTTTTCCAATTACATATCTGCATGAGACAACAGATTGAATGCAGATGCAGATGTGTGAGAATTACAGCTGTCTTCTAAGTCAGAGATTTGCAAAAATATAAAACAGTGCCACTCACTATTTTTTTTTTTGCCTTGTAAACTATAGTTATCTTTTCATAAAGATAGGTTCTTTTTTTTAAACATCTTTATTGGAGTATACTTGCTTTAAAATGGTGTGTCAGCCTCTGCTTAAAGATAGGTTCTTTATGATAACCTGTAATGGGCTTTAATGTTATTTTTAAATGACTCCATCAATAAATATTAAAAATTTTTTAAATATATAATCCTTATGCCAAAGGAAAAAAAAAGTTATATCATTACTTACGTGAGAGCCTTTAAAGTGCAGAAAGAGAACTGGCTTCTTCCCATCAAAAAGAAAAAAATTGGGTGGGGGGGGGCAGGTAATCAGGACTCCTCTGGGCATCACTGCATAGTTTTCAAATTTAAATAACATACTTTCATCCAAAGGTCCACTCTAAAAATTGGATTTTTAAAATATATGCTTTATTGTTTACCAAAGAACTCAGTAGGGCAAAATAAATAGAAAAACCCAAAGCGTGTAGTACCTGATTATAAGACCTCATTACAGATAACTGCAACACTCATGAATCCATTGGTCTTCTCTGTGGTGCTTAGGCCTAGGTTACATCTGTCTAGAGACACAAATTCCCCCACAGGAAAGGGAAGTAGGACAGAATATACGAACTTGCCCCAGAGCCAGCTCAGCTAACAAGTCTCACTCAATTTTGTGCTTCCTGAAAAATAACATTTTATAACTGCACTATTCAATAAAGTAACCACTAGACATATATGGTTATTAAAATTAAAACTAATTAAAATTTTAAAATTCAGGTGCACTAGTCACATTTCAAGTGCCACATGTGGCTATTAACTGTCACTGAAGAAAGTTTCATTAGATGGTGCTAGTCTAGAGCAGTGTGAGAAAGGCCATCAGTAATCCGTGTCTTCAGGCCTATGGAACCACTCTGCTATAAACTCCTGAAATAATAATTTCTATTAAAATTGTGAAGTCCTGTGGGACTAGAAGTGATGGACAGAAATAAGCTAAATTTGTGTGTCCTATAGTAATCTTGCAAAGAGCACGGAGGGATACCCTTCACATTATCCATCTCAAATCAGTACAACTCCTGGCATGAATGTCCCATACTAACCATCAGATTGGCAATTCTTCCTCCTGAGAAAAGTAAGATTGTTTGTTTTCCCTGTAATAATTCTTCCACTAAGACGCAAGGGAATTTGATCTAAAGTTCTACTCTCCCTATGGGCAGGAATGGAAACAGGAGGACATAGGAATAAATGCACAACCACCCAAACATACACAAGAGAATTAAATGAAGTATTCTTATTCACTTGATATAGAGTAAATAATAAATCTCAGCTATTATTATGACCATCATAGAGATATTCAGTAAATAATTATTTGTAATAGAAAAAAAAATCACAGTCTAAAGCTAAATAAATGCCGTGAATAGGCGCATGGTTAAAAGTATCACAACTATGCAGCCATTTAAAAGGTCAAGGTACCTCTGTATGTACTGACAAGGGAAATGTCCACAATATAGAATTAAGTTTTAAAAAAGAAATAAAATAGCATATAGAGTAAGTTTTTAATAAAAAAGATACACACTAAATTAGTTACCACTGAGGTGAAACAAGAAGGTATAAATGAAACACCTTCGCTTTTCACAATTCTGAATGGTTGGAACTGTTTTTTACAATAAATTGTTTTTTACAATAAATAACCCTTATCTTAGGAAAATAATTTTAAATATAGAGAACTTTTATGTACAAAGTTGTCCTCTACAGGATTACTTTAACGGTGATGAATTAGAAGCAAACTAAAAGTCCTATTTCAAAGTGATGGTCAATGAAAACTAAAACATATCCACTTAATTAAATATCATATCCTCATAATATTCAAATCACAGGATAGTATATGTATACATGTATATATATACATATATATATATATAAATTTTACTTTATAGTTTTATTTTTTTAAGTATAGCAAAGAAATTAAATAAAAACACACCAGGGCGTCCCTGGTGGTGCAGTGGTTGAGAGTCCGCCTGCCGATCCAGGGGACGCCAGTTCGTGCCCCGGTCCGGGAGGATCCCACATGCCGCGGAGTGGCTAGGGCCGTGAGCCTGTGCTCCGAAACGGGAGAGGCCACAACAGCGAGAGGCCCGCGTACCGCAAAAATAAATTAATTAATTAAAAATAAAAACACACCAAAATGTAAAAAACAATTGTGATTGGACAATGGGACTATGAGTGATTTATCTTCTTCCTTTCTGCATTTTCCAAGTTAAAAAATATAGATAGCTGCTATTTTACTACCCAAATTAAAATTTTTGTATTAAAGTTAATTGATGGTATATTTCATTTCAGACCTCTGTTTCTACATAGACAGTGATGACCTCACACATTAGGAAAATAACTGGAAGGACATGCTTAAGAAAAGGACACTGTCATTATTCATGAAATATAAGACATGGTCTCATAATTTGCTTATGTGTGTTTTTTCTTCATAATTAAACCATGTAGGTTAAATCTAATTCTCTTTGACTACAGTGTGGCAAAGATTTTTGTATATAAATTAAGAAAACATACTTTTTAATAAACTCTGTAAGAAATTACAAGATATGGTCTGAAACACAGAATCTTTTGATAGATATACAAAGAGTTAAAATTTTATTTATACTGGGCAGATTAACCAATGACTGAGCATCAAAATGAACACCAAGTCATAAGCCAGTTAACTAAATCCTTGGCTCTGTGAATAAATAATTTCCTCTCCAAGACTGCATTAACTTGGGAACATTCATTAATGCCTCAAAATACATTACTTTAAAATTTGGAGAAGTACTTGGTACAATAGTTAGCACATAATAGACACTCAATAAATATTTGTGGAATTAAAAAATTGGTAGGGCTTCCCTGGTGGCGCATTGGTTGAGAGTCCGCCTGCCGATGCAGGGGACACAGGTTCGTGCCCCGGTCCGGGAAGATCCCACATGCCGTGGAGCGGCTGGGCCCGTGAGCCATGGCCGCTGAGCCCGCACGTCCAGAGCCTGTGCTCCGCAACGGGAGAGGCCACAAAAGTGAGAGGCCCGCGTACCGCAAAAAAAAAAAAAAAAAAAAAAAGAATATCCAAGTAAATGTAGAGATATATGATGTCATTCTATGCAATGACTCAATACTGTAAGGATATCATCAACTCCAAATTAACCTATAAACTTAATGTAATTATAAGAAAATCCAATGGGACTTCAGCAAATTCAATCTAAACTGTAACTGGCAAAGTTTTATAAATGTAATAGGCAAAATGAGAAGGGAACAAAATTTTTTTTTAATTTGTGAAAGTAGCCAAGAAAAATTTCACAAAGAATGAGACTGGCCCTACTAGACATCAAAACATGCCATACACAGTAATTAAAACAATTTAGTGGAATTCCCTGGTAGTCCAGTGGTTAGGCTCCATGCTTTCACTGCCGAGGGCCGGGGTTCAATCCCTGGTTGGGGAACTAAGATCCCGTGGCCAAAAAAAAAACTAAAACTAAAATAAAAATAAATAAAATAAAACAATGTATTGTAGTATTAGTACAGAAACAGACAGTTCAATGGAGTAGAACAAACAATCCAGAAATAGAACCAGGTGAGAACTTGATATGTGAGATTTAGAATCAGTAGAGGAAAGCTGAACTATTCAATAAATGGCACTGAGGCGAATGATTATCCACTTGGTGGCTGGACTGGAGGAGTGTCAATAATAATAGCTAATGTGTTTTGAGAGCTTATTACACGCCAGGCGCTGTTTTAAAAGCTTTACACACCCGCAAACACCCGGCCCTCGCTCTAGCTAACATTTTTGTTTTCTCATAGGAAAATTACCTCTCTCTAAATGATTTTTAAAATATGACTCATTCTGAATTTTGTATACTTAGAAGATAAAAAAATCTAATTTTAAAGTGAATAAACTAAAGATTGTGTGTTTTAATCCTATAGCTACCTCTAATTTGATTCAAGCTCGTACTGTAGCTCCATTTGGTCACATTCAAGGATCACAGCATTCTATTCTTAACCTTACAGAAGCATCTTAAGGCACATATCTCAAATGTATAAGGAGGTAGAATCCCTCATCTGTAGGTTTGATGGCAACCCGCCTATGCAGCCTTTGGTCTTTCGCCTCTTGGGTCACTGACAGTAAGCCTCTCTCATTCCAGAGGCAGGTCCACACCCCTCATAGTGACTTAAAAAGCAAAAGTTCCTTAATTCTCTTACCTCAAATTATCAACCTTTCTCTCTTCACTTTACAACCAAATTTCTCAAGTCTCCCTTCCTTGCCTCCCATCTTCTCATCCTCTGGCAATCTTCTTTGAAATCCTCTCCAGCAACTACTTTACTGCAATGGCTCTTCCAAGTCACCAATGCCTTTCTAATTGAGAAATTCAGTGGTATCTCCCTCTCCTCAGTATTCATTTTAATTTGTTTCTCTGGCTGTCCTAACGTCATCATTAACCTTTCAATTCATTCCAATTCACAATTTCAAGGTCATTCTCCCCTTCACCATCCAATACACTCACGCACGTGCACACACATACATAAATTGGGGCCAAGACCTAGTAATTCTACTTCTGCACTGTAACTTGCATTTGATTCCTCCCTTCCATCCTCACAACTGTTGATCTATTTCAGCCAACATCACCTCTCTCCTAAAAAAACTGCGATAACCTGATTGGTTTCCCTGACTCTAATTTCTCTTCTCCAATTCAATCTTCTGTCTGCCACCAGACATGACCTAAAACTAAAAATGTGATTCCTAAATAATAAAGCCCATGTATTGATACTTCATATTCCTAACTCCATACCTTTGTTTTATACTACCCCTTTTGCCTGAATTTCCTATTCCAAACCCCTTCCACCTATGGAATCTTACCCATCTTACAAAGCCAAGTCTATACAACTCTTTGTTTGGTTCCTAATAAGACTGGGTATCTCCCATATCTCTATTATTTGTGCTTCTCCAACAGTCTTATCACTACTTATCACCAGCTGCCTTAAACTACTTAGTTGAGTACCACTATTCTAAGCTCTGGCATGCCTGTGCCACCCAGTATATGCAACGTTAGTTGAAGTGTTTATTAGCATTTTTTGAGATACACTTCTGCTATGGTTTGATGTTTGTCTTCCCAAAATCCATACGTTGACAACCTAATGCCCAAGGCGATGGTATTAGAAGGTGAGGCCTTTGGAAGGTGAGTAGGTCAAGAACCCCCATGAATGGAATTAGTACCTTTATAAAAGAGGGCCCAGAGAACTAGCTTGTCCCTTCCAGCAGGTGAGGATACAATGAGAAGTCTGTGACCCAGAAGAGGGCCCTTACTCAACCATGCTGGCACCCTGATCTTGGACTTCCAGTCTCTAAAACTGTGAGAAATAAATTTCTGTTGTTTATAAGCTACCCAGTCTCTGGTATTTTGTTACAGCAGCCCAAACAGACTAAGACAAGTTCATAAAACATAAAATTCATCACTTTAAAGTGTACACTTCGGTGATTTTTAGTATATTCACTACATTGTGCAATTATCACCACTATCTAATTCCAGAACATTTCTAGCACTCCAGAAAGAAACCCTGTACCTATTAGCTATTTAATCCCCATTCTCCCCTCCCTCATCCCTTGGCAACCACTAATCTACATTCTCTTTCTATGGATTTGCCTATTCTGAACATTTCATATAAATGGAATCATACAATCTGTCATCTTTGTGATTGCTTCTTTCAATTAGCATAATATTTTCAAGATCATCTATGTTGTAGCAAGTGACAGCGCTCCATTTCTTTTTGTGATCATATTCCACTGTATGGATACCCCACATTTGTTTTATCTATTCATTAGCTGATGGACATTGGGTTATTTCCACGTTTTGGCTATTATGAATAATGCTGCTATGAACATTCATGTACAAGTTTATGTATGAACATATATTTTCAACTCACTTGGTTATATAGCTAGGAGAATTGCTGGATCATTCTATGTTTAACTTTTTGAAGAACTGCCGAACTGTTTCCCACAATGGCTGCTCCATTTTACATTTGCACCAACAGTGTATGAGGGTCCCAAATTCTCTACACTGTCACCAACACTTTTTTTTTTTTAACTATAGCCATCCTAGTGGGTGTGAGGTAGTATCCCATTGTGGGATTTGATTTATATTTCTCTAATGACTATGATGCTGAACATCTTTTCATGTGCTTATTGGTCATTTTCACATCTTTTTTGGAGAAATATCTATTCAAATCCTCTGCCCATTTTAAAATAGAGTTTCTTTTTATTGTTGAGTTATAACGGTTCTTTATACATTCTGGATACTAGACCATTATCAGACATATGATTTATAAATATTTTCTCCCATTCTGTGGGTTGTCTCTTCACTTTCTTGATGCATGATAATTTTAAATTTTGATGAAGTCTAATTTATCTATTTTTCCCTTTGGTGCTTGTGCTTTTTGTGTCATATCTTTTTTAAAAAAAATCACTGTTTAATGCAAGGTCATGCAGATTTTCACCTTTGTTTCCTTCTAAGAATTTTATAGATTTAGATCTTTGACCCATTCTGAGTTCATGTTTGTATGTGGTGTGGGGTAAGGGTCCAGGTTCATTCTTTTGCATGTAGATATCCAGTTGTCTCAGCATCACTTGTTAAAAAGACTATTCTTTCCCCACTGAATGGTCTTGGCCCTCTGTTGAAAATCAATTAACCATAAATGTATGGTTTTCTTCTGGACTCTCAATTCTATTCCACTGGTTTACATGGCTATGTGACTATCCTTAGGCCAGTGCCATATCATCTTGATTACTGTACTTTATAATAAGTTTTGAAATCAGGAAGTGTGTCCTCCAACTTTACTCTTCTTTTTCTTTTTCAAATTGTTGTGGCTAAAATGGCTTTGCAACTCCACATGAATTTTAGGATCAGCTTGTCCACTTCTGGGAACAAAGCAGTTGGAATTTTGAAAGAGGCTGCACTGAATTTATAGATCAATTTGGGGAGTATTCCGATCCATGAACAGATTTTCATCTACGTTTCCTTCTAAGAAGATGTCTTTCCATGTATTTAGATCTTTAATTTCTTTCAATGTGTTTTATAGTTTTCAGTGTACAAATCTTACAATTCTTTGGTTAAACTTAGTCATAGGTATTTTGTTCTTTTTGATGCTATTGTAAATGGAACTGTTTTCTTAATTTTATTTTCAAATTGTTCATTGCTAGTGTATAGAAATGCAACTGATTTTTGTACATTGATCTTGTATCCTGCAACTTTATGGGATTCATTTTTTAGCTCTACGTTTTTTTCTTGTAAATTCTTTCATCTGTATATAGATATAATTTTCTTTCTTTCTAATTTGAATGCCTTTTTTACTCTTTTACTTGCTTAATTGCCCTATCTAGAACCTCCAAAATAGTGCTGAATAGAAGTGTAAGACAGGAGACATCCTTATCTTGTTCCTGATCTTAAAGGGGAAAGCTTTCAGTGTTCACCAGTAAGTATGATGTTAGCTGAGGATTTCTGTGTTAGCTGAAATATATTTGTTGAACTGAATTTTGAGAGTGCCAACTCATAAGGTTGCTCTGAGAGTCTAACAAGAAAGGATCTGTGAAGGTGTTTTCAAAACTGTAAAATACCATTCATCCAATTTAAGATATTCTTATTTAGTAACTTAGTGTTCTTACTCTGAAAAGTTTACTCCAAATGTTCTTAAAGAAATCAAAACAATATTTGTGAAGCTTTTTTTTTTTTTTATTCCCAACATCCTGATGAAAGTTTGGCACCTACGTTCTTTTGAAGGGTGAAGAAGGAGAGAAGAATTTTTGGAGACGGAATCAGAACAAGGATCCCAGGCCTTAGAGCCTCTCCCCAGTCCCAACCCCTAAGTCCCATAGCTCTGGGCTCTTCCCTTAGCGAGACACAGGGCATTCAGGAAAGTAGAAAGTTAGAGATGCAAGACAGGCAAGAAGCAAGAGGCAGCATGGTACAGAAGGTGGAACACAAGTTTCAGTAGAAAAAGTTAGCTGTGATTTCAGTTGTTCAGGAAAAAAAAAGAAAGAAAAAAAGTGAGATACCCGAAAATATTAGAAAGTCTACTAAATTTCACATCTTCAAAGCTGCAAAATCTATTGATTTACATCCATATTAATCTAAATTGCTGATGTTAATCTGAGTCACTATAATTAAACATGCTAATAATTCATGATGCAAGTGCCTGTAATACTGAGAGGTTTCTCTGTTTAATAAACTCAGCTTGATAGTATAAGAATAATATAATGGTATTATTTATATTTTTTGGTTATTTAGAAATAATTATTTATAAATAATTGAGTAAAAGATTGGCTGTCGGAAGGCAAAAAGGAATTACTACCCTACTTTTGTTCAATGGAACAAATATTTAATGAATACCTATAATGTTCCAGGCACTGTGCTCTGTGCAGGAGATGTTCAATTAACAATGAAGTAGTGACTACTTTTTATATTTTTTGAATACTGAATAAAAATATTTATTAAAAACGTAAGATATAAAATACCAAGAAACAATCACCATGTTCCTACCACCTAGTTTAAGGAAAAAAACATTACCACTTCTTTAAATCAACTTTTTATTAAAGAAAACATAGATACAGAAAAGTACACACATTGTGTTTGGCTCAAAGAATTTCTGCAAAGTGAACACACCCAGGGTAACCAACACCCAGTTAAAGAAAGAGAACATTACCAACATCCCATACTGCCCCCTCCTAATCACTAGCTCTTCACCCCCAACCACAGATAACTGCTATCTTGTTTCTACCACCAGAGATAGAAATCAGAGTTTAGCCTGTTGAAAACTTTATATAAATGGAATCATATAGCTTGTATTATTTTGTGTGTGACTTCTACCCATCAATATTATGATTGTTAACACTCATCCATTTTGTTGCATGTAGCAATAGTTCATTTTCCTTGCTTTTTACAATATATAATTATATGAATATACCACCATTATTTATCCATGAGTTGTTTCCAGTTTTTAATTATGAATACTGTCGCTAATAACATTACATGTCTTTTGAATAATATATGTATGCATTTCAATTGGATAGCTATACTCCCACCCCCACCCCCACATACACCCACTCCAGAAGAACTGCTGGATCACAAGCGTACATGCACACGCTCAGCCTTAGGGAATTTTGCCTAAGGTATACAAAGTGATGTTTTGATATAAGTATACCTTGTGGAATGATTACCACAAGCTAATAAACATATCCATCACCTCACAAAGTTACTTCTGTGTGTGTGTATGTGGTAAGAACACTTAAGATCTACTGTCTTAGCACACTTCTTTGGCGGTCCAGTGGTTAAGACTCCGCGCTTCCAACACAGGCAGCGCAGGTTCGATCCCTTGTCAGGAACTAAGACCCCACAAGCCACCCAGCACGGCCAAAAAAAAAAGAAAGAAAAAGAAAGATCTGCTGTCTTAGCAAATTTCAAGAATACAACATCTTTTAATTAACTGTAATTACCATGCTATCTAGCATTGCAAATATTTTCCATGGAAAGGTCTGTCAAGGTACCTAATTCTCCATACTGCACGAAATAACTTAGGCTTTCTTAAACGTCTGAAAATTGGATACAGGTGAAGAAGGTATTAAAGGAAAGGTAAGACAATAACGCTGAAATCTAGAAATAACAAGGTTGAGTATACATTTGGAAGGAAATCTGGAGAAAAAAATCTCGAACAATTTGTTAAAGTAAATTGGAGAGCTCAAAATCCTAAGTCAATGGTCCTCAACTTTAGCATACACCATCTTCAGAACTGTTAAGGGATTGCAGGGGCCCCACCTCCAGTATTTCTAATTTAATCAACCTCTGTGGGGTAAGAGAATCTGCACTTTTAACAAGTTCTCAGGTGATGCTGATTAGCTGGTCTGCAGATTCCACTTTGGGAATCATTGCACTAAGAGAAATAAACTTCATAAAAACAGAAATAATGGCAGGTTCATTTCCTTCTATAATAGAAGAGAAGAAATACGGAAAAGAGACTTCAATAATGCTCTTGGTCCATTTCATCCTTTAACTCGGTAAAACTTTATAGTTAAGTTTATTTTGATGCTTTATAAGTAGTAAATTGATTGGAAGTCTATATAAACAAAAAAGTTATCAGACTCAATATTTGCAGATCGAGAAAAGGACTGTATCGGAGGCCAGCAGCTATTTAAAGTTAGATCTATGCTATATTAATGACTTGGATAACAGAATAAACAACAGTATTCAATAGTTGGCAGAGAACATAACATTAAAATCCAACTACAGACACTGTCCAAAATGATAATTTACTAAGGTATACAGAAATAAACACTCACCCATTCAACAATCATTTACTAAATAACACTTTCATGCCAGGCTTTGTTCTAAACAGTGGGATCTAAGTCTGCTATCATCTCAAAAAATTTTGTCAATATTATTCTCTAGGAGAAAATCCGCACTCAGATGTTTTTTTGGAAGACCCAGAATTAGTGATAAGTTTTATTTTCATTGCTTGTCAAACCAAGTAAGAAAATGTTTGCTCATATGCCCGTAACACTAAAAACACTTTACACTTTTAAAAAATCCACCAGCGATGGGAATTCCCTGGCGCTCCAGTGGTTAGGACTCTGCACTTTCACTGCCGAGGACCCGGGTTCAATCCCTCATGGGGGAACTAAGATCCCATAAGCCACTTGGCCAAAAATAAATTAATTAATAACAAATTAAAAAATAATAATCCATCAGTGAAATCCTAAAATTCTCTTTAATATTCAGTGATTTTATAAAGAAGTGAATGTTGGGTTTCAAAAATGACAACTTATTTCTTACTTTAATAATTTTCCTATTTTCTCCATTACCAAAGATCTACATAGCTAGTGCAAAATACATCAGAATTTTAGCACTTCATTCCGAATTTAGCAAAGGACCAAAACACCCTGCATTACTCATAAACAGCTAATGCTAATTCATCTGATTGCAAATCTATAGGGCACAAAGTTGCGATAAATTATTAGCACTTTTTGCTTAATGGCAAAAAAAAACAGGAAAGAAAGGAGGGAGGGAAGAAAAGCAGCTTATCAGCTTCCTAGAGTAATTCAGCTAAATTTTATTGAAATGATCTTTGTATCTGCCCGTATAAAATACTATAAAGAAAAATGTAAATCAATGGCAAAAGATAAATATAAAATTTTTTTTAAAGGAGGGATTAAGTTGCTCATAAACTTCATATGGAAAGGGCAAGAAATGCCAAATGAAGAAAAATGAGGGGGACTAACACTACCAGATAGCAAGAATAATTTTAAAGCTATGGTAATTAAAACAGTGGTATTGGTGCACATATAGACAAACAGAATAATGAAACAGAATGGAGTCTAGACTTACAGTGGATATAAAACAGAGGTAGCATTACAAATCAGTGGGAAAAAGGATGGAGTCAATACATGACATTGGGACAACTGGTTACACATATGGAAAAGATAAAATTAGCTTCCTAATTCACACCAAACACAAAAATAAATTCCAGATGAATCAAACACCAAAACCTTTTAAAAGAAAATCTTTCTAATTTCAAAGTGGGAAACGATCTGTTTTAAAACATACAAGTACACTACTTATAGAGGTTTAAAAAATGGGTAGTTATAACTAAAATAAAATTTAAATCTAAAACACTGCAAACATGAAAAGATCACCACTGAACAGCCCAAAAGAAAAAAAATGGGCAAAGGATATGCAAACGTAATTCACAGAAGAGGAAACTCCGAAGACCAATATGAAGTATGCTCAATCTCACTAGTAATCAGGAAAAAAATGCAAATTTAAACAATATTATTTTACCCCTATCATATTGTAAAAATTAAAATGTCTGCAATATTAAGTGCTGGAGAGAACATGAGTATCAGGTACTCATATACTGCTGGTAAGACTGCAAACTGTTATAACTAGGTAAAGATAAAGGTCACTGATCACCCAGCAATTCTATGTAGCTATTCTACATAGGGTACATGTCCACGTCTCTAGACATATACCTTAAAGAAACTGTTACAGTCATATGTAAGGAGACATATACAAGAATGTGTGCACCAGGAGAAATAAAATTGAAAACCACCTAAATTGTCCTCTGATAAGAAAACAGATAATTGTGGTATATTTACAAAATAGAATACTACACAATAAACAGAATTAACTAGCTCTATGTAATTTCAACATGACTAAATCTCAATCACAATTTTAAATGAAAAAATGCACGCTGTAGAAGGAAATATACATTATGACACCACTATATACATTTTTAAAACACAAAAAGCAATATATTAGTTATGGGCACAAACATACGTAGATGTGAACAGAAAGGATTTACACCAACTTTAGGGTAGTGGTTACTTCTGGAAAAGGTCAGTGGAATCAAGAAGGGATACAAAGGGGATTCAATTGAATCTATAAGGTTTTATTTCTAAAAGTTAAAAGATATAGAGCAAATTTCACAGTATGTAAACTTCCCTGGTGGTGCAGTGGTTAAGAATCCGCCTGCCAATGCAGGGGACATGGGTTCAATCCCTGGTCCGGGAAGATCCCACATACCGCGGAGCAACTAAGCCCAGGCGCCACAACTACTGAGCCTGCACTCTAGAGCCCGCGAGCCACAACTACTGAGCCCTCGTGCCACAACTATGGAAGCCCATGCGCCTAAAGCCTGTGCTCTGCAACAAGAGAAGCCACCGCAATGAGAAGCACGTGCACCACAACGAAGAGTAGCCCCTGCTGGCCGCAACTAGAAAAAGCCCGCGTACAGCAACGAAGACCCAACGTAGCCAAAACTAAATAAATAAAACAAATAAATTTTTTATAAAAAGAAGGGATACAAAGGGGATTCAACTGGATCTATAAGGTTTTATTTCTAAAAGATACAAAGCAAATATCACAATATGTAGACACAATCTGGATGATGGGCACATAGATATATGTATGTTATACTATTTTCTGTACTTTTCATCATGCTTGAAATCTCTTAAGGCGCATATGAATTATTCTTGTTTAAAGTGCATAGAGCTAGAAATAGTTATAGTCACACAAGGAATATTTAGTTTGCATCATAAAAAAATAGGTTGAAAATGAGTTTAAATCACTAGGAAATTGAAGGCAGTGTAAGGTAGGTCTCAGAGCCCATTCAAGGGCATTAATACTGAAGTAGGATAAAGGACCTCATTAAGAGATTTTTACCTATACACTATACCCAGAGTATGGACCCTTAAGAACAGCCTTATAGCAAGTGACTAGTGTACTGCCAATGTAGCTGTTTCCAAGGATTCACTGCTCTAACAATTCAAGAATTTTCAATAGTAAAATAATATACTTTCACCTTACACCTTTGCACCCTTACTTAAATACCTGAATAAAGAATACATCCATCTTAAGCATAAATTCCTCTGGGTTTCAGAAAGGAGCTAGTTGATAGTGCTTAAAGAGTTCAATTTTATTTTCTAAAATGTATTGCATTTGAACATACTTTATAAAATCTCCACTAGAGTGATACACAAAAGCAATAACTACCGCATACAAGATTGCAGAGAGCTGATATGTTCCGGACAGTAAAACTCTGATTTAGGAAATGGGACTACAAAACATTTTATATTATTTGTTTTGACTTGTGGTACTGCCTATGAGCTGTCCCCAATCTAGGACTTGTGTTCCAATCTGAAGGTTGGTTATTTGGTAAAGATGTCATTCACCCATAAAAATGTTATAAATGGTTAGGTTTCTGGACTAGGTTACAAAAACTTTTTCAATATACTGATACTAAATATACTAGCCTGACCTAGACAAACAGCCAAATTAGGTAAAACTTACCTCTAACATCCTTCTAAACCCCTTTCAACAGCTAAGAGAGTTCCCTCTCTTAGATTCCTATTTAACATCATCTTACTCCTATTTCTTAAAACAAATTACCTCCACTAGATGTAAGAATTTATGAAGAAAACAATCCCTTGGTTTTATTTTCATTAATGTATGTGTATTTTCAGGAAGGGACTGCTAAATTTCCAGTAAGTGAGATTTCTGGCAATTTTAAAAGAGAGTACAAAAAAGTTCAGGCACTGTGGAAAGCCTATCTTCTTCTCTTTTCTTTTTCTTCAGGAGTGGGGTGACAGTGGTAGTCTAAGGGGTCTGGAAAGCAACACCAAACAGAGAAGCTTTACTAAGGAGCTTCTCCCTGCCTAGAGTCAGCTCTCCTCAGCTATTAAGGCTACATTTCAGATTCTTTCCTCTGCTTCTGATTCCCTGATTCCAGAGCAAATGCAGCACGAGAGTTCTGAAAGACGGTGTGGAGGCCTGGGGCAGTGGCAGCCATCTGTACGTGGAGGTCTTTTACAAATAAGAGTCTATAGTCAATGTAAGTAATAAGAATTATAACTTTAGAATCTGATTTATTACTAGCAAAAATTTAAAACAGCTGAGAAAAACCTATTACCTAATTGAATCTTTTGAAAGGCCAAAAGGAACCAGATACGTTTAAATTAATTGATCATGTTATAAAATGTATCCAACTTGTCATTCCATATTTTTCTCATATAATAAATACACTAAAACAATAATGACAAAAATTATTTTCTTTTAGGTTCTTTAGTTTTGAGATTAGGGGCTTCAAAGTATTTTAGGGATTAACCAATTTCTGATGACCTAGATGCTATATTGAATAACATCACACAGTTTATTCTTCAGTTTCCCAGATGGACTAAATATGATGCTTTCTTTTTTGGTCAGGAAAAGCAAAGGCCAAGATACACAGGTTACTAATGCTATCATCAGCAACACTGATACAAATCTTCAGTAACAGAGTGAACATAAATACCGTTTACAAGCTGATATCAGAATGCCAAAATTAACTAAACCAATCAAAAGCAGTAAAAACTCAAAATAGCTTTTCTCCCATAAAAAGAGAATTACAACAAGGCTGACTGTATTTGTTAAACATGGATAGGTAGTTGTTAGACAATTATGGCTATAGGAAGAAAAGATAAGACCACTCAAGATGGGCCAAAGGTGCTTAAATTTTCCGAAAGACAGAAGGTAGTTTTTCAAAATTAAACTTTGACAGCAGGCAAGTTCTAGGTAAAGTAAATCTACTCTTCTTTATACCCTTGCAACTAAGTTGATGAACTGACCTGAATTCAAATGCTAACCCTGCTTCTTGCTGGCTGTGAACCTGGCAAGTTACTAAGTCCCTCTCTCTGAGTAAAACAAAGTTAATACTACCTATCTTGCAGGGTGGTTTTGTCATGATTAAATGAGATACATTTGTAGCTAAGCAATGGTACCCAAAGCACTAACTCTAGGCCCCAGGCAGGTGCAAAGCACTGATGATAGTAAGTAAAAAACTAACATGGTCTCTGCTTTCATGGAAAGCAAAGTCTAGTGGTAGAGGCAATCACACTAATAAATTTTAAATGACAGACATAAATATCTAAGGAAAGGAATTCAGTTCTTCAAGAGCATATTAACAAAGGATCCTGACTTAGTGGGGGATCAGAACAGGCCTCCCTTGAGGAGCTGAGTGATCTATGAGTAAGAGGTAAATGGTTGGGAGCAGAACATCACAAAGAAAGGAAATGCACATGCAAAGACCCTGTGGTAAGAGGTTCAAGGAACTGAAAGGCTTATATAACCTGAGCATAGAGAGTAAGGCAGTGAGTAGAGATGCAGGAGCAGAACCACAAAGGGCCTTCAAGGCCCAGTTAAGGATTTAGTCTTCTCCCAAAAGTAATGACTGTTACTGAGGGAGGGGTTTAAGTAGCAATGGGCACAGGAGGGAATAATCAATGTGGTGAATGGCATAAGGAGGCCACTCGGGAGCTTCCCGAAGTAGTCTAGGCCAGAAATGATAGTAGTTTGGGAAAAGGGGGTGGAAATGAAGTTGTAGAGAGGTTGACAGATTGGAGAGATTTTTAGGATGTTAAAATGACAGAACCCATGTGACTAGTCCAGTGGGTGTTTTGGATACAGTTTAAAGCAGTAATGCCCAACCCAGATTCTTTGGCCCTAATAATTAATAATACCCTTTTCTGAGGGGGGAAACAGAACTCAGTGATGAATTTTCCTTGAGGGCAGAGGATATGGTAAGAGACATAAGTATAAAGAATGACCCACTCGCCCCCTCCTCAGGTTTCCAGCTTATATAAGTGGAATGCATTGTGATGTCATTCACTGAAATAAGAAACCCTGTAAAAATACTAATTAGGTGGGCTAAGACCATGGGTTTGAATTTGAACAAGTTGAGTTTGAGGTGCCTTGATTTTAAATAGTCAGTTTGACATACTGATCTGAAACTTAAATGATAGGTCTGCACTGGGAGTAAGATACTGAGAATCGTTGGCATCTAGATAGTAGTTGAAGCTGTGCTTAGAATAAATTGCCTGGGCAGAAAACAGAGTGAGGAGACAGCCTTGAGGAATATCTGCACTGAATAACAGAGTAGAGGAGGGTGAGTCTGCAAAAGAGCAGTCTGACTAAAAACAGGAGGGAGGCTGAAGCCAAGGGAAGAACATTTTCCATGAAGGAGGCAACGGTCAACAATGTCCAACGCTGTTGAGGCATCAAGTAAGACAAGGAATGAAAAATGTCAGTTAAGTTTAGGGGCACGTTTCAGTGGGATGATAGGGCCAGAAATCAGGCTGCAGTGGGTTGAGGCGTGGGTAGGTGGCAAGCAAATGGGAGACAAATAAATGGAGACAAGATTTCTAGCTGTAAAGTGGGAAGAGAAAAGGTGACAGCTGTGGGAGTGGAGGGAGGGTTTACGATGGGAGAAGCCTGAGTTTGTTAAGAGGGAGCAGGTGAATATAGAGGAATGGGGCTCCTTAGAAGCGGGGGAAAGAGAATCTGAAGCACATTTGGAGCAGCTGTAGATAAAAGGAGAGGCTGCGGGGAAAAGAAGAGAAACAGGCCTAATTATATGACCTTTAAGGTCTCTTCTCACTGTAGAATCTCCCGACCTAACAATTTCCTTTAGGGAGAACATTTGCGTGTATGCATAATCTATGCAAATTTATTCAAATATTCCAGTAGAAATAAATCAGTCAAGCACATCCTTATCCCCTAATGACGCAGTTAACGTCCCCAGGTTTATGACCAGTGTAATCTCTGGGCAGGATCCATCCCTCAGAGAGGTTTTTGCTCAACGCACACTGCAGTACACGCCAGAACAGGCCTTATCTCCCCTCGCCAAACCCATACTACCCCGCGATCTCAGAGGCTAAAGGAGGAAGTAAAATTTAAAACCCTGAAACTACAACATATCCTGCTGCATTCGAAACGGCTGTCATTCATAAAAGGAAAACGCGACACTCCAAATCCATCCCCACTCCAAGCTCAAGGCATTTCTGCCTGAGCCGGCAGTGACACGTCCCCCAGATGGCCGGGGTTCAACACTAAAAGTCATTTGCACCCCCTCCTCCTTTCTCAAGACCTTTTATTGTGAAGAACCAGAAATGGGTTCCTTCTGGTCCCTGTCATAGCCCTCGCCCCAATGCAGCAGACGGATCCCCCGCAGTTTTTCCAGAGGCGGCACCTAATAAGCCCTCGCAAGAGGGTGCGGAGAAACCCCTAGAGCCCAGACCGGCCTGGGACGGCCACGAGCCTGCCGCTAGCTTGAGAACAGAGGGGGACAAGCCCCAAAGGATGTAAAGGGAGGATTAAGGGAGACCTAGGAGACCCGGGTAGCGAGGTGGTCTCCTCCCTCGAGCTTCTAACGGGGACGGAGTTTCTGAGGAGGGCTAATCCCCTGCCACCGCTCCCTCTTCCCAGCTTCTCTGGCCTGCCACCCCCCTTCACCGCCCCGTTTGCTCAGGCTCATTCCCCTCCCCTGGGGCTGCCTGGACCTCCAGTTACCCGTGAGCCAGGCACCCCCGCCTCGAACCGCGGCTCCTCGAACTGTACTCACCCGGCCCGCCATCTTCGCGGACACGTCCGGCTCCGCCGCTGCAGCTCGGCGCTCTGAAGAGCCCGCCCCCGCCGCGCGCGCGCTCGCTGCCCGCTCTCGCGCAGGCGCGCAGCCGTCTAGACGCCGCGCACGCGCCCCGCCGCCCCCGCCCTGCAGTGCCCGCGCGGGCTCGACGGCAGCCCGGGGAGGGCGGGGCGGTGGCGCCATTTTGAACGCGAGCTTCCGGGGCGGAGGGGCTTCTGGGTCTTTCACGTGTCTGCTGCCGACTTTGTCCAGGGCTCGTTTTGCGAATCTCATCACAACTAGCCGTTTGCGCCGGACTTTATAGGAAGTTGATGCTTTTAATCACTGAGCCCCTGCTTATCTCTGCCCTTTAATGGCCTTTTAACTTTATGCTTCCAGACCCACTTAAGTGTGAAAATGTACGTAAGAGCACCCAGCGCGGTTACTGGCCTTCGCCCCTGGGAAGATCAGTAATGTGTAGTTGGTTCTGAATTCAAATTCTGCGTGAATTCAGGCTTTTGTTTGTAGGCGGACGTGTTTCCTAGCTCCTGAAAGTGATGAGCCTTGGCATTTACATTTAGCTTATGTGTAGCCTGGAGAACTCAGGTTAAGATTTTCTTCAGGGGCTTCCCTGGTGGCGTAGTGGTTGCGAATCCGCCTGCCGATGCGGGGGATGCGGGTTCGTGCCCCGGTCCGGGAGAATCCCACATGCCGCGGAGCGGCTAGGCCCGTGAGCCATGGCCGCTAGGCCTGCGCGTCCAGAGCCGGAGCCTGTGCTCCGCAGCGGGAGGGGCCGCAGCGGTGAGAGGCCCGTGTACCAAAAAAAAAAAAAGGTTTTCCTCAAATGTGTAAGTGAATTGTGACTGTTTGTATATCTTTATATATTAGTTTATTATTAAATATATTTATTAATAAAGGTAATTTGTGTCTAACAACTTTTGTCAATTCCCAGTGTTCATTTTAGACAATATATACACGGTGGAATTTGAATAAACTGTGCCCTAAATTCGGCCTTTTTTTTTTTGACCTTGATGTTTCCTTTCTACCATACCATTTCCTCAGAATAGATAATAATAACAGCTCTCTACAAGAGGAGAGGTTCTCCCAAATAGGGTCTCTGATGATCTTATTGCTTCTACTATCTTATATTTCTCTTTATATTTACACAAGACAATAAAAATTGATCAGATGTGTTACCTTTTCAACAGTTAATTAGAAAAAAATAGTTTTTTCCAATATGAGGAAAGGAAAGAAAGAATTAGAAGAGCTGGGCAGGCTTTAGCGATTTAAAATGGAAAACTAATAACAATAAGTGACCTGAAGATGGGCAGGGGGACAGAAGAAAAAGGTCAGGTAAGTTTCGTAAACTCTCACACTGTACCTGAGAACCAGAGTGTGCTGTTGGACAAATCAGATGTTAACTAAATCATCGATGGATCAGAGAGTTTATCAGGAAGGACAGGGAACTAGTTGAACTCTGATCTATTAACTTGGAAAAGCTATAAAAATAATTTAAATAGATTGGGGAGTTGGAAGATTCTCGTCCTTTTCCTTTCTCTGCCACTAACTCCCCACCTCCCTTCACCTCTCTGAGCCCCAGTTTCCTTACTTGGAAAGTGAGAGGTGTAATTTGATGAGCTTAACAGGTTGTCTTACATTTTTTGATACTTTGAATCTATAAATCAAGAGATTTTGCCCAAATAATTACCAGATCCAGAAGATGACATTGGCTCTCAGTACAATGATCTGACGTTATTTTCAAGGCCAGAGAATAAGCAAACGTACTTACCACTGCTTTGTTGTCTTGTTTTGCTAGGTAAACTAGATTGCAGGTGAAAATGTCTTCAATCTCTACACCGAGGAGGAGTGTTTATCATGTAGGAAAGACAGGTTTGCTGGATGCTGGAGAGGTTCCACTGTGTCAGCTTGCAAGCATATCTCTGCACGATAAGGGACTCTTTGTATCCTCTCACAAGTGGTATAAATTCATTAGAATCATGTGCACAGCCCTCTGCAGGGTCTACCAAAGAAATCATAAGCAGACATGAGCTGCTGCACTTGAGGTGCTTAGCATCCAGCTGGAGGGGAGACATTACCCCAGGTTGTCACATGCCTGTGCGTCCCATCTGTGCCTTGCTCTAATATTCAAGGTAGTCTTAGAAAGTGAGTGGAACTGATTCTGCGTCCCCTTCTGAGCAATCCTTGCAGTTATGGTTGATAGATAACAAATATTTTTGCTGCCCCAAATTCATTCCCCTTTTTTTCTGGTCACAGCTACCCTGGTTCATGCAGCCTTGAAAGCATTGTCAGACAATGCACCCTGCCGTCCCCTGGCCTAGGAGGGAGCACAGAACCCAGGCTCAGTCAATCAGATGCTCTTTCTCCCAAGCAACTACAATCTGGACCATCCTGAGGAAGAAAGACAGAAAATAGCAAGAGCTGATTTACCCCAATGGTGATATTCTGAAAAGACCATCCACTAATTATCTAGACCTGGAATTTACCTGATTTCTGTCTTTGGCAAAATCTGGTTGTCTCTCTTTGTCTTGATTTCTGTGACTTAATCAGTCTTCCCTTTCCTCAAAAAACAAAAAGCAAAACTAAACGAAACTCCTTCAGTTTGTCATTGATCCCTGAAATCCTTAATATACTTTCCTCTCACGGTGATGAGAAAATAGGTAAGACAGCCTTACAATGATTTAAATTTAACCTAAAGTGCAAATGTCTAAGGTCATTTTCTAAGGTCTGGAGGGATTTTTCGGGGTAGGGGAGGTTGGTGAGGTGAGACTAGGGATAGACTAAGAGAGGAAAAGGGGACTAGGTACCTGAAAGGTGAGGAGAGAAGATGACGACATGATGAAGTGGAGATAACAGTGCCCAGGATAAAGAACAATGAGGCACGTGGGGAGAGGGGTAAGGGTTTGACCAAGGTCAGCTCTTGCTGATTACAGCTACTCTGTGACCCATTGTGATGGTTAATTTTATGTGTTAACTTGGCTGGGCCCCGGTGCCCAGATACTTGGTCAAATGTTATTCTGGATGTTTCCATGCGGGTATTTTGGGATGAGATTTACATTTAAATCAATGGACTTTGAGGGAAGCAGATTGCTCTCCATGAGGCCTCATCTAATCCACTGAAGGCCTGAATTGAACAAAAGGCTCATCTCCCCAGAGCAAGAGAGAATTCTCCAGCAGACTGCCTTTGGACTTGGACTGTAGCTCTTTCCTGAATCTCCAGCTTGCCAGCGTCCCCCATCAGATTTTTGGACTTGCCAAGCCTCCACAATCACATGAGTCAATTTCTTAAAATAAATCTCTCTATATATACACATCCTGTTGGTTCTGTTTCTCTGGAGAACCCTGACTAATACACTATGTTTCCTGTCAGTGACAAGGAAGTGATTCCAGACTTTCATGTAGTGAAACTTGGTATCACCTGTTGCTCCCTGTTAGGTAACGGGCATCTATAGGTGGAGGCCCAATTCAAAGTCTTGGAAACCCCATGGATATAATTCTATTGATATGTTCAAATTACGTCCAGTTAAACATCACTTAACAAGTGCTCCATTAGAATGGGGCTGAGTAACTTTGGGACATTCTGGTTGTAACAGTGATGCTTAACTAGGGGGAAGTAGATTTCTTCTGTGTTTTGAGGAGTGAGAGCAATAGTAAGCTACATAAAAGTGAACTGATTCACTGTTATCCAGTTTATTTAACAAAGCAATGTGATGTTTTGCTGATTTCCACAGTAGTCAAAGGAAAACTAACTTTAGTCTGTGGAAGCCTAGGGTTAAACAAATGGCACTGGGGATAGAAAGGAGTTTAAATCACTTCAAGGTGTAGGTTTCAAAGATCTTCCAACAGGACTGCATGCAGGAGTTTCGGGGAACAGTGCTGTGCATTGAATTCACCACTGCATTGTGACTGTCAGAGGGTATCCTCCAGGGTGTGTGTGTGTGTGTGTGTGTGTGTGTGTGTGTGTGTGACAAGGACCTGCACTGACCCCTTGCAGAAGATATCCCTGTGAAGCAGACAAAGGTGGTCTTAATAAATCCTTTGATACCCTCCTCCTCTTTCCCAAGTTCTTTCAGCATTAATAACCTAATATATTACTCTTTCCAGGAGTGTATGCAATTTAAGAGAACATTGCTGGGGAGCAATAAAAAAACAAATCTCTAAGGGCAAAATTTCAGAGACTGGGACATCTCTATGTGGACAGCGATCCTTATTCTTGCCCTTCCAATCATAACCCACAGGTCAGCCACCCATGTCCTCAGCCCAGGCTTTCAGAGAGCCCTGTTGAAAACTTGATATGATGGCCCCATCATAGCCAGTTTTAGGAAGATGCAGCTGCCATCTGTTTGTTTTCTGTCAGAGAAAACTAGTTCCCAAAAGGATGCATAAGGCTAGAGAACAGAGCAAAATGGAGAAAGAATATAGAGTTCTTTTAAAAGAAGGAAGACCAGCTGATGCAATGCAGCCTTTTAGCTGCAGTCAGGTATGTTATTGTTGGGTTATTTATTTATTTATTTTGATGAATATGTCTTTTCTCTTTGGAGGATCAAGGACAAACACCTATACTCACAAAAATCAATTCATTCTGGAAAGTCTCAGTGGGCAGAAGAGATGATAGAATCCTACGTGGAAAGGAATGAATGTTGCTATGGAAACCAGCTGATCCTTTAGTGCAAGCCCCAATGCACTTGCCAGGCTGCATAACCCTGCATAATAAACATCGTGGGTCCAGAGAGCTGCCTGCATCTCTTTGAAAAAGAATCATTCAGATACTGGTCTGATGAGCTTTTATGCATCGTGAGAGAAGGAAGTCACAGTCTCCTGGGAGTGGCTGAGTTGCCTAGAACTTCAAGACACCAGAGGCCCACAAACCACATTGGGGGTGACTGTATTTTCTCCAGAGGACTCCTGAGAAAAAGTGAAGGGTGTCTTAAGGTTTCTCCTTAGGGCAAATTTACTGGAGAGGTTTGTTTCTAGGGCAAGGAGTATGTACAGCAGGACTTTCCAAGGGAGGGAAAATACATCTCTCCAGCAGGAGCATGACCAGAATAGAAGGATAAGTTTAGTGATACTTGAGGGGAGGTGGTCCCGGTATACTGTGTTGCATTTAAACTCTCTAAACTTAAATGTATTCATGTGAGAACTGGATGAGGTAATTATCATACAGTACCTAATACATTAAGCACCTGACCCAGCAATTATAAGGCAAATACTAACTACCACTACCAAGAGTGCTAAAACTAATAACACTATTAACCAATTTTAAAGTCGAACTCAGAGGCAGGGAGCTATCTCCAAATAATATGCTTCTCAGGATGAAATTATCTCTCTGCTTCTCCCAAGAGCACTTTGTACTTTCCGTGCTGCACAAATAACATTATATTGATGAGAAGTCTTTTCTATTAAGAAAAAAAAAACCCACTCAATCAATATCACCATAAGCAATTTGTATTTATAGAGTTGCCAGAGTTTGAGCTTGTTAAATTTCCCCTGAGTACCAATCATGATTTCTATTATTCTATTACACTTCCTTCATAATTATCAAAATTTTGTATTTTTTAAAAAATAAGTTGTTTTGCCTTATAAAGTTAGTACAACATTTTCTCACAATCACTTAAAAAAAAAAAATCACAACCTCAACTCCTGAATACAATCACTAGTAAGTTAGGTCTCTTTTCCTTCTAGCCTCCTCCCATGCATGCCCCATGGATATTCTTTTTTTTTTTTTGGCCAAACCAGCGGCCTGCGAGATCTCAGTTCCCTAACGAGGGATTGAACCCGGGCCCCTGGCAGTGAAAGCATGAATCCTAACCACTAGACCACCAGGGAACTACCCCCATGCATGTTCTTATTAAAAAAGTAAGCTCTTCCTCGGCTAACAATGTGGTTATGTCCCTATAAACCATCATAAGTTGAAAATATCGTTATGTGGAAAATGCATTTAACACACCTTACCGACCTAGGCTGAGCCTAGCCTATTTTAAATATACTCAGAACACTTACATTAGCCTACATTTGGGCAAAATCATCTGACACGAAGCCTATTTTGAAATAAGGTGTTGAATATCTCATGTAATTTATTGGATACTGTACTGGAAGTGGAAAACAGAATGATTGTAAGGGTACAGAATGATTTTAAGTATATCAGTTGTTTGCCATTGTGAACGTGTGCATGACCCACAGACCTTGTGGGAGCTGTGTGGCTTCGTGTTAGATGATTTTGCCCAAATGTATGGCATATCACTGGTCCAGAAAAAGATCAAAATCCAAAATTTGAACTATGGTTTCTACTGAATGTGTACTGCTTCCCCACCATTGTAAAGTCGAAAAATCGTAAGTCAAAACTGTAAGTTGGGGGACTTCCCTGCTGGTGCAGTGGTTAAGAATCTGCCTGCCAATGCAGGGGACACGGGTTTGATCCCTGGTCCGGGAAGATCTCACATGCTGCGGAACAACTAAGTCCGTGCACCACAACTGCAGAGCCTGCACTCTAGAGCCCGCGAGCCACAACTACTGAAGCCCGTGCGCCTAGAGCCCGTGCTCCGGAACAAGAGAAACCACCACAATAAGAAGCTCGCGCACCATAACGAAGAGTAGCCCCTGCTCGCAGCAACTGGAGAAAGCCCGCGCGCAGCAACAAAGACCCAACGCAGCCATAAATAAATAAATGGACCCTATTTTTTTTTTTTAAATTGTAAGTTGGGGATCATCTGTTTATATATATGAAATATATATGTATGTATGAAACATATATATGTGTATGTATGTACCTACATAGTTGTAATCCTTTAGCAATTGAGTGCCATATGGACTGGGACTTTGTTTTATTCACAGGCTTGATGCAGCTCATGTGAAAATAATGCATATTCTCAGTCTGTGAAGGTTGGAGGCAAAAAGCTCTATTGTTATCAGCCTAAACATTGCTTCTGTAGGCACAAACAATGGTAGGTTAAAAAAAAAATCTTATCTTTGCTGTTTCACCTTTTTTTCAGGTTATGATGACTCCATTCGAGCAAACAAACTTCATAGTTGCTGGCAAAACTTCTTTACATCTTTTCTTGCAAGTCATCAGGACATAAATAGATCATTCATAGTACAGGAAATAAAGATACTAGTAAACATTTGGGGAAAAATAAACCAAGTAATCAAAGAATTGAAAATTAAACCAACATAAGTTACTTTTTTTTTTTTTGGTTATCAAGTTAGTAAACAAAACAAAAACACTAAAAACCCTCTTTTTAAAAAGAGCTTACCTAATGATGAAGTAAGTAAATTTGGCTTTCACTTGGTTGATGGGAATGGAAATTTTTATAATATACTCAGAAAATAGTTTGGCACGTAATATGTATCAAGAACCTTAACAATTTTAATGGTTTGACTGAGTGATTGAACTTTTGGAATTCTCTTTTTTTAATTAGCAAGGAATGCAGGAAGGGAAAAAAATGTTATCTGCAGTATAATTCATAAGAGAAAAATTTTTTTTAAATCTAAATATTGAACTATGATGAAATACAAATTTGTACTCTAAAGCAAGTCAAGGAAAATTTAAACTTAAAGTATTTTCTCAGGAATTCCCTGGCGATCCAGCGGTTAGGACTCCGAGCTTTCACTGCCGAGGGCCCAGGTTTGATCCCTGGTTGGGGAACTGAGATTCCACAACCTGCGTGGCGCAGCCAAAAAAAATTTTCTTTTTCTCTGCCCTTGGGCCTCCTCTCTCCCCTCTACTGGGGATTGTGTATCTGCGTTACACATTCACCAAACCTCCTTATCAGCAGAAATACCTGCTCAACCATAAATAGCAACATTCTCCTAGCATCACCAAGACAACTCCCCTCTCTGCTTAATTTTATAAGGGGCCACCGTGACCCATGACCCACTACTCGCTTTGTCCATGTAGATCTGGATTCTGTAAACTGTCAATAATATGTCATTTAGGGACTTCCCTGGTGGCGCAGTGGTTAAGAATCCACCTGCCAATGCAGGGGACACGGGTTCGATCCCTGGTCCGGGAAGATCCCAAATACCTCGGAGCAACTAAGCCCTGGCGCCACAGCTACTGAGCTTGCGCTCTAGAGGCCGCAAGCCACAACTACTGAGCCCTCGTGCTGCAACTACTGAAGCCCGTGTGCCTAGAGCCCACGTTCAGCAGCAAGAGAAGCCACCGCAATGAGAAGCCCGGGCACCGCAACAAAGAGTAGCCCCCAATCCCTGCAACTAGAGAAAGGCTGCACGCAGTAACAAAGACCTAATGCAGCCAAAAATAAATAAATAAATAAATTTATTTAAAAAACCTATAAAAAGTAATACGTCATTTAATGTACAGCCCCCTCTATCTCAAAAAATTTATATAACTGTGCTTTGAACTTTAACGGGCAGAACAGTTCTTGGAGCTTTCTGAGGGGCTGTTCCCGGGTTATGATCCTTAATTTGGCTTTAATAAAATTGTCCATGTCTTTCTTAGATCAACTGATTAATTTTTTTCTTCGACAACTACATGAAAATTATTAAATAAATCAGTATATCCATATGATGGAATATCACACAGCTATCAAAAACGTTTGTAAGAAAAATGTTAAACAATCTGGAAAATGCTCAAATTAAAATATTAAGTGAAAAAGACAAAATTGTACATATTCATAATCTGAACTATGTAAAAATTTCATGGAAAAATGACTGGAAAGGAATAAACCAAAATGGTAGCAGTGATTGCCTCTGGATGATAGGATGATGGGCAATTTTTTTCCTCCTCCTCCTCTTTTTCCTCTCTCTCTCTGGTGGGAAGTGTCTTTTTTTTTCCATTATATTTTTTAAAATGACTTTTTTTATAGTTAGGAAAAAATATTATAATTTTAAAGGAGTCATGTAGAAAAACCTCTCATATGTACTTACATTTACCCTCATATATACAGTCATTGTGATCAGGAAAGCATTTGATTAAAAAGATTAAGGTATCAGACAGACCTAGGCTTAAAACTCTGCCCGGTCACTTAATTTTCCCCTTTGTAAAATGGGAATAATAGTAGATTCCAAATAACGGGGCTTTGTGGTCACGCAGGTTAAGTCCTTAACATATTTCCTGGCACATACCACGTTCAATAGATGCTAGTTTCTCTGTTTATGTACCATTAGGAACAGTTATGTACCATTTACGGGCGTTTGTAAACTTTTTAGTGAACCAAGTTGGCATTAGGGGGCTGAGTGATTGAGAGTATTTCTCAGGAATTGAGGACTGTGGTTCTGTGCTCCTGAACGCAGGTGCAGGTGGCTAGTATTTTCCCCAACTGTTGAAAACCTGTTCAAAAGCAGGGCGGCTGTCTAGCTTCAGACTGAACAGGAAACCTTCCTTATGCCTAATTTCGGTGTCTTGTCTGGATGTCTCCCTCACAAAACAACGCCCCAAACTAGTTTCTACTTTTAGCTCAACCTCAGCAAATTTCCTTAAATAGCACTATGAGCTTGGCCCCGCCCACATGCCCCTACCCAGTTGGTCCGAATGGGGTTAGTTCAATCCTTTGAATTTTTCCGAGTTGATTGGCGGAGCAAACCGGAAATCTTTTTACTTTTTTGATTGGTCGTGCACAGCCTAGGGGCGGGGCATATGGGCGTGTCTCTCCAGGACCCGGTGAGCTGTCATTGGAAGATTAAGCCGGCATTTCCAGAGCTTCGTGCCGTCGCCTAGGTCGCGAGGGGCGGGTGTCCTCCCTCCCCGGCTCCTATTGTCCTTTGCATTGGCAAGATTTGTTGTCACTCACGGAACCTCGCGCTCACTGGTACAAAAGCTCCAAGAGGCGACGGGTGATTGGTTGGTTACTGTTCCCGCCCCAAGCCTGTCGCCATTTCGCAGAGAGGATCAGAAATCCTTTAAAGGCCGCGGTATTGGTACCCGTGGTCAGTTTGGGGACCGGTGAGTCGCGGAGTGTGGAGAGCGGGTTGCGGCACTCAAGGCCTGGCTGGATTTCCGGACCGTCAGAGGTCGGGAAGCTAGAGAGCAGCGGGTGGCTTGCAGAAAAGGATCTTGTCCCTTCTCCGTCCTCGTGTAGGCCAGGGGCTGCGGGGATCGAGAGAGGCTTGGCTCGTCCGTCGCTGGGCCCTCCGCTCTCCCCGGGGCCCGGAGGCCGAGAGGAAGCGGCCTGGCAGAAAGGACACTCGGACGCCTTCCCCGGGGACCCAGCGCGCGTGCCTGTCCGCTGCGCACGCCCACTTGGCCACCCGCTCTGGTTCGTGTCGTGGAGATCTCCACGCAGTTCTCCCTGATGGACAGCTGGTTCTTGTGGTAGGGGAGGTGAGCGTGCCAAAGAGGCGCCAGGGTCGCCGGCGTCTTCCAGAGGGTCTCTAGCAGCGCAGCGGGCTCTGGCCGCCTCTGGCAGATGAGTAGGAAAAAGAAAAGAGAAGCAGGAGGGAAAACCTTGGAGGTGTGCTGTAGTTGGGAGGAGGAATCAAGTATTTGCTTCATAGGACATCTAAGTGGGAAGTACCTTCCCTCCCCCAGAATGTTCCTCACTGTTTTTTTCTAATCTGTGAGATTTATTTTTTTCCGGAAACGAAGATAAGGAATCTTTAGTTTTGTCGCCCAACAAGATTTTGAGTGCCATAGTGCATTGGACTTCTATATACTTTCTGTATGGCCCTTCTATGAATGACTGAAACATTCATCATTATTCTTTGGTTGTAGCAGTTCCCCTGTACCTAATTTATGTACAGGATAAATGCTCTGCTCTTTTTCTCAGGTCGTAGAATAAAATGGTGTGTGCTTAGACATCATCCATGAAGTTAAGCTACTGTAGGACACAGTTGAATTTCAGAGGTGGGTCTCTGGAACTTGGTGACCTCCCCTCTGAGGTCCCTAGGGTCCCAATGAATGGGAGATGGGCTGTCCTTATTCTGTCTTAACCCTGCTCTGCACAGGAATAAAGTTTTCCTATGGTTAGCAGTTTAAAGGGAAACGAGGATTTTTTACTTCTCTTTGAAGGATCTTTGTAGACTTCCAGGAGCAAGGTTAGAGTTGTAGACAGTACAACTGGGAAGGGGCACAAGGTGATCTGGGTCGCTGGTAATCATCTTTTTTTGATTTGGTTCATGACATTTCACTGAACTGTATGTTATCATTTATGTTTATATGTGCGTGAATTGTTTCCAAAAAAGCTAAAAATAATTAAGAGTAAGGTGATGGTCGACACTGGATGCTATGGTATCTCCTCTACTCTTTGCCTAGTTACTTTCTCTGTTAGCAGTGCAGTTTCCCAGTGCTGTATTTCCTCACCTCTGAAGTTTTTTAGGTTCTTTTCTGGGTCTTGATACTGTCTGCTAGCCAAAGGCAGCTACTGAATTTCTAAAAGGTGCTGATATTTAACCGGCCTGAAAGACTTTGCTTCACATCGGGTAAAATAAACTGGTTCTCTGCGTCCTGAGTTCTCCTTTCAGAAGTGTTAGTTGTGTCTGTTGTGACATTGCTTTCATACTTAAGATGACTAAAGCCTGCCACCATTGAGACTGTGCTTCACGTATCCCACTTGGATGCTGCAGTGGAAAAGAGAATTTTTTGGCAAGGCATCAAAAGGCTTAGTTGAGTTTCCCTGTGAAAACAAGATACTCTACTCCTTACTGGCCAAACTATACTTAAAATTGTTCAGTATTTACTAGGAGCCGCCTCTAATGGAGACTTGTATTTCATGTATATATCTTGTATTTATGTTTCTATATCTCTGCAAAGAACAATTACTTGATTTGCCTTTCTTTTCCTTCAGGTCACAGAATTCAGTTACAATGGGGAACGTTTTTGAAAAACTGTTTAAAAGTCTATTTGGGAAAAAAGAGATGCGGATTCTTATGGTGGGTTTGGATGCCGCTGGAAAAACCACCATCTTGTATAAATTGAAGCTGGGAGAGATTGTGACTACCATCCCTACGATAGGTATGTTAACGACCTATGACTAGACCAGTTTACACTTTAGTATGTTATACTTTTACATACTTCTTGCATTATTGAATTTTTTGGGGGAAAATCTTGTCCACCCCAAGAGCGGTTTTGAGGCCAAAACCAGGTAATATACAATTTCCTAATTGCTCCCTGGCATCTCTGGCACATTGCTAGGTTTACAGGGGAGTCATACGAACACATTTAGGTGGAACAAGTTTAACCCTATCTGCTTGGCCAAAAAAAAAAAAGATAATGATTATTAAAATCCATCTTTCTTCCAGCTGGCCTTTCTAAGTGGAAGCATCTCTCCATACCAAGTATGTTCCAAGTGTTTAAAGATGTAGTATGATTTTTTTTGAGCTGGTGGTCAAGTGAAGAATCTGATTTGTTCAGATGCTGGAGGACTGACTATCTGGTGGTGTAGTTATTCCTGCGAACCAGCACTGTGTTTTGTCAGCTATTTAAGACTTTTGCAAAGGCAGGGGTTTTTTTTGTTGTTTTTTTACAAATTTATTTATTTTATTTTATTTATTTTTGGCTGCATTGGGTCTTCGTTGCTGTGCGAGGGCTTTCTCTAGTTATAGTGAGCGGGGGCTACTCTTCATTGTGGTGCACAGCCTTATCATTGCGGTGGCTTCTTTTGTTGCAGAGCACAGGCTCTAGGCTCTCAGGCTTCAGCAGTTGTGGCTTGCGGGCTCTAGAGTGCAGGCTCAGTAGTTGTGGCACACAGGCTTAGTTGCTCTGCAGCATGTGGGATCTTCCCGGACCAGGGCTCAAACCCATGTCCCCTGAATTGGCAAGCGGACTCTTAACCGCTGCGCCACCAGAGAAGCCCCTCAAAGGCAGTTTTGACAGAACTTAGTCTGTGCCTCATCAGCTGCCTCCAGATCCAAACTCCTGAGCGAGAATAGCCTCCCCAGGATGGCATGTGAATGTCAGTAGTGTTCCGAATGTTGGATTAGGCACAGGAACCAACCCATCAACTTCCAACTTGGGCAGTTAGCTTCAGAGATTGCAGCCCTTAAAGGAACAGGAAACCAGATGGAGAAAGTGTTCATACCCATAATTTTAAAAATGTTATTAGTCCAAAATGAAATAGCATAATTACTTGATTTTCTCCAATTGTAAAAATAATTCATGCTTCCATAATGTCATACATACAAAAAAAATCTAAACGAGTGTTAAAAAACACTGTGACTTTGGTGAATATCTTTGTGAAGTCATATGCATGCTGTCTTCCAACTTACTCTGCGTTAAACAATGTGTTTGGATCTCTTTCTATGTCATTTCCTCTCTGTGGAATGCTTTCCTGCCTTCTTTTTTACCCCCCCTCCCTGCCTTTACATAGCTAATGCCAGCTCATTCTTTCCGTCTCAGTTTAAGCATCATTTCTCAGGGTCGCCTTTCCTGATCCCTTGGACGGGTTTTCCCCTGTTGTAAGTTTCCATAGCAACCTGAACTTCTTAGTAACTCTGAGCACATTTGTCATTGCTTGCTCACTGTCTCTCTTCCAAAAGTGTGAATAAGAGCAAGAATCATGTCTGCGTTGTTCACCACTGTCCCCAGGCGCCTAGCAAAATGCGTGACACATAATAGATGTCCAGGAAATATTTGGTGAATGAATTGGATACTGATTTTGTGGTAGATTGTTAAACTAATGGTGCCCAATGAATCATGCCACTCAGTAGCCATACCCCTGTGCAGTCCCCTTCCACAGTGGTGCTGAGCTTGGTTGGCCATGTGACTTGCTTTGGCACATCAGCAAATGTGATTCACACAAAGATTTCATAAGTGCTGTGTCTTGGGATTTGTTCTTTCGGAACACTACCACCACCACGTGAGGAAGCTCAGTGCTCCTTGGGAATAAAAAGACCACCTGGAGAGAGAGAAGTCCAGCCTAGCCCCCAAAGGACTCAATAGTTGAATGCATCTACAAGAGGAAGCCCAGGCAACCCACAGAATTGGGTAGGGGGGAAAATCATTGTTCTAAGCCACTATGTTTGGGGGCTTAATAATCAGTACAGATCAACATGAAATTTTAGTAACTAGATAGTATTCCATTATGTGGCTATATGTTTAACAAATTTTCAGTGATGGATGTTTAGGTTATGTGCAACAGTTCTATGTAAATGATTTTGAACTAAGCATCATTTAAAGATCAGTCAGATGTGGTTGAGCTCACTAAAGAGACTGAGAAGTTACAGCCATGGAAACAGAAGAAAAATGGGAAGCCAGGGAAGAGTTTCAAGGAGGGAGTGAGCAGTAGTGTCAGATATAAAATCAAATCACATAAAAACTGGAAAGCATTTGTCAGATTTATTGACATGGTGACCTTGCTGACCTTGGAAAAACCAGCGAAACATGGTAAAGTAGAACTAAGGTGTATTGGGTGAGGGCTGACAAAGTTGGCACAGTGAAGGTAGCTAAACGTCTTAGAGAAGTTTGACTTTAAAAGGGAAAATAGAGGGTGGTAGTGCGTGAAGGTGTGGAGTCATCTTTTTTGAAAGATGCAAAAGACTTAAACAGGTTGGAGATTTTGAAGGTTCCGGACAGCGTGGGTGAATTGGATCCAGCACATGGGGGGGATGGGATTGGCATTAGCTAGTTGCCCCCTTCCATTGCTCCAAGAGGGAGGGAGAAAAGGGTGGGTGAAGATGTAGTTGGGTTTCTACAGTGTGTGGTGGGAAGTGGAAGCAGTCCCATTGATGGCTCCTGTTTGCTCTGAAGTATGCAGGAAGAGCTGCTGGGAGGGGAGGGGAGGGGAGGTGTGAGGAGGGAGGCCGGAGGGAGTGGAGAAGGTTGGAGACACCTGTCACAATGCATGGGGGAGAAAGCTGACTAACACATTCTGTTCTGTAAGCTATGGATCTTTGACCGGCAAGCTGCGTTGTAAATGAAAAGTACTGTCCAGATGTTAGCTGAAATTATTTCGAATTGTTGAACCAGGAGAAGTCTTCATTAAACACTTTCTCCACCTTCCCAATTTAGGTTTCAACGTGGAGACGGTAGAATATAAAAACATCAGCTTCACAGTCTGGGATGTTGGTGGCCAGGACAAAATCAGACCTTTGTGGCGACATTATTTCCAGAACACACAAGGTAGAGATTATCCAGTTCTAGCCTTGCAACCATTTCTGTTAAACGCACCTAAAGGTCGATGCTTGAAGCAAAACCTTGTGGCGTGCTGCTTTATTTGGACTGTCAGTCATTCCTTCTTTTCTGCTGACCCACTTACACTTACTGGGGAGGTTTCTTTTTGAGAAGTGGTCCCTGCCTTCCTTGAAAAAGTACTTGGGCGTTAATGCCTTATATAGGAATCTCCTCTTAATCCAGAACAGTTAGAAAATGGTTGTTCTAATGAATTTCATCTTTTGGTTAATTGAAAGTTGTATGTGCCTTTGATGAAGTACCAATTTTTGAAGAACTTGAATTCAGTACACTCTTTTAAACCTGTGGAGAATATTTGAAAATCATCCCTATGGAGAGAAAGAAGTGAACAGGGATGGCTGGAATCCCAAATCCCAGCATCCTCTGTGGCCACAGTGCCTCCCTACTGCGCTGTTATTCTACAAGTGCTGGAATAAGCATGAATATCCCAGATCATTACCTTATTTCCTTATCACTGGTTTCTTAAAATTTGGGGTTTTAACGTGTCCCAGTCCCCTATCAATCTATTTGAGTTTTTTTCATTGATTATATTTTGGATAAATGATACACCTTACAGAGTATCACCTGTCAAGATATCTGTAAGCTGTTCATATAGTTTTCACACCCTGATTCTCACGTAGAATCATAACCACCTGGCATCTACATACTTATTTTAGAATTTATTTGGACTCTTAATTTTGAAGATTCTACTACCTATGGTGTTTTCATTGCATGTCTTTCATAGTAAAGACCCATATTTGTTGATATTTTCAGACCAAATACCCGAGTCGACTGTCCCTTTATATTTTGTATCATTATTTTAGCTATTACCTTTAACACTTAACTCTATTTGTACTTATTTCCTTAGCCTATAGATTTAGAATGTCTTTCCTCAAAATAGAGCGTTTATCTTTTCTTTTTTCAGTTTTGTTAGTGGAAAATTTAAAGCAAAAAAGGAAGAGGATACTTAACAAATCCCCACGTACTCATCACCCAGCTTCAACAGTTCTCAGCGTTTTGCCCAGAGTGTGTTACAGCAAATGCCAGACATGATGCCTTTTACTCATACATCCTTCAGTGTTTATTTCAAACTGATAAAGACATTTTTAAAACATAATCTCCATGCATTATCACACTTCCAAAATTAACATTCTTTCTTTAGTATCTGGTACCCAGTCCTTATTCAGATTTTTCCAGTTGTATCAAATACGTCCTTTTCACATTTGATTTGTTTGCGAAGGAATCAAAGTTTACACGTTGCCTTTCATTGTTATGTCTCTTTAGTCGTCTGCTACTCTCCAACAGTTTATCCCTCCATTTTTTCTGTCATTCCATCTGAGTCTATTAAGCTGAAATCCTTCTAAACAAAGAATCCCTTCATCAGGTATTTGCTTTCCCTGAAATATAGTTTATATGAGAAAGGGAGGAAAAAATTTAATTCTTTCCCTTTATTGATTTTTAGAGAAACAACTTGATACCCTAGCAACCTTCCATGATGACTCTTAGATTTTTATGTCTTTGTGTTTCAATCCGTTGCAGACAATACGCTTTTTGATACTCAGAGTGTCCATTTAACCTGGATTGGCACTTGCCATATTGGTCAAACTATCGTAATTCCTCACCAGTGATAAAAGTAGAAAATGTGGGTTTGAACCACAGCTCTGCTATGAAACCTTGGGAAAGTTAGGTAATCTTTCCTGTCTCGATTTCCTCATCTATAAAATGGAGGTGAATACGTACTGTGCCGGATCATTTGGCTTGAATGAGATTAATTTTATAAAATGCTTAGTTCTGTGGTTGGAAGGTAGTGGGCACTCAGGAGCCTGTATTAGTCTGGGTTCTCCAGAAAAACAGAATCAGTATGATGGATGGCTGTCCATACATGTTTGCACATATGTTTTTGTGTATATATATGTGTGCTTGTATGTGATTTCTTATAAGGAATTGGCTTACATGGTTGTGGAGGCCGAGGAGTCCGGGATCTGCAGTTGGCAGAGGCTGGAGACCCGGGAGAGCTGATGATTAAGTTCCATTCCAAAGGCAGAAGATGCATATCCCAGCTCCAAGACGAGTGAATTCTTTCGTCCTCTCTTTTGTTCTAATCACGCCTTCATTGGATTGGACTAGAGCACACTGAGGAGTGCAATCTGCTGTACTCAGTGTCCTGATTCAAATGTTCATCTCATCCAGAAACACCCTGCCACACACACCCAGAATACTGTTTGACCAAATGTCTGGGCACCCTGTGGCCCAGTCAAGGTGACACATAAAATTAACTGTCACCGAGTCCAAATTACTAGAGGTTTTTTGTCCTCATTCTCAGGCAGGGTTCCCTTTACCCACCTTATTAAGAGTTGTCACACTCAGTCACCAAGTAGAAATGCCTGTTTGTTTTCAATCTTCTATTTATAACAAGCCTAATTTTTTTTTTTTTTTTTGCTGTCCCTGAAAATTGCATAATACTAAAGTGCTGCCCACGTTTTTCTGTGGATGTATAGTTCCCTGGGCTTGTGGTCATAATTAACGTGGATGAGAAGGATTACTACATTTCTCTTCTCCATGCCCCTTCCCTACGCCAAAGGGAAGGTGATTTTTATTACAGATAAATTCATATTTTTTCCTTTCGTTTTTATTTTATTTATTAATTGGCCTACAATATTATGTTAGGTTCAGGTTACTACATAGTGATTCGATATTTTTGTGCATTACAAAATGATCACCATGACCCTCTAGGTCCGTCCTATTGCTGCAAATGGCAAGATTCTTTTTTATTTAATGGCTGAGTAATATTTCTTCCTTTTACTCTTCACATATTAGAAAATCCTGTTGGCTTCTCTCCAAACTATATTCAGAATTGACCACATCTCCACCACTGCCCCTCCAGGCCCCTGGACCCCAGCAGAGCTGCCTAAATGAGCTCCTTTTCACTCCATTGACCCTTTAAGGTCTTCCTCACAAAGGAGTCAGAGTGATCCAGTTAGAATGTGAGTTATATTACATCAAAGGAGTCCTATAACAAGCCTAATTTTATTGAGTTTCAGTAACTCCTGCTGTGATGGTGGAGAACTAACTGGCTGTATTCTAGGACCTTGTGGTGGGCGGTTTAGACGCTTCGTGAAATTAGCAAATGGTGACTTTTGAAGAATGGATTTGCTGTCTGGTGGGTCCAAACACTTCAGCCATTAGTAATCTTGCATGTTGCCCCTATTTTTCCTGCCAACTTCCCAACAGCGGCTGTCCTTTTTATTTTTTAATTTATTTTTATTTTTATTTATTTATTTTTGCAGTACGCGGGCCTCTCACTGTTGTGGCCTCTTCCATTGCAGAGCACAGGCTCCGGATGCACAGGCTCAGCGGCCATGGCTCATGGGCCCAGCTGCTCCGCGGCATGTGGGATCGTCCCGGAACGGGGCATGAACCTGAGTCCCCTGCATAGGCAGGCAGGCAGGCGGACTCTCAACCACTGTGCCACTAGGGAAGCCCCAGGCTGTCCTTTTTAATTTAAATTTTCTTCTCCCCATTTCTAAAAACAAATTACAGCATACTATTCATTTGTAAATTTACCTTTTCTAGGTTTTCTTAGTTCAGAATTGTAGTCAGTCTGATGGCTAGGTTCTTTTGTTTCTCACATAAGGATCTAAATAAAAACAGTATAAAATGGGACCTAATATTTATAAACCTTTCTTTCTATTAGGAATGGCAAAGGGATAATATGTCAGCTTCCACCCTGGCAGTTTTGCATTGGAGACTAAGGATCTCCTCAAATTGCAGGATAACCTCGTTTGCTTAGTTATGATCAGAGTCCAGAGCTTACTGGCAGCCTGTCAAATCTTTGGGGGGGAGTTTTGAATGTTCTTCATTTTTTTGGTCTGATGTGATGTAACAGACATGACTTTGAGTCTCATGTAAGCCCCAGACATTCAGAAGCTGTGGGCACTCCTGTCTGCCAGAGTGGGCTGCTCCAGACAGCTGGTCAGGCAGCTGTTGGGTGGGCCTGGGAAGCACAGAGGGAAAGAGCCGAGGGCCAGCACAGATTTTCCCTCCTAGACATGGTGGTGCGATCTCAGTGTCAGAAGGAACCCAGATGTCATCTCATTCCACTGCCCTTCCCGTCAGCAGAATCCCTTCTGCAGTGTCCCCACAAGTTGCCACTTAAGCAGGGCACAAGCATCTTCAGTGACAGGCACGCTCCTGAGGCAGCCCATTGCACCTGCATTTCTCTTGACTCCGTATCACCTTGATCTCCTGTAGTTTTACCCACTGATCTTCCATCTCCTTACAAGTCGAACCTCTCTTTATGTCACAGCTTCTAGATATTTGAAGACAGCTGTCAGTCCCCTCAATGAATCTTTTCTCCAGGCAAAATATTTCCAGTTATATAAATTTGTTTTTCATATGTCATGGTATCTAATTCCTTTGCCGTCCTAGTCATTCTTTGTCCCTCCAGTTCGCTTGTGTCTTAGAGTGTGGGGTCCAGCACCAACCACGTAACATTCCCAGGATGTTCTGACTGCCGGACTGTAGCATCGGCTTTTTGTTGCCCGTATTTTAGAAACTGAGCTGCTGTCACTACTGTTGATACAGCCTAGGATCAAGTTCTTTTAGCAGCCACTTCCCATTTTTGTCTCACAGAAGGCTTATTGTCAGCTAACCATCCAGTTGTTATTACGATTAATGTCACGTGGACTACTGCTAAGAGAGTCTTTTGCATCCTGTGTCTGGAGTGTGTGCTGGATCCCTCCTGGGCACCTCCTCTGAGATCCTATTGGCCCCGCCTCTGCCTCCAGCCAATGTGGCAGTGACCAGATCTGTGCAGGTTTCAGCCACCTTTCCTGAGATACAGTGTGGTGGTCCCTTTCTCTGACCTGTCGTTTGCTTCCTGGGATTCCTCTGCTGCTGTATAGTGTGGGATGCTGGGAAGACTTCTGATACCACTACCTGGGGTTGGGCCATACGTCACAGGTTAAGGGCACAAGACTCCCTCACTTCAGATACCAGCTGGAAATTCGGGACTCCTCAGACCACCCTCACTTTTTTCCAGCTGTCTGCAAATTTGGCAGTTCCAAATATCCCCTCAGGTTCAATATTCATTAAAACAACTCACAGGACTCAGGGGAGCGCTATACTTACAATTACAGTTCTGTTATGGCAAAAGGATACAAATGAACCAGCCAAAGGAAGAGATGCATAGGGCGAGATCTGAGAGGTACCACCCACAAAGCTTGCATCGTCCTCTTCCCATGGGGTCAGAATGCATTACCCTTCTGGCACATCGCTGTGTGACATACACAGAGCATTGCCAACCAGGGAAGCTTATCTGAACTTGGATGTCCATAGATTTTTATTGGGTCTTCATCATGTAGGCATGATGTAGAAATGAAGTGATTAAAAATAAGCCTAACCTTTTCTCTCTCTATTCTTATTATTGTTAATCTGGTGAAGGGCTATGATGCCTCTGAAAAAGGCTAGTTGGGTGTACAGGAGGCTTCCCAACTCTAAAGATTATATATCCTTCTGTATTGATTGCTTTCGGTGAAACCACATGTGTAAGCAGGGAGACGCTGTAAGGATATAAACAGCTGCCTTCCCAGGTTCAGATTACTAACACACTTGTGCTTTCTTTCTAGGTCTGATTTTTGTGGTCGACAGTAATGACAGAGAGCGTGTCAATGAAGCCCGAGAAGAACTAACCAGAATGTTAGCCGAAGATGAGCTCAGAGATGCAGTTTTATTGGTGTTTGTAAATAAACAGGTATGTCGCTGGCTTTCCGAATCCTGGGACTGAAAGGTACCGCCAGCTGCTCACTTAAAAACAGAGATATCTAATTAGCTGCCTGCCTTCCTCTCTCCTGTCCTTAGCCTTTCTCTCCATCTCTTTGTTAGCATGTCTTAGATTCATTCACTTGCTCAACAAATATCGACTGAGCATTTACTAAGATCTAGGCATTGTTTTAGGTATTGGTGATATAGATATAGCAGTAAACCAGACAGACAAAAATCCCTGTGTTCATGGAGTTTATGTTCTAGTGGGAGGAGAGTCAGTCAATAAACCACAGGTAATATGTCTGGGGGGAGTGTCTTGGAGGAGGGGGCAGATGCGGGGAAGGACTAGAATGCCTCTCTGATAAGATGACATCTGATAAGATGACACCTGAAGGCCAGCAGGAAGGCAGCCAGTGCAGCTGGGACGGGATTGGGGATGGGGGGAAGCAAAGGAGGAGATGAGATTGGATCATCTGGGGTCTATCCTTGGGGCAACTCGGCTTCTGTGTAAAAATAACCAAAAGCAGTGAAAGAGGAGTAGGAGGAGGGTGTAGAAACATCCAGCCTCAGGAAGCTGAACTAAGCGTGGAAAAGAAGGCAGAATCCTGTGGAATGTACCAGCCTGAGATAAACCAGGGGCACGTTTTGATGTGTGTCCCCGCACTTTCTCCTCCATGCGTACATTCGTTATGTAATCGAGATCGTACTGTTTGGACAGTGTTGCATCCTGTTTTGTCCCTTTATTGAAGGCATTTTCTCTTGTCATCTAGCCCTTTGTAAACATGGTTTTAAATTCACTCGGCCATTAGATTCGATGTCAGTTTGAAGTTCACTAGTGAACACAACGGACTTTCATAAAAGAAAATGACATTTGTTCTTTTTAATTATAAAAGCAGAACATGCTCATGGTATGAATATGCAGACAGTTCACAACATCAAGTGAAACATTCTAGCCCCACTCTTCAGGGTAAAACATTGTTAAATGTCTTATATTCCTTTCCAGAGATAAAACTTTCTGTGCCTATATGAGCAGTTATATGATTGTATTCATATTTAAATTCTGGAGACCATATTCTGCATTCTGGTTTTTTTTTATATAACTTTTTTTTCCCCCCCAAATGTATTTATTTATTTATTTATTTATGGCTGTGTTGGGTCTTCGTTTCTGTGCATGGGCTTTCTCTAGTTGTGGCAAGCGGGGGTCACTCTTCATCGTGGTGCGCAGGCCTCTCACTATCGCGGCCTCTGTTGTTGCGGAGCACAGGCTCCAGATGCTCAGGCTCAGTAATTGTGGCTCACGGGCACAGTTGCTCCGCGGCATGTGGGATCTTCCCAGACCAAGGCTCGAACCCTTGTCCCCTGCATTGGTAGGCAGATTCTCAACCACTGGGCCACCAGGGAAGCCCTCTGCATTCTGTTTTGTAACCTGCTTCTTCACTTAGCATATCTTTGATGTCCTTCCAAATAATTGCGTCTAGATCTACCTTGTTCTTTAATGCTAATTTATTCAAATTTGGTTTGAGCTTACTACGTGCTAGGCGTAGTTCTAGGCACTTGGAACACATCAGAGAACAAGATAGAGATTCCTGCCCTGGTAAAGTTTGCATTCTAGTTGCGAGAGGCAGATAATAAACACACTAAGTAAGTCAATTTTATAATATAGTAACTTGTGGTGAGGGCTGTAGGTAGAGCAGGACAGTTAGGAGGGGTCACGGGGCTCAGGTCACGAAGGCCTTGCAGAGCATCCTGAGGACTCGGGCTGTTACCCCGAGAGAGACGGAGATGTCACAGGGTTTTGATAGAAGAATGACTTTCACTGACTTTCACTGACTGCTGGGTTGTGTTTAGACTTTCTGGGAGCAAGAGCAGAAGCTTGGAGACCAATTTGGAAGTAATTTCAGTAAAACCCAAGTGAGAAGTGATGGTGGTGGGATCCGGGTATAGCTGTGCAGGTGGTGAGAAGTGGCCAGATTCTGGATATATTTTGAGGGTAGAGCTGGTAGGATTTCCTCATGTGGAGTTTGTGAGAGGAGAGAGAGAAAAAAAAAAAATTAAGGATGATTTCAAGGTTTGGAGCCTGAGCCACTGGAAGGCTAGAGATAAGACTGTGGCTTAAGGGCAGATGTTGGGGGAAGAGCATAATGTTCCATTATGAGGATATAACATTTGTCAACTGACTTTTGAATATTCTCTCTCAAGGATCTTCCCAATGCTATGAACGCAGCTGAGATAACGGACAAGCTTGGTTTACATTCCCTCCGCCAGAGAAATTGGTACATTCAGGCTACTTGTGCTACCAGTGGAGATGGGCTTTACGAAGGCCTGGACTGGCTCTCCAACCAGCTCAAAACCCAGAAGTGACGGGCAGCGCTGCGTTCCCTGTGCGTCGTGGCAAAGTCAGCTGGCTTCTGCTGTGTGCGTGTGTGCGTGTGAGGAGCTGAGCATGGGCACGTGGCCGGGCGTGGGAGCAGCTTTCCCACATGGTGCCTTATACGCCCTCTAAGGAAACCAGTCCTACATGGTTCAAACAGCCAGCGTTACATTTTATATGCCACCTTCCATTTCCATAGCTTTGGTGACCAGTTTTGCAGTCGACGGAGGAGTCCCGAGGGCTCCCTGGTGCCCGATAGCCAGAGTGGTCTTCGTGGTGGGAAGAAGGGGGAGGGTGGGCCGTGGACCGACTTCCTTTGTGTGGTTCTAGTCCAGGTGTGGGCTCTCTGCATACCTGGGGGTCCTGTCAGACTTGGCATCCTTTCGTAAAAAGGAAGGAACTGTCATTCTTTCCCATCACTGCCAGAGCTAGCAGCTCACTTCTCAGTGCTTTAAAGCAAATGATCCTCAAAGACAAAAAGGCCCTTGCTTACCGCAGACGTTAAGTTGTTAAGATGTTAAGATCTGAGCTTAAGTTATTTTCCAGCCCAGACACCCTGGTTTAATGTACTTCATTGGGAGGAATCAGTGATCTTTTTTCATTAGAAAAAACCCCCGTAACACTAGACCCCGTAACAGTAGAAATCATCTAGCCCTGCCCTTCCTTGCCTCGTATTTGCCAAATGGAGACCCTTTGGGGGTGGGAACCCAGTGCACGGCCAAGGCTCTTGCTCGCAGGGCCGCTTTAAGGCGGGGAGGCGCCGTCGTGTTTGTGTCCCTACATGGCTGTGTCCTGAGGCTGCTGCCGCCACGCCTCTGCGCTGAGTGTTCTCGCTCCCGGGCTGGAATCGTCACCGTGTACAGTATCTTAGCCCAACTTGCAGTTTAGGTTAGCTGTGTTCCCAGAACCACACACCTGTGAGTTCTGAGAGTTTGTGAGAGAATCAAGAGGTTCATTCAGGGAACGAGACTCCCAGCAGCCGAGCTGGTTGGTGCTAAATTTCGCTATGAAGAATGTCTCGTCCAGACCACTCTCCGTGGCACTGACTCCTTCTTCTGGTTGGCAGCAATGTCTTCTGTAGAAATGTGCTTTATGTTATCCTCAAAATTGTAACAATGGCCTGGAAATGAGCTGGATTCACTCAATAGTCTAGAGCTCTTTTGCTCAGACACCTGTTGGCCACATTTGTACCTAAGCTGTTCCACGACTACCTTTTAAAATTCCTTTTTCAAAAAAAATCTTCATTTCAGATTACAGAGGAGGAGAATGTAAGATGAATTTTAACAAAAGTAAACCTTGTTTACTGATAACAGTGAAGTTGCTCTTACTAGGAAGAAATTTCGTGCCATGAAATTTCAGATTACAGAGGAGGAGAATGTAAGATGAATTTTAACAAAAGTAAACCTTGTTTACTGATAACAATGAAGTTGCTCTTACTAGGAAGAAATTTCGTGCCATGATAAATGTGGAGTTTTTTTCCTTAAAACATTGACTTTAAAGATGAAGTCCAGATTTGATTTTTAACCATGGAGTTAAGTCCTGAGAAAGATTTAGATTGTACGCCTCAAATTGGCAGGGACTGTGTCTTAGACGTTTGTGTTTATGCTTAGTACCGTGTATGTGGTACGGTGCTGTGCCTCATTAAACACTTGTTGATTGGTTGGACAGTAAAGAACTTGCTCTGGAGGAGGAGAGGACAGCCATGTGCTGGATGTCTTGAGCTACTACTTCAAAATCCCTTTCCCTCTCCATCTTAGCAGACTTGCTGTTGAAAACTCCCAGGGCACTTGGTACGAAAGGCAGAGCCCGCAGAGGTGCTGTCCCGGCCCTTCTGCTTTCAGCAGTGCTCCCCATTCTTACCTTACATGATACTTTCAACTACTGTCTTTCTCTTTCTGTGAATTTGCAGCTGGTCATTTGGGGTTTATGGGGGGGGCACTTCAGTGTACTGGGTTTGAGCAAAGACTTGGGTCCCTGAAAGCCATGTTCACATCCCAGCTGTGTCCTCACTAGCTGCTTGGCCTCAGGCCTGTTACTCTTTGACTCCATATCTCTGAGCCTCAGTTTGCTTAACTGTTAAATGAGGATAATACCTACCTCATAGGGTTGTGAGACCTTTGTATGCCTTGCCTGGTGTTTCCCTGGGGATATCTTGATGTCTAAGGTGTGAATAGCAGTGCTGGCCACAAACTGATCAGTATTATTTACAGGAACAGTTAAGTGGGGTGGGATGGGGGGCTATGTTTAATCTTTCCCACTCTATTCACCTAATCCTGCTGAATCCTCTGTCCTTTTCTAACCATGGGAAGTGCTAATAAGACCATTTGGGATGCTTGTTTAAAAAACCATATTGCTGTGTCCCACACTCACTGTTTTTCTTTTTTTTTTTAAGTGTGATTTTTATCATGTTCAGAGAGTTGTGCGACCACCCTACTAATTGTTCATCACCCCCAAAAGAAACCCTGGATCCATGAGCATCCAATGCCTATTCCTCCCTTCCCCACGGCCCCCGGCCACCACTAATTTACTTCCTGTTTCTGTGGATTCACCCATTCTGGGCAGGTGAGGGGTCTGGGGAGCTGGGGGGTGCTTTGGGAAGTGCTGAGGTACTGTTGGCCTGAACACAGCTTCAGTCCTGAGGCATCATCCTGATGACAGATGAGGCAGAGCCCCAGGGAAAAGACTGCCCCAGAGTTAGGTTACTGGAATTTATTACCTTGAGAGGGAAAGAGGTGCTTCTAATAATTATGCAGGGACATGGGGCATAAAAGGGGATGTATGGTTGTCCTATCAGAATGGCGAGAGCTCTGAATCTGGAATCAAAGGCCAAGGCTGAAATTTGAGCTCTGCTCGTTCACTAGCTGGGTTCAACTGGACTCAACCTCTGACTCCCAGTTTCCTTGCCTGGAAAGGAAGTTCCCAGGCTTACCTGTGGTACAGCCCTGTGTGAATACTAAGAATATGGGGGTAATGGTGGGGGGTCCATGAGTCAATTCTGTATATTGTGGGTCATGTACTTTGATCTATTTAAAATGCCTTAACAGGGCTGAGAATATTTGCATGTGAGTTTCTGAAGACAGGTAGCTTTATACTCCTGTGGAGGTAGATTTCAAGTGAAAGGAAGCATGACATCTTGAAGTGACCTGAGTCCTTTGTCCACGGGTATCTGGAGGTTGTCAAACAGTACACAGAAAATCTGACAATATGCTCTGAGGACCCTTTTTTCTTTTGAAATTTTTGATATTCTTTTCACCCTTTCTGGCAGCAACCTTACTGAGATACATTTCCATAAAGTTCCCCCATTACACTTCGCTGGTTTTATTCGGTAGTATCCTCCCAGATTTGTACAACCATCACTGCAGTCAATTTTAGGACATTTTCATCACCTTGAAATGGAACCCTGTAGCCTGTAGCAGTCACTCCCCATTTCTTTCATACCTCTCGGCCGTAGGCCTTTACTAACCACTGGTCTGCGTTCTATCTAGATTTGGTGGGGACCCTTTTTTTTTTTTTTTTAAGCAGTACGCAGGCCTCTCATTGCTGTGGCCTCTCCTGTTGGGAGCACAGGCTCCGGACGCACAGGCTCAGCGGCCATGGCTCACGGGCCCAGCCGCTCTGCGGCATGTTAGATATTCCCGGACCGGGGCATGAACCCGTGTCCCCTGCATCGGCAGGCGAACTCTCAACCACTGCGCCACCAGGGAAGGCCGGTGGGGACACTTTTTAAACTTTGCTTTTTACCACCAGGTGAACTTGGAGGAGTATCACAGTTAAGAACTTTTCTCCTATTTTTATTTTCATTCTTTTACTCTAATGCACGGCATGGGAAGGCTTCTAGGAGGATGCTGTGACCAACACGCAAGCCTTGGAGGGACCCCTGAACTAGGTGACTTCCAAGGTGTGTCCAAATCCTTAGACCAGCTACTAATTTGGTCAGTAAATAGCTTGCTGCAGCTCACTGCCACTAGGTGGTGCTGCTGCGCCACCCCACTGACACGCAGCCCTTGCCGGGGTGGGTCGCCGGGTTCCCAAGTGTGGGAGAATCCATCCTCTTGCTTGGACAGCAAGAGTGACCCAGAAAACTACAGCCAGGGATATGCCTGGAAGAGAAAGACAAAGTAGGCACCCAGAGCACCCAGGAATTGACTGCCAATAGTTATAAAGGTGGCCCCGACAATTGTAATCGTGAAGCAGTAATCTCTGCTATTTACTGAGCATACTGGGTACTCTTCTAGGCACTTTGCACACATCATGTCTAATCGTCACACCCAGCAAGGCACTTGTATTATATCTGCTTTGCAAAGGGGAAAACCAAGGTTCAAGGATACAAAGTGATTTGCTGGTGGCCACGTGATCATGATTCAAATGCAGGTCTGGGGCACCAGGGCCCATGTCCTTCCAGTACATACTACTGCCGTGGGCTCTGGCCTCCAGAGGTTGCCAGAGGTGGAGGGAAGGCAGCAAAAGTGCCCAGTGGAGACGTCTGGGGAGGGACACAGCAGCACGCGCAGAACTGTGTCAGCTGACACGCCAGGGGAATCAGCAGTGGATGAAGGGGAAGAGCCAGGGCACAGACATGCGCTGAGGCCAGTGGAGACCCAGACCTACCCTGGATGCTGATAATGTTCTTGGGAAGCAAAAGTGATAATCACAGTGTTCTAAAACTGCATTGTGGCGATGGTTGTGTAACTGTAAATTTACTAAGAACCATCAAATTGTTTGCTTACCGTGGGTGAATTGTATGATACATGAATATTCAGTAAAGCTGTACGAAGTTTATAATCAGGAAACCAATAGCGATGAGGATGCCAACTCGGCAGGTCTCAGCAGTGCTGTAGGCACTTTGAGAAGAGAGGGAGAGTAGCATCTCGGAGTAGAAAGCCTGACCAATGGCTGTCCAGCATCTGCTTGAACGCTTTCAGTGTCAGGGAGCTTAGTACCTCATAAAGCAGCCCATTCTGGCTTGAGATAACTCTCTCTAATCCTTAGAAAGTTGAAATCTATCTCTTAGCCTGTTGTGCAGAATAAACCTCTTTGCGTTGCCATATACCATCTCTTTCAGAGCTTGGGGACAGTCGTTGCATTCCCCCCAAGTCATTTTTATCCTGTATAGAAGTCCCCAAGGTTTTCCATAGGACAAGATTTCCAGCCTCTCCTGTTCTCCTAGTGGCTCTCCCTGCCATACTTGCTTTGATCTGTCAGCATCCTTCCTAAAATGCGGGGCCAGTGGTGGGCCCGATATTCTGCAGATGCCAGCCCAGTACTATGGTTAACAGATTGGATCCTAGAGTTAAGGCTCTCTGGATTCAAATCCTCACTCCACTACAGGCCAGCTGTATGACCATGGTTAAAAGTACAAACTTCTCTGAGCCTCAATGTCTCCGTCTGAATTATTGTCAGGGTAGTGCTGACTCTCATTTTCTGAGGCGTTCTGCTGTCCAACCCCTTTAGGTGGGCTTGGCCTGGCTTGGTGATGGCTAGAGTAAAGGACAGCAATCCAAAATAGCAAGCTGTCACAACTGCTAATCAGCCCAGTGGATACACACAAACCAATAGGGGAAGGGGATCTGCCATCTCTGCCTACAGGGCTTTCCTCCCAAGGAGCTTTGGCCCCTGGTAGAGGGGGTGTGGCGATGGGGAAGGAGTGGCAACCAACATCAGCTGATGGGCCTGACTCAGACGCTCAAGGAGTTACTTCCTTACATATTTGTAACTCCCTTCTTTTTCTTTCCTCAACATTTTTATTTGAAAATTTTCAAACATACAGTTGAAAGCAGGATTTAGAAAATCTTCACCTAGATGCAACAATTGTTCACTTTGTTCCATTGGTTCTTTAGATCTCTGTTTATATACACTTCTTTTGCTGATTCATTTGAAAATAACATGCAAACACCACGACTCTTTACCCCTAAAAATTTCAGCCCAAATCTCCTAAACGTGAAGATATTCTGAATATAAACACAAGACAATTATCATACCTGAGAAAAGCAGTACTCATTTCGTAATATCTCATTTCCAGTTCATATTTAAATTTCCTCAATTGTCTACCAGTTGTCATTTATAGCAGGTTTTTTTTTTCCAAACCAGAATCCAATCAAGTTTTATCCATTACATTTGTTTATTTTTTTAAAATTTCTATTTATTTATTTATTTTTGGCTGCGCTGAGTCTTTGTTGCTGTGCGCGGGCTTTCTCTAGTTGTCGCGAGCGGGGGCTATTCTTCGTTGTGGTGCACGGGCTTCTCATTGTGGTGGCTTCTCTTGTTTCACAGGCTCTAGGCACATGGGCTTCAGTAGTTGTGAGGCACGGGCTTAGTTGCTCTGCGGCAAGTGGGATCTTCCTGGACCAGGGCTCGAACCCGTGTCGCCTGCATTGGCAGGCAAATTCTTAACCACTGAGCCACCAGGGAAGTCCCTGTTTATGTTTCTTTAATCTTTTTTAAGCTGTAGCAGTCTGTCCACCTATTTCTTTTTTCTTGGCTTTTTTTTTTTTTTTGGCTATGCCATGCGACCTGCGGGATCTTAGTTCCCCAACTAGGGATCGAACCTATGCCCCCTGCAGTAGAAGCATGGAGTCCTAACCACTGGACGGCCAGGGAAGTCCCCATGGCATTGTTTTCAAGAGAGTGTCTTCTTAATCTCACCCTTTATCCACTGCACAAACCCCTCTCCCAAACAACCCCCAGGGTGGGGCTCACTGGACAATGTGTTGCTCCACAATTTAGTTATTGTTATTCCAGCCCTTTCTCTTTGCAATGCATTCACTTGAGGAAGAGGACACCACACTGAGACCCCTAGGCTGGGTCTACATAATTCAGCCTTAGTCAGGTCAATGGCTCCATTTGGTTGAAATCTAACTTGATTCACTGCTCACCTCCCCCTGAGGGTCCCAGGAATGTAAACACCCTAATTCTCCCACCACCACTGTTTGTCTCTTATGATGTTGCCCTCAATTCACGGACTCCACACATTATATTTCTGCTCAGTCTTACATACAAACAGACTTTTCCCTCTGCCAGGATTATTGACATCCTTTTTGATCAAAACGATGCAAGAAGTATCAAGAAATCACTCATGTAGGCACAGCACAGTACTGGCATACAGTAAGCACTCAATAAATACGAGCTGTTGTTGCTGGAGCAGTGTGCGCTGGGACCGTTCTTCCTCGAAACTCCTGTATAGCCGAAGGTTGCCATTGTACTTTGGCAGATACTTCATGCTAATGTAACACATTAGCTTCTGATCATTTCCAATCTCTTTGTCAGATCTCTTCCATGAACTGCCATGAAGCCACATCCCTCTTCTACATTTGTTCAGCTGCTTTCAGGAACCTCATTAATGACACTTGTCTCTTTTCATTTTTCTAGGCCCTGGCCCATCATCCCAATCGGTTGGCTTCATTTTTTGTTTTTTTTGAATTTTTGAATATTATTTTATTTATTTTTTATACAGCAGGTTCTTATTAGTTATCCATTTTATACATATTAGTATATATATGTCAATCCCAATCTCCCAATTCATCACACCACCACCACCCTGCCAGTTTCCCCCCCTTGGTGTCCATACGTTTGTTCTCTACATCTGTGTCTCTATTTCTGCCCTGCAAACTGGTTCATCTGTACCATTTTTCTCAGTTCCACATATATGCGTTAATATACGATATTTGTTTTTCTCTTTCTGACTTACTTCACTCTGTATGACAGTCTCTAGATCCATCCACATCTCTACACTTGACCCAATTTCGTTCCTTTTTATGGCTGAGTAATATTCCATTGTATATATGTACCACTTCTTCTTTATCCATTCATCTGTCGATGGGCATTTAGGTTGCTTCCATGACCTGTATATTGTAAATAGTGCTGCAGTGAATACTGGGGTGCGTGTGTCTTTTTGAATTATGGTTTTCTCTGGGTATATGCCCAGTAGTGGGATTGCTGGGTCATATGGTAATTCTATTTTTAGTTTTTTAAGGAACCTCCATACTGTTCTCCATAGTGGCTGTATCAATTTACATTCCCACCAACAGTGCAAGAGGGTTCCCTTTTCTCCACACCCTCTCCAGCATTTGTTGTTTGTACATTTTCTGATGATGCCCATTCTAACTGGTGTGAGGTGATACCTCATTGTAGTTTTGATTTGCATTTCTCTAATAATTAGCAATGTTGAGCAGCTTTTCATGTGCTTCTTGGCCATCTGTATGTCTTCTTTGGAGAAATGTCTATTTAGGTCTTCTGCCCATTTTTTGATTGGGTTGTTTGTTTTTTTAATGTTGAGCTGCATGAGCTGTTTATATATTTTGGAGATTAATTCTTTGTCCATCGATTTGTTTGCAAATATTTTCTCCCATTCTGAGCATTGTCTTTTCGTCTTGTTTGTAGTTTTCTTTGCTGTGCAAAAGCTTTTAAGTTTCATTAGGTCCCATTTGTTTATTTTTATTTCCATTCCTCTAGGAGGTGGATCAAAAAAGATCTTGCTGTGATTTATGTCAAAGAGTGTTCTTCCTATGTTTTCCTCTAAGAGTTTTACAGTGTCCGGTCTTACATTTAGGTGTCTAATCCATTTTGAGTTTATTTTTGTGTATGGTGTTAGGGAGTGTTCTAATTTCATTCTTTTACATGTAGCTGTCCAGTTTTCCCAGCACCACTTATTGAAGAGACTGTCTTTTCTCCATTGTATATCCTTGCCTCCTTTGTCATAGATTAACTGACCATAGGTGTGTGGGTTTATCTCTGGGCTTCCTATCTTGTTCCATTGATCTATGTTTCTGTTTTTGTGCCAGTACCATATTATCTTGATTACTGTAGCTTTGTAGTGTAGTCCGAAGTCAGGGAGTCTGATTCCTCCAGCTCTGTGTTTTTCCCTCAAGACTGCTTTGGCTGTTCGGGGTCTTTTGTGTCTCCATACAAATTTTAAGATTTTTTGTTCTAGTTCTGTAAAAGATGCCACTGATAATTTGATAGGGATTGCATTGAATCTGTAGATTGCTTTGGGTAGTATAGTCATTTTCACAATATTGATTCTTCCAATCCAAGAACATGGTATATCTCTCCATCTGTTGGTATCATCTTTAATTTCTTTCATCAGTGTCTTATAGTTTTCTGCATACAGGTCTTTTGTCTCCCTAGGTAGGTTTATTCCTAGGTATTTTATTCTTTTTGTCGCAATGGTAAATGGGAGGGTTTCCTTAATTTCTCTTTCTGACCTTTTGTTGTTAGTGTATAGGAATGCAAGAGATTTCTGTGCATTAATTTTGTGTCCTGCAACTTTACCAAATTCATTGATTAGCTCTAGTAGTTTTCTGGTGGTATCTTTAGGATGCTCTATGTATAGTATCATGTCAAGTGCACACAGTGACAGTTTTACTTCTTCTTTTCCAATTTGTATTCCTTTTATTTCTTTTTCTTCTCTGATTGCCGTAGCTAGGACTTCCAAAACTATGTTGAATAATAGTGGCGAGAGTGGACATCCTTGTCTTGTTCCTGATCTTAGAGGAAAAGCTTTCAGTTTTTCACCATTGAGAGTGATGTTTGCTGTGGGTTTGTCGTATATGGCCTTTATTATGTTGAGGTAGGTTCCCTCTATGCCCACTTTCTGGAGAGTTTTTATCATAAATGGGTGTTGAATTTTGTCAAAAGCTTTTTCTGCATCTATTGAGATGATCATATGTTTTTTCTTCAATTTGTTAATATGGTGTATCACATTGATTGGTTTGTGTATATTGAAGAATCCTTGTTTCTCTGGGATAAATCCCACTTCATCATGGTGTATGATGCTTTTAATATGTTGTTGGATTCTGTTTGCTAGTATTTTGTTGAGGATTTTTGCATCTATATTCATCAGTGATACTGGTCTGTAATTTTCTTTTTTTGTAGTATATTTGTCTGGTTTTGGTATCAGGGTGATGGTGGCCTCACAGAATGAGTTTGGGAGTTTTCTTTCCTCTGAAACTTTTTGGAAGAGTTTGAGTAGGATGGGTGTTAGCTCTCCTCTAAGTGTTTGATAGAATTCATCTGTGAAGCCATCTGGTCCTGGACTTTTGTTTGTTGGAAGATTTTTATTTTATTTTTAAAATTTATTTATTTATTTAGGCTGTGTTGGGTCTTTGTTGCTCTACATGGGCTTTCTCTAGTTGTGGTCAGCGAGGGCTACTCTTCACTGCGGTGTGCGGGCTTCTTATCGCGGTGGCTCCTCTTGTTGTGGAGCACGGGCTCCAGGCGCATGGACTTCAGTAGTTGTGGCACGTGGGCTCAGTAGTTGTGGTGCACGGGCTTAGGTGCTCCACAGCACGTGGAATCTTCCCGGACCAGGGACAGAACCCCTGTCCCCTTCATTAGCAGGCAGATTCTTAACCACTGTGCCACCAGGGAAGTCCTGGAAGATTTTTAATCACAGTTTCAATTTCATTACTTGTGATTGGTCTGTTCATATTTTCTATTTCTTTCTGATTCAGTTTTGGAAGTTTATACTTTTCTAAGAATTTGTCCATTTCTTCCAGGTTGTCCATTTTATTGGCATAGAGTCTCTTTGTATGGTCTCTTAGGGTGCTTTGTATTTTTGCGGTGTCTGTTGTAACTTCTCCTTTTTCATTTCTAATTTTATTGATTTGAGTCCTCTCCCTCTTTTTCTTGATGAGTCTGGCTAATGGTTTATCAATTTTGTTAATCTTCTCAAAGAACCGGTTTTAGTTTTATTGATCTTTGCTATTGTTTTCTTTGTTTCTATTTCATTTATTTCTGCTCTGATCTTTATGATTTCTTTCATTCTGCTAACTTTGGGTTTTATTTGTTCTTCTTTCTCTAGTTCCTTTAGGTGTAAGGTTAGATTGTTTATTTGAGATTTTTCTTCTTTCTTGAGGTAGGCTTGTATTGCTATAAACTTCCCTCTTAGAACTGCTTTTGGTGCATACCACAGGTTTTGGATTGTCGTATTTTCATTGTAATTTGTCTCTAGGTATTTTTTGATTTCCTCTTTGATTTCTTCAGTGATCTCTTGGTTGTTTAGTAACGTATTGTTTAGCCTCCATGTGTTTGTGTTTTTTTAATTTCCCTGTAATTGATTTCTAATCTCATAGTGTTGTGGTTAGAAAGGATGCTTGATATGATTTCAATTTTCTTAAATTTACTGAGACTTGATTTGTGACCCAAGATGTGATCTACCCTGGAGAATGTCCCATGTGTACTTGAGAAGAAAGAGCAATCTGCTGTTTTTGGAAGGCATGTCCTATAAATATCAATTAAATCTATCTGGTCTATTGTGTCATTTAAAGCTTGTGTTTCATTGTTAATTTTATGTCTGGATGATCTGTCCATTGGTGTAAGTGAGGTGTTAAAGTCCCCCACTGTTATTGTGTTACTGTCGATTTCCTCTTTTATAGCTGTTAGCAGTTGCCTTATGTATTGAGGTTCTCCTATGTTGGGTGCATATATATTTATAATCGTTATATCTTCTTCTTGGATTGATCCCTTGATCATTATGTAGTGTCCTTCCTTGTCTCTTGTAACATTCTGTATTTTAAAGTCTATTTTATCTGATATGAGTATTGCTACTCCAGCTTTCTTTTGATTTCCATTTGCATGGAATATCTTTTTCCATCCCCTAACTTTCAGTCTGTATGTGTCCCTGGGTCTAAAGTGGGTCTCTTGTAGACAGCATATATATGGGTCTTGTTTTTGTATCCATCCAGCGAGTCTGTGTCTTTTGGTTGGAGCATTTAGTCCATTCACATTGAAGGTAATTATCAATATGTATGTTCCTATTAACATTTTTTAAATTGTTATGGGTTTGTTTTTGTAGGTCCTTTTCTTCTCTTGTGTTTCCCACTTAGAGAAGTTCCTTTAGCATTTGTTGTAGAGCTGGTTTGGTGGTGCTGAATTCTCTTAGCGTTTGCTGTCTGTAAAGCTTTTGATTTCTCCATCGAATCTGAATGAGATCCTTGCCAGGTGGAGTAATCTTGGTTGTAGGTTCTTCCCTTTCATCACTTTAAATATATCATGCCACTCCCTTCTGGCTTGTAGAGTTTCTGCTAAGAAATCTGCTGTTAACCTTATGGGGATTCTCTTGTATGTTGTCGTTTTTCCCTTGTTGCTTTCAATAATTTTTCTTTGTCTTTAATTTTTGTCAATTTGATTACTATGTGTCCCGGTGTGTTTCTCCTTGGTTTTTCCTGCCTGGGACTCTGTGCTTCCTGGACTTGGGTGGCTATTTCCTTTCCCATATTAGGGAGATTTTCGACTATAATCCCTTCAAATATTTTCTCTGGTCCTTTCTCTCTTCTCCTTCTGCGACCCCTATAATGTGAATGTTGTTGTGTTTAATGTTGTCCCAGAGGTCTCTTAGGCTGTCTTTCTTTCTTTTCATTCTTTTTTCTTTATTCTGTTCCGCAGCAGTGAATTCCACCATTCTGTCTTCCAGGTCACTTATCTGTTCTTCTGCCTCAGTTATTCTGCTATTGATTCTTTCTAGTGTAGTTTTCATTTCAGTTATTGTGTTGTTCATCTCTGTTTGATTGTTCTTTAATTCTTCTAGGTCTTTGTTAAACATTTCTTGCCTCTTCTCGATCTTCGTCTCCATTCTTTTTCTGAGATCCTGGATCATCTTCACTATCATTATTCTGAATTCTTTTTCTGGAAGGTTGCCTATCTGCACTTCATTTAGTTGTTTTTCTGGGGTTTTATCTTGTTCCTTCATCTGGTACATAGCCCTCTGCCTTTTCATCTTGTTTATCTTTCTGTGAATGTGATTTTTGTTCCACAGGCTGCAGAATTGTAGTTCTTGCTTCTGCTGTCTGCCCTCTGGTGGATGAGGCTATCTTAGAGGCTTGTGGAAGTTTCCTGATGGGAGGGACTGGTGGTGGGTAGAGCTGGGTGTTGCTCTGGTGGGCGGAGCTCAGTAACACTTTAATCTGCTTGTCTGCTGATGGGTGGGGCTGGGTTCCCTCCCTGTTGGTTGTTTGGCTGAGGCAACCCAACACTGGAGCCTACCTGGCTCTTTGGTGGGGCTAATGGTGGACCCTGGGAGGGCTCACGCCAAGGAGTACTTCCCAGAACTTCTGCTGCCAGTGTCCTTGTCCTCATGGTGAGCCACAGCCACCCCCTGCCTCTGCAGGAGACCCCCCAACACTAGCAGGTAGGTCTGGTTCAGTCTCCCCTGGGGTCACTGCTCCTTCCCCTGGGTCCTGATGTGCACACTACTTTGTGTGTGTCCTCCAAGAGTAGAGTCTCTGTTTCCCCGAGTCCTGTCGAAGTCCTGCAGTTAAATCCCACTAGCCTTCAAAGTCTGATTCTCTAGGAATTCCTCCTCCCGTTGCTGGACCCCCAGGTTGTGAAGCCTGATGTGGGGCTCAGAACCTTCAGTCCAGTGGGTGGACTTCTGTGGTATAAGTGTTCTCCAGTCTGTGAGTCACCCACCCAGCGGTTATAGGATTTGATTTTATTGTGATTGCGCCCCTCCTACCGTCTCATTGTGGCGTCTCCTCTGTCTTTGCATGTGGGGTATCTATTTTGGTGAGTTCCAGTGTCTTCCTGTCGATGATTGTTCAGCAGCTTGTTGTGATTCCGGTGCTCTCATGAGAGGGAGTATGTTGGCTTCATTCTGAATCTTGGATTTTGCCATTGAATGTATCAGTTCTCCCTCCAAGTTTGACTTTCTGCAAATTTGATATCATGACTCATAAGTCATCATCTCAATCACTGATAAGACATATTGAACGAGATTAGGGCATGCCATCAGAAACCTCCCTCTAGCTTGATTCATTCATGTATTTGTATAAATAAATAAATAAATATTTACTGAGCACCTCGAATGTGCTCTGGATTGGGCACTCTTTGATTATTATTTTTTTTAATTTATTTTTTGGCTGTGTTTGGTCTTCGTTGCTGCTCGTGGGCTTTCTCTAGTTGCGGCAAGCTGGAGCTACTCTTCGTTGCAGTGTGCAGGCTTCTCATTGCGGTGGCTTCTCATTGCAGAGCACGGGCTCTAGGTGCGAGGGCCTCAGTAGGTGTGGTGCGTGGGCTCAGTAGTTGCGGTGCATGGGCTCTAGAGTGCAGGATCAGTAGTTGTGGCACACAGACTTAGTTACTCCGTGGCATGTAGGATCTTTCCGAACCAGGGCTCGAACCTGTGTCCCCTGCGTTGGCAGGCGGATTCTTAACCACTACACCACCAGGGAAGTCCCTGTTTAATTCTTCAGATGTGGATATTCAGCCACCTACAATTTGGTAGTCATACTTTAAACCTAGCCCTTATTCTTCATCTTGCCCATCAGAAATCCTGAAAAATTCTGTCAGGTGCTTTGCTAAAATTAAGTATACAATTTGTATAGCAATGCCTCCATGTACCAATCTATTAATAATGGAAATGAGGTCAATTTGACCAATTACCCTTAATAAGCCCCTTGGCCACCAGTAACACCTGCCATCTTTGATAAGGGCTCAAAACCTAGCTGACTACAGATCAACAGCAGATATACCAATCTGTAATTTCTGGAATCCATTTTCTCTGTCAAATCTGGGCATCTCCAATTTATCCCCACCCCTCTCAGCTTCCTGATTTCTCAAGATTTACCAGTAGGGGTTCTATAGCATACTGGAAATTTTTCAGATATATTTAGTTGGAATCAAGAGCTCGTGCAAAGCAGCAAGGCTCTCCTTGAGTGCTGCATTGTCTGTCTTGGGTCCCCATTATTCCATAATCATGTTTGTTAACCTTTCCAGGTTGAATATTATTTTCTTTAACAAAGGAAGTGGAAGAAAATCAGGAGAAATAAGGCTTTAACTTTTTTCAGTGTTTTATTAACATCACATTGTCTGCCTTGGACTGTTATTCTTGCTCTGAAAAAAATTTTAGCTTTTATAGGCTGCTTTTGTTACATTTACATTTTATTATAAGCTCTCATCATTCTGAGATTCAATACTACTACTACTAATATGAATACCACTTAATATTTATTGAATACTTACTGCGTTCTAGGCACTGTGCTAAATGACTTAACACATATTCATCTCATTAGTAAACATTTCTGAAACTATCCATTCTTATAATTTGTCCTTTAGTTTTTCTCATTCGCAGCCTCTTAAAATCTGGGTTTAACCGTGAGCTCCTGGTGCAACCACTTGTGTTTCTTTTCTTTTTCTTTTTTTTTCACTTATTTATTTTGGCCACACTGCACAGGTTGTGGGATTTTAGTTCCTCAACGAGGGATCGAACCCAGGCCCTTGGCAGTGAGAGTGCGGAGTCCTAACCACTAGACCACCAAGGAATTCCCCACTTGCATTTCTTTAAAAGCTGCGTCTCATTACCCTCTCGTGGATGGGTGGGTCCTGCCTTTGAAGCCAGAATGATCCGGGTTTGGGAGGAGTCCTGCCTTCCAAGACCTGCAGGAGGGGTGGTTCCCTGCGGCTGAAGGGATGATGCAACGTCACGACTCAGGCTAAATGTTGGCTTTGTAAGAGAAGTGAGAAGCTAAAAATTAACCAAGGAAGGATGCAGAAGATGGAGAGGTAGGTTGAGCATCGAGACCTAGGCCATAGGATGCAGGGAAAAGGAGTCCAAAGGTTAAAGTTTGGGAAGCTGGGCGTGGTCAGGAAGTGGAGGGACATCATTCCAGATGGGGGCTGTACCGCTGTGAGCCCATCTGTGAAAGTTCATTTTACTAGTCAGCTTGACTGGACTAGGGGATGCCCAGCTGGTTGGTAAAACGGTATTTCTGGGTATGTCTGTTGAGGGTATTTCCAGAAGGGATTAGCATTTGACTCCGTAGACTGAGTGAAAAAGATTCATCCTCACCGGTGTGGGCTGGCATCATCCATTCTATTGAGGGCTAGAACAGAATAAAAACGTGGAGGAAAGGCGAATTCTTTCTCTTCTTGAGCTAAGACATCCATCTCTCCTGACCTCGGACATCGGAATCGGAGGTCCTGGTTCTTGGCCTTAGTCTCCAGGACTTACACCAGGCTGACCCTCCTTTGGCCTTCTTTATGCCACCAGCTTTCCTGGTCCTCCAGCTTGCAGACAGCAGATCACAGCACATCTCAGCCTCCATAATTGTGTAAGTCAATTCCCATAATAAATTTCCTCTCATATATCACTCTGTATCCTACTGGTTCTATTTCTTTGGAGAACCCCACTGCACCATCATTTCTTCTTTTCAACAATGAGGGTCAGAAATGAGTCCAGAGGAGTGGCTCTCTCTACTATTTTCTCAACTTGCTGAGGACTGAGGCCGGCCATAAACAGGTAGAAACTTACAGGACGCTGTACTTTTAGCAGAATGAGTCTTTCTTATGACTTCCCCAGAGCCGAATTTCCTCACCACTCCTGAATCTTGACTCTGTTCCATGCTGTGATTTGCATTAAAAAAATCCTAAAGATATAGCCTCCTTGCTGTGCTGTCAACTCTTGGAGATAAGGGCTCGTTGTTTTGCAATCCCTTTGTTTTTGTGAAATTGCCTCCTAGGACCTGGCACTGGGTAGGTGTTTAACAAATATTTGGTGAGTTAGTGAATGAAATCAAATTCTCTCCTTATGCTCTTCTGGCTGGGTCGTGTAGAGAAAAGTCCCAGGGCGATATCATTTCTAGTTCTTTCTCCTTTAACGACCTTAGAAATTCTCCACAACGATCCATTCTCAGATGTGAGGATTTCCAGGCAAGTGATTTGCACACAAAGACTGCTCAATATATGTTACTTGTTCGTCTAACTAAAGACCCCAGAAGAGGCTAACGCCCCAAAGGAGCAAATATTTCTCTTTTAGGACTTCCATTCCAAAGCAAACATCATAGGGATGAGCAGGCAGAAGGCAACCAATAAATACTTGGTGACTAATTAGGGAGTACAAATGTGCAACAGTGGAAATTAGAAAGAAAAAGAGCTGCATTATAGATAATCAGATGACAAAGTTATCCAGAACAGTAGAATCTACCTCTGTGAGCTCTGGGTGTAGGAGAGGAAGCGTTGGCTGGCGAGGCCGATCTTCCTTGTAATTGGCTTCCATTAGGATAATATTGCAATTAGCCTGGGATATTATAGCAGCTACCTTCTAGTCTTGGGACAAACTCCTGGGGGATTTAAGTTGGGTGGTAAAAGCAGGTTGTCCCAGGAATAAATAACTTCACTGCGAACCACTTCTGAGTCAGCCCTTCCCATGTGGCTAACGGATGCACAGCTGTCATTGTAAACTTGACTGGGTCGCTTTGTTTTGTATCAGTGACACTTAAACACAAGCTCGAGAATCTGGATGGCCAATTAACAGAACATGGCTCAGGAAATTCGAAGTTTCAAATTTCAGAAAAATCAGTGAGTTTAGACAACTTGAGTATTTTCTCCTCATTAGGGCAGACAGCCTCAGCCTCCAAGTTCTGGCTGACGAGGACTTGCTGTGAAGACAGGCACCAAAGAGAGTAAAAAAGAGTGTTCTCAATTATCTTGTCAGTTATTGAGGTGTTTAAAAACTCCGCCTCACCTCCCTCAACAATCCCACTTAAACAGCTCAATTTCATGTGTTTAATCTGCTGACAGACCCAGGAGAATGGGCTGTCTGGGGATGTCTGGTCTCCCTGGCTGGGGTGGGTATGGTTTGGCAGGTTCAAGGTCCTCTCTGCCTGTGACAGAACCAAGCCACCAATTCTTGCTCTCTGACCCCTCCAACCAGCAGATTTTCACTTCATTCATCCCATCTCATCCACCACACTTCTTCTCTTTCTTCTGTGACAAGAGAGACAGCTGTAGTGCACAGAGTTTTTTGTCAAAGGGTCTGAGCTGGAATCCCTGCCTGGCTCCACTGCCAACTAGTTAGGTTCTAGCTTTCTGAGACTCAGTTTCTCCATCCATAAAATGGGTACAATAATATCCTCCCGAATTACTCAGAAGGTTGCTGGAAAGGAGTGGTGACTATGTGGCTGCCCTAAGCTTTAGACAGCTGCCTGGGCGCTGGTTTGTAGCCCACAGTCATTACCAGACACTGACTGATGATCAGCAACCCTTAAGATCAGCCCCAGTAGCCTCCGTGTTGATGCAGGGTTCCCTGTAGATGGCACTCTGGCCCTGAGAGTGGTGCTAGTGATAAACCAGGGCAGGTGGGACCACACCCGGGAGTTTGGCAATCCATGAGTCCAGCCTGGGTTTCCACTTTCTGTACATCCTGAATCTGTGCCCGCACGAAATGTCTCCCACTGCCACCTTTGTTTTCTTGTAGGGCCAGTTATCTGCTAAAATCAGCAGTCCTCTATTTCTCGTTTTCTGCCCTCTCCAGTGGATGGAGCAGTGGGTGTCCCCGGCCTCCTCTGCCCCCGCCTCTCCTACTTGGCCATGCCCTTTGACCCCTGTGAACCCCTGCAGCCCATGATGTGTCTGCAGCTCCTTCGATCCCTTTGGGGCATCTTAGCACTTAGATGACTCCCGTGGGCTTCCTTCTCCTGTGACAGAGGCTGCCATCTCTGCTCTTGGAAACATCCTTGTTCGGACTTCATTTCTCATCTGAGATGAAGCTATGTAGTCTGAAAAGGTATCTAAGCCAGTGCTAAAAGAGAGGGGCCCCAGGACCCCTTGCGTCACTAAGAAGACAAAGGCTGAAGGGCATGGCTTGGCTCCAACAGGTAGGTTAGTTTGGAATCCCAGCCCACCAGGGGATGCCCTACACCTCCCTTCCCTCCTGCACGGAGAAGAGAATGATACCTGCCCTCTAGGATGCAGCAACAAAGACTCAACGAGGTGAGTCACGCAGTGGGCTCGACAGAGTGCCAGGCACAAGGTGATAATCAAAGGGTGATTACTATTCAGTGAGGAGTAGAGGTGATGGCTTGGGACATCAGACCAGGGAGAATACAAGGCCCAGGTAGTGAGGGAGGACCGTGGGAGGGAAGTGATAGTGGGTTCTGGAGAGGAGGGTTTCTTGGTGGCCTTTGAAAGCCACTGTGGGAACCCACCCTCACTCAGCTGACCCCCTGGGGGCAGCCCGGCTGGCTGGGATCTGGGCACTGGGCAAAGTGAGCTGACCGTCTGGACAGCTGTTTTTGTAAAGAGATGGTGTCCGAGGCTTTGAGAGCCGAGCTCCTTTGACCCACAACTGGCAGTGGAGGCCAAGGCCCCCTGGAGACCACCACACTCCTGATGGGGAACGCTCAGGCCAGCAGGCTGCAGGAGCCAGTGGGTGCAGGATTGGGTCTGCAGGAAGCCTGTGCAGAGGCCTGAGGGCCAGGGCCTGCGCTGAGCAAACCGCGAGGGCACTGTCTCACCCTCCTGGTCAGTGATCCCCGTCCCCCAGGGGCGCCATCTCCTCTGTGTCCCATGAAGATCCTTCCCTTCCCCGGCTGCGGCATTTCTCACACTGCACGGTTAGAAGAGCGGATTCTGAGGCCAGGCGGCTCCCCGGTGCATTAGCAAGTTGACCTTGAGCGAGTTACTTAGCCCTTTTGGCTTCAATTTCCTCAACTGCAAAATGGAATTGTTGTGAGGGTCTATGGAGTTAATTCGTGTAAGGTGTTGCAGTAGGTCCTGGAGTTTAACACGTGCCCCGTATGTGTGATCCGGAACCACTGTGTGCCCGGGGTCCTTGGTGCTCTCAACACCTCACCTCGTTCTCTCCCATCTGAAAATCAATCTTTCTGTCTGTCTCTCTCTCTTACTCTCCTCTTCCCTTTCCTAGCACAGTTTTCCTTCAACAAATACGTATGAAGGGCCTGCCACATGCCAGGCACTGGGGAGGGGAGGGTTTTGGGCCACAGAGATGGAATACACAGTGAGTCCTGGACAAGACTCTCCAAAGCTGTGATCTGTCCACCCTGCTGCTGTTTTTACCATTGCTACCATGGAGCCGGTCACCCCGGCCCTGAAGACTGGTCCAGCCCAGCCCCCACAGAGACAGGGCTGCCCCCGCCCTTAGCCTCCCAGGAGAGCTGGCGATTCTGCGGAGGGGCAGGGGGCAGCGGAGGTAAACGTCTGGCTGGGAATGAATGGGGCTGGTGGCTGACAGCACGGCCGTCAGATCCTGAGCTCCTCATCCAGGGACAGCGTGCCTCTGCCCTGCTAATGACAGAGCTGTCACTCAACAGGACACCATGGAATCATGCAGGACCAGACACGGCTGTCTCTCCCCTGACAGGGTGACACATGTCACGGGGGCCTGGGGAGCTCCGAGGGGAGAGTTGGGATACCCTCCCCCCAATTGGGTCACACAGAAATGTCCTTACACACCTCAGTGCCTTTGCACAGGCCGTTCGCTCTGCCAAGCCTGCCCTCCCCTACCTTGGGCCTTCTCCATCCGATGGTGACTCACGTGTCCTTCAAGACTCGGTTCCCGGGTCACCTCCTCTGGGAAGCCTTCTTCAGTGCCCCAGGATGGAGGGAATCCCTACCTTCTCTGCGCTGCTCTGGCGTCCACAGTGGTCATGGTGGGTGATGGTTATTTGTTTAGGTGTTTGTTCCCCTGCCACACACAGTGAGTCCTTGAGAATAAGGGCCAAATCTCAGGTGTCTCTGTATCCCAGGGCCGAGCCCATAGTTGGCACTCCACAAATGTGTGCCGAGGAGTGGATTGTTCTTGCTGCCAGTCTCGACACTAAGCAGGATCCAATCCCTGCCTGATGCCTGGCCTAGAGCCACAGAACCGCTTTAGTGAGGGCTTGGGGTTTGGAAGGCCAGCTGGGTAGAAGGATCAAGATCAAGGGGATCTTTTCCTATTGAGGACCAAATTTAAGCTCTTTTTTCCTAATGAACTAGGAGAGACCCGTTTGGAATTGTCTCCAAATGTACACGATGAATTTGAGCTCAGAGCTAGCTCTTATTCTCATCTGAGGTGATCCACAAAACGTGAACTGCACCCACCAAAGGTGGAAATGAGACAGGATCTCCCAGGCAGAAACCCAGGGAGAGTCCTCCCACAGACTACAGAGGGAAAAAACAAAAAGCAGCTTTATTTCAATTTTGTAATCAAAAACATAAAGTGTTCCGTATGTTTGATCTTAAGATGGAGAAGAGAGAAGAGAAAATGACAACAAATGAAGGAAGCAATTAGGAAAAAAATTCCTCCCGTTCTTTGTGATGGTCAGTTAAGGAAGAAAGACAAGGAGGAAGAGAGAACAGGAAGGGGAGAGGAAGGAGGGCAGTGTGCAGAAAGAATGACGTGAAAGAAGAGAGAGGCCCTGAGAGAGAGGGTCTTTGAGAAAGCCAGAAGAGATGAACATAGAAACACACATCCCCACAGACACAGACTCATACACACAGACACACACAAACACACACAGACACACATGCACACAAATAGACACACAGACACACACATAGACACACAGACACATACACACAAACACACACACGTTTGATCTCATCCAAGACTTACTTTCTAAAATTAGTTTTGTTTGTTGTTTTTACCACTGAAGGGGGCAATTCTGGATGTATTCCTCTGTTGTTTTCTGACCTCTAGAATGAAAAGTTGCCGATGAGAAGTCTGATGCCATTCTTAGTATTGATCTCTTTGTTTTACAATCTGATATTATCCCCCCCTCTGGAAACTTAATATCTTCTTTTATCTTCATACACATCACCATGAAAGACGTCTGGGCCTCCATTCATTCATGTGTTGGATGCTCAATGAACTTTCAAAATCTGGAAATGCAGGTCCTTCAGTCCTGGGAAATTTTTTAGTGTTATTTCTTTGATAATACATTCCCTTCCATTTTCTCTATTCTCTTTCTTTTGTTGGGCCTCCCAGGTAGATCTTCTGCTTTCCCTATTTTTTCTCTCTCTTATTTTCCATACTTTTATTTTTTTCCACTTTCAAAGATTTTCTTGCTTTTATCTTCCAAACCCTTCTATTGACTGTTTTATTTCTGCTATCATATTTTCAATATCTAAGGGTTTGCTCCGTTTTTTTTCTGATTATTCCCTTTCATACAACAGTATTTTGAGGGTTCAATTTACATACCATAAAATTCATCCATTTTAAGAGTATGATTCAATGATTTTTAGTAAATTTACAGAAATGTGCAACATCACCACAATCCAGTTTGGATTATTCCTTCTCGTATAGTCTTTTGTTCTAGTTTCATGGGTGAAATATGTCCTTTTATCTCTCTGAAGATATTCATGACCACTTCTTTTTTTTTTTTTTTTTTTTTTGCGGTACGCGGGCCTCTCACTGTTGTGGCCTCTCCCGTTGCAGAGCACAGGCTCCGGACGCGCAGGCTCAGCAGCCATGGCTCACGGGCCCAGCTGCTCCGCGGCATGTGGGATCTTCCCAGACGGGGGCACGAACCCGTGTCCCCTGCATTGGCAGGCGGACTCTCAACCACTGCGCCACCAGGGAAGCCCGTGACCACTTCTTTGATGTTTTCTTTCCTCCAGGTTCCTCTCTTTGGTTGGTGATCAGCTGGTTTCAGCTCCTGTCCTTCATATTGCCGAATTTTCTCAAGTTCTTGGTTATCCTTTGCAGTCCACTAATATTTAAGAGTAAAGTATTGAGAAGCATCTGGACATTCTCTGCACGGGTGTCATTTGTCAGTTGATGAGCTTCACCATAGGAGCTCTATAGAGGCCATTTCTTTGGGGTTCCCCAAATGTCAGTAGCAGGTCTTTTTTAGGGGCCATTCAATTTCTCCAAAGAAGAATCCAGCAGCTACCTCTCTGGGGTGGGGGTGGATGAATGGGGTGGCATCGCAGATCAGTTGCCAATATCCTCGGAGCTGTGTGGCCCTGGGGGCACAACCATTTGTAGATAGGGTTTCATTTAGTCCTCCTATTTTCCCTCTGGGGCCTCGCTCCTCTACTGTTCCTGTTCTTTTTTTTTTTTTAAGAGGTATTTAATTTTTAAAAATTAATTAATTTATTTATTTTTGGCTGTGTTGGGTCTTTGTTGCTGCGTGCAGGCTTTCTCTAGCTGCAGTGAGCGGGGGCTACTCTTCATTGAGGTGCACGGGCTTCCCACTGCGGTGGCTTCTCTTGTTGCAGAGCACGGGCTCTAGGCATGTGGGCTTCAGTAGTTGTGGCACGCGGGCTCAGTAGTTGTGGTTCACGGGCTCTAGAACTCAGGCTCAGTAGTTGTGGCGCACGGGCTTAGTTGCTCCGCAGCATGTGGGAATCTTCCCGGACCAGGGATCAAACCTGTGTCCCCTGAATTGGCAGGTGGATTCTTAACCACTGTGCCACCAGGGAAGTCCCGATTTGGGCTTTAGACTCTCAATTTCTCCACTGAATAAACCCCCTGCTGGGGTAGGGAAAGTGATCACCTAGCTGTACCAAATGGGTGTGGGGACCTTGGGCATCTTTCTACTGATCCCCCAGTTTCCAGTTGGGCTGAACTTGTCCAGTTTCCATTTCTACAACTCATCCTTGTCTTTTGTGGTCCCCGGTCGGTCGGTACCTGCAATCCCTTTGTCTTGCCAAGATTCCACAGCTTGAACTGGCTCCATTCTCATTAGCATCCCCCCTGTGTAGGCACATGGTATTCAGATTTCTCAGCTCTGATAATTCCTCCACCTGCTTTCCATCTTCCAAAAATCTGTTGACATCTTTTGTCTTCTGCTAGTTTTTTTTCTCTTATTCTTTTCATTCCTGTGGGCTTATACCTTTTTTATACCTTGACGCACATTTTAGTGGACTTTCAGAAAGAAACAATGATAAATCCATGTGCTTGATTTGCCAGGTTTAACCTGTGGGATTAAAGATTTTTCATGCTATATTGTGTTTTTGCAGCTATAGACATAAGAAAAAACAAGAGGAGGTCTCCTGTATTCTATACCAAATATGTTACAGAGTCTCTTCTTATCAGAGCGATCTTTCTAACCTGGGTCACTCACTGGTTCTTAAAAAAGATGTGGGAAACTGAGGGAAATCCTGAAAAAGGAGCGTTAGATGATCAAAGGGATGGACTTTGGATCCAGGGGAATGTTTGAAGGTGTTGGTGATGTTTAACTGGGAGAGGAGGCTCAGGGATGGTTTAGTGATTCATTTGAATTCATTTTCCTTAAAGTGATTTCTGTCGTGATGCATCCCCCGCTCTCCTACTTTGTGTTCGTGTGAACTTCTAAGTTGCCATGGAAGAGGCAACCTAAACTTGAGAGAGTGGGGGCTGGGGGGAGAGACCAAGACTGTATTAATCAGGATAGGTTAGGCTACACTGCGGTAATAATTCAATGCTGGAATTTCAGTGTCTTCACACAGTAAAAGTTCATTCCTCCCTAATTTCTCCATCTTGTCCCTGCTTGGTAGCTCCCTCCAAGAGGTGGCTCAGGGACCTGGGCTACATCCATCTCACAGCTGTATCATCTGGAATACACATTTTTCCCAAGGTTCTGCAGAAGGGGAGAAAGAACTGGAAGTTCAAGCAAGATGTTTTTAAGGACTGAGACTGGAAGGGGTTTATATCACTTTTACCCATAACCATTGGCCAGAACTCTGTCATATGGCCCCACGTTACCTGTAAGGAAGGATGGGAAAGGAGGTCTTCCTGTGTGCTCTGGAGGAGGACGCAGTGTGGTAAGGACGTTGCATTGTCTTTGCCATCTGTCTACTAGGTTTTCTGAGGGAGATGCCAATATTCTTAGAGGAAGGGGAAGTATGGTCTCTGTATCCACAAAGCCTGAATGGAGGAAATGATGTTCCATTAAAGTAGGAGGTAGCAGTCAGACTTAAAGAGAACTTTCTTGATTTTAAGGGAATCAAACATTAGAAAGGCAATTGGGAGGTGACATCTACCCTTGCAGATTCCTGAGAAAAGAGGTCCTGGGAGTTGATGGGTCTACCTGCTTGCGGGATGAACCAGATAATCTTTTGGAATTCCACCTAATGCTGGGATTCTACTTTCAAATATGCAGGCCTCAGAGTTTGTAAAGCTGGAGCACAAGGACCAGGGGTGGATCCAGGTTTTGTGAAGCCTGAAGTTTATACCACTTTGGGTGCAAGTAGAGGTCCTCAAGCATAAACTCCTCTGGCCAGGAGAGGCCCATTGTTCACTGGAACCAATAGGTTCCCACACACCCGCCCCCAACAGACTTGCTCTTCCAGATTCTAGATCACCCTCATGATTTTTTCCCAGCTCTTTAACTCAGCAAAAAGTTGTTGAATGCATACCGTGTACAAGGCACTGGGCTGGGCCCTTCAGTATCTGCCTCTGTCGCAGGGCTGAGTTGGGCATCAGCCCAGGGGGTGTCGGTCCTGATCTGAGAGGCTCCTGGGTCTGTGCAGGCAGCATCAGGGCAAAGGAGGAGGGGGAGGACGGGCACAGAAAGCCAGAAGGGAGAGCAGGGCCACGTGTGACCTGGGGACAAGGGCATTCTTCTGTGGACGTCAAGGCCCTGTGCTTGGAGGAGAAATCCATGCTGCTCTCTGTCTTGCAGAAGCCTGCTGTGGATTGGGAGGCTCGGCTGTTCCTGCGGCCCCCCCGTCAGACACATCACTCCTCTCCAGGGGCTGGAGTAGAGTGTCACTGCAAAGAGTCAGCAGTCTGCGCTCAGACGCTTGGTCTGGAGCCCAGCTGTCAGCCCTGTCCCCACTGCTGTCCCCAGCACTGTCTGGGCCTTTTTGAGCTGATCAAACTGTGGTGTCTGGGAAACTCCAGAGCAATGCTAAGTCCTGTATACAACCTCCAAATGTTTTCTTTTCTCTTAGAATTTTTAACCAACAGAGTCACAAGCCAGCAGTGGTTTCTGAGGCCCCCTCTCTAGTCAGAAGACCAGGCCACTGATTTGCTGGACAACTTGACAGACACTTTCATCTCCCTGGGCCTCTTTTTCCTCACCTGTAAAATTGAGAAAATAACCCCTGTGAAGGGTGATTTTGGTCACGGTGGCCAATGTCACTATGGGTCTGGGGGACAGGAGGGGACATTGACATCTCATAGTTTATCCTTTGGTCCAGCCGCACAGGTGCTAGCCAGGGGTCCCAATCAGTTAGGTAGAATGGAGGTAATTGGGCAGGTAGGGTTCTTGGAAGCCCCAAATTTGCTTTATGGTTTGTGACGTTCTCACATGGTTTGCACTGGGCCATGGCCTGGCAAGGTTGGACGGAAGGAATAAAAACAATCAACTTCCTTAAAGTGACTTGCTTGGAAATTTTTACATGGAGACACACTGTACTGAACAGACCCGAAAATGCATTTTTAAAGCCTTCCTGATGAAGCAAATGCAAAACAACTCACGTTAGATATACCTCCATGGAAGAGGACTCTTAGGGAAAGAAGAGAGGTTTTCTCAGCCAGAGAAGGTGGGCAGAGGAAGAGGCGGGGGAGATGTCAAGGTGGCCAGAGAAGGCGTGGGGAGGCTGATTTGGGGTCTCCTCCAGGGTTCACTATGACACCGATTTCTACCCAGAAGCCTCAGAGCCCTGCCCTCTGCTGTTTACACTAGTTGCTTCCCAAACTTCTTGGGTGGACGTCTAATTTGGGGTCTAAATGACTTTGGGGCTTCATTGATGGACTTTGGGAGATGCCAAACCATTGATATATGCAAATTTCCTGTACGTGAAAAAGTTTCACGTGGCTGGGCTTCAAATTTTTTCTGCAAAGAGGGGCCTGACTTCTCTCCCGATTCTCCCACGGGTCAGGACCCAGGACAGAAACCCTCACTCTAGACCAGTGGTCCCCAAGCTTTTTGGCACCGGGGACCGGTTTCGTGGAAGATAATTTTTACACGGACTGGGGAGGGGTGGGAGAATGGTTCAGGCAGTAATACGAGCCATGGGGAGCGGCAGATGAAGCTTCGCTTGCCGTCCGCTCACCTGCTGCCGCATGGCCCGGTTCCTAACAGGCTGCGGTACCAGTACTGGGGGTTGGGGACCCTTGCTCTAGACCGTGCTGGGGGCCAGAGAAAGCAGGCAGCTGGGTCACTGGGAGGGTGGGAAATATAGACCACTCCCAACTTTAGAGGGAGATGGGATACCCAAAGGAAGATGGAAACTTGAACCTCAGAACGCATTTTCCTCTAAGAGGCCTGCCCCTGTGGCAGTGACGCTCCCTGGCAAGTAGCAAGAGCCTCCAATGTATGGACCCATTCAGAGCCCCTGACTGGGACCCAATGTGAGCCTGGGACTGTGTTGGATGTGGGGCACAGGAGGAAGATTAGACATGGTTTTTGTCTGCCCGTGTGGGACTCTCAAGTTTAGGGGCCTAGGTGCCCAGAGAAATGACAATGCGATGTGGTAAGTGTTATAAAGGAAGGTAAAGAAAGGTCAGGCCACACTGAGGGAGGAAAGGTTAGCTCAGTCTGGAAGCTGGAAGGCCACCTAGAAGTGGGAGCGCCATGGGCCTTAGGGCCAAAAAGACTGGGGTGTGAGACCAGGCTGTGTGACCTCTGAGAACCTCAGTTTCATTTTCAGTGGGATGTAATGAGAACTATTTAGAGTTGTTGGGAGAGTCAGATGAAGTCGTGGTCACACAGCACCTCCCTGGATTGGACCTTAGAGTGGGATTTGACTTTTGGAAAGACCTAGGAGCAGCAAGGGCAGCATGGGTAGAGGCATGGCTCAGGAGGGTACATTGCACTGACTCAGCAATGCTTCCCACTTGGAGAGACTGCTCCCTTTTGATGGTCCTGCCTGCTGTGGATTCAATGACTCAGCAATTCTTGATTCGATGATGCAGCAATTCAAACATCTGTGCATACTGGTGATTAAGCAAGAGGACTGTTTATAAGATAGGGCTACCGGCAATCATAATAATTGTCGGTTACAATGAATGAGAGCTTCCTACGTGCCAGGCCCCGCATGGTGTCTGTGGATTAACTCACGATCATTTGATCATGTGAAGGGAAGAGTTTGGGACAACCCCCTCACCAGAGGCCTCCTGTCCCCTTCGGTTCCAGTTCATTCCTGCCCCGCCCCCATTCTCACCCAAGCCTCCCCACCCCTGCCCCGCATAAGCCATGATCCTCTCCTGAAAGTCCTAGGTCAGAGCCAGGAGGGACTCTGGAGATATGCCTCATTTTATAGAGCAGGAAACTAAAGCCCTTGAAAGAAAAGGATGTGTTTTCTAGACCACAGAAAAAAGCCTCAGAGCCTAGCAGGTGCTGGATGGATCTAGGCAGGGGGCGGGGGTTAGCTTGAATTTAAAGCCCACATGATCTGGAGTGGAGGTCTTCTGGGTAAGGTCAGACCGGTGATACGCTGGGCATCCACGTGTTCCCCAGATTCACATCCGGGCCACTCTCCTTCCGAGCAGCCCTTGTCTTCAGTGACCCAGGCCACCTGGTTTCCCCTCAGGTCAAGCAGCTGAGGTGGGAGGCCCAGGCCTGTCCAGGGCTCCATCTCAGGCCTTGTGGACGCAGGAGACATGGTCTGGGTGCCATGGACATGGTGAAGTGTGAGGTGATGGGAGCTGCTCACTGCAACACTGTGTGAGGGACCAAACTCTCCCCCACCTTGCGTCCAGCCTCAGTTCTTTTGGGGATATACCTAGGAGTGGAATTGCTAGGTCAAATGGTAACTCTGGGTTTACCTTTTGAGAAACTACTAAGCTGTTTTCCACAGAGGGTGCACCATCTTACATTCTCACCAGCAAAGTACAAGGGTTCCAGTTTCTTCACATCCTGGCCAAATTTTGTGATTTTTAAAACAAGATTCTTTTTCCTCTCTAACAGCGGCCCCTGCAGGGTCACCCCTAGCACGTTTTGTTCTCTTTAGGGCCTGATCTCAAATGGCCCCATTCTCACTCCCGAGTCTCCTCAGCCCAAGTGTCGCTGCAGTAACTCAGGAACAAGGTGCTAAGGCAGCAGTTCTCAAATTTTGCACAAGATCCCCTGGAGGGCTGTTAAAACACAGGCCGCTGGGCCACACCCCTACAGTTTCTGATTCAGTAGGTCTGGGCTGCGGCCCTGGAAAATGCATTTCTAACAAATTCCCAACTGGTGCTGACGCTACTGCCAGGGGACGGATCTGAGAACTAGGCTTCAAGCTAGTACTTCGTACATTTTGTCCTAGGAGGTCCCTGCTTTGTTCTTTCCCTTCCTCGTTTATATAACAGTAGCACCCCCATACCTCAATTATACTTTAAACTCCCCCTCCCCCAGATCTTGTGAGGCTGGGGGTAGGGAGGGGAGGGGACAGGAGGGCAGTGATTCTTCCTCTTCTCAGTTCTCAGACCCTCAGCCCAGCCGCGCTGCTCCATCTAGAAAGCGAGTGTCCCCTGGCTGCCAGCATCACAAACATTGAGGTCCCAGTGTGGCCTTGGACCAGCTTCAGTTGGCTTTCCGCTTTGGATCTATTCTTGGTGAGAGACTGGTATCTCATTTAGTGTGTTAAATGGATGTTGGGAGTTGAGTGTGATGAAGATTGCCCAGGGAATACTCCCCCGAGGCCTGGTGTGAGGGAAGGAGACCAAAAGCCTGGCCTCTCTTCTGGGGTGAAGGGCCTCTCATCTGGGCTCCCCTCCCCCCAACTCTAGCATGGAGACCTTGACCAACTGTTGGCTCCTGGATTTGGCAAACAGATTCCGGCATCTCAGCTCCAGCCTGGCTGCCCACTTTGCACGACAAATCACTTCCTTTATTTGGGCCTCTGTTTCCCCATTGGTAAAACGAAAGACTCGACTACAGCAATCGTTTTCAAAGCGTGTCCCACAGAACCCAGGGTTCTGCTGAGGGTCAAGGTATGTGTCAAATCCATCACCTCTGCTTAATTAGAGTGGCCTCACTTGCCTTTATGTCTTCGGGTTCTATATAAACATCTTGATCTCCAGTGGCCTCGGCCTGCAGCATCTTGAAGCAGGATTTCGGTTCCCTGGCCAGAGATTGAAGTCAGGCTGCAGCAGCGAGGGCGCTGAATTCTAGCCACCAGATCACCAGGGACCAGTGGCCAGTGACGATACCCTGACCTGTCGGCTTTGTAGAAATGAATTCCCACAAAGAGACAGAAAGTAGTGAAACAAGTAAAGTGTTTATTAGAAGGAAAATGGGTACGTGTGAATAGACACACAGGGGCGACTCAGAGAGAGAGTTGCGCCCCCGTGGTAGTTTGAATCACTTATATGGGGCACTTCTTCTGGGTTTCCTTTGGCCAATCATCTTGCTTTGCCTGGTTCTGAGTCCATATTTGGTTTATCTCAGGATCCTCCCCTGTGTACGTGCGCATCTCTCAGCCAAGATGGATTCTAACGAAGAGGCCTATGGGTAGGTTGACATCACTTACTATGGGGGAGGTTGACGTCCCCTCCCGTTTTGACCTCCAAGGAGCCTTTCTGCTCATGTGGAGTCGGGGAGGTCTCCTTGACTTTGAGAATGAGAAATATGTGGTCTCTTATCCGGGCAGGGCTCAGCTCCTCTCTCACTCTTGCTATTATCTTCATCTTGGAGTATCTGTCCACAGGGGACACTTCAGCTGCTCAGCCTGGGGCCCATCTATCTCCTGCCTCAATCTCATTTGGAAGACCAAATTTCTGCTGCTGAAAAGTAGTTTGAAAATCACCGGCTTAGATGATCTTGAAGATGCTCCCCATTCTGGTTTTATCTTCTATATTCTGTAGTTCTCTGGCCTCTGTATCTTTTTTCAAGTCCAACCTGTGTGTGACTCAACCTTGAGATTTTTCCTTGAGCTTCTGAAATTCGGTGCTCAGGAAGTGTGTTTCTTCCAGGACAGATGTCGGGGGCAGGCCTGGCAGGTTGGCCTCTGTTCCAGTCGACTGATCTGTTTAGGGGGGCGTCTCCAGGCCAGGTGGGAGGGGCTGGGGTGGGGAAGGAGGTTTGAGTGGACACCAAGAGCCTGTCAGTGTGCGTGTGTGTGTGTGTGTGTGTGTGTGTGTGTGTGTGTGTGTTTTCTACTAAGAAGAAGCCATTTGCAAAGGAGTAGGAACCCATTTCACAGCCCCTGTGACAGGCGTATGTGAAACCAGCAGACTCCCAGGCCCAGGGATGGTGAGAGGGTGAGAGTGAAGGTCGAGGGGGAGCCATCATGAGGGTGTTTTCTGGATATCAAACTGACCTCCCTCGAGTGAAGTTGGTACAGGGCAGCCAGTAAGCATGATTAAAGAGCTGTCATCAGGACAGAAAAAGGCATCCATGGAATACTTCTTTGAGAGCCAGAAAGGTGGTAGGAAGATGGTAAACGTCACTGAATTGAAGGAGCTGAGGCCATTTCTCCTGGAGAAGAGTAGGCAGGGGGTTGGGGCAGTCAGGGGGAGCTTTCTATTACCAGGCTCAGGTACATAAGGTTGAGTATCCTTATGCCTGGGAATGTGATGCACAGTCTTCTTGATCGACCGTGAGAGAGAGGTAGGGCTAAATCATTTTACAGACCCTGAAGCCGCAACTGAAGGCTTCTCAGGCTGGAATATATCATGCGTGGGAGCACCTCCTGTGACTCGCCATAAATTGTGGCACCATGGCCACTCTGGAGACACTGAAAATTCAAAGGGGAGAAGGAGGAAGGGAGTTGGATGACAGGAATATGTGTATGAAGGGAGTGCCCAGGCAAGGGAGAAACAGGCAGCTGTGGTGAGAATAACGCTCCCAGCCAGGACCCAGGTTCTAGCCCTGCCCTGGCATTCCTTAACTGCGGAAATTTGGTCAAAGGCCCTTACCATGTAGAAGAAAGGGCTTTGCAGCCAGACAGAGCTGGATTTGAATCTTAGCTCTACCAATTCTCAGCTGGATGACATTGAGCAACTTATTTGAACTCCCAAGTCTCAGTTTCATTATCTGTAAAGTGGGAAATAATAATACCTGTGGATGTCACCGTGTTTGTTGCCCATCCAAAACCTAATCTCTCCTTTTTCCTTAGATTTTGTTTAGATGGAACATGCTCTGGGAAGGAGGGTCCCTCCTGAAATTTCAGTGGATAAAGTACAACTGGTCTACTCCAAGCATGGTCATGTCATTTTCTTTTTGTTATTGATTAGTTTCAGGGTGGGCATGTGACCCAGTTTTAGGCAATGAGATATAAAGGGGAGGCTACTGGGGGACTTCTGGGGAGGATTTTTATTCTTCACATGCCAAGAAGTCCTGCTCCCATTTTCCTGCCATGAATGAGATTGGGTGCTGATGTGATGCTTGGAGCTGTGGCAGCCATCCTGCAACCATAAAGTAATAAGCCTGAGAAAGAAAAGCTAACACAGCAAGGATGGTGGGGCAGAAAGATAGGAGGCTGGGTTGTTTTTTATTGTTTTTTTTAAACTTTTTATTTTATATTGAAGTATAGCCAGCTAACAATGTTGTGATAGTTCCAGGTGCACAGCAAAGGGACTCAGCCATACATATACATGTATCCATTCTCCCCCAAACTCCCCTCTCATCCAGGCTGCCACATAACATTGAGCAGAGTTCCCTGTGCTATACAGTAGGTCCTTGTTGGTTATCCATGGAGACTTTGTTGATGACTTTGTTGAGATGTTGCATCAACCCTGGGATCTCTCCAGACTTCTTTTCTGATCTGGTGAAGAAGCTTTATTCCATAAGACATTAGCAGACACACTGTAATCTACAGCCACAGCATTCCTTCCAGTAACACAGCGATCTCGGGTTCGTTGTGAGAATCGAATGAGATAATAATATATGGGAAAATTCCAAGCCCAGGACTTGGCTCAGAGTAGATGTTCAATGTGTGCTGGTTTCCTCCCTCTTCTGTATTTTCATGTCTTAATTTTAGATTTTATTTTTCTACTCTACCAGCCTCACAGGATTGTGATAAGAAACAAATGAGATAATTGTTTTTTATTGCCACAATAATGCTGTAGTAAAAGATAACCACAAAACCTCAGCGGCACACGACAATAAACATTTCTTTAGCTTGCAAGTTTGTGCCTTCGTGACGTAGGCTGGCTTCCTCACAGGGCTGGTGGTTGGCTGGCTGTTGCTGAGGTGATGGGGCAGCTGGACCACGTACCTCTCTTTCTCCACAGGGCAGCCCAGGTATGTTTACAGGGAGATAGCAGAGGAGCAGGAGAGGAAGTGGAAAGTTGCAGCACTTTCTCAAGCCTCTGCTTCCTTCCTGTTGGCTAACATCCCACTGGACAAAGCAAGCAGGAGCCTATTTGAATAACAAAGGGAGGGAGGAAAAATTGGGCTATTTTTTGTCTTTGTTTTTGTGTTTTTTGCAATTAGTCTACAACAATAATATATATGAAAGGACTTTGCAAGTTGTAAGGGGCTCTACAAAAGATAGTGATGATGAGGATGATGATTTAGACAATGGCCAAAAAAAAGAGGAATGTTACATGAAATGTCCAGAATAGGGAAATCAATAGAGACAAAAAATAGGTTAGTGGTTACCTAGGGCTGGGGGAGGGGGTGGGGAGTTTTGGGGGTTGATGGCTAAAGGGTGCAGGGTTTCTTCTGGGGGGTCATGAAAATGTTCTTAAAAAAAATTTTTTTTTTTTGGCCATGTGGCTTGTGGGATTTCAGTTCCCTGACCAGGGACTGAACCCAGGCCACAGCAGTGAAAGCACTGAATCCACCAGGGAACTCCCTGAAAATGTTCTAAAATTGATTGTGTTGATGGGTACACAACTTTCTAAATACACTAAAGGCCATTGAATTTTACAGTTTAAATGGGTGCATTGTATGGCATGTGAATTATAGCTCAATAAAGCTGTTTCAAAAAAGGAAAAAAAAAAGGAGGGATGGGGCTTCCCGGGTGGCGCAGTGGTTGAGAGTCCGCCTGCCGATGCAGGGGACACGGGTTCGTGCTCCGGTCCGGGAAGATCCCACATGCCGCGGAGCGGCTGGGTCCGTGAGCCATGGCCACTGAGCCTGTGCATCCGGAGCCTGTGCTCCACAACAGGAGAGGCCACAACGGTGAGAGGCCCACATACCGCAAAAAAAAAAAAAGAAAAATGAGGGATGATCCTGGATTAAGGAGAGGCGCTGTGACTCACTAGGTGGTGGCAATATCTCCCATTTCCTATAAAGCTGCCAGGGCACCACGATGGGAGACCATTGAAAAACCAACTTGTTAAGGTTTTCTCCACCTCCCTTGGAAATAATCTCTGACTTTATAATGGATTCTGTGCAGAAAATAAGATTCTGTTTGCAGCAATTCACTGCATGGCCAACTTTAGGACAGCAAGCCCCCCAAGCCTGGAGAGGGACCCGGGGGCTCAGGCATGTGGAATGTGGAGGCTTTTTACAGGCACCACGTGAGGTGTGGGAACATTAGCCCCAGGCCTGTGGAGGGAGGAAAAAGTCTTCTACACTCTTAGGGTCCCTGGCTGGGTCCCTGGCTGGATCTGACAAAGACAGAACAACAGGAAAAAAGCATAAAAATTTATTTAACCTAAGTTTTACATGATTCCAGCACCTTCATAAGGAAATGAAGACCCAAAGAAACGTTAAGCCTGGGTGTTTTCATGCTAGGTTTGCTGAAGAGTGGACAGTCATGTTGAAATATGATAGGTCAAAGAGTATGAACAAGTGTAGTAAACTGGGGGAGACTTAGCAAGGCCCATTCGTCCAGATTCTTCTCGGTGTCCCTCTGTCTTGGAGATAAGGATGCTCCTTTCCTCTGGGTATAGGGTGGGCACCTCTCATGGGAGGATCTTAGGACCTGATTCAGGGGAGAAAGACGGGGGAAGGTCAGAGATACTTTCCTGCTTCTGATGTTTTCTCAAACTTTCAGCTTAAAATATTTGATATGCCAAGGTCCGTATTTTGGAGCAGAGTGTCCAGAACCCGTCACTTGCCACCCCAGCTGGAAGGAGCATTAAGGACTTCTGTTCTGTTGTGTGTTTGCAGAGGTAGGGTGTGTGGAAAGGGGACAGGCTAGAGCATGAGGACCTACAGGGAGAGATGAAAGCCATTGAGTTATGAGTTGAAGAAGGCAAGCTCAAAGGGTGACTTAACACCATCTTCAGGAAACAAGTGGGCCATGTCCAAAGGCAACTCTGCTGACTCTTTGAACTTGAGTCCTGACCCTGCAACAGGCCCTGTGCTTTGTTTGGAGATCCACAGCTGGCTGCCCTGGGCGGGAGGGGAGGCTCCAAGACTGACAGCATCCCAGCAAGTGCATGGGTACCTGGTTCAGGCTGACGTGAGCTTCCCCTTTTCTCTAAAACCTCTCCCTCCACCCTCTTTGGCTGCCCAGCTCCTACCTGCCCTTCAGGACTTAAGGAAGACATCTCCTTCTCCGGAAAGCCTCCCCTGATGCTCTGGGTGCCCCTTTGAGTATCCACGGCACCCTCTAGCTGAATGCTTATCAGGCTGAATTGAATTGTTTCCATGTTAGACTGTAAGCTCCCTGCCCTAATAATCCCAGAGCCCTTACATCTGGCATAATGCCTGGTCAGAGAGGGGGGAAAGGGAGGAAGGAAGGAGGGAAGAAGGGGAAAGGAGAGGGAGGGAGGGAGGAAGGAAGGGAGAAGGAGGGAGAGAGGGAAGGAAGGGCTCCACTGAACTCCGGTGAGGGCCTGATTAATCTGGCACGTGGTGCCCATTTCTGAGGCAGGCAATGACCATCTGATCAACCACTGGCATTGCCTTGGTCCCCACGGCCCCAGCACTATGGTTTGCAGACATCTTGGACCTGCTGGGATAACCCAGGGAAACTGGGAGCTGTGGCAAAGTCTGGACCCAGGGCCTATTGCACTGGTTATATTAGCACAGAATAATGACATATGTCATGGGTTGGGTTCTCCAGAAGCAGAGGCTGGGACAGAGTTTACTGGGGATCAACCATAGAGGGAAGGGGAAGCAGCAGGGCCAGGCAGAGGGAGAATCGGGACTGTGAGGCCCGACAAAGTTTCAGCCAACCCGGGGTGGGGTGGGGCTCTGAAGCAAGCAGTCAGTGTGCCCTGCACCCCAAAACATGATGGCGCCCCTTCTTGCTCAGCTACCCCATGAGGGCTGCCCTGGGAGGGGCTTGACCTGGGGCAAAGCCGCTCTCTGTAGCTGAAGCTGTGTGCTTACCCAGCACACCCCACCTCCCAGCCCCCTGAAGCTGGCCAGCCACCCCTTCCTTCCTTGAAGGGGTTTCTGGGTGGCAAGTCTCCGTGTCTCCCACAGTAAGAGAGTCACCGAAGCTACAATTCATCGAGCCCTTCTGCCAAGCTGTACAATAATCATCCTTTACAGGTGAGGAAAGTGAGGCTCAGAGAGGTAAAGTAACTTGCCTGAGGTCACACAGCTAGGCCAGAAAGTGGGGGAGCTGGACAACCAGACAGGCTGATTTCAGAAAGTCCACTTTTAACCACTGATCTTAATTGCTGAGATGAAGGGGCATAGTTATACAGGGAAAAAATGGATACTTTTTCACAGTGAGTTCTTAAAATAGAAGAACTCTTAAGGGTATATACGGGTGGGGTGTTGTTCACAGGAGAGCCCTTCACCTGTTTACCTCACTGCATGCTTCTCACTGTCCCCAGCGGGAGTGGAAAAAACTGTTGGTGCCCTTCCCCCATCGCTATCATCAGCTGATCCCACTGACGGAAGGGACAGCCTTCTGGTACGGCCCCCTTTCAAAGCCCCATTCTGCCCACTGAGCTGGGGCTCGGGAAGCACATTCAGTGAAGAAAAAGCCTGCAGTGCAGTTCCGAAGATGTGGAGAGGCTGAGGGAAATTGCCTTGCAGTTCCGAAGATGTGGAGAGGCTGAGGGAAATTGCCTTGCAGTTCCGAAGATGTGGAGGGGCCGAGGGAAATTGCCTTGCTGAGAGAATTGCTCACATTTTCACACTTTTGCAGAGAGGGCGGCTCAAGGCGAGGGTTGCTGGGGGCTGGAGGGGGGCGGACCTGGGGGCCAAAGCACCTTTCTTTGTCCTGGGTCTCACTGGGGGGTTGAGGCAGTCTTGCCTGAGAACCACTGCCCCAATCCAACGGCATCATCTTATATTGCAGGAAACCAGAGCCCAGGGAGAATAAACACGTTGTCCAAGTTGACACCATCAGTCTGAGTTGGAGGACTCATCCAAGGTGGCAAAGTAGCATTAGGATCTGGTTTTTTGACTCTAGTCAGCCCTCTGTCCGTGACCTGAGGAGACTCTCAGGGCTGGAAAGAGGGCACCTGCTGTCTGTCTGTAACTGCTATGATTTAGATGGCCTGTCTATGAACTGGGTTGAAGATGTGATGTAGGGGACACGCTGAGGTGTCTCTGGAGAAGCGGAGTTTCAAGCTTACCCAGTTTGGGAGGCAGCACAGGCGGCAGTTGTAAATGTGGGCTTTAGCAGGAAACAGAACTCCACTGACTAGCTGTGTGACTTTGAGCAAGGTACTTTACCTCTCTGAGACACACTTTCTCCATTTATAGGATGGGGACAAAAATACCTTCCTTGTGAGACTGTTGTAGGACTAGAAGAGATTATGCATGTAAATGTTTAGTGTTATTCCTGGCAGAGAACTAGTGCTAAACAACAGGCACTATTACAGTATTTTTATCTCCTCTTGGTATTAGATGCACTTCTGAGCCGTTCATAGCGTCATGTGGGGTATTCTTAGCAAAGCGAGAGGCGGGAACCCAATAGGAAGATAGAGGGCATTCCAGGCACGGGGAATGGTTAAGGAAAGGCCCCAAGGTGGGAGTGACTGAGCTGTGATGAGATCTGGCTCTGAGGGGCCATTCAGATACCACCAGCCCTGCCCACCTCCAGACTTTGCCTCCCAGAACCTCTCCCCTGTCCCAGTTGCTGAGCTCTGTTCAGCTGCGGGTGGAGTTCTCGCTGCCTTCTGTTACTTTGGGGAAATGGCCTCTGTGTGAGGGCAGGCGTGCCGTTTACATTGGTAGCACCCTAGGTGCCTAGGCCCCTGGGTGGCACACAGTAGGTACAGCCAGTCTGGCTGAAAAGAAAGTGACTTCTGATAAACATCAAAGAGAGACAGGGCAGGGCGGGCCGTGGCGAGAAGGCTAGAGAGCTCGCCTCCGACGCTGTGGGAAACAGGAAGCCGTGGTTGGCCAAGCTGAGACTTGTCAACAGGAGCCCTCCAGGGGTTCCTGGGGACCCTGTACTTCTCTGCCCCTAAGGCCAGCTGCCCTGGGCGGAAACGTGCCTTGGCCCCAGGCTGGGCTGGGAACGCTCCCTGCCCATCATGGTCACACCCTTCCGCGTGTGTCTGGTGCAGCAGCTCCTACCCCAGAGCTTGCAATCCATCCCCTCGCTCACTGCCAAGGCTGGGCCCAGGGTGTCTGAGCCCACAGCAGCCACCCTGCCTGATAGTGCTGGGCAGCCTGCCCACGGCCCAGGGAGGCGGGGAGGAGAAGGAGGGGACCGGCTAGGGAGAGGCAAGGGCTCCCCTGTGTCCTCACAGGCAGGTCTCAGCCGTGGGAGAGCTAGTGGGTCTGGAGGGGGAGCAGCTACGGGTGATTTGGGGTCACCCCAGCCAAAGCGGTTATAGCTGCATTCAGAATCCCGATGTCACCCTGTGCATCTGTAATAACAGCATAGTAGTGTTGACAAAATGCTTTCCCATGACTTTCTCATTTAGGCTTCTCAAGCCGTGTCTTAGCCTCTCTACTTGCTTTCTCGGGACTCGGAGGTGTTTCGCCAGGTGGTCCACTGGGGGAAAAGTGTTGGCTTTTCACCTTTTGCTTATGGTCCCTAATCTACCCGTGCCTGACCTACCCCATCCAAATAAAGGGGCACGAGGACCCCTGCCGCGGCTCTCCCATGCTCCTCCTGGGATCAGGGTGTCATGGGGCTGGTACAGGGAGCACACTGTGATTTTCCTCCAAGGCCATAGACCCAGCCTGGGGGTGCCACTCATTCTCTGAGCTCCCAGGTTTGTCCTCCCCCAGGGACCCCTCCCCAGGCTAGTGTCTGCCCCACCTTTAGCCCCCTCAGGGCAGAGAGGCTTCGGAATCCATCTGGAGACAGAGAGCATGGGGTAGATGTGCTGTTTTTAGTTCCATGGGAGAAGTCACAGCTGGGGTGGTAATTTTTCTGCGGTTTCTCCCCTCCACGGGACATCTGTTGGCACGCTTTGAGGAGACTCTCATCAGAGCCGGCAGAGCCTGTATTTGGAGCCAGCCCCACAGGTGTGACTGAGCCTCACAGCCCCTTCCGCCTCTCTGAGGCGCTTGGCTTTGCTCTGAATCAGGGGAGCCCTTTCGGGGCCTGTGGTCTTTCTCTGCCTCTCCGACTGATTCCCGCGCAGCCTTCAGGCCTCTCTGCCCTGAATGGCACCTGCCTGTGTCTTGGTCACAATCTTGTTTCACGCTCTGAGCCAGGTGGTCTCCTCGATGCAACCCCTGACCCCCGCTCAGTCACCTCTCTGACCCTGCGCCAGGCCCTGTGCTTTGTCTGGACACCCACAGCTGGCTGCCCTGGCGGGGAGGGGAGGCTCCGAGACTGACACGGGATGCTTGGGCTCACAGGGGGCCTCAGAGCTCATAGAGGGAAACCCTCATTTCTCGTGGGGAGTGATTGCTAGGGCTGGAATCCCAGACTCGTCAAATAGAGAGACTGGGCTTCCCTGGTGGCGCAGTGGTTGAGAGTCCGCCTGCCGATGCAGGGGACACGGGTTCGTGCCCCGGTCCGGGAAGACCCCACGTGCCGCGGAGTGGCTGGGCCCGTGAGCCATGGCTGCTGAGCCTGTGCATCCGGAGCCTGTGCTCCGCAGCGGGAGAGGCCACAACAGTGAGAGGTCTGTGTACCGCAAAAAAAAAAAAAAAAAAAATAGAGAGTCTGTGATATTTGGGGAAAAACTGATTTTAGATTTTGTAATGAAAAATGTTACTATATTTACCTGATGACAGGACATGCCTCCTACACAGCGAGACACTTGGTAGGAAGAATGGTAATTTAAAATAGGCAGCTTCCAGGTGCATATACTTAATAATACCCTGCTCCCCACCCCTGAGCCATATCCGGGGCTACCAAGCTGGTCTTTGTTCTTGCCCTGGGCACCAAGGTTGCCAGTACGGTTCCGGTGGTTGAGGGTGCACCAGAGAGCAGGTGTTGCTTGAGCTGAGTCCTGAAGGGGGCCAGGCCTGGCCAGGGAATGCGGGATTGGGGGTGGGGGATTCCGGGTGGGGGATGGAGGTGCGAAGGCTCACACCGTATTCAGAAGATAAACATGGTTTGGCTGGGCAAAGGCTTAAAGGAGAGAGGGCAAGAGATGGTCCTCAAACGGTAGATGGGGCCAAATCCCGAGGGCCTTGAATGCCACGCTAAGGAGGTCACAGCGTCCCACCTTCAGACCTTTGCTCGTCCTGAACTATGGGTCCCCCAGGAGGAGGGCCGGGAATGGGGTGAGATGGGCAAGGTACCCAGGGAGCAACCTTTCAGGAGGCTCTCATTCTCAGAGTCATGAGCGGGCAGGGCTGGCCCCTGAGAGTAAGTGATTCCTTAGTTTGCCCTCTCACTGCCTACTTGCCTCACCCTAAACCTGGCCCGCTCAGGAGACAGGTCACATTCTGTAAACCTTTGTATCCCACGGACCTAAAACAGTGCCCGACCATAGTAGGTCAATAAGTGCTCACTGAATGGATGAATGAACTTTTTTTTTTTCTCTGTCTGGATTGTGTTTGCCTTCCTCATGGCCAAAGTGTCATTTCTTTCATGGCTTACTTCTTCCCCACAGCCCCTCCAGAGAGCCCTTCCCTGAGTCCTCAGCTCTTATGTTGAATACACATCTCGTCTCCCAGCCAGATGGTGTTGTTCTGCCTTGGACAAAGGTGTAGACACAGTAGGTGCTCGTGCTAGGGGCATCATCAACCTCTAAACCTTTCCTGGGCAGGCTCAGTGGTTCTAGAATATCCTGGCCCCTTGGATGGGAGGGACCAGCTGCAGCTACTGCTGAGACTTGAGGTCTCCCTTCTTCCCCTCTCCTTCTCTACTCTTCATAGGGCCAGACTCAGAGAAGGTTCTGGAGGCAGTGGCTCCAAACCGCCCCTCCACAGTATTACCCTCTTATCCAGCCTGCTTCCTTTGTTCAGCCCCCTTGGACCACTCCCAGCTGGCTGCTACTCATGCAATTATGAAGGTGCCAGAGGTCTTCTGAGATACCCACCCCTCCCTGCCTTTCTGACTGATGGCACTCCTCGCCAGGCTAAGAAAGGACGTTCTTGGGCTGTTGAACGTTCCTGGACTATTGAATCTGGGGGATGATTAATGATGCTACTTGGGAAAGGTTGAGGCGTCGCCTTTCTGTCCAGTGGAGGGTCTGTTTCAATCAGGGAGTTACTCTTGCTGCCCAAAGGAGCCGATCATCCGTCCCCTCCCACGATTACTGACTGCTGAAGGGAGGACAGGCGTGTGGCATCGAGTGGGCACCGCTTTGGCATCCTTCAGGAGCTGGCATCCTGTGGATTTTATCTCAGAAGGCACCAACCTCTCAGGAACGTTGTTACTAGAGGATCTGTCGCACTGATGAACTTTGAGCAGCTGCAGACAGAGGACGAGACCATCTGCAAATAGCAACAAAGGCTGGAGACAATGCCAAACCCCAAATCTCCTGTACGGTGGAAACAGCTTGGGGGTCCCAGAGGAGTTCCAAGGTCTGCAAAACAAAGAACAACTTCTACTTCAATCAAGGAAAGAACTGGAGTATCCTCTGCCAATCCTGACCATAATAGGTACCTACAAGCTGCTCTGGTTGTTCATCATGCTTGAGCTGGGAGGCAGGGCAGAGTCCTGGTGACGAGCTCTGCCCGTTTTCTAGCTGTGCACCCTCAGGCAAGTTGCTTAACCTTGCTGGAACATAGTTCCCTCATCTGTAAAATGGAGGCAATAATTGTACCTACCACAGAAAGTTGTGATGATTAAATAAGCCCTTTGAAGAGGGCCTGGCCCATAGCAGATGCTGTGTGCAGATATCAGTCTGTGGTTTGTCTCTTCATTTTCATAATAGTATCTATTATGAAAATAATAATAGATAGAAATAATAATAATAATTGAATGGTAGAAGTTTAAAAAAAATTTATATAGCTCAACTCATCACTCTTTTCTATTATGCTTGGTCTTTTTTTTGTGCCTTGGATGCAGAATTTGAACCCAGATCTGTGGGCATCAACGTCCTCCTTCCTATTACATTTAGTGTAGTGTTTCCTCAAAATCTATCCTCAGACCAGTGCTATGCTGGTACCACCAGAATCACCCAGGGAGTGTGTTAAAACTAAAGAGTCCTGGGTCCTCACCCCAGGGAATCTGCCTCGTTGGACCAGGGTAGACTTGGGAATCTGTATATTTAACAACTCCCCAAGTGACTAGGTGAGCAGCCAGGTGTGGAATGGACTTTACTCAGGGCCCCAGGCATCCCTGAGTATTCCCATTTGGCTACTTCTTGGCTTCTAGCTGGCTCCTGCAAAGCGCTGCTGACAGTGGTGCTTCTTGGTCTGTTTCTTACTGTATCCCCGCTTCTTTCTTCCTCCTCAGTTCCTTGGCGCTGTAGCCAACAATCAGCAGATGATCAAAGCATGCTTTTGAACTAACCAACCTACTCTCCACCAGTAGTGGGGAAAGGCAACCCCACTCCATGACTGGCACTAAGTGGGACCAAGTAGAAATTGTGTAATTACTGACCTTGGTATGAAGTGTTCCCATGCAGCCCCGTCCGGAGCTGTGGGTGGCCGCTTAAGCCAGTTTCCTCAACCTCTAGCCCAGTCAGAGGGTCTCCCACCTGGAGAGACTGTTATGTTAAAGTAGCTCCAAGATCGGCTCATTGGAGCGGAGCAGGACACTTCTGCAAGTGAACAGCTGTGCCAGCCTCCAAGTAAAAGAAAACTGTATGCATTTGCAGCAGGGAGTGGGGAAATGGAGTGTGTTCTGGTTTAAGAGCAAAACAAGCACGTAGAGGTTTTAATAATTTTTCTCTGACGTGTCAGATTGTGACCTGCTTTCCCCAAGCACACTGGGTAGTGGATAAGGGAACTAGGATCTGTTGAGCCCCTTCTATGAGCCAGGGATTCATATTTTTAATTCTTCCAATAACCCATAAGGTTGATATTATTATTCGTATTTTACAGATGAGGAAACTAAGGCTCAGAGAGGCTATAGAACAGCCAGGAAGTGCTGGCACCAGGAGTTAGAGTATAGCTGACAGGACTTCCCTGGTGGCGCAGTGGTTAAGAATCCGCCTGCCAATGCAGCGGACACGGGTTCGAGCCCTGGTCCGGGAAGATCCCACATGCCACGGAGCAACTAAGCCCGTGCACCACAACTACTGAACCTGCGCTCTAGAGCCCGCGAGCCACAACTATTGAGCCCATGTGCTGCAACTACGGAAGCCCACGCTCCTAGAGCCTGTGCTCCGCAACAAGAGAAGCCACCGCAATAAGAAGCCTGCGCACCGCAACAAAGAGTAGCCCCCGCTTGCCGCAACTAGAGAAAGCCTGCGCGCAGCAACAGAGACCCAACACAGACATAAATAAATAAAATAAATAAATTTATTTAAAAAGAGAATGTAGCTGAAGCTAAGCTACTGTAAAAAGAGACCTCAACATACCGTGGCTTAAACAATGTTGGTTGATATTCTTTCTTCCTCATATAACAGCCCCAGGTTAGTAAGAAAGCTCTTCTCCAGGCAGTCACTCAGGGACCCAGGATCCCACCACCTGTGGCTTCTACAACTGGAGTGGCAAATGTTTTTCCGTAAAGAGATAGGTAATGAACATTTGGGGCTATGCAAGGCATATGGAGTCTGTCCTTACTACTCAACTCTGTTGTATCATGAAAGCAGCCACAGACAATATGTGGATGAGTGGGTGTGGCTGTGTTTCAATAAAACTTTATTTATAACAAACAGGCCACAGGGTGGATTTGGCCCAAGAGGCTTAGTTTGCTGACCCCTGCCCTAGAATAGCAGTTCTCAAAATGTAGTCCCAGGGACCCAGCAGCATCAGCAGCATCTGGAAACTTGTTAAAAATGCACCTTCTTAAGCCACTCCTGAGACCTACAGAATTAGAAACTCTAGGGGTGGGGCCCAGCAGTCTGTATTTTAAAAAGCCCTATGGATGATTTTTTTTTTTTTTTTTTTTTGCTGGTACGCGGGCTTCTCACTGTTGTGGCCTCTCCCGTTGCGGAGCACAGGCTCCAGACACGCAGGCTCAGCGGCCATGGCTCACGGGCCCAGCCGCTCCGCGGCATGTGGGATCTTCCAGGACCGGGGCACGAACCCGTGTCCCCTGCATCGGCAGGCGGACTCTCAACCACTGCGCCACCAGGGAAGCCCACCTCTGGATGATTTTTATACATGTTGAAGTTTAAGAACCACTGTTCCAGAGCCCTGGTTGCACGAGGGCATCACCTGGGGAGCTTTCAAAGTTCTCAATGCCCAGGCACATCCCAGGGTAATTACATTAGACCCTATGGAGTAGGACCCAGGCATCAGCATTTTTAAAGCTCCCCAGCTGAGGCTAAGGTGCAGCCAGCATGGAGAAGCACTGCCTTAGAGCACTGTCACCATCTGCATGGTCACTGGCTTGCCACCTGGCCTGCTGCCACACCTGCCTCTCCAAGGATGATGTCCTTTGCTCCCTGAGATCTGGGTTTTGATCTCTTCCTTCGTCTTACCTCCCAAGCCCCCAGCACCCTGGCCCTTTCCTGGGGACTCTACATGGGGCTTCATGATATGAGAGGACCTTGGTTCAAGTTTGTCAAAGTAACCCATCTCTGGCAGGAGGTGGGGACGACTTCATGGGGGGTGAGTAGTGGAATGGAAAGCAACCAGAAGAGGAGGGAGGTGACAGCAGGAGGAAGACTTGGATGTGGAAACACCTAGCACAGTGGCCTGTCGCTGGGGCTCAGTCAAGTCCAGTTTTCTTCCCCATCCATGCTCTAGGGTGACCGAGAGCAGTTTCCATGTATCCCGGAGCCTTCCTTTATACGGAGAGCACATACGTGGCGCTTACTGTGTGCCTGTACTCTGAGTGCTTCACATAACTGAACTCATATCCTCACAGCAACCATCTGGAGTAGGAACTATCATTACTCCCATCTTATAGTTAGTGAGACTGAGGCTTTAAGAGGTTAGGTACAATAAAGATGTTTAAAAAAAAAAAAGAGGTTAGGTGACCTGCACAAGATTACACAGGTAGTAAGTAGTACAGCTGGGATTCAACCCAGGAAGTATGGCTTCAGAGCTGAGCTATTGGCCACTATGCTCTGTTACCTCTCTTCGTAATAGCCACAATGATATTATTATTCCCATTTCACAGAGGAAGAAACTGAGACCATGAAACTGGCCCAAGGTCACAGAGCCTGGAGCTGGTAGAGGTAGGATTTGAACCCAGGTCTCTCTGCCACCAAAGTCCTTGGATTTGCCAGTTTGCCCCACAGGCTGGTTTGGGTTCCCTCCCATCTTCCCTCCATCTGTCCACCCAGAATATTCTGGGTTTGCATGTGTGTGGCTGACTCACGGGGGAGAGGAGAGTGCATCCTCTGGAGTGAAAAGGCAGATTTCATTTCTGTTCAGAGCCTTCTTGGGTGGGTGCTGGGAGAGCTGCCAAACCCAGCTGACAGATTTCCCCTGCCAGAGCTGCGGAGTGGGTGGGCAGCCCCCAGGGACCCCAGGAGGCCCTGTGACACCAACTCCTCAGATGAGTCGCAGCACTCAAGGGAAAGACGGGCATGCCTGCTTCACCTGCCTTAACTACAGTCTCTTTCCCCAAGGGAGTTTACTGGTTCCAGTTGCCAAAATCTCTCTCACACTTCCTCTCTGCTCTGGTCCAGAGCTGAAAGGAACCCCAAGAAACCATTTGTTCCAGGCTTGCCTTTAGGCAATGGACATAATCCTGATTATTCCCATTTTACAGATTCAGTAACTGAAGTTAGCTGTGGCTCCTCATTGGATTGTCCTCTTTCCATCAGCCCTGTAATTTCCCAAATGTCCCTGATGGTAAGAGTCACCTGGGGTACTCTGTCAACTCTCTAGATCACTGGTCTTCTGCTCTGAAAATTCTGATGCAGTAGGTTAGAGCTGGGGCACACGTGATTCTCATCATCAGGGATGATGGGAAATACTGACTAGAGGGACCCCTACTGGGTGCAAGGATTCTCCCGCATTTCAGGTGCAGCCCTGACTGGCTGCCTCAGCTATGCCCCAGATAGTAGTAATTTGCCCCTTGAAACATGGATGAGCAACATTTCACCCCCAGTCTGACTCAGGAAATCAGGAAGGGGCTGGAAGGATGGTGTGGGTGGGGCCTTCACCCGCTCTGGCCAGTTCTGCTGTGTCCTCCAGGGGATGTTTGCTGAGGGCTATTAGAGACCTTCCAAATGTCCTCAGATTTTGGATGTCTTATCCCCACTTCAACCAAGTCCTCCAGATGCTGAGGGACTCCTACTGGCTGGAGGGTCCCTAGCTCATTTGTTTGTGGTCTGTGTAGGGAAAGCCAAGATGTGGTGGTTTTAAGATATGTATGCAAGTTCTTTGATACTCCATCCTGTAGGTGTGGAGTTTGATTCCCTTCCCCTTGAGTGTGGGTGGACTTAGTGACTTCTCTCTAACGTGTAGAAGAAAGTGGAAACAGCAGCATGTAACTTCTGGGACTAATCATCAAAGGTGGCATGGTTGCCTTCTCTTTCTTGGGGAGAAAGCTGACTGCCATGTGGTGAGAACACTCAAGCCACCCAATGGAGAGATGGTCAGAAACTCTCACCTGGTGAGAAACAGGGGCCTCCTGCCACAGCAAGTAAGAACGGAGGCCTTTGGCCAACAGCCACGTGAATAAGCCATTTGGAGCAGAACCACCAGCCCTGGTCAAACCTTCAGATGACGGCAGCCCAGACCAATGTTTTGTCTGCAGCCTCATCAGAGACCCTGAGCCAGAACCCCCCAGCCAAGCTGCTTCTGAACTCTGATTCACAGAAGCTATGAGATAAGAATTATTTGTTGTGAAATAATAGGAAAAAATATATCTTGGTCTTTGTCTCTGGTTCCTGACACAGAGCTTCTAAATCCCTTGGACATTCCTGGATGATAGGAAAGTCTTTTGTTCTAATGAGGCAACTCTTGGTGGGCTCCTGGAAACCTTCAGGATGGTGGCTGGTCACCAGAAAAACCAAGGCACGATTAGATGTTTGGAACTTGCAGCCCCATCTCCCCATCCTTCAGGAAGGGGAGAGGGGCTGGAGATTGACCTAGTGATCGATCGTGCCTACATGAAGAAGACTCCATAAAAATCCCCCAAATCTGGGGTTCGGAGAGCTTTCCAGTTGGTGAACAAATCCACGTGCTGGGAGAGTGATACACCCGAACTCCATGGGGACAGAAGCTCCTGCACTCTGAACACTTCCAGACCTTGCCTTGTATATGTCTTCATCTGGCTGTGTATCTGTACCCTTACCATATCCTTTACTATGTAATAAACCAGTGAATGTAAGTAAGTGTTTCCTTGAGTTCTGTGAGCCATTCTAGCAAATTATTGAAGATGGGGACCAAGAAAGAGATCCTAGGAGCCCTGATTATGACCAGTTTGTCAGAAGTACAGGAGACAACTTGGGATTTGCAATCGGCCTCTGGAGGTGTGTGTGTGGGAGGGGTCAGTCTTGTGGGACTGAGGCCTTTTTCTGTGGGATCTGATGGTCTTTCCAGGTAGATCCTGTCAGAATTGAGTGAAATTGTAGGACACCAGCTGGTGTCAGATATTTACTTGATGTGTGTTTTTCCTGTACAGTTGTTTTAAGTTTGGGGTAATTTTTTTTTTTTTCCGCCATGGGACGCGGCTTGCAGGGTCCTAGTTCCCCGACCTGGGATCGAACCCATGCCCCCTGCAGTGGAAGCTTGGAGTCCTAACCACTGGACCCCCAGGGAATTCCCTTGGGTAATTTTTTTTCATACAACAATAGATAACTAATACACAAAGCAAAAGCAGAAAGACCCTCTACAAGCTGAGAGGGTAGTGAGAGAACTGAGGCAGGTGTGATACCGAAAGACCTGCCACCGCTTGGTGGACAGGGAACCAGCATTTGCAGGGCTGGAGATCAGCGCTTTTAGGTGCGCCCTTTCCTTTGCTGTTAGGGCTCTTATCCTGCCTGCTGTGCACGTGAGGCTCAGAGAGGTCAAATCACTTAACCAAGGCTGCTCAGCTGGTCGGTGGAGGCGCCAGGACTTGAGAGCAGTCTGTCTGCCCTTGGCCGTGCTTTTTCATCCTCCACACTGCTTCCATGATCTTGGTGACCTTGGGCAAGTGCCTCCCTTTCTGAGAGCTTTGCACAGAATTTGAGCAGGCAGCTTACACATCCATGAGAAGATTGAAGCTACCGCTCCCTGGCCCTCAATGCTCTGATACAAGGTGCGTGCACAAGGCCCACAGAGCCTTCGCTCTGTAGGGTGCCCCGGAGTAGGGTGGCCCTGTGTGCTAGAGATCTAGTGACCCAAGGATGAGTTTCAGCAGCTTGGCTTTGGGGGCCCCGTGCAAACTCGCAGCAGCCCTCGAGAGCACCCTCTACCCCACTCTTGCCTCCCCCCGATGGACACACAGACACCCGCACCCAGGCATCATCCCCTGCCCTTGGCCTAGCTCCTCTGGTCACCTTTATCCACACAGAGGCCAACAGCGGGCACTTGTTCAAGAAACATATGCTTGGGGTGATGAACCTTGAGGCCATCCTGTCACCTGGACCCTCAGGTGTGAGGCTCTCACCACTTACGGGGACACGACGCGGGAAGCATTGGCCGAGGGGCAAACCCAGCCTTCAGGGGTGGGTTCTCTCCTGGAGAGTCAGGTCAGGAGCACAGGGATCTGGGGCAGTCTCGGGAAGTAGGTTGCTTAGCAGTTGCCGGAAGTTTCCGTCCATCTCCTGGGGCCTTGGCCATCACCCTTGGCATCTGACTTCTTTCTTCCACACCTCTTTCTGCAGGCCAGGACAGATGCCACTCCAGGACCCCTCCCCACAGCTCCATGCAGGCCTTCGATGGGCCACTCCTCAGCCATGTCTCTCTGATCCACAGCTTGCATCCTGGCCACGACCCCCGCTCCCATCTCAGCGCCCCCCCGCCCGCCCCAGCGCACATTCTCACCCCCTTGGCTGACAGCCCCCATTAGCTCCACGCTCACAAGTAGTGGAGCTCCCCAGGGAGCTTCCTGCAGCCCCACCCCACCTTGCCCCCCACCCTCTTCCTGAAGAGCCCCCACGGGCCCCTACGCCTACTCTTCCAAGCCCTCCGCTCTTCCCCAGTCCACGTACTGCGTCATCCTCTTCACCAGCCTCTCTCCAAGTGGGTTGAGTCCGGGGTCGCTCCCAGGGCTGAAACCCCTTCTGTAGACAGCCCCACTCCCCTGCACCCACTCCCACACTAGGAGTAGAAGAAAGGCAGATGGATAGGGGTGTCTGCACAGCTTGTGGTGGGGTGACGTGTGGAGACAGGCAGGTAGGGCAGGCCCCAGGATGGACAGATGGACAAGGCATCCAGCTTTCACCTCTCCCCGAATGGCCACAGGAGGAATGAGGCTGCCGCCCCATGCCTCTCGCAAGATGCTGAGAGTGTGAATGAGAACAGCTTGCGAGGGGCTCTGACGGGCAGGGCCTGGTGAGGAGACCTTTTGTAACCTTCCGGACCTGGCGTTGAACCAGCGGACAGGTCATGTGACCCAAGTTGCTCTGTCCCTTTAGCCTTCCCAGCTCACATCCCAAATGCCCCTTCTCTCTGCAAGGACTCTTCAGTCTGGGGAGGGGACATGGATTTGTCTGGGGAGGGAGTGGTGGTTCTGGGATGCCTGGTGTATGTGAAACCTTATGCGTATGTGCGCATGTACGTTTTTTTCCCCCAGAGTGTCTGCAGCTTCTTGAAGGGGGTCTGTGATCCATGAAAGGGCCCACCTTGGTACTAGGCTATCCTGACTGGGCTCCCATGTATGTTTAGTCCCAGCAAATCTGGTTTCCAACTTTAAGGGCTGTCAGCATTCACCCTGAAGAAGCGCTCACCTCTTCACGTTGAAACCCTAACACTTAACCTGCTTTGGGAGATTTGAGATCAGACCGCCCGGCAGCTGCATCCTCTATCCTTCTCACCCTCCCAGGCAGACAGGTTTCCCTGCATTTCAAAGTGGACCAGCCTCGCATTCCAGCCACACCCCAGGCTACAGGAAGTGTTCCCAGCAACAGGGAAGTCATCTGCCCCCTGCAGACATCCTGCATCTCAGCAGCCCCTTCTCAAAGGCTTTTTTAGAAATCTAATGGCCATGGGTTCTGCGTTGTGTAGGAGTTTTTGTATGTTTCCTGGACCTGAACTCAGCTCCCTGACATGAAGTACAAAGAGGATTGCTCTTTGGCTAATGGCCTTGATCACGGCAGAAATGACTTTTGTCTTGATCTTTTCAAAATTATATTAAAATTAAAATTAATATAATAAAATTATATTAAGTTTGTGAAAACTTTTGTTTTTTATTACTAATACTTGCACTTTTAATTTCCTGGTTTTGCTCATTTTTTGCATCAATAAACACAACAACATATTCAAACAATGCACCAACGTGTCATATGGTACAGGTCAAATGGAATGGGAATGCTTTAAGAATGGGATTGTTGGCTGGTGGTTTGTGTCACCTTATAACGGCTCAACATGTTTGCCAATATACGGCAAAATCCAAATCTGGCGAAGGAAAATCAATTTAGGGATGTTAAAGTCCAATGTAATATGATGATGGCAATGGCTCGAGAGGCAAAGACCACTGAGGCTGGCACATGTTTCTGGATTCAGGTCATGATCTGTTTGTTGAAAGCACAATTTGTTACCATGAACTTGGAGACAGGTAGCCTTCCCTTTAATAGAAGACCCATTCCAAGAGAGCTGGCTATAAAGCAACCATTTATAAAATGTCATATTTTTTAAAAAATTCACTTTAAAATTAAGATGGTCTTCAAAGGAAAATGGACTACTTTGAAAAGTTTTGGTGATGGGCCAGGTCTATGTCATGCTGGATTGCGGGGAGAGAGATTTGAGAGTGCTTTTCATAATTGCTGTTCCTTCCTGTAGCAGAAGCTTCAAAGGAGGTGATTCTTAAGGGGACTTGTGGTGAGTTCTGCTGTGCACCCTGCTTAAGAAGTTACAGGGGACAGCAGATACTCAAGGCTGCTTCCTCACTGTGGCCTGGACCCCTCCCTTCTTTTGTTCCCCTGGAGAGTGTCTTGCATCATAGCTGATAACTCTCACTAACGTCTCTAATTCTTTTATCCCTCATTTCTTTGACTTCTCCTGTGATTGTGGTTAGTTAGGTAGAGTTGGAGTTCTTCATTCTCCTCACAATTAGGGTTTATGTGATCTTGGTATTCTCCTTACTTTGTTGGCTAGATTCTAGAAACTGGAGAAGACACATGTGACGTTGAGCGGCATGAGTGGCAATGAAACATCAAGAGAGTCCTGATGGAGACTTTCGCATAATAATGGGATGGCTTTGTATATAGAAGCAACCACTGGGCCCAGAGACGGAGTACCATCACCAGAGAGTGTTTCATAAGGACAAAACACAGAATTCCTTCCTTCCCCTCTTGTGGTAATGCCCCCTACTTTTTTTTATATATAAATTTATTTATTTGTTTGTTTATTTATGGCTGTGTTGAGTCTTCGTTTCTCTGCGAGGGCTTTCTCTAGTTGCGGCGAGCGGGGGCCACTCTTCATCGCGGTGTACGGGCCTCTCACTGTCGCGGCCTCTCCCGTTGCGGAGCACAGGCTCCAGACGCGCAGGCTCAGTAGTTGTGGCTCACGGGCTTAGTTGCTCCGCGGCATGTGGGATCTTCCCAGACCAGGGCTCGAACCCGTGTCCCCTGCATTGGCAGGCAGATTCCCAACCACTGCGCCACCAGGGAAGCCCACCCCCTACTTTTAAATTCTGGGATGTGAGTTGTTTTAGTGACGGGGGCTTGCTAAATTGACAAGGGATGGCAACTGTCATAATGTCAAGTGGTGTTTGGATCATATGAACATTTGTGAATTTTTTTTTCTATTTCCATCCCCTATGCCTGTCATGCCAGTAGGCATGTGAGGTCAATCATACCTTCTCAGCTTCTACAGGTCAGCCTGGCTACCACTGTCCCTACATAATTCTGGGTACTCCAAGGAGGTTCCAGAGACCAAGGAGAGTCCAGTATTATGGTCCTGGCCAGACTGGGATTTCACCCTTGACCTTCTTCTCATCCTTATGCTTCTCCAGACCATAAAGATTTCTCCTACTCGGAACACCTCAGCTGTATGCTTGCCAACCTCGTTAGTCCCAAGGCCTCAAGTCCTTAGATTAGGTGGTTCCAGGAACTCCTGCCTACCTCCTCTCCCCCGGACCCCTGGACATTTGTCATAGCTGACAGAGCCAGACGCCATGTCATATTCCTTCCACCAGTGGGAATGGGCAATTAACATGTGCAGTGCTGCCCGTTGAAAGCACCTGCCCTCGAGAGTTCTAGAAAATAAACTCTTGCCCAGCTTTATCGATCCTGGAATCTCACATTTTAGTAAAGTTCATTGACTTCAAAGGAGGTGTGAAAAATTGTTCAGGCCCACTCAGAAATCCATTATAAGTGGTTCTGGCATTTACAAAATTTTATTATTTTCCCGACTATGAGAGTAATACATGCTCATTGCAAAGAATTAAGAAAATACAGAAAGGTGCTCATGGAAAGAAGCAAAAGCTCCCAGAATCTTCTCTCTCAAAAATAATCATTATTAGCATTTAACGTGCCACCCTTTTTTCTTTTCCTGTGCACAACTATTTATAAGATTAGGTGGTACGTTATAGACAATTCTGCATCTTGCTCTTTTCATTTCATACAACCAGAGCTTTTCCCTATGTCATTATCTAGTTTTCAGAAACGCCATCTTAATGACTACATGATATTTCATCGTCTGGTTGTATCAGAATTTACGTAGCCAGTTCTCTATTTGCGGGCGTCTAGGCGGTTTCCTATTTTTCATGATTATAAATGGTGCTGTGGCAAATATTCTCGTCCAGGAAATCTTTGTCTGGGTTTCTCATAATGGCCTTAGAAGAAATTCTCCGAAAGGAAATTATGGAGTCCCAGCTCTGCTGTTTGGTACCTCTCTCTTTACAAATGCCCTGGGGAAGTGAGTGACTCCTGTCACCCCCTGAATTGGTGGCCTTTGCTGTTGCCTCTGAGGCCTAGACAGGAGGACCTTTTATTCATGTCGGAGAGAGATGCAAAGGGGGCCCCTGCAGCCTCCCCAGGCTACTTACCTGAACCCACTCCATGCAAAGCAGAGTTCCCCCTGCAGGAACCATTTCATAATTAACTTAGAGGCTAAAGCATATTTAATTAGCCATGAAAACCCTCCCAGCCATCTGCCTCTGTTTTTATTTTGAGGAAAATGGCAGATCTTTTTTTCCTTTGCACTCTCTTTTTGGGGATGGAGCTCATTTCCAGCATCTTGGTTCTTTTTTTTAACGTCTTTATTGGAGTATAATTGCTTTACAATGGTGTGTTAGTTTCTGCTTCATCTGAATCAGCTATACATATACATGTATCCCCATATCTCCTCCCTCCCACCCTCCATATCCCACCCCCTAGGTGGACACAAAACACGGAGCTTATCTCCCTCTGCTATGCGGCTGCTTCCCACTAGCTCTCTAGTTTACATTTGGTAGTGTATATATGTCCATGCCACTCTCTCACTTCGTCCCAGCTTACCCTTCCCCCTCCCCATGTCCTCAAGTCCATGCTCTACATCTGCGTCTTTATTCCTGTCCTGCCCCTACGTTCTTCAGAACCATTTTTTTTTTTTTTTAGATTCCATATATATGTGTTAGCATACGGTGTTTGTTTTTCTCTTTCTGACTTACTACACCCTGTATGACAGACTCTAGGTCCATCCACCTCGCTACAAATAACTCAGTTTCGTTTCTTTTTATGGCTGAGTGATATTCCATTGTATATATGTAGCATCTTGGTTCCAGTATGGAGCAGAGCCCCTGCTCTGCTGTGGTGCGCCAGAGTGGCAGAGCTAGGGGCTTAGCCTGAGGTGGCAGTCAGGGTCAGAGGTCACGCAGGCGTCTGCGTGCAGGAAGGCACCTTAAAGGAAAAGACCAACACCCTCATTTCTCAGGTGAGGAGACGGAGGCCAGGAGAGGCTCAGGGTGAGTCCGAGGACACTGGGTCTGAGGCCCTACTTCTTTGCTCCTTTGTTGTGCCCTCCAGGGAAGGGGTATGGCTTTGCTTTCAGCTGCACTCCAAGGCCAGAGGATTTAAATGGAATCCTAAGGGCTATAATGGCCCACAGCGTCGGAGCACTTTAAAATGTGCAAGTTGCATTCCCAGATCGCATCTTGCTGGACACTCACCCCAGCCCCAGAGCACTCAAGGGAGACTCAGGAGGTCACGTGACTTGCCTGTAGCCACACAGCTTGTGAGTGAGTCTAGAGACTGAGATGGAAACATTAAGTGCTTTGATCTGAATTGCTAATATGTCAAAATGCCTTTCATTTCCATGGTATTCCTTAGAAGGCCCTGACCAGGAGCTCACGGAGGAAGGGTCCAATGGAACGTTAGTCCAGTTACTTCTCGTGACATCACCTCCTCCAGGAAGCCTTCCTGGAGTCACCTCCCTACCCAACTGAGTTGGGAGAGAGGACTGATTCTCTGCCCCTTTGTCACCTCACATGTACCTCAGTATACCTCAGCCTAAAGCTCTCAACTTCCTATTGTCCCCAGTTCTAGCAAAGAGCCTGGCTTACACGAATACATCAATAAATGAAATTGAATTCAATGAGACTGAAAGTGGACATAGGAGTGATTGCTTCAGTAGTTTCCCCTCCTCCTTCCCCTTCACTTTGGCAGGGGGTCATCTGCGATCCTTCTGGGGGGTGAGCATCATGTATGCATGGGGATGGTCCCTGAGGGCTGCCATATGGACCCACTCATGCTGCCAGGCTGGCCGTGTGCCCCAGATCCTGGAACTGTCAGCAGAGATGGGGATCTAGTCCACAGACTCCAGCCAGGTAGGGGGTACTGGAGACATCCACCACCAGGTAGCCTTGTGCTTTTTGGGCAAATCATTTCCATCCTCTGAGACTCGTTTTCTCCTTTATCAGGCGAGGCAATTAGCCTGGACCCTTTCATCCCTGATATTCCATGTCCTGTGACTCTATTTATCATGACCCCTGGGAGAGTCCAGGAGTGACAGGATGAGGGCCAGGACAGAAAGATGGAGAAGTCAATTCCAGCAAGAGGTCGAACGGAGCGCTGGACCCGATAACCTAGCAAAAAAGGCATCCTGCATATCAAAGTTCTGAGCCAAAGAGGAAAGTACAAACCTTCGAAGAGTTCCTGGATCTAGTTCAATGTTCCTGCCAGGCTGAAAATCTCTCTCCTTTTTTTTTTTCCTGCGGTACGCGGGCCTCTCACTGCTGTGGCCTCTCCCGTTGCGGAGCACAGGCTCCGGACGTGCAGGCCCAGCGGCCATGGCCCACGGGCCCAGCCGCTCCGCGGCATGTGGGATCCTCCCGGACCGGGGCACGAACCCATGTCCCCTGCATCGGCAGGCGGACTCTCAACCACTGCGCCACCAGGGAAGCCCCTCTCTCCTTTTAAGATGTAAAAGATTTGCTCCCTGAGACTATCTTCAATCATATTCTATCCCTCTCCAGCCACTACAGACAACACTGAAGAAGGGGGAGTCTGTGGTGATGAATTAGGAATCCATAGATATTCCTCCAGAGCTGCCTGTTAAACTCAAAGCACGTTTTGGCTCCGATAAAATCAGATCAACCAAGAAAATCCCTCAGTGGCAGCGCACTGGGGCACCCCCAACCCAGAGCCTCAGTGCTGTCTCCCCAGCGTTACGCTCCTCGGTGCCTCCACACCCCCTGGGCCTGGGCCAGCTCGTCGCTGAAATACAGCGAAAGGACAGTGGAGAACTTATATTTTTTTCCTCTGAAGGGATGACCCACAGAATAGAAAAATAAATCAATGGAGGAAGATGAAAGTAAAATGCAGCTTCCTTCAGGGAACATTAGGGTGAGAGAAATAGAAAACATTTCCATCAATTGCTTTTAAAAATCAAGAATGGGGAGCATGTAACTCTAGTCAGTAAATACAACCAGTAATAGAAATACACTTCAGTTATCTACTGAGGTCAGTTATTGAGAGAGGCTAAAGACAGAGGAGGAGAAAGAGGTTCAAGGAATAGGGAAGGGGGAGAGAAGCAGATTCAGAAACAGGTGACTAGAAATAAGAAAAACATTGAAACCCAGAGAGAGGCAGAGAGAGAGAGAGAGAGAATGCGAGCAACAGATTCAAAGAAACACAAAAATGCAGACATAAAAAGAGAAGCATGTGCACACAATGCACACGCACAGGCACTCAATGTGAAGAGAGACAGAGGTGGAGAAGCCAAAGCAAGAGAGAGAGACACCTAAAGAGAGACATGAGAGGAGATGGCAAAGTTGAGCTCATCAAGGAGAACACCTATTTAAAATAAACAGGGCCATCTACAGTTGGTTTTTTTTTTTTTTTTTAAAGAGACAAACATTACCAGAATTACTTCTTTTTTTTTCAGAATTCCTTTGTAATGTGTTTTCATTCCTATCTAACTTTGAGAAGCACCGTACACTCTTTCAAACCCATTTTCCTCACGTGCCACAGCAGGAAACCCCTCGTTCATTGTTCTGGGAAGGAAGACATCAACCTCAGATGGTAGCCTTTTAAGATGATGCCACTGCTATGTTTTCACAGCTGCAGACCTAGGGGGTCTCACCTTTCACTGCAGCTAAATGGCCACATTCAGCTCAACCCTGTACACCCGTTGAAGTAAACCTTGTTTGCTCAGAGATCACTAATTCGGAATCGGGGATGATTCCAGCAGGGCCAGAGCTGCCCGTGCCACTCTGTCAGAGTTTGCTGATCAAATGAGTGAGGGAATAAGATGGCAGCAGATGTGCTGGGTGGCGAGCACCAGGCACTCTGGCCACATTGTACTCAGCAACAGCTTCCCAAACCTGCCAGCCACTCTGACACCTCGCAGCCAGGAACACCCTCTCCTTCCTCCCTGCCTGTGCCTGGTAAAATCTTCCTATCCATCGCTCATCAGTCAGTTCATATGTACTGAGCATCTCCTCTGCGATCCGTCTCCAACACCCCATACTCCCTGGGAGTTAATCGTTCCTTCCTCTGGGTTCTCATTAATAACATCGGTCGTTGCTATGCTGCAGGTTTGGCATACTCTGTTAGAGCAGACTTTCTCAACCTCAGAACTGTTATTTGGGGCTGGGGGCTGCTTTGTTGTAGGGCTGTCCTGTGCGTTGTAAGATGTTTAACAGCATCCCTCGCCTCTACCCACTAGATGTCAGTAGCCCGACCACGCCAGTTGTCACAACTGAAAATGTCTCCAGTCACTGCCAGATGTCCCCAGGGGGCAAAATTGCACCCAAAGATGCAGTATTAGAATGAGCTGTTTGGTTGTGTCAGCCCTCAGAGAGGGTGCATCCTCTGGACCTGCAGTGCTAGAATGGTGCCTGGCGTGGAGAAATCACCTGGATCCCATGGAGGAAGGATCCAGACCCTTGGACTGGGACCCTGGGCAGGCAGACGTTGAACCGGCCAGCTGTGCACATTGGTCATGCTAATCATTGCAATAAGAGCGTATTGGCACTTGAGGTCTGTAACCAAATCCACAGGTCTCTACTGAATGCTAACCTACTGTGAGCTGTGGGGGACACATACAAGGAAAATAAAAGCTTCTACATTTAAGGCACATGCAATGATCTAGTTCATCAGAAAAAGCCTGTAGCCACGAGATGCTGAGGTAGGAATATCAGGCAGCTTAGAATGAGGTTCTGAAGCAGTGCGGGTTCCTCTATAAGGGGTTAAGGACTTAGACCAGAGTGGTCTGCTGCTCCTGTGGAGGGCGTAGGACACTATGTAGAACTCGACCTGGGCCTTTAAAGATGGGTAGGACTTGGATGAAGGCAGTAGAGTTGGGATAAGTGTGGCGTTGCCTCAGCAGGGAGCATCCACCTCGTGGGGCAGACCTAGCCAGCCTGGCCCAAAGGTTGGTTCTTGATTCAGGGAGGTCAAGTGTCTCCAAGTATGTCCGGAACAGCTTTCATTGGGGTCACCTGGGATACTGGTCACAAATGCAGATTCCTGGTCTGCCAGGCTCAGTGAATCAGTTTCGCTGGGGTGGGCCCAGGACTCTGTATTTTTCACACACACACCCCCAGATGATTCTGATGCTTGGTTAAGTTTGAGACCTACTTCCTTGAGGGGAGGGCCATTGAACAGGCTTAGTAATAACCTTGGTCTTCCATTGTGTGCAGCCTATAGGGTTTACACAGTCTAACAGAGCATATGAGTAAACAGGAAGTAGAGCCAGGCTACCAGGGTTCAAATCCTGGTTCTGTCATTTCTAGCTGTGCAATCTTGGACAGTTCACTTGAAACTTCTGTGCCTCAATCTTCTCTTCTATAAACTGGAATCAACAATGTCCCTGCCTCGTAAGGTCTCTGTGATGATTACATACATGTGTATTTGCTTGGCATGGTACCTGGCAGTTAGTAAATGCTCACGTGGTAACTATTAGTCATCATCATCATTATTTTAGCATTTGATGCTTGCTAAAGGTTTCAGAGGGCTGAAGCCACCTTTCTTTAAACTATGGTCTGTCGGGAATTCCCTGGAGGTCCAGTGGTCAGGACTCTGTGTTCTCACTGCCGAGGGTCTGGGTTCAATCCCTGGTCGGGGAACTAAGATCCCACAAGCCTCTCGGCGCAGCCAGCAACAACAACAAAGTATGGTCTGTTACCCACAGCTCTCCTCTTCTCCCCTACCTTGCTCCTAGTTACTCCCAGATCTGAAGTTACACGGGCCCCTCCCTCCTCCGGTAGAAAGCTGAGCTCTGAGGCTTTCTGATGAGGTGAGAGGCAGCCTTGGGACACAAAAGAGTGTCCTGGTGGGGTCAGGTCCCTCCCAGTTTGCAGTGTGAGAGGAGACACTTCTTGCCTCCCCGGCTCTGGGGTGGATGGACATATTGGAGGCCCAGAACCTCCTCTTGTCATTGCCAGATGGCAGTGTCTCTCCTTAGCAACTCTCACCCTGGGGGGTCCCAAATCAGAGCAGAGAAGAAGGGAGGGCAGCAAACTGCTCCATTGTATGAAGAGCCATGGCCCCAGCCTTCCTATTTGTCCTAACATGACACGGTGTCTAAGACCTGCACAATGTCCTCCTCTGAGCCTCACAAGAACCCTGAGAGGTGGGTGGGGAGGTCTTGCCCACCCCATTTAAAAAATAATGGCTTTATTGGGCTAAAATTCACAGACTATGCGATTCACCATTTTGAAGTGTACAATCCAATGGTTTATATTCTATTCCCAGAGTTGTGCAGCTGTCACTACTGTATAATTTTAGAACATTCCATCACCCACCAAAAAAGCACATTTTCCTCACTCTTAGCCCCCAACCTTCCCCCAGCTCTTGGCAACCACTTATCTACTCTCTGTCTCTATGGAGTTGCGTACTCCGGACATTTCATGTAAATAGATTCATACAATATGTGATCTTTTGTGTCTGGCTTCTTTCACTTAGCATAATGTTTTCAAGGCTCGTCCATGTTGTAGCATGTAGGGAATTCCCTGGCGGTCCAGCGGTTAGGATTCCATACTTCTGCTGCAGGGGGCATGGGTTTGATCCCTGGTGGGGGAACTAAGATCCCACAAGCCTCGCGGTGCGGCCAAAAAAAAAAAAAAAACCCAAACATATTGTAGTGTGTATTAGTACTTCATTCCTTTTTCTGGCTAAATAATATTCCATTATATGGGTATACCACATTTTGTTTATTTATCAGTTGATGGACATTTGAATTGTTTCCATGTTTTTGGCTATTATGAATAACACTGCTAATAAACATTTGTGTACAAGTTTTTGTGTGATCATATGTTTTTATTTCTTTGGGTAGAGCCCTGGGAATACAACTGCTGGGTCATATGGTAACTCTGTGTTTAAACTTTTGAGCGATGGCCAGATGGTTTTCCAAAGTGGTTGCACCATTTCCCATTCAAAGTGTATAGGGTTCCAGTTTCTCCATATTCTCACCAACATGTGTTATTACCTGTCTTTTTGATTATAGCCATCCTAGTGGGTGTAAATAGGTATCTCAGTGTAGACTGATCCCACTTTATAGATAAAGAAATCAAGGCTCAAAGAGGTGACGCAACTTGTCCAAGTACACTCAGACAGAGAGAGGTGAAGCCAAAATTCAAACCAGACATGTCTCACTTCCAAATCCACATGTTTTTCTATTACATCAGGCAGCCCTCCAACTGGACAACTTTGTCTGGGCCTGGCCCAGTCCCTAAGTCCAAGTGGTTCTTGGGATTCACACCTGTCACGGGACAGGGACACTCTGGCCACGAGCTGGTCGTTGTCTGCTCTCCTGGCCAGGCTACAGCCAATGCTCATTGAACCCCTACTATGGGGTTCAGAGACGTAAGTAGAATAAGAAAGGCATAATCCCTGCTTTCAAAACGGACGAATTCCTCAAGATGCTACATCAAATAAAAGATGGATTTTTTAGCTTCTAGGTTTACAATGTGCCAGCAAAGGGCAAAAAGGTGGCCTGGACAACAGGCAGGAAAAGAAGAATGGAGAGACCCCTGGCAGGAGGCGTGGAGGATGATGGTCTGAGCCAGCTTAAGGAAGATTCGGTGCCAAGGCTGAGGGCATGGCCAGAAAGGAGAGGGCCAAGTTAGAGAGGTAGGTTGGACTGCTTTCCAGGATGGGGTTTCGCATGTAACTGAGGAGTGATTAAGAGGGAGAAATAAAGAAGAGGGTTGGAAGACGGAGGGGAGAAAGAGTGAGGGCTGGTCAGTGTAATAATGTCACATACATACCTTCCATTTAGTGGGCACTCCAGGGCTAGGTACTCTGTTGAGTGCTTTGCATATCCTACTAGGTAAATATGAATATTCTTATTTTACAGATGAGGAAACCAAGGCTCAGAGAGGTTAAGTGCTCCAGCTAAGGCCACACAGCTGGTAAAAATCGTCTGACTTCAAACCCCGTTCTCTTAACCACTGAAACATCTACTGAGTGAATAACTGAGGGATCTGATGGGGGACATGCTGCCAGGGGTACTGGAAATGGCAACCTCGTTCAGCCTCCTTTCTAGAGGGCTGGTAGTTTTGGAAATAGAAATGCTGTGGAGCTGAGGGTTTTTCCTGTGATGGTTTCAGCCTGTTTGGGCTTTCACACTTCAGTTTATAGCCTCAGCCACGGAGGTTTGCTTACTTATTTATTCTTTTTACAGGAAAAAAGCCAATGAATTTTCAACAAATTGGGCTTGAGTATTTGACCAGTGAATCAGAAAGGTTTCCAAGTCTTAGGGTGGTTGAGGGGGATAGAACATTCATCCCCATCTATCCCGAAGGAGGTGGTGCTGCAGAGAGTGAGAGGGCCTGGGGGTTCCGTCCGGGGCCGGCACAAGAGGGCTGAAGATCAGTCCCACAGGCTCTCTGTGCGGGATCTCCAAGCTCTCTGGGCATCGTGTCCCTCAGGGGACAGCAGCTGGTGAAGGCGCTGCTAGTGGATAAAACATCTAGCTGCGCGAGGATGGAGTAGCCCAGGGGCAGCAAAATTTTCCTGTAAAGGGTCAGATAACTTTAAGCTTTGCAGGATGTCTGTGGTCTCTGTTACATGTTCCTGTCCTCTTCCTTCCCCTGCCCCTGCCCCCTTTTCTTCTTCTCCTTCTCCTTTTTCCATAACCATTTAAAAATATAAAAACCATTCTTAGCTCATGGGCTTTACAAAAACAGACTGTGGGCCAGATTTGCCTGCAGGCCAGTTTGCCAGCCCCTGGTTGAGATATATCTCGGAAACTCACTTGGATGCATTACTTAACTTCTTGGGGTTTCATATAATATATTTATTGAACACCTACTGTGTGCATACCAGAGAATGTTCACATTCATTGTAATGGAAAAAACATGACAATAAATCAAGAAGCTTAGTTCTAGTGGCTGTAGGGATGAGGTAGGAGGAACAGCAGTGGACCTGGAGAGAGCAGACCTGGGTACCTGACCTGCTTCAGTTCCCCTGGAGCCTGCAGAACCACATCTGTAAGATATGTTAAAAATAATGTATTCTTTGAAGGATTAAAGAAGCTCGGGAGGAAAATAACTTTGAAAAGCACTATATAATAGGAGTTATATTTAGACAGTTGGAGATACACAAACCTATGCATAGTTGATTGACAGTATAAAGACTGTGTAAATCTATGATATCAGAGATGTCACAGGTTAGGAGAGAAAAGAGATTGACTGAGATGCTGTCATATGGGACTTACTATTTTGGGTACTTTCACCCGTGTTAGCTTGTGTGTAATTTAGGCAGTATATCAATTAGGATTGGGTTTGGCTGCTTCCTATAAGAAACTGAAAATAATAGTGGCCTAAACAGGATAGAAGTATGTCTCTCTCTCTTTTAAAATGCATAGGTAGGCAGTCCAGAACTTGTAGTATAGCCCCATAGTGTCAAGAACCCATACTTCTCCTTTTGCTCCATCATCCTTGCATGTAGCTCCCGTTCCCCAAGGTCATCTCATGGTCCAAAATGGCTGCTAAGCTCCCTACCTTACATCTGCATTCCAGGCATGTTAAAGGATAAAGGAACAAAGAAGAACAGGGCTAAAGGACACACACCGGAAGACTTTTAAGGAAGTTTCTTAGAAGCTGGCTCTAAATACTGCTGTTTATATCTAATTGGCTATACCTAGCAGCAAAGGAGGCTATGAAAATCAGTCTTTATCCTGAGTGGCCATGTGCCCAGTTAAAACTAAGAGGTTTTGTTTTTAAATAAGAAGACAGCGGATACTGGCATAGGCAACTAGCTATGGCTACTGTAAGTAGCAAATTCAAAGAAAGGACAGGTATCTAGGTGGCCAGATCAGTGAGGGCTTCATCAGGGGAGCAAGACTGAACCTGGCCTTGAAGAAACTGATTGTATTTTAAGTGGTAGACATGAGTGGAATGGGCATTCCAGGCAGGGGAAAGAGTATAAGCAAAGGGAAATGCACTCTGTGTGGGGGAAGATAGTGGGATATTAGTCTAACCTGGAGTACTCCTCTAGAGGAGGTTTGAGAATTAGTGCTGGAAAAGATAATATAAATAAACAGTAACCAGCGATCCTACCACCCTGGGTGAGGTATGGTCCTTGACCACTCTGTGACTCCCCAGAAGCTCCTCCCCTCGTCACTCACATAGCCTCCTCCTGCCAGGGCTGCCTCCCCGCCCCAGGAGATGGTCCTTGGGGCCTCTTGGGTGCGCCCTCTCAACACAGGTCCTGTGCATCCACCTCCCCCTGCATCCACCTGGTCCTCGGAGAAACTTGGCATCTTTGCCCCACTAGACCCGGCAGGTGGGGATTGTTCCCTGCTCAATGGTCTCTCTTAATCGACACAGTCTGCTCCAGTTGGTCTCTTGACTTTAGACTTTTTCAGGGGCGAGTTGGGCCCTAGTCTCTATATTTTCTCAGCTCTGGCGGGGAGGGGAGGTCACAGGTCAAGTTTTTCCAAGAGATCTTTGATTCCAGGTCCACAGTCGTGTCTGGCCAATGGAGTGCCCTCACTTGGCTTGGGGAGATGGAGACAGGTGGGTCCGTGGTTACCCCAGCTCTCACCATTAGCCGAGGAGTCTAAAAAAACCCACCTCCCTCCCATCACCTCCATCTCTAGCCTTCTCTTCCACACGGGCCGAAATGTATAAGGGGCAAGCGTTGTAGAACCAGCATGGGGCCAGTCTTAACGAGTCCTACCCAGGTGCCTCGGCATCTCCCTTCAGAACGTGTGGGCACTTCACACCTGAAGTCCTCAGCCTTGGGGCCTCAGGCGAGATTCCAAGACAGCAGAGCAAGCCCTCACTGAACACCTTGATTACATTTATTGAGCGCTAACCATGTGTCAGGCACCCTTAGCTCATTACCTATGATGTTATTACAGGTGAAGAAACTGACAGTAGAAGCGAGTGAGGACTGGAATATCCTGGAAAAAAGTCTTGAGAAACAAGGCCAAGAAAGAGAGGTGGGGCCCGACCGCAGAGGCTCAGAAGCTCAGACTTTCTCCTCGGAGCACTTTGGACTTTGAGCAGGTTGTGATGGGGTCTCAGTTGTACTTTTGAAAATTTGGTCTCAAAGCAAAGCGTGGGATGGATTGGAAAGAGAGGGCAGATGTCTTCCCATTAGAATGTGAATACTGGGCCGGGCTGGGGTTTGGGGAGGAGAAAAAGGAGGAGGAGGAAGGAAGGGGAAGGGGAAGAGAGGAAGGAGAGGGGAGAGGGGACCGGGGGGTCAGGAGGCAGAGGAAGGAGAGGCAGGAGGAGGAAGGAGAGAGGATTTGGGTGTTCTGTTTCTTTCTTCATTTGCTCGACAGGAAGCATACAATTCCTGAGCGCCCACCACATGTGAGAGGGGCTCAGATGAGCCATGCAAGGATCATCCGTGGTCCTGGCAGGAGCTCACAAAGTGGAAGTGGACAAACGCAAGGCCCTTGGGGGCTTACATAGAGCCTTCACAAATATAATCTCACTCGATCTCTGCACCTGTACTGCGCAGTAAGCGGGAAGTGTATTCTCATACCCATTTCACAGATGAGAAAGCTGAGGCACAAGCAGGCTAACTGGCTCACAGTTGCACAGCTGGGTGGGGGCAGAGCTGGGGCTCAAATTGAATGCTCTTTCTGTTACATCAGGCACATCTGGGTACAGGAAGTGTACCCGGAGCTCTGGGGGATGTGGAATTGGGCAGAACGATTAAGGGCTAGGTTCTAGAGTCAGATTGCCTGGCTCCAAAGCCTGACTCCATCTCGAACTAGCTGTGTGAACCCTGGGCACGTTTCTTAACCTCTCTGTGCTTTAGCTCCTTCACCTGTAAAATGGGAAGAATGGTGTCTACCTCGTAGGGCTTCTTGAGCTTCACTCGTGATAGCACACAAAGTGCTCAGCACAGGCCTGGCCCAGAGTAAGCGCTCTTACGTGATTCTACCATTATAGAATCACTATAAAGTATAATTATTTCGAGGTGAGTGACACAGGGAAGACAGTCCAGGCAGAAACAACGAGCCAACTCAGGGGGATGTGGCAGAGACCCAGGCCACTGTCGGGACGTGTTTTCTATGCCCAGAGCCCCTATAATACCCTGTATCTAACCTTTGCTTCCTCTCTTGCATCCTTCTCCCATCCTTCTCCTCCTATCCCTTTCTTCGTCCCATCGATGTTTCCCTTTCTTCCCTGCTGCTCCTTGCTCCGTTCTGCTGGGAGCCCTGAGGGCTAAAGACCTTGCTGACACCTCCGCACCCGCTCCATGTGACTGTGGGCCAGGAGCCAGCCTTCCCAATTGCTTTGACATCTACTGAGGGGCACTCTCCAGAAACATCAGCCGCTCACCAGGTCTGCTAAAGGACATGGCCGAAGCATCTGGTTTTCCTGAGGGGAGAGCCTTCTGCAGGCAAACGTCTCCCTTCCTTATGCTATTTCTCCTGATCCTCAGCCTATATGATCTCCTTTTTATTAAAAGGAGGAAATGAGAGAGAGGGAGAGGGAAAGGGGAGGGAGAGGTGGAGAGAGAGAGAGAAATATTCTTACCGTCTGCTCTGTGGTTTCACAGAAGGTAATCAGGAAAGAGAGGAGGGTAGGACCGGGCTTTGTGGTTATCACAGCTATTAGCAGGAGCTCATCTGTTCATCAGCCTGTAAAAAGTTCCCAGCTTTGGCCAAGGTAATTACCAGCCTAGGTGGCTGGCCAGGTTGGGGCATGGGGGAGGTGAGGCTGTCATTTCCAGTTCACCAGCCTCCATTTGCTTCTTGGTCAAGGGGTTCAAATGAAAAGGTTAATTAAGAATCAGAGGATTTGTTCTTCAGGTTAAGTCACGTATACACAGCACAAAGGTCATATCCATACATGATAACTGCTTTTAAAAACCAATCCAATTCCACATGCACGTATTGACATACGCACCTCCTCTCCCACCTCCACCTGCCAACCACATCTCCATCTTCTCTGGACCAGGTGTCTGCTAGGCTTTTATCATTACAGAGGCTGAGTAGCAGGTGCGGCATGGGTGCCGCTTTTTTGGTGCTCACTTGGGAAATGCGGCTCATACCCCAATGGCAGCCCACAAATACCTGGGCTCCTTTCACGCTAGCCGCTCACCTGCTGTGTGTCCCTGGGCAAATCACCTCCTTTGTCTCAGGGCAGGTGGGAGTAGATCAGCAGTTCCTAATCATGATGGCCTCTGTGTGTGTGGGGGTAAGGTTGTAACGGAACATCTTGGACAACTCTTTATGCCTCCTCCTGGGATTCTGATATGTGCCCTCCACCCAGTGTGGTCCAAACCGTTGGTCCAAGTTGTCGGTCCGTGTAGTGGATGATGTGAGGTGTCACCCTGATCTCTTCTTCAGGACCAAGGTCTTCATTCCTCTAGCTGTTGGGAGTGCTGGCAGATGCCTGTCAGCTGAGTCCCTCTCCAGGACTTGCCCTCAGCCAAAACAGCCATCTCACTCAAGGTCATGCCACCTTCCTGCTTCCTGGGGCCAGCCGGCATCCAACTCTGAATGTGGGGATGTAAATACCCATCGCGTTTGCCTCGCACAGGACAACTCAGAAGTGTCATCCCAGCTCCAGAGCTCCCTGTAGAACTGGCTGAGAATTTTGTTGACGCTTCAGCCCAGTTCAACTCCTCTCTCTGCCCAGTCCCACTTTGTTCACTCTCCTCCCCAGCCCTCACTCCCAGGTGTTGCTGCCAAAAGTACTTTCAATAAGTTCCCTATGTGTAAATTTATTGAAATGTACAAATCTCCATTTCAGAGTCTGTTTCCCAGGTAACCTATTATAAGACAATACAAAAAAATTGAGAATCACCAGATTCGATGCTCACCAGGGCCATCCATTCGTCCATTCAGCAAACAAATGCTTGGCTCCTAGGCTAACTCTAGCCCTAGAAGTCTTCCTGAATGAGGAAGGATTCCACGTGGGCCTTGAAGGGCAGGCAGAATGTGAAAGGAGGAGGAGAGGCAATAAATTTAATGGAATTGGTGTGTGTGTTGTGCTGGTTGTATTTGTTCTATCTCAGCCTGTGGAGCATCCACCACAGTGGAGATGCAGTAAGCAAACGGATTTTTGAAATGATCATGGATTACCAAATTTACTAATTCCAGCTTTAGAATGGTAGTATCTGACCTCTACTGGGTGCTGGATTATTGCCCACTGAAAATTCTATCTTTCTCCTGCCATGTGATGTGTCACACTGGCACCCCTTCTTTTTTTTGTTTGTTTTTTTGCGGTACGCGGGCCTCTCACTGTTGTGGCCTCTCCCGTCGCGGAGCACAGGCTCCGGACGCGCAGGCTCAGCGGCCATGGCTCACGGGCCCAGCCGCTCCGCGGCATGTGGGATCTTCCTGGACCGGGGCACGAACCCGTGTCCCCTGCATCGGCAGGCGGACTCTCAACCACTGCGCCACCAGGGAAGCCTGGCACCCCTTCTTTAAAGTGGTGACCCATCTCCACCCCACAGCTAATATCAAAAAGCCAGAGGAAACTCCCAGCCCCATAGTATTATTTGCAACCTTTGTCTTGAACCTGCCAGCACTTTCCACTTCGAATCTTCTCTGAATTGTCCCTGCAGGCCTCAGCTGCTGGCCCCTTGTCTTGTCCCCTGCCCAGGGCTTTGCCGACTTTAATGACTGAGGTTGCCTTCCCAATCAGCCTTTGACTCTCTCCTTATCTGCATTCCAAATGTGTTCTTCATCCCGTCCGTCTTCTGCCCAGCCAAGGGTCTCCCCAGCTCAGGCCAGCCCAGGCTCTATCCCAGCGTCACCCCAGGTGGCCAGGTGTTCTGTTGGCCTATAACCCCGTGACTACAGACCATGTTGGGCACTATTGAGATGGGTATCTGCAGCTCGTGGGGGTGCTTGGGGACTGTGGCTCTGGCTGGGACACAAAATTCAGGTGGTCTTCTCATTCTAAGCACAGCAAGAAATGTAGTGAAATCCCTTCCTTGCCAGGGTCCTTCTCCCACGTTTTCTTCTCCCACCTGGCATGGTGTGGCTTCTGGCTCCCGGTGCAGTCCCCCCAGGAGAAAGGCGTGTTTGAGGGGAGCTGAGCCCTCAAGGAGGCAGCTGGAGGCTTTGTCTTGAAAGAAATCAAACAGCCTGGGAAAAGGAGGAAGAGAGGAGAGGTTCTGTCCATGGTGCTGAACAACAATCACAGAAATAATTAGCCTCTGAGCTTCTATTCACGGATCGGCACTCAGCTGTGCACTATGAAGAACCCAAGGGACACAGGGAACCCAGTTCCTGCCATAAACAGTCTTTTAATCAAGCTGGAGACAATAAAACACGCATGTGAGAACACACAGGATTAATCCTAAACAGTCCATATAATGATGGGTCTCAGAAAACTGCACAGGGGGAAGGGCTCTGGCCATCTTGTTAAAGGGATCCCTGAGACAAGCCCTGTTTTAGGAACTATGCCCTTTAAGGGGGGGGAACCCCACTTTATAATGAAATGTTCTTTCTTTAGTCACCATATCATTCCCTAGAGTATTTAAAGCCTAAAGGTCTTGGATATAAAATCAGTTGATCTAACTGCAGCAGTGCAGTTTAAATTTAAGTGCTAATGCTACGTTTGAAATGTAAACATATGATTGGTTTCTTAGTTATGTCTTTGAAAAGGATTGGTAGGCAGGGACTTCCCTGGTGGCGCAGTGGTTAAGAATCCGCCTGCCGGGCTTCCCTGGTGACGCAGTGGTTGGGACTCCACCTGCCGATGCAGGGGACGTGGGTTCGTGACCCGGTCTGGGAGGATCCCACGTGCTGCGGAGCGGCTGGGCCCGTGGGCCATGGTCGCTGAGCCTGCACGTCCGGAGCCTGTGCTCCGCAACTGGAGAGGCCACAGCAGTGAGAGGCCAGCCTACCGAAAAAAAAAAAAAAAAAAAAGAATCCGCCTGCCAATGCAGGGGACACAGGTTCGAGCCCTAGTCTGGGAAGATCCCACATGCCACGGAGCAACTGAGCCCGTGTGCCACAACTACTGAGCCTGTGCTCTACAGCCCACGAGCCACAACTACTGAGCCCACGTGCCACAACCATTGAAGCCCGCGAGGCTGTAGCCCGGGTTCCGCAACAAGAGAAGCCACCGCAATGAGAAGTCCGCTCGCCGCAACTAGAGAAAGCCCACGCGCAGCAACGAAGACCCAATGCAGCCAAAAATAAATAAATTTATATAAAAATACAAAAAGGATCGGTGGGCAATTTTTGTCTGGGTGCCCAGCCCCAGACTGCATGGCCATGGTCTCAAGCCCTGCTTGTCATAGTCACGCCCAGCTGTCCCTCTCAGCAGGAGGCTCCAGAAGGTCACTGCTGAGAGAGTGCTGTCCCTCCTCAGTCCCTCCTCTGCCCGCAGCATTCTCAGGACCTGGGCCCATGGCGACAGTGCCCGTCCCCCTTCTCCACCCTCAGCATGTGCCCTCCCTTGCCTTGAACGGGGAGAGGCTGCAACTTGGGACTCCCTCTTTAGCTAGGGACCTCCCTGCCTTCCCCACTCATTTGCAGGAGGGATAGGAGGAGGCAACTTGCCCATGTCTTCATCCAGACCGTATCTTTGTGAAGGTCTACTACTCACAGAGGAAAGGAATTGCTTTAGCTCTATCACTGGAATTGGAAAAGTTGGTATTTCGTCAGACCAAAACACTGATCCCTGACTAACTGGCTGAATGAGGGGCAGGTCGCACGTCTATTGGTCTCAGTTCCTCCTTTAAACTAGAGGAATTGACTGGATGGTTGAGCAGTTCCTGCTGGTTCATCCTTGTAGTCTGTGAATCAGAAAATTTTGGCTAGGTCGCTACTCACCTTGGGCATGTATGGAATCCGTTCATCGAGCTCACTCCCTGAAGTCTTAACTTCCTGACAGCTAATATCGGGAAAGTTTCCATCCGTGGGCATACTCTTTATTCTCATATGGGACCGTTGCTTTCAATTTTATTTGGTTTCTTACCAGTGGAGCTGGGTTAGGTAACACGGACCCTAAAGGAACCCTACACCCGTCTCTTTCCTGAAACCTTAACCAGAGCCAGGCTCACTAGCAAGACCCTTTTTAATTTCTATTAACTCTCAAGAGAAAAGGCAGTGGGTATGACCAGCCCCAAAGCCTCATCACCTTGGAAGGAGAAAATAGAGAAGAAAGAATAGATCTTCACCCCTCCAGACAAAGATTTCACTCTCAAGGCTCCAGGAAGGGACTAAGTAATGCCAAGAGGAGGCTTGTGCAGGTGGGAATGTGGGATAAGACATAAACCCTGATTCAGTGTGTGACAAGGATTCCCCAAGAAGGTTTCTTCATAGAAGCTTTCAGAAGAGGCACTGAATCGGGATTTGCAGAGAGATGGGGGTCCTCATACATTGTAAAGACAGAAGCAGTCATTGGCAAGTTGAATGTGTTTGGGGAGCAGGACAGCTGAGTGGGCTCCAGAGGGCTGCAGCAGTGCAGTTTAAATTTAAGTGCTAATGCTACGTTTGCAATGTAAACATATGATTGGTTTCTTAGTTATGTCTTTAAAAAGGATTGAAGAGAGTGTGGGATGTGTCCGGTGAGGTGCAGGACTGTGGGGTGGGCAGACGACCAGGGCCTTGCATGCTGGAATCTAGAGTTGCTCCAGTAAGAATGAGAGAGATGTTGGTCCTGATGCCATGTCTCTGTGGGTTGGGTTTTTGTCCTGGGACTGCCAAATTTGGGGAGACTTTAGGGCTCAGACATAAGTTGGTGTGAGTGTGTGAATATGTGTGGAGGAGACCATGGAGATGGAATTCATTTGAGTCATTTTGGTTTGATCCAAATTAGTTTTGATTTGGTCCAGAGTATTAGTTCAATGTTTATTAGTAATTAGCTCCAACTCAGCCCAGGCCCCAGGGACTGGCTGTCAGGCTGTGTAATTGCTTCCCTGCCAGGAAAAAAGAGAATGGGGCTTCAATGTTTGGTAAATACTGGGTTGGGGAAGAGAAATGGAATATTTTTCTCTTCAGTCCATCAGTTTCATTATTCTCAACTGCTGTCCCAGTGGATTCTGCATCCCCTAGACATCCTTGAAAATTCTGCCACATTTGGTATGGCTAGGGACAGGAGAAGAAATGCTGGGAGGGGTACCTGGGAGAGAGTCTAAGCCCTTCTCAGAGGAAAGTCAGCCATATCTGGATGGGCAGCGGGACTGCACCAGTCATGTAAATCCAGCCGTCTCTGACTTACTGCTCCGGCCCCAGTTTCTACCCTACTTTTCCCTACTTTTCCCCTACTTTCTGCCTTTAGCAGAAATCCATGAGCCTTCCCTTTCGGGGGCTCCAGAGACTTCATTTCCAGGTCTCCCTCTTGCTCCCTGCCCAGCAGCATCAACACTGGAGCCAATGCTGAATCTCCCCACTCCCTGGCCCCTCCAGCCCCATATGCACCAGGGGCCAGTCTTGGGAACTGCAGGAAGGGTAGGGAAAGCATGCAGGGTCTGTTGACATGAGTGAGTCACTCTGAGTGGGAGTAGATGACGAGGAGAATATGACTCAGGGAAGGGAATACAGTGTGGGTGAAGGCAAGGGGTTTGCACATTCTTACCTGCTCAAGGAAATATGGAAACTCAGGGGTGTTGGAGTGGGGGTACCCACTGATGGCTTGACATTCTCAGGTCTCTCTTGAGGTCACTCGTGTATATGGCATTGTCTTCCTGATCTTGTCCCATCTGCATTCTTTGGTGCTTCCCTGTGTATTTTGTCTTCATCTCTTTAGTCCTTCTTAGTCAGTGAGGTTGGTGAACCGAAGTCTCAGGGAATCTGTAGCCAATGACCCCCAAGCTACTGAACTGGGTGCACATCCATCAGAAGAAGATGGAGCTAGTGGCCAGTGTCCTGGCCTGAGTTCTGGAGCAGAGTCTGCCATGGAAAAAGACTCTTAAGGGTCTGTCTTAGTCACTGGACATAGCAATAGCCTGTCTGGGCCTCTCTTTTTGGAAAATAGGGCTAGGAATATTATCTTGGCTGCTATAAGATGTTGCCTTCCTTCTGTGGCCAGCACCTTGAAAGGAGCAGCAGGACAAAATAAACTGAAGAGGCCAAACTATACAAGGAAAAAGAGCAGGGGGTATTGCCACAAGCCACGCAGGACTGGCAATCACCTGCCTCAGGGCCTTTGCACATGCCATTCCCTTCAAATGGAAGGCTCCCCTCCCACCCCCAATATATCTGGGTGGCCAATTCCCTTACCTCTTTTAAATATTTGTTCATATTTCACCTTCTCAGTAAGGCTTCACTGATCACACTATTTTAAAATGTCACCCCACACCCAGCATTTTCTATCCTCCTTTTCTACTTTATTTTTTCCCCATTATTACTTATCACCATCTAACATGCTGTATCTTATACTTATTTCTTATGTTTATTGGATACCTCCTTCCACTAGAATGCAGGGTTCACAAGGGTAGGGATTTTTGTCGGTTTTAGTCATGGCAGTATCTCCTGTATCTAGAAAAGCACCTGGCATGAAGAAAGTGCTCCATAAATCTTAGTTGAATTAGTGAATTAACAAAGACAATTCTGAGTGCTCTTAGGACAAGTTATATGCCCAGCAGTGAGTTACCCACTGTAGGAGATGAAGTGGACAAGGTCTCAGAATGGGATTTGGGAGAGCTGGGCTTGAGCCCCAGCCCTGTTCCCCACCAGCAGTAAAGAGAAGATAAGGCAGCTCCCCGCATCCTCCCAAGTAGCTGTGAAACTCAGGCCCTGCGATGGAAGTAAAAGCATGTTGTAAATTATAAAGGGCTGCCTCTCATGGCCCCTCTCATTCTGGCGCTACCATTTTGTCTGGGGCTTAGTGATGGTGTCGTCAGGTGAGGATGGTGTAATTAGAGATTTCTTGGGGGAAGTGAGTCTTGAGCTGGGCTCTAAATGTACAGGGAACAACAGTGGCAAAGGCCAAGGGGAACAAGCCATTTGGGGTGGGAGAGCAGCAGGGCCTCTATGGAGATCGTTTCTTTTAAAGTCTTTTTTTAAAAAATATTTATTTATTTATTATTTTATTTATTTATTTTGGCTGCGCTGGGTCTTCGTTGTGGCATCTGAACTTCTTAGTTGCGGCATGCGGACTCTTAGTTGTGGCATGCGGACTCTTAGTTGTGGCATGCATGTGGGATCTAGTTCCCCGACCAGGGATCAAACCCGGACCCCCTGCATTGGGAGCGCGGATTCTTACCCACTGGACCAGTGATGCTAATTCAAGATGCAGGGGACTAGGGTAGCTTCTGCTGGGGCCACAACTTCTAAGGCTGGTTGCCCTGGCTGAGCTGTGTTCTACTTAAGGCATGCTTGTTACCAGGAACTGTAACTCACTGACTGCCTGGGTGTGTTGCTGTTTGGCAAAGAAAACAGGCAGCCTCAGGGCAGCAGAGATGGGCCTCAGAGGCTGAGCTGGAAGGTCTGAGACTCCAGCCCTTCTCCTGGGGCCCAGCAGACTATTCACTTTGCACAGAGCTATTTTAACTGCCCCTGCCTTCTCCCTGTGTTACAGCTTTTTGGTTGCGGTCCCCATTCCTGACCATGGTTTCTGTGTGTCTCAGTGATGTTCTCAAGAGAGAGCATTTCTGGTGCCCTTGAATCAGACTGTGGATGAAGCAGTCACTCGTCCACCGCTCATCCAAGCCCCTGTGGCCTGGAGGGGGGCGAAGTCACATGGCACATGGCTGGCGGGCGTATGGCTTCCCCTTTCATGTCAGGGGGCAGGGAGAATTGATTTAGAAAGGCAGTCGGGCAGAGAAGGCCAAGTGGCTGGGGCTGAGTACAAGTCCTCAATACCACTTTGCAGGCAGGGCTCCCAGGGTAGATCCTGGGAAAAGGAAACAGGGCCCTTCCCAGAGTGACCCTGCCTGAACTTTAAGCTTTACCTTCATTGTCGCATTACTCACTCACGAACCCTCAATGTCTACCTCTGCCCTGCCCACTTCTGCCCATGCCATCTCCCCGCCGGGCTCTTCTCCATTGATTGAAATCCACCCATCCTTCAAAGCCCAGTTCTGCCCCATGTCCTGCCAGAATACTTCCTTAGTCTCTCCGTCCCCTTGATCCCACCCCTGCTCTCCTTCCCTCTTACGGCTCTTCAAGAATGATGAAGCAGAAGAGGAATTGGATAGGAATTCGGGTCCTAGCTTGCTGTGTGATTTTGTCCAAACATTTTACCTTGTCTGGGTTTCTTCACTCAACTGGGGAGGTTGAACCAGATCAATGACTTTCAGTCTATCTTTTTCCACCCACGAGTGCACGTGCTTGCCTCTCCCTCTGGCTACTCCAGGACTACTCCAGGGGCTGTAGTAACACAAACCCTTATCCCCCTCTCCAAAAAGCTCATCAGAACGATGACCAAAAATGGCATTGCAGGGATGCCCTCGCATCTGTCCTAACTTACATCACAACATTCAAAGCTTTTGCACCTGATATTTAGGAATGATTTACTGAGCACCTGGGTCACTGTCTTGAGAAACTCCAGGCTTCCCAGGTCTCTCCACTCAGGGGCTAAGATGCTCTGATTCTGGCTTTCTGGGTGTGCCCAAGCACTGGTCTACTCAGGGAGAAGCAAAGCTGGGCCAGGGCCTGGTGTCCAGTGTGCATGCCCTTCACTGCCAGGGACCCCATTGCCACCCATTTCCCCCATTGCCACCTCCCCCTGCCTGAACCCCAGACTATGGCCAATGGCAGGGATAGTGGGTCAAACGTCCAGATTCCTCCTCTGGGCTCGAGCAGATCCAGCTCAACGTGCTCCCCAGCCCTGCTCCCTGGGGCTCTGAGCTGCCTTTTTCCATATCTCCACGTCCCTTTCTCTGGTCTCCAGTGAAGACTGCCATACAGGGAGACTGATTTACCACGCCTTGCAAAAGTTGAGAGATGATAATAGACCCCCTGCGGACGACAGGATGGGGCAAAGGCTGGCATGGAGAAGGCAGACTGCACAGAGGCTCCCACCCTGGCACTGAGCACTGCGGGCTGCGCTGGCTCCCACACTTCAGAGACACCCTCATCAAGGTCATTCCTACCTCTGGGTGAACAAGCCAGGCTCAAGGGCACTGCTGGCTTGCGCTGCGGGGGCCTCTAGGCAGCACAGAGGGCCTCCCTGGCGAACCCAGGTTGGAAATTTTTCCTGCTCTAGGCACAGTCCAGCACTGATTTCAGAGCCTGCATGTGTGCCTGCAGGTGCAGGGTGCCCTGTTCCGATGGAACTTAAAGCCCCAGGAAGGAGGAAGAAAAGTACACTTACTAGGACCTGGGGGGTAATGGTGACTCCTTCAGGCATCACCTCATTCGTTCCTCACTTCCCTACAGCCCTGAGCTGCAGGCAGCACTATTCTCTATATTTACAGGGACATCCTTCTATATTTACAGGGACATCTCTATATTTATGAGGGACATTGCCTACAACCCAGAGACATCAAGCAGCTGGCCCAGGGTAACACAGCTGGCCAGAGGCAGTGCAGGAATTCTGCCAGGCCCATTGCCCAAACCAGGGTGAGAAAAGCCAGGAACTGGAACCCCGTTTAGGGTGGACAGAACGGGGCATGTTTCTTCCTTCCCTTGCCCTGGGTGGGGGTGAAGACCCTCTTCCTGCACCAGCTCCCACTTGCCTCTCTTGAGACCCCAGCCAGGGCAATATCTTTTCTGTTCAAGAAGGAAGAGAATCCTCATCTCCTGAAGGCAGAAATCAATAATTTACGAACTACGGCTCCAGCCAGAGCAGAGAATGATTTCTTTTAAATGCTTCTTAAAACACAATATTAACAAGTCTTCTAATGGGTGAAAATATTTGAATTAGGGGAAATGAATGTTTTACGAGTTGGCTGGGGAGCAATCCCCGGAGATGGGCATGTGGGGAGGCAGGAGACAGTCTTGGATCGGGACTGGCTGAGCTATCCTGGGGCTCCAGGCCTGAAGCCACAACTCAAAGGGCAGAGCAGGTTCAGAATCAGGCCCAGCAAAGGGCCCCAAATGGCCTCCATCCCTGACATTTGTTAGGTGGTGGCCACGGGTGTCCAGGTCTAAAACTACTGCAGATTTTAAATTCTGGCTTCTTGGGACCTCCTCCCCTAGAATGGTCCTCCAGACCTTCCCGCCCAGGTGGCTGTAGGCAGAGTCACGCTTTATGGAATACTGTGTTACGTTCAACATATATTACTCTCCCGGCGTCACTGTGCAGCCGAGTATACTGCCCTGCCCTGCTGACTGCGGCTTTGCCGATAGATTGTAGCTCATCCAAGCAGAGGTCTTAACTGTGCTTGCTTGGATGGCTTGGCCTCTTGGGCTCCAGCCCTGCACCCTGAGAAGAGCATGCCTCGTGCAGCCACTGCTCCTTCAACCTGGGTCCCGGGACGAGAGACAGGTGGGGCAGAGCTGAATCCCACCACAGCCGGCCTGCAGACTCATGAGCTCATTGTTATAAGACGCTGAGATCTGGGGGGTGGTGTGTCACAGAATCAGCATCATCACAGAAAAGTGAATACACCTTCCCAGCCCCTCTGCCTCCACCCCCTTGTTGAAGAAGTATCTCCTTGCCCCTTTGTCCAGGCCCCCCATTGTCAGATGCATTCCCTTGGAAGAGTACCCACTTTCCTCCCAGACATGCTCCTACCAAAGAGGGCAAAGCAAGTTCCCCCAACTTTTTCCATTATGAAAGCCCTTTTACATCATCAACCCATGTCTCAGACCCCCAAGGTTCAGCAGTTTTATTTTGGTCACCATCAATTGGGACCAGATTGGGGGGAGGGACACAGTGTTAAAAAGGCAACTCTGAATTTGTTACCCTTTAAAATTGATTTGTTTTTATCCAATATAGCAGCAGTTTACAAACATTTGAAAATCAGTACACAAACAGGAAAGCTGTAGTATTTATTCTGTCATTGTTTGATACACTACAGATTTGTGGATTCTTTGCAATCTGAGACTCCGAGGTACCGGGAAAAAACGTGAATTTTACTGTAACATAGACCACTCACCAGCAAGCCCCTTAAACACTCTGGTTTTCAGTTTTCTCTTCTGTAAAATGGTGAGAAGCACACCTGTGCTATAGGGTTTTCCTAAATATTACGTTTGTGAAAACATTAGTGGCAAAGCACTTGGCAGACATGGGAGGCGCTTGGCTAATCTTCTTTCTGTTCCGTCTTTGCTGCTTATTTAGCCCTGTGACCTCGGGCCAGATTTAGAGCCAGCTGTGGGCCTCAGTTTTCTCATCTGCAGAAGGGGGAGCACATACTTATCTCCAAGTATTATTGGGAGGATGATCCAGAGTTCTGAATGTAAATGAACGTGGTGCACAGTAGGCACTAAACTCGTTTTCCTCTTTCTTTCTTCTTTGCCATCCCCACATATCTTTTTTCATGACTGTGTGCAAGTCACACCTTCTCCAAACAGCTTTCCCAAGACCCCCACTCTGCCCCGGAGCCTCCTTTAAGACAAAGCTCTTCTCCAGGAATGCATTCATCACAAGCTAAAGACCCAATAGCTGATGTCAGTAACAGAGAAGTCCTAATCACAAATTGATTTAAGACCCTGTTTACACCCCTTAACCATGATCATGTGTTCCTTTGACCTGCAGTCCTGAACCTTAATTAAAGCAATTAAGCGCGGGGCAGTGAGTGACAGTCTGGATTTCTCAGCCCTCTGCCAATTTCACACTTGCCTCCGCTACCCGAGGCCAGACTGGGTCAGCCCAGCTACACCTGGTGTTCATAACGTGGCCAGGCTCTCACCTAAGTGAGTTGATCACTCTTCAAAAGGGAACTGGAAATAGAATCTCACCAGGCAGGCACAAAACAAGGCAAGAGGAGTGTTTTGCTGAAGCAGGGACCACGCGACTTTTTTTTTTTTTTTTTTTTTAGCACAGACCTCCTATTTTCACATCAGTAACTGGGCCACAGTGACCTACATCAGCCTCCTAGGGGCTAAGATATGTTCTCCTCTCCCACATGTCCTCACTAATATCCTCTTACCCCGAACTTTGCTCTCTGTTCTGAGGACAGAGGCAGGATATTAATATTACTAATAGTTAGGATTGGCTCCGCATTCATTTGTGCCAGGCATGGCACTGAAATGTAGTTCAAAGTGTGGTGGCTAAGAGCTCCATTTCTGGGCTTGAGTCCCAACTCTGCTGTGTGACCTTGGACAAATTACTTAACCTCTCTGAGTCTCGGTTTTCTCATAAATCAAATGAGGCAGTAATAGCACTGGCATTTAGGGCTGTTGTGGGGGCAAAAGGAAGTAATGCTTATAAAGTGCTCGGTGCAGTGACTGGCACATCAGAAGAGCTCAAGATTTGTCAGATACCATTATACTTTGATGACGAAATGACTTCTCCCAATAACCTATGGACTAGCTGAACTTACACCTCTTTTACACACGAGGAAATGGAGACTCAGGGACGTTAAGTAACCTGCCCAAAGTCACACAGCAAGTAAGAGGCGCTGAGCCCAGCTCTGTGTGGCTTCAACCCTTGCTCACAGCCCTGGGAAGCCAGTCTGTGTCAACGAAGGAACAAATGCCTCCTGGGTGTCCAAGGTGGGATCCCATCTGAGAGCCCCATCTGGGGAAAAGCAGTCGGGCCGTGAAAAGACTGAGTTCAGAGCCACAGACCTCGGGGTTGACAACAAGCTCCATGCCTCACTGGCTCCAGGCCTTCACAAGTTCTTGGCATTACTCAGCCTCAACTTCCTCCTCTGTACAATGGGTGTGAACGCCTGCCTGTGGTGGTGATCGGTACACGCACACTGGGGGCAAGGTGGTGCAGCACAGTGCGTGGCACAGAGTGGATGCTCATGAAATGTGAGCTCCTCTTTCTGCTCCACTAAGGGTTTTGGAGTTGAGAGTCCCTGCAGTCACACCTCAGCCAGGCCACCTCCCACCCTGCTGATACATGGTGCTGGTCTTAAGTGAGACTGCAGTCCATCAGTTCCCGGACACTTCTGTGCTGAACGTTCACACAGCACAAGCTCGACTGTGGGTGACACTCTACCAGCTCTCTGGGTGACCTTGGCGAATTACTACTCTGTGTGACTCAGTTTCCCCACCTGTCCCATAAATGGTTTGGCCTAGATTGGGGGCCCAGTCAGCACATCTTGGATGGTGGGCTGCATCGGAATCATCTAGAAAAATATTTTAAAATACAAATTCCTGGCCCCATCCTCTGGAAGATCTGCTTCACTAGGGGGGGAGGGGGCCGGGGAAACTGTATTTTACTTTTTAAAAATTTTATTTATTTACTTTATTTATTGGCTGCATTGGGTCTTCGTTGCTGCACGCAGGCTTTTCTCTCCAGTTGCGGCGAGCAAGGGCTACTCTTCATTGCAGTGCGTGGGCTTCTCACTGCGGTGGCTTCTCTTGCTGTGGAGCACGGGCTCTAGGCGCGCGAGCTTCAGTAGTTGTGGCGCACAGTCTCTAGAAAACAGACTCAGTAGTTGTGGCTCGCGGGCTCTAGAGCACAGGCTCAGTAGTTGTGGTGCACGGGCTTAGTTGCTCCGCGGCATGTGGGATCTTCCCAGACCAGGGATCGAACCCGTGTACCCTGCATTGGCAGGCAGATTCTTAACCACTGCGCCACCAGAGAAGTCCCTATTTTTTTACTTTTTATTTTATTTTTTAAAGATGAAAGGGTGTTTTTTTAATGAAGTATAGCTGATTTACAATGTTGTGTTAGTTTCAGGTGTACAGCAGAGTGATTCAGTTATACATACCTATGTATCTTTTTTTTTCAGATTCTTTTCCCTCATAGATTATTATAAAATATTGAGTAGAGTTCCCAGGAATCTGTATTTTTAAATGTTTCCCCCCAGTGATTCTGTTGCTCAGTCAGGCATGGGAACCATCAGCCTAGTTTCTAAACTCCTTGTGGCTCCCCCAGGCTGCTGTTCCAAGCAGGGGCCACGCTGCCTCTCTGTGTGCTCCCCTCCCTCTGGTGCCACCCTGCACCCCAGCCTGGGCTGGCTGGTGAAGCAAGGGATTAGGACATGATGGTTGGAAGGAGGAATGACTTTCCAGGTCAAACAGGAACTTTGCCAGATGCCTTGGGGCAATCACATGCTCCCTGGGAACTGTTCCCATTTTCTACTGGGGATGAGGTACTTCTCAGCTGGGAAAATCCACGCCCATGTGGTTAGATTCCCTTCATTCCCCGCAGACCATCCCACCCCAGACACACATACCAAGGAATCGAATCTATCCAGGCCTTGACTTTGCCCTTGCTTTGAAACAGCTGGGGGTTTGGAATTTGCTAGGGCTGGGGTGGTGGGAGGGGCAGCTAGACTTTTTCATTAATTTCCGAGAGGTGGGTGGGGTCCCACGGGAAATGTTTTGGTTTTTTTTTTGCTTTTGCTTTTGAGAGTAATGGGCACCAACCATCAGAGTGGGGTTTTTTTTGTTGTTTTTTTTTTAATATTTATTTATTTGGCTGCGCCGGGTCTTAGCTGCCACATGGTAACGTAGGATCTTTAGTTGGCATGCGGGCTCTTTTAGTTGTGGCGTGAGGGATCTAGTTCCCTGACCAAGAATCGAACCCACGCCCCCTGCTTTGGGAGTGTGGAGTCTTAACCACTCGACCACCAGGGAAGACCCCAGAGTGGCCTTTGAAATAAGAAGACCAACACATGATGAGCAAGAAATAAGGGTCAATCATGACAGGAAAGCTGTTAGACTATGGAAAGAACTGGGTTTGGTTTTGTTTTCAATGATTTTATTTGTTAGAATCAGAACAAAATCCCAAACTTACAAAAACGGTTTCCTCTGAAAAGTGCCACCTTCAGGTCACACACTTAGGCCCGCCCCACAGGCAGCCACCACTCCACTTTCTTACAGATCCTTCCAGAGACGGTCTATGTCAATCAGTGCACGTAGGAGGAAATTACTCTTGTTCTCCCAGAAAAGGTAACATGTTATACACATCCTTTTGCCCCTTGATGTTTCCAGTTTACTTGTCTTGAAAATCTTTCCAGATTGGCACAGAGGAGCCACATTTTTTAAACAGTTTTGAGACAGTTGCTGGTATTCCATATTATGGACAATTCATTTAGTAAATCCTCTATTAACAATTTAAATCATTTTCTAACCTTTTGTTTTACAAGAGGTGCTTCAACACAACAGCCCTGCAAGTACCCACTTCTATGCTTAATCTGTGAGATAAATATTTGGGAGCAGAATTTCTGGGTCAGAGGGCATATGAATTTTTAATTTTGTTAGGGTCAAATTGCCTTCTTCAGAGATTGTACCAATTTACACTCTTTTATATAGCAATATAAAAGCGTGTTAACAAATATTGTTTATCTTTGCTGATTTGATAGGTGAAAAAAAGTGCTGTCTCCTTGTAGCCTAATTTGCTTTTCTTTCATGAGCAAAGTTGAGCATCTTTTCATGTGTCTGAGAGCTGTTTGTTCTTCCTTCCTTGTGAACTGTCTGTTTATACTCTTCACTTGCTAACTTTGCATCTGGAGTGCCGTTCCTTTTTCTTATGGATTTGGAGGAATCTTTACATATTAAGAAAACAACCCCTTTGCCTGGTGCTAAGAGATGCCAGCTTGTTGTTTGCTTGTGGTGTTCTTTCCCATGGCAGAAATTCTTGACTTTTATGTAGTCCAACTTATCAACCTTCTCTTTATGACTTCTAGGTATTGTATCACATTTTAAAGTTCTTCCTACCTCCAAGTTAACGTTTAAAATCTCAATATTATTTTTCTGGTGTCATTTTCTTTTTTTCTGTTTACGCCTTTGATGGGTATGACATTTATTTTAGTATAAGGTGTGAGACAGGGATCTAATTTTTTTTCCAGTTGTTCCATGCTATATAATAAACAATCCATCTCATCTCCAGTAATTTGAAACACGATCTTCACCACGTACAAAATTGCTGCTGCTGTCTGTTTTCCTGATAGAGTTGCGTTATTTTTTTCTGTTCCATTGATCTGTTTGTCTATTTATGTTGTTTTACTCACCATAGCTTTACACTGTTTTAAATATCCCGTCGGTATGAGCCCCCTCACTGTTCTCTTTTAGGTTTCTGCCTATTCTTGCTTGGTGACTTTTCTGTATAAACTTTAGAAAGAGCTTGACTGATTCGCAAAAGGAAGATGTTTCAGTGGTGGTGTGGGTGGTACGCCGCTTGCCCCCTCTGGTCCTGACATGGAGCGCCCAGCAGAGAAGACGCGATGGTGCCGGGCAGTTACGTGTGACTCCTTTTTCCTTTCTCTCCCTTACTCAGGTAAGGCTTTCTGGAGGAAGAGGAGGGGTAGCAGAGAATCTCAGAGCAAGGGATAAAAGAGGCCTCCTGGCACCACTTTCTGGGGAAGAAGAGACAGACCCAGAAGAGGCTTCTTGGAAGAGGAACCAAAATCAAAGCTGCAGAGAGGGTTCCTTGCGGAGATTGGAAAGGAGTGGGTGGGTGAGGAGCTCAAGGCCAGCTGGGAGGCCCTTGCCTGGCCGGGGCTGGCCTGGAATTGATGAAAGGTGTGGTCAGAGAGAGGCAGTCAGCCTATGAGTTAAGAGGCTGGCCTTCAGTGAGCCAGCTGCCCAGGCTGCCTGGAAGATGGGCAGAAATGGAACGGAAGCCAGAAACCCCAATGGCCTCTCCAGGCCTGTTGGCTCCCAGAGGCCCTGTCTCATGTTCCTTCTGGTGACACAGGGCCCCTCCCTCCAGGGGAACCATGACATGGGGTTTTGACTTGACTGCTGTGACCAGGTGGGTACAGTTACTCATGGAGAGGGATCAGGAGCTGGATTTTGAGAGCCTGTGATGGGGTTGTGTGTCCTGGGCTACAACAGAAGCACCTCGAGGGGATGTTGCAGTTTTATGAGAAGCTGTGATTCTCTAGACCAAAGAAGGCAGCAGGAGCTCAGTCCTGGGAGCAGGGGGTGTGGAGTCGGAATGCACCACGATGGGGAGATGGCTAGCACCGGGGAGAGAAGGGAGGCTGATGAGCCTGAGCTTGGGTCCCAATCACAGCCCTATCTTCTTCCGGGAAAGGATGGATGAGGAAGGAAATGAGTGCATGGGTGGAAATGAGCCCAGATGGTTCTCTGTCTGCCCAAGGCTTCACTCATTCCCAACCAGAGGAATTCTCACTCCGGGAAGTCCTCCCAGGGTGAGGACCCCCTCTGCCCCGAGCAGGCTGGTATACACTGCTGTAGACATGTGCAATGAGCTGCATTTGCCCCGCTGCAGCGGCCTCCTTCATAGCCCCTGTCCAGAGTGGCTGGGACCATCTCCTGCCTCTATCCATCCTAAAGCTGGCTCTTCTCTCTGCTCGCTTCTGGGCTAGGCTGGGCTGGGAGTAGAGTCCTTCCCTAGTCTCTCCCTGCCTGTAGCCAGAGTGAACCTTTAAAACACAAAATGGATCATTTCACTCCTCTGTCCTCAACCTTCCAACAGCTTCTCATCACTTTTAGAATAAAATCCAAGTGCTTCACCAGGGCCCACAGCAGAGGCTGTCTGTGCTCACTGAAGCCTCCGTCCTCCCCTTGGTCCTACACGCAGAGCTGCAGCCTTCCTCAGCCTCCTTGCACAGTGGGGGATGGGGGAGGATGGGGGCATGCAACTGGTTTTTGCCAATGGAATTCGAGGGGAGGTGACACGTGTGGCCCCCCCGGCTGAGGCAGTTGAGAGGGGTGTGCCCTCTCCCCCCTTTCCCCATCTGCCAGCTAGATATGGGGGATCCAATGAGGACTCTGAGAAGTTGATAGAGCCCCAAGATAGGAGGCACCTGGATCCCTGGGCGTGTGGAAGAAACACCCTCTACCCCAACTCTGATGACAGTAACTGAGCTGTTGCCCAAGCCAAAAAAAATGAACGTTTATTGTGTTTAGCCATTAAAACTTGGGTTACTATGTGTTACAGCAGCTGGCTTACCCTGACTCGCACAAGACCCGACACGGTCTGGCCCCCTCTGCACTCACCCGCTTCTCTCCCTCTCCCTCACTCTGTCCTGGCCACCGGCCTTCCTGCTGCTCCTCAGACACTCCAAGCTCATGCCCACTGCAGTGCCTTTGCCATGCATTGTTCCCTCCTCCTGGAATGTTCTTCTCCCAAAGGTTTTTTTAAATAAATTTTTAAAAAATTTATTTTTATTTATTTAGTTTTGGCTGCGTTGGGTCTTTGTTGTTGCATGCAGGCTTTCTCTAGTTGTGGCGAGCGGGGGCTACTCTTCATTCCGGTGCACAGGCTTCTCATTGCGGTGGCTTCTCTCGTTGTGGAGCACGGGCTCTAGGTGCGTGGGCTTCAGTTGTTGTTTCTGAACAAATATCACCTCCTCAGAGAGAGACAACCCCTGGTTACCCTTTTAAAGCAGCTCCGCCATCACTCTGCATCCCCTGACTCTGCTCTATTTTTCTCAGAGGAGTTATCGTTACTTGACATTCATTATCTATCTCCTCCTGTGTCTGTCTGTCCCTGGTGCCTAGAACAGTGACTGGCACATGGTTAAGTACTTAATCAATAGTCTTCGAGTGGAGAAATGAACAGTCTTCTCTCTGATTCTTTATGTATTTCATTCTCCGTTTTCTCATCCATAGAATAGGGGGTGCATGTTGAGGAGGACGATGCAGGTTAAGTGTGCGGCACAGAGACTACACACGGATGCCCCAGGAAGTGCAGTTTCTAGTGTCCTTAGGGATATAGAAGGCAGAGGCTGCAGAAAGAAAAGTTTGAATGGTGTGATGGCACCTGCCCTCCCAAGAGAGGGAGTGGGGCTGAGCCAGCAAGCTCGGGATCCTTGGCTCGGCCGCCAGCTGCCAACACTGACAGGCACGTGGAGCTTCACCAGTGCAGGTAATTGAACTAATGGAGTGAGCTGATGGGAAGGAGGGAGGTTTAGGCTGCACTTTAGGCGATAAGCCACAGAGTTGGCATCTGAGAGGCTGTAGCCACAGGTGGAAGGAATTCACCTGCCAGCCTTTCCAGCCTGCAGGGTGGTGACCCAGGGGCTCTTGCACTTGTGACCTGAGGGAGATGGACAACTTCAAGATTGCCCTCTGGTTGTTGGAGATGGAGATGGGCTTTCAAAGAGAGAATAGCACAGGTGAAGGCATGGAGTTGTGAAATAACAGAATAACGGAGTGCTTGCCAGTTAGGATGGTGAGAGGAAGGTGTCATTGGTGGCCCTAGGATGGTGGGTGGAGTCAGGAACTGACCTCAGAAAAGCCATGTGGGGAGGGCTGAGCGCTAGACTAGGAGCCAGGAGACCTGCCTTTCAAATCCCAGGTCCTCCATGAACCATGGATCCTTGAGCAGGTAATTTACTTCCTCTGTGCTTCAGTTTCCTCATCTGTTGAACTGAAGATAGAGCCCCTTACATGAGGCGAGGTGGAGAAGGAGGGGGTGCCTGTGCAGCTTGAAAATTGCAGAGTGTTTGGTTACTTGGACTGAGAGGTAGACAGGAACAGCTGAGACATTCTCCTGGGGCAGCTGTGGTGAGAGGGCTAAGGGTCAACCGGGAAATGACTTTGCTGAGAAGAGAGAGGGAGAGAACAGAGAGAGGAAACCCAAAATGGGCTGCAGCGGGGAGGAGAGGAGCTGGAAGCAGTTCCAGCAGGCGACCAGATGTGGCCAGTGGACAAGATTGCTGGTGTCTCATGACAGAGTCCGTCCAGCCGCTTTCTGTGGAAGCAGTGAGAGTGCAGACTGGGTCCCTGTGCCTGTCGGTAGGCTGTGCATCAACACCCTGGTGTCCCGCCATCTAGGTACATGGTAGGACTGCGTCCTCCATGCCTTTGAAGCGCTGCGTGACCACGTGACTGGCTTTGGGCAATGACAAGTGTGTGGACATGAGAGCATCACTTCCAGGTGGAAGCTTGAAGAGCTAAGTATGACTCCCCACGGAGGCGGACTCCATCAGCCCCCCACCCATACCCCCTGGACCTTTCTTTTACCTGCAGCGTCTGCATCTCGGTGCCTGAGCACTTTCTCTAGACTCCAAAAGACAGTCTGCCTGCATTCTCAACAGGCCCGAGCGCCCGGAAGTTACAAACCACCCCCCCCATCAGCCCCCATCAGTGACTGGGGAGTTGAGGTGTAAATACCCCAGCTCTCTCACCCCTCAGGTGGGTCACCCTTAGCAGGCAGGTTCCTCACCACACGCTTGGGATTTCCCATTGGGATTAAGTTCGTTCACCCACAGTGGCAGCTGGCTTCCTTTCCCTGCTGCATTTTCCCACTCCACACCAGTGTTCCGTGCACCTCCCAAATAAACTCTGTCTATGCATGTCTTTGTTCCTGGGTCTGTTTCTGGAAGGCCATGTTCCTCTTTCCTGCTGTCATGACAACCCCCCGAACAAGGAGAGAGTGGCTGCTTTGTCATGCCAGGCCTCGGGGCGCAGATAACTAGAAGCAGAGCCCCCAGTGGACTGACCGTGGACAGGCTTCAGGAGTAAGAAACCCAGGGGCCGCCATTTGTGCCTCTCACCCGCTATCCTCTCGGGTAAAAAGTTCAAATTCCTGGCAGGAAGAATCTGGCTGGCTAGCTCCAGTCAGATGTCCTCCTTTGCTCCAATTAGCTAAATCCAGGAGTGGGGAAGAAGCTGGGGCACTCTGGGGCCAGGCCTGAGGGTGGCCAGTTCCTGGAGAATGGGGAGGTGTGAGTCTGCCATCCACTCACACCTCCTCTCCGAAGGTCTTGCTGTTCATTTCTCCAGAGAGCAGGGGTCTCTGTCACTGAATTCAACCCTCACTGAGGTTCTAATTGATGTGTCCCAGGCACCAGGTGCCACAGAGACAATCCTCACACCCCTTGTTAAGACAAGGGGGGGTCCACCAACCACAGCATTGATCTGACTGAGCTAATCAGCGCAGTTGCACGTGGACAGAAAGTGCTAGAAGTTTCCTTCATCTGCTCCCCAGGTTCCTACATGGAAGGCTTCAGGTTTGTCAAAAATTCCAGAGCTGATTTTCATTGACTCATCATATTAAGATTCTGTCAGTGGAGGGGATTCCCTGGCGGTCCAGTGGCTAGAACTCGGCGCTTTCACTGCTGGGGCCCAGGTTCAATCCCTGGTCAGGGAACTAAGATCCCGCAAGCTGCGCAGTGAGGCCAAAAAAAAAAAAGAAAAAAGAGATTCCATCAGTGGAGTTTTTCCTGGAGACGGAGGCCTGCCCTTTGACTCAGCTGTGGAGCTGCCCACAGTGTTCCCTCAGCTCTGTCTCTCCCCCCACCGCCCCTCCTCTCCCTGGGGACTCCCTCTGGGTGCCTCCAGGCCCAAATATCCTCCTGCTCTTGGAGGGAGCCTGGCCAGAGGCCCTGTTGTTATTTTCACTCCTGTTCTCATAACAGTCCCTGTGGAAGGAAAGAAAAATGTCACCTAGATAAAGACACAGAGCATAAAGAAGAAGAAGACCGAAGAGCGACATGACATTTGGGAAAGTTTAGATAAGAATGGCCTGGGCAGGGCTGAGCTTGAGGGGAGGAAGGTCAGAGCCTGGGGGAATGGGGACGTCAGACGAATGACAGGGTGACAGGAGCTGTCTGGCCCTGGGTTCCTCTTTCATAATGATCAGAGATTGCTCCCTGAGCTCTGCCAGAGCGCTTGCTATATGCTAAGAAGCTTCCATTCATTGTCACATTTAATCCACATGACGACCCTAGGAGGGTGTTACTATTATTCATTCAGGGGATGATGGGGAAACTGAGGCTCAGGGAGGTAAAGGAACTTTCCCAGGGTCCCCTATCCAGCCTGGACACTGTCTGACATCCATCTGACACCAAATCTTACCCACCAAGGCCCTGAGCTACCAGGACCCCTCTGGTTTTCAGGTTCAGAGTAACTGAGATGTCTGAGATAGTAAAAAGCTTAACCTAAGCAGGTGAGACTTGCTTAGCGAGCAGTCCTCGTGCTCCTGGAGAATAGGGTGGCAAACTGGAAAGAAACTAGCTTGCAAGTCAGAAATAACAGTGTCCACCCTGGCTCTGCCTCTTACTATCATGTTACCTTGAGTAACTTACTGTACTATGGTGAGCCTCAGTTTTCTCATCTGTGAATGGACTCATAATACCTACTCTGTAGGGTGTGCTATCTGGCCCAGCTCAGGTACTCAGTAAGTGGGAAGATTGTCCCTACGTTATGGCTTCCTCGGCATCTTCTTCTCCAGCGTGCAGGGTTTCAGAGCCTCAGTACAGCCCCGATGACCTTTTCGCAGAACTTTCTGGTGGGGAGCCAGCTGCACACACACACAAGCCACCCCCTCCCCCTGGTACAGACCCATCTCTGCTCCAGCTTCTAGAAAAGGGGAGGGAGGGGACTTAACGGCTCAAGTAGCCAAACCACTGGCTGGGCAGAAATGCAGCCGGCCTCAGCGGTGACTAGAACCAGGGCCTCTGGGGCCACCAGGCCTCACTCCTACTGTCTTATCTCTGATCCCCTGGGTGTCGCCTCCTGCTCAGACACCTCCTCCCACGCTGCTGTTCCAAGGCCTAAGACTCCACTGAGGACCAAAGCTCTTCTCTCCAATTCCAGTTACAAACACACAAACAAGGAAAGACTCCAACTGGCCAGACTTGGGTTACCCATCACCTTCTCGACCAATCACTGAGACCCAGAAGCAGAAAAGGACCATGAATGCCCAGGCTTTGATCAGGTGATCACACCCAGACCAATCATTTTTAGCAAGATGGCCACTCCCATGCAGATCCCCTAATTAGAGCAGGAATGGACAGTTCTCTGTCCAGAAAAAAAAAGGGGATGAAAGGTTCTGGACAAATTAACACATGTCTTGTATTTTTCAAATCCGAGTTCTCTCTGCTTCTAATCATTTCCATCCAATACTGAAATTTACATCCTGCCACCTCCTGTCCCCTACCCTGGTGCTCAGGTCTCTGCTTTCTGCTCGCTGGGCACAGCTAGCCTGAACCAGCCTGGATGAAAAACCTGACAGGTTTTCCTGAGTTCAAAGAAGTCCTCCCTTCCTTTCAAGTGTTTTCAACGCCTTCCCTCCTCCGCTGTTTTAGCAATTTCACTATTGGAGATTCAACGCCTTCCGTCCTCCGCTGTTTTAGCAATTTCACTATTGGAGATTCACTTTTTAGCTTAATAGGGCTTGTTCCCATTAAAATGCACATCCTCTGTGAGCAGGCACTCGCTGTCTGAACAATTATCTCTGATTTAGTGCTAGAGGTTTTTTTCGCTTCTCCCTATTTGGGCAGGGGAAAGGAGAGAGAGAGCGTGAGAGGACTTGCCTGAGGCTGGAGAAGGGAAGAGATCGGATGCAGAATGAGGAAGCTGACCACTCTCCTGATTCCACGAGTCTATCCTAGGCGAGTCCAGGTGCCTGTCTGGAAGCCTTGGCCATTCCTATTTCATCTTGGAGAAGTAGCAGCTATTTTTCCTTTTTCCCCCTCTCTCCCAAGTTTAAATTTATTTATTTACACCTTTCAGTCTTGAGATAATTGTACCTTCACGTGCAATTGTAAGAATTAATACAGAGGAATCCCACGTGCCCTTTGCTCAGTTCTCCCCAATGGTAACATCTTGCAAAAGCATACAAGAATATCACAACCAGGATACTGACATTGCTACAGGCAAGACACTGAACATCTCCATCACCACGAGGATCTTCATGTTGTTATTTCATAGCCACATCTACTTCCCTTTCCACCCTACTCTCTCTTTAATGGGTGTCAACCACTATTCTGTATTCATCTCTATAATTTTGTCATTTCAAGAATGTTATAAATGGAATCATACAGTGTGTAACCTTTGGGGATTGGCTTTTTTTCACTGAGCGTAATTTTCTCTGGAGATTCACCCAGGTTGTTGTGTGTATCAGTAGTTCATTCCTTTTGATTGCCTAGTATTTCATGGTAGGATATGCCACAGTTTAACCATTTCCCTTTGAAGGACAACTAGGTGGTTTCCAGTTTGGGGCTATTATAATTAAAGTTGCTGTGAACATTTGTGTATCCGCTTTTGTGTGAACATGTCTTCATTTCTCTATGCAAAGGAGCTGGGACTAATTATTCCAAAATGATTTTTTAAGTTACATATATACAATATACATTATTTACATTGGATATATTATTTATATTATGCAATTATTTTGGAAGAATTTTAGATTTACAGGAAAGTTGCAAGGATAATATAAACAGTTCCCTTATGCCCCTCATTCAATTTCCCCAAATATTAACACCTTCCATTACCATGATACATTGTCACAACAAAGAAATGGCATTGGTACACTACTATTAGTAGTATTTGGATTTAGTATTTATTTGGATTTCACCAGGTTTTCCACTCATATCCTTCTTTCTGTTCCAGGAGCCAATCTTGGATCCCATACTGCATTTAGTCATGGTTTAGTTTTATGGTTTTTGCACTAAGGCCTCAGGGATGTGGCAGAAAGCTCCTGTGGAGGTGAGGTGGGGAGATGAGGGAGGCTTTAAAAAAAAACTATGGTATAATTTACATCCGGTAAAATTCAGCCTTTATAGTGTACATGTCTTTGAGTCTTGATAAATGCACACAATCATGTAATCATCACCACAATCATGACACAGAACATTTCCATCACCCCCCAAAATTCCCACCTGCCCCTTCATAGTCAACCCTTCCCCCATCTTCAGCCCAGACAATCACTGATCCATCCCTACAGTTTTGCCTTTTCCAGAAAGTCACATAAATAGACTCACACGACATGTAGTTTTTTGGGGTCTGGTTTCTTTCACTTAGTAAGATGCACTTGAGATTCATCCATGTTGTTGCGTGAATCAAAACTTCATTTCAGGACTTCCCTGGCGGTCCAGTGGTGAAGACTTCACCTTCCAACGCAAGGGGTGCGGGTTCAATCCCTGGTCGGGGAGCTAAGATCCCACACGCCTCGCCGCCAAAAAACCAAAAACATAAAAGAGAAGCAATATTGTAATGAATTCAATAAAGACTTTAAAACTGGTCCACATGAAAAAAAAATCTTAAAAAAAAAAAAGACTTCATTTCTTTTTACTGCTGAGCATGGGTATCCCATTGCATGGATATGCCAGTTTGCTTATCCATTTACCAGTTGAAAGATCTTTGGGGGGCTTTTTGATGATTATGAATAACGCCTCTATAAACATTCATGCACAGGTTTTTGTATGTATATAATTTTCATTTCCCTTGGGTAAATACCTATGAGCTGGATCGCTGGGTTGTATGGTGAGCGTATGTTTAACTTCATAAGAAACTGACAAATTGTTTTCAAAAGTGTCTGTACCATTTTGCATTCCCCAAAAGCAACGCATGTGAGTTCCAGTTGCTTCACTCAGCCAGGCTTTGGTATTGTCCAGTTATTATTATTGTTGTTGTTGTTATTTTAGCCATTCTTTTTGGTGTGAGTCAAGAATTTTATAGCCCTTCTTTCTGTCTCTGCTGCCCCCCTCTCCCTGCCATGGGTACCAGAGAGGAGGGGGTGTGGTCACAATCCGGAGAATGCAATTATTTTGGAAGAATTTTAGATTTACAGAAAAGTTGCAAGGATAATATAAACAGTCCCCAGAGCCAGAGAAACAGAGGACTGGCTCTCAGAATTCCCCTGGACACTAGAAAGTTCAGGACTGCAGTTTTTAGGAAGGCATGACCATCAGCAAGTATGTCAAGGAGAATCAGGACAAGGGCTGAGGTGGGAGGGGCACTAGGGCACAAGGCTGGCAGTGAAGGGCCTGGGAGCATCAGTACAGAGTGGCAGGACCTGGAAGACCTAGCCTGTCCACTCAGGGCTTGCTGGTAGAGGGAAAGGGTCTCCTGGGGCCCAGGGTAGGCCCCACGGTCTCAGCACCCTCCCACTGCCCTCCGAGCCTCCCAGCCATTTCCTACAGAGAGAACTGAAATCTCCTGGGATCCCAACCGGCTTGAGAGGGAGAGGGAGGGAGCCTGGGAACCAGAAGCCTGGCTTGGGGCCCAGTTGTGTGACACCTGAATCTTGGGGAAGGTGGCTGAGGGGCCAGGCCACTGGAGCCTCCCAGGACAGCTGGGGACAGGGAGGGGCAGCTCAAGTTTCATCACTGCTTGGTGTGTTACCTGGGCCCTGACTGGGCAACAGAATAATGCCAGGTCCTGGCCCCTGAGGGGTGATACCTTTCACCAAGAAACTGCCGTCCTTCCACGCTCCACAGGGACTACTCTGGCCCCGACTTTGGGTCCTGTGGCCTAGAAGTAAAGAGACCAGATTTAAGTCAGGTCCCAGGACATAAGCCTAGACACTCAGCTCTGGAGGGGATATGTGGGGTGTATATGCGCCTCTGTGCCACATGCGTCTGCAGCATGCAGAGGGTGTCATGTGGGGGATGAGTAGCCTCCAAATATTTGCTTTCAGTTTATTAGCTGTGTGACCTTGGACAAGCAACTTAACCTCTTTGGGTCTAGGTTTCCCTAACTTTTGACTCAAAGGTTTGGTGATTTTCAAATTTCACTGAATATCAGCGTCACCTGGGATTTTTAAATTAACTACAGATTTCTGGGCTCCACCACAGACTTAATGACTCAGCATCTCTGGGTGTTTAACAGGTTCCTCAGGTGGGTTTTTCTGTGGCCAGCGAGGCACTGATATCTCTAGAAGCACAGCCCAGTAGTCCAGTAAGTTCAGCCTCGGGCAACCTCTGTCGAGAAAAAAAAAAAAAAAAAAAAGGTCATGAAGAACCTAGGGGCAGGACGGCAATAAAGACGCAGACCTACTAGAGAATGGACTTGAGGACACGGGGAGGGGGAAGGGTAAGCTGGGACGAAGTGAGAGAGTGGCATGGACATATATACAGTACCAAATGTAAAATAGATAGCTAGTGGGAAGCAGCCGCACAGCACAGGGAGATCAGCTCGGTGCTTTGTGACCCCCTAGAGGGGTGGGATAGGGAGGGTGGGGGGGAGGGAGACGCAAGAGGGAAGAGATATGGGGACATATGTATATGTATAACTGATTTACTTTGTTGTAAAGCAGAAACTAACACACCATTGTAAAGCAATTATACTCCAATAAAGATGTTAAAAAAAAAGAAGAAGAAGTTATGGAGGCCGGTCCAGAGAGAGAGAGGAGCCGGAGAAGGGGAGCCAATCAGAGACCAGGAAGGAGGAGGAGCCAGAGGGAGAGCCAATCAGAGACCAGGAAGGAGGAGGAGCCAGAGGGGGAGCCAGTCAGGAGAAGCAGATGCTTCAGGACTGGGTTTTGATGGGGAAGGAAGATTTAGTCTGTGTAGAGAGACAGCTGGGCTAGGAGCCCAGGAAGAGAAGTTTCTGAGAAGAGAAGCCAAAGTAGTTTGGCTGTTACTGTCTGGGTGTGGCTTCTCGCATCACGAGACAGTAAGAAGGGGACCACCTCTGGGTTTCAGGAGGAGAAGGACAGGAAAGGGCGGGCAAGGGGGCACCTTCCTTGTCTGCTTGGAGACTCTGAGCAAGTCTAGGAGAAGCTGCCTCTGCCTGGAAGGACACTGTAAACCCTGCAAACCCCGAATAGCTCCTGGGGCATAAATGGCTGCTTGGACCCTGGCCAGCCACCCCCTCTGTACCTGACTCGGTTTGGAGGACCCAAGAGTCCTGGTTTGCTGCTTCCTGGCTTCGTGACTATGGGCAAGTCCCTGAAGCTTTCTGACTCCGTTGCCTCATGTGTAAAATGGGGATAATAATTACAACTGCCCTACCCCTCATGGCATTACTGCGGGCATCACCTACGATGAGGGAGGCAGTAGCGCTGTGGGACCGGCAGCCTGGGAGTGGGCACTATTGGAACCCTGGGAAGGAAAGGATTGGCCTCGCTCCTGTGCCCCGTAATTGGAATGTCCGTGCTTAAAATAAAATCACACAGGCCAACTCCTTGTAAATTGTTATACAGTTACAGATCATCTCCCCTTGATGCCCCACAATTACTATATGAATTTGGTGTGATCCTTCCACTTAAAAATATTTGGGCCCATGGAAAATATACAGTATTTTGTGAGTGTGTGTGTATGTGTGTGGTTCATTTCACATAAAGAGTGTCACAATGTCGTATCATTCAGCAAAATGCTTCTTTTAACTCAAGATTTTATGTCTGAGATCTAATTAGGTCACATCCTTTTATCCGACGTGTAGCATTTCACTGCGTTTCTCTCCCACATGCTGTTTGGCCTGATCGCAGAGCTTTCTTGTGCCTTTTCTTGTCTCAGGGCAGCCAGATGGGCTGCCTTTAGCCAAGCCCAGCAGGGTCAGTAAGAAGCCGGAGGCTGTCGAGGAAGCCTGAGGGTGAGTCGTCACCTCCGAGCCTGGAGAGAGCATCCTCTGTGCCTGACCCTGCTGGTTCATCCACAGCCAGCGGGAAGGAGAGCGAGAGTGAGCTAGAGAGAGAGAAAGAGAGAGGGAGGGAAATAGAGCTGAGGCCCCTGCTGCCAGAGAAGACCTTGGGTGGCCATCCTCCCATTGTAATAGCACTGCCCCCTACCCCTTCAGACGAGGGTCAGGGACCTTTGTCCGGAATCAGGGCAGGGGACATACTTTGTAAGACCCAGTGCAAAATAAAAATGCAGGACACCTGTTTAAAAAGTATGAAGACTGCATTGACCCAAAGGCAGCCTCCTTCTAAGTGTGGAGCCCTGTGTGACCCTATGGAAGTGCTGCCTGAAACCGTCCCCCAGGGTGTTGGGAAGAGGGAAATTACTGTCATTTCTGAAGTGCTCGGGGACTTTGAGCGCGATCACACGGAACCATGGCAGCCACTGCTCCGAACAGGTTGGGAAGAAGCTCTGATTTGCTGGAACAAATAGACGCCTCAACAAAAAAGAGGCCTCCATCCCCGGGACGGAGGCTGGGGAGCAGAGAGGGTGCAGAGCCAGCTGGTAAGTCAGAAGGCCCGGGCACAGATCCTCCCTCTGTCCCTGTTGCGCTGAATGACTGTGGGTTTGTTGCTCAGCTTCTCTGTGCCTCAGTTTCTCTATCTGTGATATGGTGTCCATTAGGCAGGATTGCTTTGAGGATTAATCCTAACACTCTACCGAGAGCCTCAGAAGAGTGCCCGGCGTGTGGTGAGTACTTAGTCAGTGTTAGGCACTCTTTCCTAGAAAAACAGAATTGGGGGTGGGGTGGACAAAGACGGAGGGAGCCCTGGATTTGGAGTGAGGAGCCCTGGGTTCCACCCTCAGCTCTACTACTGACCACTGTTGACCAAAGGCAGGCCACCCTCCCTTCTGAGTCTCACTAAAATCCAAGGGGTGTGTGTGTGTGTGTGTGTGTGTGTGTGTGTGTGTGTGTGTGTGTGTGTGTAGGGGGGTGACATGTCCCTTCCAGCTTTATCATTCTGTTTCCAAGGGAGCCTACCACTCCCTCTCATTGGTTTATTCAGTTATTTATTTTTCTTCTAGATTTAAGAAGTTCTTCCTCTTATCTGACTGCAAATCTTTCTGCTTTGGTTAAAGTCCGTTTCTCCTTGTTCTGCCCTTCATGTGAAAACAACTGGTCAGTGACCCATTTTATAGACTAAGAAACTGAGGCACATGAGCCATCTGCTCTCCAGATGGAATAATCCCAGTCCCTGTCTTTGATTTCTCCTTTCATTGGCCCTTCACTGCATCCCCTCCCCAGGAACCTCCACCTCGTCCCACATTTAGAGACGCACACAGGTCGCTCCTGTGAGCCAGGCACCGAGCTACATCCCTCCCTGCGTCTTCCTGTTCAGTCCCTCCTCTGTAAGGAAGCAGATCTTGTTCTCATGTTTATAGCTAGAGAAGCAGGCTCCTGGAGCCTGGACTGAGAGGGTCCTTTGTGGATGACTTCTAAGACCCCCTAATGCTGTGAGGCTGAGCCCCCGTCCTGTGGGGCCCATCCTTCCCTGGAGAAAGTCTTCCCCTCAGCAGTCATGATGGAAGTTGTCCCTGCTAAACCCACCCTTGGGCACGCGCAGCTCTGGGCATGCCAGCTGCAGCTGTGGCCCCTTCGCTGACACTCAGGAAGACCCATGAGAATGCAGACATCTGTGAGAGACCTTGTCGGGGGAAATCCTCAAATCCGGGCTTCTCTCCACAAACCAGGTCAGGGCCCCCATCAGCTCCAGCACTATTACAATGCAGTTTGAATATTTATCGGTGGGGATTGTTTAACGTACATCTCCCCCTAAAATACAACTCTTGGTTGTATTGGGTCAGGGGGCTTGGCTCGTTCACAGATGCCTGGCGTGTGGAAGTGCTCAGTAAGTGTTCCACAGGTGAGCAAAGGATCCACTGTGATTTCTTTAAACTTCTGGTAAGTGTTGGCTTTTCACTCTTACTAACAAACTCCTAGAGGCACAGCTCTGACAGGATCCCTATGACCTCATACCCATTTAGAAAAGCGCTGTTTCTGTATCACGTTGTGATGATACATTCATTTGGTCAGTATGTACTGAGCACCTACTAAGAGCCGGGGCCCCGGGGAGAGAGCAGGAAACTAGCCAATGTCCCTGACCACATGGAGGTCACATCCTAGTGCGGAGACTTTTAAAAAGCAAACACCACTCACGGCTACGCGATAGGGTTAGGCAATGCTTTATGCTATGGAGAAAAATCAAACTGGGAAAGAAGACAGGAGAGGGGTGGGGTGGATGGGGTCCTATTTTAGACCGAAGGGTCCATGAAACCCTGCAGAAGAGCTGGTATTTGAATCAAAGCTGCCACTGAGAGTGAATCAGGGGATTTGGAGCCTCCCAGGTGGCCAGGAGGATTCCAAAAGAATTCCTTGGAGTCTCAGGCTCCTGCATGAGCCAGTGGGGACACACTCTGCTCACCATCAAAGTGAATTAGAAACTCATCCGGCTCAGAGCCTGTGCCAGAGTCATCCAGACAGCAGTGGCCTCTTTCAAAGAAAAGAGTTTACCGAAAAAGAGGGCAGCATGGCATCCTGATGAGGACCGGGGGCTTTAGAGTGTTAGGCAGAAACATGTTGAAATCCCAGCTCCAACAAGATTAAGTTTCATGTCTTAATCGCCCTGTGCCTCGATTTCTTCATCTGCGAATGGGGCTAACAATAGTGTCCCCCACCACAGGGTTGCTTGTTCAGAGAACTAACCTGGGTAAAGCGCTTAGCATTCTCTTCGCTCCCGGTGAGGCTCTTCTCACTCATTCATTCCACAATTCTCCCACCTCCTAGTTGCCAGGTACTAGGTACTAGGCTACCCAGAGGAGAGACACTTGAGCTGTCCAAAGGTGGGACAGAGGGAACACCCATCCAAGAGGCAGAGCCCTGGGCTTTAGGCTGCCATTCCTACCTGAATGAACTTGGCCACGTTGCTTTGTCTCATTGGGCCTTAGTTTCCCTGACTTGGCAATCACTAGGTAGTCAGTGGTGAGGCCTGCCACCTCCAAGGACCCACCACATTGGCCAAGGCCCCTCATGGGGACGTGGAAGGAGCAGCCTACACAGGGAGCAGAGGGTCCGAACATACCTTCACAGGAATAGGGCATACGGGGCATGTTCAGCAGCACTGAAGGTGTCGGGAGTTTCGAGGGAAGCTCCTGAAGGAGAAAGCCACCGGGGAGGTAGCCAGCGGGGTCAGATTGAGGAAGAGGACCTCACGGGGGAGAAGGGACTTGTCTCATTTCTTCCCAAGTCCTGTTTTCCCTTCTGGTTCTGGGAGTACTTATCAAGCGTATTTTGGGGCTCCCATACTTTGGGCACGCCCTCTCCTCCTTTCCAGCCCCCTCTCCTCGGAGTGCCTCATTCCCTGGTACTGTCCCCTTCTGATTCCTCCTCCTTCCCTCCACATCAAAACTTACCCATCCTGTGTACCTCTCCCTCAGGGCTATGGGGAACTAGGCTCTAAATAGTGTTCATTCACTTATTCAAAAATCTTCCCACGAGTTTTGTGCCAGGAACTCTTTGGGCACTGATAACATAGTAGTGAACAAAACGAACAAAACCCCTGCCCTCTGGGAGCTTGCATTCTAAAAAGTTAAGGGACAATAATGATGTAGTGCAGCATCTTGTTAAAATTCGGTCTCATTCAGTAGCTCTGGGGTGGGGCCTGAGAGTGGTCCAGTGTTGCTGGACCACAATTTGAGTGGCAAGGGTTTATGTGTTATCCCTTGCAGGGGGATTAAAAACTGGAAGAGAACTCCCTGAGATGAAATGATGGCGTTCTCCCTGGAAGAGAATTCCCTTATCCAAAGGAATGGCTATCTAATAGTGGAGCCCTGGATTTGTATAAGTGGTGGTAGGCAGGTACCTGAGGACATATGGCGGCTATTGGCCTGACCTTATGGGTGGCTGCTTTCTTTGCCTGTGTAAAAGGCTGGCTCAGCTTTCCAGCTCTGGCTCTTTAGGTCCCCACTGCTCTTGTTCAGCGAGGTTGTGGGTGAGAACATCTGGAAGGGATTCCCTGGAACTGGAGGGAATTTCCAGGCAAATGAGGCTCTGTCACCCCAGCTGGGAACACCCACCCCTGCCATCTGCTCCAGACATCATTACAGAGTCTGTGTGAGAGGAATCCGGCCGTTTCCAGCCCCTCCAAGGGAACATGCGTGTCCTGCCTGGGGCACATCAGCAGACTGCCCCTGCTGCTGCTGCGGCCCTGCTGGGAGCCCGGGTTCCTGAGCGCATGAAGCAGGTCCCTTTCCTTTCTCCCTTTCTCTGCAGGGAAGTAAGGTGCCTTGGAATTCCAGAGATGCTCTGAGTGTCTTTCCAAGAATAGTGATGGAGGGAGAGGCTGCCCTGGTTGTCAGAAGCAGTGCCGTCAGGCCAGAATTTTCTCATCCTCATGAGGCAATGTTGGTCTGACACCCTCTGTGCTCTGCCTTATGCGACACCTCAGTAATACCCACTTCTGTGTGCGGGTGGCCCTGTGTAGCAGGGGCTTTACAGCTTGACCTCATTTGATCTGCTGGAAGCTCTGTGAAACTGTTCTTATTCTCACCTTCATACAGATAGGGACGTGGCATCTCAGAGAGATCAGGTTACCCACAGGAAGTGGCAGAGCCAAGATGTGAACCCAAAGTCATCCAACGCCAAGGCCCAGTGTTAACCCCTCGGCCATATTGCCTCCCTACATGTTCCGAGAGCAGGTGCTGCCCCAGAGGGACGGCAGGGCTGGGTGGGAACTCACCGAGCTGAAAGTCTAGCCTCTCCCTCTCCTCCAGCCCCACGGGCAGCTCCTTGCCCAGGGCTATGGGTGGCTGTATCCACCACATTTGTCACATGCATCTGCAAGAGACGAGGCAGCACTTGTTAATGAGAGTGACAAATGACTGTCCTCAAGCCTGGGAGTTACTCAGCACCAGAGATGGGTCTCCAATTGTGACGTCTTCATTAATAGCACATATTAGAGCAGAACGCCTAACCCAAACCAGGAGGCCCAGGTACGCATTCGGGAACTCCCAGGGGACTCCAGGGATGCTTGCCCGGTCACAGGGCAGCAGGGTGGGGGAGCCAGGGCTTGGGGTCTGCTCTCATGGAGGGAGTCTGAGACTGCAGTGTCTCTACCCTCCATCCCCAAGCCCCACCGCCATCAGAGGATATGGGGGGGGGAGTGAGTACCATATTGATGCTAAAGTTGTTATTTTCTTATATTCCCCTCCCACCACCACCACTGTCTTCCACTCCTTCCTCCTAGCATGGATGCCTCTGGCCCGGGAGCCCTGTGCTGAGCCGGCAGGTGGATTAACAAGCCTTGATGTGTAGAACTTGTGCCCAACCACGGTGAAACAGAACCTCCTGCCCCTCCCAGCTGGCTGGGACCATAAGACTAAACAGGCAACACAATCGCTCTGTCTTCACCTGCTCCGCTGCCCTCTTTGTCTGCTGTGCCCTCAGCTTTAAACCTGAGCCGGGCAAGTGTGATCAGGGAGAGAGGGCTCCGTGACCACGATTGGCCGGAGATTAGGGGCCCCTGAGGAAGGGCCTTTGTTTCTGTATTTTGGTTTCACAGCTTGGGGAGATTGGAGATAGAGTGCATTCCCTTGAGCAGACTGGCTGTGAAGGTTCTATAAAAGCCAGGCAGCCTCTTGCCTATAAATGGAGGACAGACATTGTCATTTTATGGGGCTGAATCATCTCCCCTGTGGGGGAGGGAAAAGAAGACAGGCCTAAACTCCCCCCTCCGAATGAGGCAGCTGTTGGGGTAGGGAACAGGGTCTCGAGATGTTTGGAGATGGGTCCTGGCAGTGGACTGGCTGTGTGTCTCCAGGCCGGTGAGCCACCTCTCTGGGCCTCAGATCCCAGAGGGAGGAATGAGGGAGTGATTTCGGAAGATGAGGGCGCAGGGTGTTGGTGAGAGACGTAAGAGTGACTGGGGAGGTGGCTGCAGGTTGGAGGGAAGAAGGAAGGGGGACTGGGAAGTAGGTGGCGGGAGAGACAGGACAGGCTCAAGTGTGCTGTTCGCAGAGACTGGAGGGCCCCCTTCCACTGGCCTCCTCCTCTATCTCCTGATTCTTCCTCGTAGCCTGGGTGCTGCCGTGCTGAGTTGGCAGATGGGTTGAGTACAGGACTTGTGCCAGCCACTGTGAAACAGACGCCACAGGCCTCCAAAATCCTGCCCATCTCCCTGCCCATGCAGCCCTCCCCCACCCCACAAGGGGGACTACTCAACCTCCATCTGCAGGGTTGCCCCCTCTCCAGGCTTTGCTTCTGACCCTGTTCCCAGATTGAGGGTCAGAGGGTCCATAGATTCAAAATCAAGTCACCTCTTACCTTCTTTTTTCCATTGAAACCTGACCTTCATCCTGGGCCTGGTTCCAGGCATGGGTTTGGATCCCAGCTCTACAGCCTTTAGGTCTACAACTACCTTCTGCCCTGAGTCCCATCTCCCTCTTTTGTAAAATGATTATAATAATAATGCCTCCCTCCTAGGGCTCTTGAAGGATTAAATGAGAAAACCAGAGGTCCCAGCAAAACGCCCAGACACGGTAGGAGTTCCTCTCCCGCACCTCTCCTGATCAGCTCCTTGGGTTACGTGGCTAAGTGTGCTTGTTTATAAAGGCCTGGCCAGGCAGCGCACAGCTAAGGTGCACGGAGAGGTTCCCCGCTGCCGCTGTCAGCAATAAGGGTGAGAGCGTGCCACGGGCTGTCACTTACTGACTGCTGTAGACGGCCAGACCCATGCCCTGCAAAACTGTAATCCCCACATCAAGCTCTCAAGGAGGGTTTTATTATCCCTGCTTTGGAGATGAGGAAACAGAAGTTCTATCTTCTTAAACACCCTGCCCAGGTCCCAGGGCTAGTGAGAGGTGGAGCCTGGATTCGAATCCAGCCCCCATTTCCAAGCTGGCTGAGCTCTCTCCATCACCTCACTCTGTGAGACAGTGTCACTCAAGCGATGGGTGGCTGAAGGCTGATGGGCCCAGGTGAGGAACATCGATGGTAGAAGCAAAGTACCCCAATGTCAAGGCCAGGGCTGTGAGGAATGCCCAGGTGAACAGAGACCAAGGGCAGGGCAAAGGGCCCCTGGGACCCAAGATCAGATCCTGGACTGGATCAGAAAACAAGCAGACAGAAACCCAAGCAAAACAACACCTGGGGACACAGCCGTGACCGTGGGAGCAAAGAAGCATGGGGAGGCCTCTGTGGTGGGCCGCGGTGGTCAGTGGGTGCTCAGGGTGGGGGGCTTATGCGATTCCTTCTAGACACATTTGTCCAATCTGACAGCGGCCAGCAGGAAAAACTATTTAATCTACAAAAGCCCCGTGTATAGATATGACCCACCAATGTTTCAGGGAGCCCCCAATCTCTTCGTGTTTCCAAACAAAGCTATTTCTCCCAGAATCCCACAAAATGGCCAGGTACTTGGGCAGACTCGCCCAAGGTCAAAGACACTATTCCAGGTATGAATTTGATTGTTAACCAGGTGGTGCTCGAAGAGGCTCAGAAATCAAGGTGGGAGGGCTTCCCTGGTGGCGCAGTGGTTGAGAGTCCGCCTGCCGATGCAGGGGACACGGGTTCGTGTCCCGGTCTGGGAAGATCCCACATGCCGCAGAGCGGCTGGGCCCGTGAGCCATGGCCGCTGAGCCTGCGTGTCCGGAGCCTGTGCTCCGCAACAGGAGAGGCCACAACAGTGAGAGGCCCACATACCGCAAAAAAAAAAAAAAAAAAGAAATCAAGGTGAGAAAAACTCCCTGGTTGTTATTACTCAGTACAGCCCGGGAGGAAGAAAGAGCTCTTTGTGGAGCAATGAAAGGGATCCACATAGAGGCAAGCCCCTGCCCTCCTGAGCAGAAATCATCTTTTCCATCACCAGCTTCTGCTGTGCACGGCCCAACCTCATTGTTCCCCTGCATTCCGCCAGGGGCGAGAAGAATACAGTTGGATAACATTGCTTTCTCAGTGCAAGTGCAGGTATTTCTACACAAGGACCTGAATGTAGATCTATTCTAGCCATCTAAATATTACTGAGAAATATTCTGACAAATAATTTCTTTAAAGGTACTGCTGTTCCCCTCCACTCTTTTTGTTGTTTATCTTTTTTTTTTCTCCTCCAGGCAAGGGTATAATTCTCCACCACAATTTGCATTATAAAGCCACAACAACATTGAATTGAAATGTAGCAGTGGAGGCCTGGTAGGCAGAGATGGCATGTGGCAAGAGCATAAATCCAGGTGGCCACCAGCACATACGGCTCCTCCAGACCTGGCCTGCCATGGTCACGGTCATGCCCCCCCCCCCACCCCGCTTCCTGGTCGTTCTCCTCCCCCTCTGTCCACCCCAACCCTCTGTCCATCCCACCACTCTGTCCTCCTCCTCTGTCTGTCTCAGCACCACAGCTATGGTGGTGAGTCAAGGAGACCTCTTTCCACACCGGGGGTGGTGGGGCAGGATACTTAATAAGGATGTTTCTGGGAGCGCTGGGTGGCGGGCGGTATAAGGCTGATGGGACCAGTTGAGGAGCACTGATTTGGGAAGGGGAGCACCCAAATAGTCAAGGCCAGGGCTGCAAGGCAATAAAAGAGGCATCTCAACTCTTTGAGGGCTTATGTTCTGGCTAAGTAGGCAAGACGAGCTTTTCAATGTGTCACCGAGGCTGTGGGCTCCGTGCAGAAGGCAGTGACAGTAAGAGAAGCTTGTTGGGCTGATGAATGTGGGCGAGCTGGTGAAACACACAGCTGCCCTACCGCGGTGGGTGGGCCTGGTGGTGGGTAACTTGTCCCCAAGGTGGCTGCCGCCTACACCCTCCTTTTCTATGGATATGTGCCATTCTCCCATCTGCACCTCTTGAAGCTGAGCTCTCCTTAGTGATTTGCTTGACCTGTAAAATGTGGCAGAGACGACGCTCAGGATTTCTCACCAAGATACCGAGAATCTTGCAGCTCCTGTCTGAGCCTCTAGGGACTTGCAGCCTTAAGCTGCTGTGTGAGACCAATTTCCCCGAGGCTGCCATGCAGTGAGGAAGTCCAAGGTGCCACGTGGAGAGACTGAGCCAGGCCACCTCCATAGGTTCCAGCTCCCAGCCCTCTGAGTCACCTGAACTGCAGCCACGAACACCCTGGAGCGGCGATGAACCATTCCCTCTGTGCCCTGTCCAGCTGTCTAAATTCCTGACCCACAGAACTGTGAGACATGATAACCATAAATTGTTTCTTCAAGCCACTGAGTTTTTGGATTGTGTGTCATGCATCAATAAATAAGAACCTGGGCAGGGGGTATGTGTGTAAGTGCCAAGTATGTCTGTCGACCCAACCATCCCTCTTTAAGACAGTACCCAGGACTTCCCTAGTGGTCCAGTGGCTAAGACTCTGCATTCCCAATGCAGGGGCCCAGGTTCCATCCCTGGTCGGGGAACTAGATCCCATGTGCCACAACTAAGAGTTCACATGCCGCAACTAAAAAAAGATCCCGTGTGCCACAACTAAGACCCAGTGCAGCCAAATAAGTAAATAAATAAAATATTTAAAAAAAAAAAAAAAGACTGTACCCATCTCCTCTGCTCCCCCAGACCTCCACCGCCATGGCCCTCATAAGCCTTGGAACTCCCACCCCCAGGACCAATCCCGATTCCTACCAAATTTCCTTCTAGAAGCCCAGTTTGAGAATTAATTTGCTGCTTGGGGAAGAGGTAGGAAACACTGGGGGAATGGCAAGGATTCCGTGTGGCCTGTCTCTAAGGTAGTCCTGATGGACTGGCCGGTGGGACGGGAAGCAGTGGGAGTCTCGTGTGCACAGTGGCTATGTGATTCCTCGATGGAAATGATTCCTCAAATGAAAGCTCGTTCTTGCCTCCCCTCCAGAACTCCTGTCCAGTGTTTCCAGCCCTCAGCTGGACTCCTCAGCACCTCCCTCAAGTCCCTCAGACCCAGCACACCCCAAACCAGAGCTTTCTCTAAACGCACCCTTAAGGCTATTTCCCACCCTGCCCCATTTCTGGAGGGAAGCAGACGTCACTGGGCCCATCCAGGTGTGGGCAGCCAAACCTCCAGGGACAGGACCTGCCCAGCGAGAGCTGGGGCCAGCAAGAGTTTTCTCACATGGCTGGAAGTTAGTTCTAGGGACCCCAAGGCGGGGGTGGAGGGAGGCTTCTGGCTATGGGCCAAAGTGGGAAGACTTGTGGCTAAGGAGCTGGGCAGAACCCAGACAAGGTCATAGGGTTCCTCCTGGAGAGGAAAGGGGTCCTGAGGCTGTGTCCTGGGGGCTGGGAGATGCCCACAGGCAGCTACCAAGGCCGTCTCCAGTCTTAGGATCCCCTCTGCCCTTTCGGCCTCCTTCCCTCCCACTGCTTCCGGAGCAGCCATCAGGAAACGCTGTGGCTGCCTACTTTCAGGGTTCCTCACACCCCTCCTGTCCTTTCCATCCCCCCGTCAGACCCCGGTTCAGCTTGTCATTGCCTCATCCCTCGCTCTGGTCTCCCTCTGGTCCCCTGTCCCCCACCCCCCCTCCAGCCCAGCCATCCCCACCCCGAAGTCACTCTTCTGAAGCTCCGTCTCCTCACAGCACCCCCCTGCTAAACCTCCAGTCGCTTCTTACTGCCGGTGGGATGAAGCCCCTCGGTGGCCCAGTGGTCCCAGAGCCTTGACCACTGCCTGTCCTTCAAAGGGTCCCCACATGAGCTCCTGGCTTCTGCCACTCTGGGCTCCCTCTGGGCTCCTGACCCCCTCTGTGCAGTAGGCCCCTGCCTTTGCAGACCCTAAGCCTGCCGGGTCTTCAGGTCTACGGTCTGGTCTGGTAGCCAGGTTCCCTGCACCCCCACGGCTGTTGAACGCTTGGAGCTGTCTAGTGTGGTTGAGGAACTAAATTTTTAATTTCATTTACATCAATTTAAGTTTTAAAAACGGATGGTGGATTCAGTTATTGGAAAACTTTTAAGTACGTTTGGAACAATTTGGGTATGTGAACCTACTTTTTCAACTGTACATTTAACGAAATCCAAACGCAGATCTAATGTATCCAGTGAAACACACTTGTGTCTGAATTTAGCATCTACGTTGGGATGTGCTGTAAGTGTAATATACACGTTGGACTTTGAAGATTTTGTACAAAATTTAAAAAGAATAAAGTATCTCAATTTTTAAAATTGATTCCAAATGAGATGATCGTATTTAGGGTATACTGAGTTGATACAGAGAGCAAAGAGAAAAAAATCTTTGGTTTCATCGTTTTTTTAACTTTTAATCTGTGGCTACTAGAACACTTAAAATTATCTATGTGGCTCGAAGTCTATTTCTGTCGGACGACACTTATGTAAGCCCTGATCTAGCGCTTGATTGACAGCTTCAGCCCCGCCCAGTCTCATCCTCCCCTACAACCTCAGGCTCAAATGCCAGCGCCCTTGGGTTTACGGATGGCCCGCACCTGGCATGCTGATCTCAGTAGGACACACACGTTTGCAAAGAACATGCGTGCATTCATGAGGTGGTGTGCACGTGTGTCCCTACCCACGTGTATGTGTGTGCATGTGTGCATCGAGACCTCTCCACGTTTTCAGTGTGTAAACACCCGGGAGGGCCCCCTGCATGAAGGCGTTCCCAGGTCAGTGTCTGGATGGGAGCCCAGTGCCTATGGGGAGTTGATATGGGGACAAGGCCTTGGGCGTGAAGCCTCAGGCTGCTTGTCCACCCCCGGGGGACGCTGGAACAGACAGCATTTCCTTGGCAAGCTGATGAGAATGTCGTGTAGGAGAGAACCCAACCGCCGCCCTGAAAGCAAGATAGATGACAGCTCCTTCTCGCCCCTCGCCAATGAAGCCCGTCACTCTATCACTGGAGAGGAAATTAAATTGGTCTGGCACAGTCTGCTGTTCCCAAAGCCAATTCGGTCATTGCTGTGTAGTGCGTTATGCACTTCTGGGTGGCGTCTAATTGATCATTTGGTTTACAGATAAATTTCCAGGGTACAGCCTGTGGCACTAACCACACCGTAGGAAACCAGGAGGATGTCCTTGTTCTAAAGATATGACACAACCCCGCCCTCCATCGTCCATTCATCCACCCATCCATTCATCCTCTGAGTCACTCAGTTATTCAGCCAATACATATGGAGCACCCACTGTGCAGTGGGCAGCGTGTAAAATAAAAAGAACTGTGAGGTGAGAGTCTGGAAAATCAGATTCCAACACCAGCCCTTGGGTAGGTCTCCACGCTCTTGAAGCCTCAGTTCTCCTCTGTAAAATGAGGGGGTTGGACTAAAGATCTCAAGGCCCCTTCCAGCTCTGGCACGTCAGGGATCAGGGCCGATTTTCTGGGCAGAGATTTCTCACTTCCAGGTAGAGCCCAGGGGCTGCTTCGACACTATAGTGGGATGAGGGGGACACAGAAGGATGCCAGGGTCATGGGCATCACTAACCCCCACAGGCTGAAAGCCTGATTTACAAGAATGGGGGGACCCAGAAATATAGAAGGTTTAGCTCAAGGGGGTATTTGTGTGTTTGGTTGTGGTACCTCAGGGATTTGCAGGCACCAGGCGGAGTAGCAGTGGCTTAGTGTGTTTGGGCTGCTATAACAAAGATACTACATTCTGGGTGACTTAAACAACAAACATTTATTTCTCAGTTTTGGAGGCTGGGAAGTCCAGGATCAAGTTACCAGAAAATTCTGTGTCACAGACGATGGTCTTCTTGCTGTGTCTTCACTTGGTGGAAGGAGTGAGGGAGCTCTCTGAGGTCTCTTTGATAGGGGCACTAATCCCATTCATGAGGGTTCCACCCTCGTGACCTAATCACCTCCTAGAGGCCCCACCTCCTAATACCACCACATTGGGGACTCGGTTTCAACACATGAATTTTGCGGGGGAGGACGCATACATTCAGTCTAGAGCAAGCAGACTCTGGCATTAGTATTTTGGAGACTATGGCTTGTCTTGTGATGTGCCGTAGCCCCTGGAGCACATAGGGTTGCTGGAAGCCCTTTCTGGTTCCTAACCACTTCCACAGGCAGCCTGTGTCTTTGGGCAATTCCAAGGCTCCCCTTTCTTGCACCAAATAAGTTTTCACCATTTCCTGCCCTGTCTTCCCTGCTTCCCTTCCACCCTGGGCTGGTTTGGTTTCAGGGTCTGCTTCTCAGTGCTCCACATGTTGGCCGGAAAGCCCAGCCCTGGCGCTCTGAGGCATCTCGACCAGCTGGCTGTCCCCGGCTCCCAGGACCCATTCCAAGCCCTCCTAGGAATCCTTTGCCTCAGCCTGGCTGATTGGTGCAGATTAACGGAGACGTGCTGATCTGGTTACTGAGGGCGCTAAATTTCCACCACGAAAGTCAGACAAGGCAGAAGCTTTCTCAGATCCCTGTCTGCGTACCATCAGTCTTCGTAATGAAGGTGCCTGATTGCAGGCTGGCTTTTAGGAGGGCGGAAGCACAGGGACAAGGACGGGGAGAGGCGAGATTTGTCGCTGAGCTTTGCCTGCTACGATCCTGCCCGCAAAGAGCAATTTCCTCGGGCTCCTCCTCCAACATTCAAAACCTGTCAGAAAACCCCTAAACCAAAACCACAACGATGATGGCATGTTGGAACAACCCGAATTCAGAAAAAAAGGTGGGAGGAAAAGCGGGTGTTGAGAGTATCCATACTCACCTCCCAGAAAAATATCTCCCCCCAGCTAACCTCCTCTCTTCTGTAATTTAGACCATGAAGGGGCTCTGATTTCTGCTGTGTCCCCTGAGCCTAGCACAGTGCCTGACATGTCATAGATGTTCAATAAATATCATTGAATAAATGGATTTCTAGCCCTAGGATTACACTGAGATTTCTTGGTCATAAACCAATTCAGAAGTGGCTGACGGCATCATCTATTCATTCAATGAGCATTTGTTAGGCAGCTCCAGGCTCCTGACACTGTGCCAGGTGTTGGAGACTGGGATGACTAGACAATAAACCAGTCAACAATAACAGTAAGCTCCCATCCTGCACCGAGCCCTGTGCGGGGCTCTGGACATAGAGAAGTGAGCAGGACAGATATCCCCACCTCCACGGAGCTCAAATGTTCCCCTCCACAGGAGACAGACAATAACTAAGTACATAATTAATAAGCAAGATGATCCTAGATTGTGTAGGTGCTGTAAAGGAAATCTGTAAGTGTTGTGATAGAGAGCAGCTGGACAGGGGCAATCTAGGGACGGGCTCTCTAGGACCTGAAGACTGAGGAGAAAGAACCAGGAAAGAGCATAGCAAGTGCAAAGGCCCTGGGCTGGAAACAGCTCAGTGGGTTTGAGGAACAGAAAGGAGGTCAGCACAGTAGGAGTGCAGGACTGAGGGGACAGCAGGGCAAAATGAGGTTGGACAAGTCGTTGCTCTCCAGTGGGAAAGGCAGACAAGCAAACACTCAGAAAAGAATGGTGGATGTGGCAATGGAGGGGGGGGAATGTAAAGAGAAGCCCTGAACTCAGCCTGGAGGAGATAACATTGGCACCAAGTCTTGAGACTTCACCCCCCACATCTCTCTCCAGTCCAGTGTGGCCTTCCATCCTTCTATCTTCATGGACCTTGTTCCAAATCCCTCCCTTTGCTTGCTAGGAGCAGGGTGCCCTGGAGTGGTGTCAGCTGCACCCTGCTCCAGCCCAGCGGAACATCCTCTGAATGATTTCCCTGCGCTGAATCTCCTCCCAGTCTCTTCCACTGTTGCAGAAAACTGCTGGAGTTACCTGGGGCGAGCAAGTTTGGCAGATGTACTGCGTGGGGTGATATCGCCAGCATGGCGAGTCTCTTCCTTTCATCTCCCTGGTCTCCCTGGAGGTTTTACTATCATTGAGCCTAGCACCTAGCAAATAGCTCCTTTTATCTGGCTGGCTTTCAACTTGAGACACCCTCTCCAGGGGCCTTGCTTGGCAACAGCACTCTTTGGAACTACCGTCCTCAGAGTAGGGTATGCCAGGTGCTTGAGTAATGATAATAATAATAATAATAAATGATGTAATAAAAACTGTATCATCAGCTCCCCACTTATTAGGGTCTGGGCATGCCAAGCACTCTGCTAAATACTTTTCATGTAATTCTCACTACCACCTTATAAGGCAGGTGTTGGTATGAGGCTCAGAGAGGTTAAGTAACTTGATCAGGTTGCACAGCAAACAAGAGCTGGAATTGACATTAGACCTAGGGAGGTCCAGTTCCACAAACACTTCCTATTGGTTCCAAGCTGGCTGCATCGGAATCATCAGGGGAGCTTGTTGGAACTTAAGATTTCTGGTCCCTCATGCTCAGAAATTCTGATTCTGTAGGTTAGGAGTAGGGCTCAGGAATCTGGTTTTATTCGTTGGTGTTTTTTTTTTTTTAAGCAGGTTCCCTCAGGAGATTCAGATACAAGGCCAGGTGTATACAGGTACACCTCCTGTAGCTGTCCACTTAATCTTCATCTTCATGAGTAGAAGGCAGAGAGAGGAAGTGGGTTGGGGGAGGGGGGGTGTCCCTGAGGGGCACATCTGACTCCGCGGCCCCTAGCTGTCCTTTCTCCAGTCAAGAGCCAGAAACCAAACCCTTCTCAAGCTCACCTCTTTCTCCCGCAGTGAGGAACAGTAGGGAGAACACTGTTGAGAACAGATCGAATAGAAGGGCTTTCAGGGATCACAGGAGGGACTTGGGGAAGGGTATCTAAAGCTGGGAGCCAGGCAGGTAAAAGGCATGAGAGAAGGTGGTGAGGTGATCTGTGGGGTCACTGGTCTACCACAGTGATGGTAGACCAGCATGACTTTTCAATCACCGAAAACATTTTTTTAATAATTTTTTTTTTTTTGTCGCGTGTGCGCGGCACGCAGGATCTTGGTTCCCCAACCGGGGATCAAACCCACGCCCCCTGCGGCAGAAGCGCAGAGTCTTAACCACTGGCCCTCCAGGGCAGTCCCTGAACAAATTTTTATTAAGCAGCAGTATGAACTAATACGTCACTGGAAAGGTGTCGTACGGCAGAGAGGAGCATAAACGCTATCCTTGCCCCAAGCCTCCATCCCAGCGCCTAGCATTTTTTTGGTCCATATTAATCTTCCTAGACAATTTTGTCACAAGAATAAAGATCTTCAAGTCTAGTGGGAGGGCAAGTGCAACATCAGGAATAGCAGAAATGACTATTGGGACCAAATAAAATTAAGTGTTAACACATGGGACTGCATGGATGGACCTTGGGGACACTATGCTAAGTGAAACAAGCCAGTCGCAGACAAATACTCCATGATTCACACTTACAAGGTACTTAGAGTAGTCAAATTCGCAGAGACAGAAAGTAGAATGGTGGTTACCAGGTGCTGGGGTGGGGGAGGGAGAATGGAGAGTTGTTTAATGGGTAGAGTACCAGTTCTGCAAGATGAAAAAAGTGCTGGAGGTTGATTGTATAACAATGTGAATGTACTTAACACTACTAAACTGTACACTTCAACATGGTTAAGGTGGTAAATTTCATGTTATGTGTATTCTACCCCAATTAAAACAATTTTCAAAAATTTTTATATAAAAATAGTTGTGTTACATTGTGTGTGGGGACGGTAGAGGTTGTTAGTTTCCCTCCAATATCCATTCACCCCTTTTCTTTTTCTTTTCGGCTGCACCACACAGCTGAGGGTCTTAGTTCCCCGACCAAGGATTGAACCCAAGCCCCAGCAGTGAAAGAACCAAGTCCTAACTGCTGGACAGCCAAGGAATTCCCTTTCTCCCCTTTCCTAATGGAAAGAAATTTTAGGGAATTCCCTGGTGGCGCAGTTGAGAATCGGCCTGCCAATCCAGGGGACACCAATTCGAGCCCCGGTCCGGGAAGATCCCACATGGCGTGGAGCAACTAAGCCCGTGAGCCACAACTACTGAGCCCACGTGCCGCAACTACTGAAGCCCGCGTGCCTAGAGCCCGCGCACCACAACAAAGAGTAGTCCCTGCTCGCCACAACTAGAGAAAGCCCGCGCACAGCAACGAAGACCCAATGCAGCCAAAAATAAAAATTAATTAATTTTAAAAAAAGAAAAGAAATTTTAGCTGGGTGCAAGGTCACCCAGAATAAATATTACATTTCCCAACATCCTTTGCAGGCAGGTGTGGCCATGTGACTAAGTTCTGGCCAATGGATATAAGTGGAAGGGTCCTTTGGGAGCCTCTTGGACTTCTTTAAGAGATTGCACCAGTGCACCCTTTACCCCTCCTCTTTGTCCCTTCCTCCACTGGCTGCCAGGAGCATGGGGGCTGCCATATTGGAGCGTGAAGTTGGGAGTCATGAGCGCATGGAGCTCACACCTGGTAGAGCAATAGGGTGTGAAGCCCTGGAATGAAAACAGCATATCAACCTGGATCTATCGGCACCGACTTCTGCATGAGAAATAGACTTTCATCTCCTTCGAGCCGCTGCTTTTTTTTTTTTTTTTTTGTCATTTGTACTCAAACTTCATCCTAATAAAGAGAAGGGTAGAATGAAAGATGGTGGGAACAGAAAGGACCATGAGGGTTAGAACATTCAAGGAAGGCTGTATGGGTGAGGTTGGACCTGAGCTTTCCTGATGGATAACGAACGGGCTGCAAGATGAGTAAGGTCTGGTCCACATCCTCAAGGAGCTGCCTGAGTAGTGGAGGGAACGGACATTTATACCTTATCTATAGTCAGGGCCACTGCAATCAGCTGACATTCGAGGAACACTTGCCATGTGTCGGGTCACATGCATGAACTTTTATATTTAATCTTCACAACAGTCCTATGGTGTCAGTACTGTTATTATTATCTCCGTTTTTTCAGGAGGAAACAGCTGGTGGAGGTTAGGCAGCTCATGAAGGTTGTACAGAGCAGTGGCAGAGCAGGGATGGTGACCCAGGCGGTTTGATCCTTAACCACGTAACTAGGCAGAGTATAAAGGAACTCAACAGAAGGAGGATTCATGGTCATTTGTAGGGATTTGGAAAACTCTATGCAGGTGGTGACATTTTTTCTGAGCCTTGAACGGGGCATGGTGGGGAGGGGCACTCTAGACTGTGGACACAGCAGAGGCAGCGGCGTGGCAGGGAGCTAGTGAGGGGTGCAGTGGGAGACGAGGCTGGAAAAGGGCTCCTCCTCCAAAGGGCTGGAAGGAAGCCGTCTCATGGGCCTGAGAGTATTCCCAGCAGAAAGGCTTGAATTATAGAAGACTTGGACCTGGGATGATGGGTCTTCCCATGATTATTTTTTAAAAACCAAATTTGGGAATCCCCTGGTGGTCTGGTGGTTAACACTCCATGCTCCCAGTGCAGGGGACCCAGGTTCAATCCCTGGTCAGGGAAGTAGATCCCGCATGCCACAACCACATGCTGCAGCTAAGACCCGGTGAGCCAAATAAATAAATAAATAAATAAATATTTTTAAAAAGCCTAATTTTTCTTGTGAAGAAAGAACTGGACAGGTGCGACGGGGAGTAAAGCACGTGAATTTCTGTCTGGATAATTAGTACTCGATGGCTTGATTCGCATGGCAGGCAGAGGAACTGGGAAAGGCTTTTTTAAAAGCAGAATTGAAAACTGCTTACAAATGTCCATGGAGAGTTCCAGGCCATGGATTCTGAAAACTAAAGTATTTCCAGAGAGGCTAAGGGAGGGGCCAGAGTTAATTTAAGCAGAGATTGATAATAGTTTGTTTGACAGAAGGCACCCATCTGTACTCAGGGGTTGGGGGTACTTTAAATCTTGCTCCAAATGAGATTTTATTTTAAATTTAAGGGACAAAAGGAAGGAGTTTGATAAGCATTTGTATCATTGTTTTAATGTTGCTGCTTTATGAAGAAAAATCTAATTACAAATAGAAATGTGTGAGTTGTGGTAGCCCCTGAGGAATAACCCACCCCCTGACTTATGCTCTTTGGGGGTGTCTACTTGATTTGGGGAATGGTGGCCAAAGAGAAATTAACCAGCCCCTCCAGGGCACAGTCCTGCCTCGCCAATGCCACGCCCATATCAGGAAGAGAAAATGGGTGGCAGGATGGGGGGTGGGAAAGAGAGTTTGAGTGAGGGAGGCGTCGGACTGGGGAGAAGCCTGCCCTGCAGATGGGTGGGAATCAACAGCCCCTACCCCCCCACCCCGCCAATGGGAGAAACTTTAGGTTCTGCAAAGTGCTTTTATTTTCTGTGATCACAACTTTCCTGTGGAATAGGAACAGCATCCACAAAGTGGCATTATCCTCGTTTTGCAACAACGTGAATCCCGGAGAAGTGATGTGGTCTCTCCAGGTGGTGCAGGAATGACCCCCAATGTCAGGGAGGGGGATGTGGGTGCAGGCGTCTGAGCAGAGGACTCATGACTGACAGAAGTGGTACGTGATCCAACCCCATCTGGATTGTGGGAGGGAAGGGGTCAGGCAGGGACTGAAGCCTGGGGGAGCTTCCTCATCCCAGTGTCTTTCTCATGCCCCTCACCCGCCCTGGGCACCCGCCTGCACCCAGTGGACAGACAACCCCCTTCCTCCAGGGGACTGTGCCCGGCTGCCCACGCAGAACCATTATATCATAGCATTTGCAGCCAAGCTCCCTGTCTCCACATGCATCGTTCTCATTTTTCTTTTTTAAAACATCAGAATGAAATTTTATTTTAAAAAAATCAATACCCATGACATAACCCACGGCAGATAAATCAGAGAAGCTTATGTTTCACGGTCTGAGTGCCTTTTGCAAGGATTCCCCAGTGTCCCTTCCACTCCCTTGCCAGAAACTTTCTGTCATGGGGTCTCCGATGAAGCCAGCCCCACCCTCCGGTCTTGCCAGCAGCTTTGCTCAGCAAGTTTTCTCTCCTCTCATTATACCTCTGTTCCCCAACCTGGCTGATTCCCCCCAGCCCCAGGCAGGCCAGCCTCCTACAGACTCACGCCCCTCAGCCTCAGTTCACCAGCCTCTCCAGCAGTCCCGCCCATCACTGCCTTCAACACCTGCTGCGGTGTCACCTCCTCCAAGAAGCAGGCACTTTGGAGTCAACAGCCTCTGGTCTCCTCTCACTCCCTGTGTGATCTTGGGTCCACAGCATAACCTCCCTGAACCTCAGGACCTCAGTTACCTCAAGGGTAAAAATGTGGATACCGGCACCTCTTTCATGGTATTTTTGAGCTAAGAAAATTACCTAGGGTATGTAACAGCCCTTAGTACGTGCTCAGCACTAGTAAGCTCTCTGTAACGCCTGATTCCTTTCTCTGGGCCTATCTGCGCCCTGCTCCTTCATCCCACCTCTCTGGGCACTTAAACGCAAGAGTTTATCCTGGGAACAAGCATCCTACCCTTTCCCCCTCGGTTTGGTGCATCCACGGTGGTGGGCACTGAGCTCCCCTCTAGATGGTCAGAGCTGGAGTTCTGTCTGTCATGAGCACACAGTGCCTGCCCTAGGGAGATGGGACCAGAAAGGCAGAGGAAGGAAAGGAGGGAGAAGGGAAGGGAAAGAAGGAAGGGGGAAAGGCAAAAGAAAGGATAGAGGGAGGAGAAAGAAAGGATTCTTTCCTTTCCTCCCTGGGAGCAGGGAGGAAAGGAAGGAATCCTTTATCAGCAATAGACGTCTGGTGAATCCCACAGTGACTGGTACAGAACAGGGGCTTGAAGCACTTTGAATTGGATGGGTAGATGGATGTGGTTAGATGGAGGGAAAGAAGAGAAGGAGGGAGGAGGGAGGTAGGAGGAGGTGGGAAGGAGGAGGGAAGGAGGGAAGGAAGAGAGAAGGAGAGAATGTGGCATTAGTCTGTGTTCCCCTGGTCTGGAGCCCCCTTCCTGTCCAGCTCTGCTCTCCCTTGAGGCAAGATGGGGCTTCCAGGTACGAGACCTTCTCTCCAGAGGCCCTGTGCTGCCCAGTAGAATCAGAAATGCCCCACGGCCAGGTGCAGCGAGGGGCCAGGGACAGCAGCTGCCAGACACAGGTCTGGCTGGTGAAAGACGCTTTCGCCTTCCTCCTCGGCTTTCCAGCTAGCCCGCAGCTCTCCATCCTGGGACCGTACTGAGGGGCAGGCCTGTTTAGCATGCATGGGGCCTCCGGCCTGGCTGTAGGTGGGGAGGGAAGCAGGCCGAGAGCCCTCTGGAGATACTGGGCTTGTAAAGGCCTGTCTGGATGGATGGATAGTCAGCTGCAGCATGTGCATGGCAGGCAGGGGCTGGGAGCCAGCCCAGGCCTCCGTGGAGTGCCGGAGTCCGCGCTCACCTGGAAATCTCCAGGAGAACCTTTCCAACTGGATTCCATGGAACTCTTCAAGATGAGGAGAGGGAGGAAGGGAAATCCTGTCTCTAACCCCTCCCCAGACGTTCACAATGAAGTGAGTACAGTAAAGGGTCTGAGGAGTCCCATAGCAAGGGAGACTGTTTAATTTGAACTCTTTGCTTCCCAAACCTTTTCCATCATGGAAACATTTTTTTCCCCCTGCGGGCACTGAATTTACATCTTGAAGATACTACAGTTTGTAGGATGCAGTTTGGAAATGCTGAGGTGGCCTGGGGAATAGAATTTTGGCGCTGGACTTACTGAAAGGATCATTGAGGTCCCTCTGGAAAACTCCTACCTATCCATTGAAACCCACTTCAGATGCCCTCAGGTTCTCTGTGGTGTTTCTCTACTCCCCGCTCAGGGAGAATTAACCAGTGTGTGCCCCATGATGCTCACATACCACTTTACTCTGTTCCTTTTTTTTTTTTTTTTTTTGTGGTACTCGGGCCTCTCACTGTTGTGGCCTCTCCCGCTGCGGAGCACAGGCTCCGGACGCACAGGCTCAGTGGCCACGGCTCACGGGCCCAGCCGCTCCGCGCACGTGGGATCCTCCCCGACCGGGGCACGAACCCGTGTCCCCTGCATCGGCAGGTGGACTCTCAACCACTGCGCCACCAGGGAAGCCCTGGAGTGGGTACTTTTTGTACTGATGCCTGGAGGTGGGAACAGGGCAGAACGGAAGTGCCAGAGGTAGTTTCCTTTTAGGGAGCTTAGCATCGAGTTACCCCAGACATGCTTCTGGACCTTTTCTAGGGCTCAGCAGCTGGGAGGGATCCTGCAGGGGCAGATGATCAGGTGTCAGCCTGGGGTAGGGCAGCAGGATGGGGTGAGGGGAGGAGTATTAAGGGAAAGAGGACTGGGCTTGCAGAAGAGCCACGTGCCTTTGGTGAAGGAGTAGGGCAACAGGACACCCATGTCTCTGGAGGAATCATACCCTCACACCCCCACTAGGATAACGCTGAGACACGCATCCCACACAGGCTCCCCAGTTTCCTCCGTGGGCTTAAGCTCCAGTCACCACTGGGGTTACGTGCTCAGCTTCCTTCCCCACTCCCCTACTAGAGCTTCCTGGGATCACCCCCCAAATAAACTACCTGCTCTAAATCCTTAGCCCAGGGTCTGCCTCTGGGAAAACCCACCCTAAGACAGTGTAAATTTTGCAATCTATCTGGAGGATGATTTGGCAATAATCAAAATTATACATTTGGCAAGTATCAAAATTATAAATGCACACGTTCATGGGCCATAGACATGAAATCTATCCTGTAGATATACTCTTATAAATGCCAAAAGATTTATGAACAAGGTTATTTTTTGGCTGCTGATAAGAGCCAAAGATGAGAAACATCTAGATGTCCATCACTGGGGACAAGATAAGTAGACCATGGTTCATCTAACACATGGAATATTATGCAGACAGGAAAAGGAATGAATGGGGACAATCTTTATGGGCTGATTTGGAACAATCTCCAAGATAAATTAAGTGGAAGGAAGCAAGGTACAGAAAATCATGTTTGTATGAAACAAAATCATGTTTGAAACAAAAAGAATATACAGCCATAATTGCTTGTTTATGTAGATAGACAGGCGATCTCTGTCAGGAAACTGATAACCATGGAGCCTCTGGAAAGAGGAATTAGGAGGCTGAGAGCAGGGAAGGGAAGGAAATTTTCAGGCTATATCCTGTGCACCTTTTGATTTCTGCATCATGTGCAAGCTCTGTGGTAGCTATTAAATATATATATATATATATATATATATATATATACACACACATACAATTTAAAATAATTGTAAAGAATAACCATATACCTGGATGCCTGATCACAGAGTTTTGCTATAATGATCAACCCAACTTTAGCTCGTCTCAGGAAAGTTGAACCCATGGCCAGCGGCGTTCAACCTTCCTTTTCTCATTTAGCTTTCCCAGAAGGTGGTTCTGCGTCATTAGTCCACGTTTCTAAATAAGGAAAGTAGGCCTGAGTCCAGTCTTCCCCCAAGATACCGAGAGTCCAAGCCGTCCTTCCCCTACCCCTTACCTGGGATGACAGAAGCTTCCTAAAGCTTCCTGACACAGGGAAGTGTGCAGCCCTTCCTTTATTGAGCTGTTTGCAATGCAGAGTGCCCTCTTTGGAGAGGATGAGGAGAGGCAGGGGGCTAGATGAAACGACCTCTCCACGTGGGCTCCTTGTGGGCAGACGCCATGTTCTATTTCTATATTCCAGAGGCTTGCTGCAGCACTTGGTACATTTGTTGAGTGGATGGATGGATGGATGTCTTTTTGCCCCAGAATTCCAGGTATGGAGGAACAAAGGGGGAAAGGACCCCCTCCTTCCAGCTCCTAGGATCCTAGGTCAGTAAGCAGAGCTCTGGAGTTGAAAACATTCTGCTTAAAATTCCAGTTTTGCGGGCTTCCCTTGTGGCGCAGTGGTTGGGAATCCGCCTGCCAATGCAGGGGACATGGTTTCGAGCCCTGGCCTGGGAAAAGCCCACATGCCGCAGAGCAACTAAGCCCGTGTGCCACATCTACTGAGCGTGCGCTCTAGAGCCCGCAAGCCACAACTACTGAGCCCACGTGCCACAACTACTGAAGCCCATGTGCCTAGAGCCCATGCTCCGCAACAAGAGAAGCCACCACAATGAGAAGCCCACGCACCGCAACAAAGAGTAGCCCCCGCTCACCGTAACTAGAGAAACCCAGCGCGCAGCAACGAAGACCCAACTCAGCCAAAAATTCAATATAAAAATAAATAGATAAATAAATAAAATTTAAAAAAAAATTCCAGTTTTGCTCCTCTGGCTGCCATGTGACCTTAGGTTACTCTCTTCACCTGAGCCTCAGTTTCCTTATCTATGCAATGTGCAGTGGACCCAGAGTCCTCCTCTGCAGAGGATTAAATAAGATTCTGTCCAGGTGCCCCCAGTGTGTCTGGCACAGAGTGGGCTCTGCTAGGTGTTTGCTCTCCTCGCCCCCCCCCCCCCATTTTGGCAGAAGAACAACCAGCACCAAGACCAGACGTTGTTGCCTCTGCCTGCATCAATCACTCTCATGTCAAGGGGGTCCTCCTTCTGTCTAACTGACCCATCCTACTATAACCCAAGTCTGCAGCCTCCTGTACTGTGGTCCATGGGCAAGAGTGAAAGCTGTCAGCATGGTCCCCACAGTAGGCTTTTCCAGATCTGAAGGCACAAAGAAAGTCAAGGTTGAGTCTTGCTGACTGGGGGCGCAGCAGCCCCAGCCCCTCCTGCTTGGCCCGTCTGTTTTAACTTCTCTACTTCCTCCTGGGCTCAAGGACTCTTCGCACAAGGTCAGCTGAGGATTGCCCAGGGTTCCAGGGCGCAGCGCCTGCCCCTTCTGCACCCCACTCCCTTCCCCTCCACCCAAGCAATCAGCAAATAGCTCAGATTCCCAGAGCTGGGAGATTGAACCCGGGCATGGAGCTGATGAGCTGCATTTTACAATAAATCTCCGCAATTAGACCCTTGCAAACATCTTCACTGTCGCTTCCCTGATATACGGCAGGGAATGAGCTTAATGTCCCTGGCAACCAATTCTTGGACTAAAAATAGTTAGCTTGTGGGTTCACCTTTCCTTGTTTAACATTCTGTCTCTGCTGGGGCCATGGAGGGAGTGAGACTGGGGTCTGGGTCCTTCCCTGGAGCTGGGCCGGGTGTCAAGGGTTAACCCAGTTTTAACCAATGTGACTGCCAAGGAATTAGCCAGCAGGGCAGGGGCGGGGCCGCCTTCTTTGACGGAGGGGAGCCAGGCTGAGCTGTTTTATTTTAAGCGTGCAGGCTTTTTGAGCAGGCAGCTACCTTCCCAGAGGACTCGTTAGTTGGCCTTCTGAAATACCACCTCTTCCTACACCATCACACTCCCACGCACCCCCCAGCAGACACCACCATTCAGTGGACCAAGAAGGGGTTCTAATCCGCTGTGTCACCTTGGCCTGGTGCCTTCTCTCCGGTTTGCTGTTTCCTCATTTGCAGAAGGAGGGATTAAATGAATCCATCTGTTTATGTATTGGATTTTCAGATATCGTGGAGTCACGGTTTCCAGTATTTTGTCCCAAATGTCCTCAGAAACATCAAGCTCCTGAAATGCCAACACCTCAACGTGCAAACTCCCTCAGGGACCATCAGGCAGATTGCACTAATTTTTCCCCTGGAGGGAGAAAAACAAAACAACTTTAACATTACCTTTAAAGTCCTGTCCAGAGCTAAAAATTCTAAAATCCCTCTGTCTTAGAGCCACTTGCCAACAGTAAAACACCAACTATCCCCATAAAACAGCTTGTTCGTGAAGTCTTATCAGTCAGTCACATCTTAGTATAAATCAGCCTATAAAGTCCTTTCCTGGAAGAGGAGGAGCATGGAGTCTTGGGGTCCCTCATGGGGCTGTTAGGATACTGAAAGCCTCGCCTGGCTCCCCACCACCCCATATGAGAAGCCCCCATGTGGAAGCCAGGGGCCTCCACCAGCTGTGGCCCCAGCCCACCTGTCTAACCTCAGGACCTCCCAGTCACGCTCTGCTCCAGTGTCACAGGACTCCCTGGAGCAGACCAAGCAGAGTCCCACCACTGGGCCTTTGTTCACAATGGTGCCTCTGCCTGGAATGCCATTTCCCCTTCTCCCCTCTGTCCCCACACCACATTTCTCAGTTGGTGGAAACCCTACCCATTTTTGAAAGTACAAATGCCTTTTGTGAAGGCATTCCCTGTCCCATGGCGAAAATGAGTCCCTCAGGGTCCCTCGTCCACCGGCATTTGGAACCATGCAGTATGAGAGACAGAAGAGCCTTAGGGACCATCTACACCAGCATTTCCCAAAGTACTTTGACTGTGACCCATTATAAGAAATCTGCTCCATGTTGTGACTCATAAAACATACATAAGTGCACATATGCACACAATGAATACATGTATACACTCAACTATAGACACATGTAAACACACACAGATACAAAATACACACATGTACACATACCCATGTCTTTTTTTTCTTTTCTTTTTTTTTGGTTGCATTGGGTATTCGTTGCTGCATGCAGACTCTCTCTAGTCGTGGCAAGCGGGGGCTACTCTTCGTTGCAGTGCGCAGGCTTCTCATTGCGGTGGCTTCTCTTCTTTCAGAGCGTGGGCTGTAGGGCGCGCCAGTTTCAGTAGTTGCGGCTTGCAGGCTCTAGAGTGCAGGCTCAGTAGTTGTGGCGTGTGGGCTTAGTTGCTCTGCGGCATGTGGGATCTTCCCGGACCAGGGATCGAACCCGTGTCCCCTGCATTGGCAGGCAGATTCTTAACCACTGTGCCACCAGGGAAGTCCCCTCATTTCTTTATGTACTACTTATCTCTACTATGTGCAATGCTCTGATTCTGATATAGTTGCTTTCCTTTTTTTTTTGAATTCTGGTTCTGACTCACTAAATTTATTTCACCATCTTGTAATGGATTGCAAAACCACAGTTTAGAAAATGCCGACCTAGTTGAACTCCTTATTTTACAAATAGAATTACCAAAGTCCAGAGAGAGGAAGGGACAAGCTCGAGGTCACAGGGCTGGCTGGCGGCAAGACCCAGACCAGACTGCAGTTCTGTCGGCTTCACAGGGGCGACCTCTTCTCTCACACAGGTTGCAGCTGTTCCTGCAAGATTATAAATCCAGGAGGAAGAGGGCGTGTCCCCAGCCACCCACCCAGCCCCTCCCCCTGTAAATGTCTCGTCCACAGTAGGCGCCTAATAAAGGGCTGCATTGGAATAATGATGAGAAAGTGTCTGGGAAGTCAACGACGGCCCTGCTGGAGCGAGGGGTTAATAAATGCAGCAGCCTCGGCTTGGAGACCAGGTCAGCTTTAGCTCATTAGTGGGACTGGGCTTTCCCAGGATTTCGGAACGCTGAAATTCGCGGCGGGGAGCAGAAATCCCGCTGCTGAGTTGGGGTGGGGGCGGGGAAGCCAGGAGGGAAGGATGGAAGACGGGTGGCGCCCCATGGGGAGGGGATGTTGGAGGGACGGTGGGCGGGGGCGCGGTGTCAGGGCGCGAGCGAGAGGGAATCTGAACAAGCTCCAGAGAGAATGGAACTCAGTCTCCTTCTGCCTCGTCTCCTCCTGTCATTCTGGGAGAAGTGGCTCAGCTCAGGAGGTCGGAGAGGCGAGGCAGGGATGTGGAGAGGGAGAGATGAGAGAAGGCGAAGACGCAGAAACGAGCAATTTGGACACAGTTAATATCAGACGCTACGCTGCTCAGGTAGTCACTTGAGGCTTCCCACAGCCCCTTCCCCCTCCACTGCCAGCCACACTCCACCCCCGCCAGAGCTCAGCCACCCTGGGAACGGGGGTGCCAGTGGCTCATCCACGCACCAGAGCGCCCCCCCCCCCCCCAGTCCGTGGGCCTTGTGGGAAATCAGAGCTGGGGGCTGGGCAGCCTGGGCGGGACGAACACTCACTCACGGACCACATGAGCCACGTTCTCGGCCTGAGATAGACTTGGAGTCTGCGAGCAGCGTCCTCAGGGGTCACCTGGGCCCACCTCCTGTGTACCTACACCCCTGCGTACCTGCGATCAGCACAGGCTAGAAAAGGAGACACGTAGGGTGACCTGGCAGGAGCAGGGGCCTGGCCACTGGTTTATTCATTCATTTGACAAGTATCTAGAGCTCCTGCTGCGTGCTGGGCCCAGGGCTAGGTGCGCCGGAGTGGACTTGTCAACAAGGCGTAGAGCCGAGGGTGGAGCAGGGAAAGCAGACTCTCGACAGGGGTGTTTTGAGCGGCCAGGGGAAGACCAAAGAGCTGGCCTGGGGTGCTGGTGAAGGCTTCCTAGAGGGGGTGAGGTTTAAGATAAAGTTTCCAGAGTCCAGATGAGGAGCTGACGTGTGACAGGTGGCCTGGGGGGTGCCCCGTGTCTGCGGTTTGGTGGGGTCGCCTCAGCCCTGTGTCTCAGCCTCAACTTTGCCGCGCTGGGAACTTTGTTATTTTAGCCGTCTCCAATGGGACAGAGCTCGGTGGGACTGACTCACGATAAACAAACCTTCCAGAGACTGAGTCACACATCAAAATGGCAGTTTGTTTTTCTGTAATGGAAGTATATTTGGCAAACTAAGCCTCACTGGCAGCCTACTTTAGGGCTAGAGACCCATAGTGTGAGTCTCAATGCGACATCACACCAACTAAGGCACTTGGGCAAACCTTTAATCCTCTGTGCGTCTTGGTTTCCTCATCTGAAAATAGGGATAATCATGGCTACCTAGGGTTGTGGTGAGGATTAAGTGAGCTATTGCATGTAGAAGTGCCTCATTTCTCTGTGAGAATATCTATACATGGGTTAGTGATTTCTTAAATTTGTATTTATCTTTTAATAGATGGTGAACGCACATGGTACAAAAGTCCAAAGGTACCAATGGATTTAAACTGACAAATGAGTCTCCTCCCTGCTCCCCACCCCTGCCTCAAGCATCAGCTACCCAGTTCCCCTCATTGGAAGTAAAACAAATAATTATCATGACTTAAAAATTTTTTTTAAGTCAAAAAAATTATGACTTTTTTTCACAAAGATTTGTGTTATATTATAAAAGTAACTCATGGATTTAAAAATAATCCAGAGAGAATACAATGAATACTTTTTCTTTCTCCCAAGCCACCCAAGCTCACACCCCAGAAGTAACTATGGTCGATCGTCTTGTGTTCCTTCAAAGGATAACAATTATTGCTTGTTCCCAATGCACCTTTCAAGGGAGGGTCTGCACAGGAGAGGTTACAAACGAGAATGTGCTGGATTAGTCAGGAGGTGAGCAGAGGTGGTAGGAAGTTCTCAGGAGACATTTCTGTCACTTTAGGGCCGTGGAATGAATTGCCTTTCTCCACTACGGGGAGATTTATCATCCATCCACCCACCCACCCACCTACCTACCCATCCATCCATCCAACCCTTACCAGCTGGGCCCTCTGCTAGGTGCCGTGGGGAACACAAGGATGAATGAGTGAAGTATGCTCTCCTCTCTTGCATCATCAGTGGGACAAAAGACATAGATCCATGGATTTATACAAGTCTGAAAGGGACAGGAGTGGTACCTTAATATACCACCTGCCACCACTACCCTTTCATAAACAAGGAAACTAAGATCCAGAGAAGAAGTGTGACTTGCCTAAAATCACACAGCAAGTAAATGGCTGGGCCAATGCTGAGAGGCAAGTCTGGGGACACAACCCTATGTAAGATGGGAACTGATGGAGGAGAGAAGTGGGCCTGGAGTGGCAGTCCAGGAGAGAGTCTAGCTGTCCTAGAGAGGGTCAGGGCACTCCAGGCAGCCAGCAGAGCTTGAGGAAAAGTGCCAAAGCAGGGAGCTTGGCAGTGTCCAGGATTCATTCCAGCTCCCTCAGGATGTTTACAGGGGAGGACCCAGAGCAAGGCGGGGAAGGCAGGTTGGGCAGAAGTTCCTTGTCCGGCGAGAGGGGCTCATCCTTGGGAATTCAGCAGCCATGGGCCCAGACCCCTAGAGCACCGCTGCAGTGGGGTAGTGCATGGCTGTCTTCTTCAGCACAGCTGGAGAGGAATGGGCAAAGCCTGGTCTTGCTGCTTTTTGTACTGGACCCCTCCACCTCTTGCCCTTCCCTGCCCCATGACAATATCCTTCCAGTGAGGCTTGGGGAGACCCTCAGTTCTCCTTCTGACACCTCTACCAACCACACCTCCAGTTGGATGCCCTGTGCTGGGGTCTCTGCTCGTTTGTTTTGGGTTGTCTCACATCCCTCCTTCACCCTTTGCCCTCTGGGTCCAGTCAGGCCCCCTGGGGAGGCCTCACCATCCCTCCAGTTCACTAGGGTTACATGCAGAAAAAGACTCATTGTGCAATCACGTTTGCAAACTCAGCTTCTGAGCAGCCTGCATCGATCAAGGGCTTAGCAGGGAAATAAATGGCCCACCTGAATCTAGATAAACGAGAAGGGTTTATTAAATGGACTGTTTACAAAACTTTGCACAAAATGGGGAAAGCACAGTGTTTCCTGTAGTTAACCACGTGCAGTATCTTGGGGGACAGGGGAAGGTTACCAGAACCCTGAAGGAGAGTCATGGAGAGAGGCTGCCATGAGAGCTTGGGGACCCTCAGTCAAGGGACATAGCTAGCCCATGGCCTCCCCACAGGGAGAGAGCTGGTGGGTTAAATACCCCAGCTCACGCTCCTCCCTTCCTCTCATCTTCAGCCAGGGCTTCCTATTGGCTAAATCCAACTGGAAGTGGGAGGGTGAGGAAGCCCATTGGTGCACTTCACACCAGTCAGCCCTGGAGTGCACGGCAGGTAGGGAAAGGTGGAGGGTGGGTGTAGAGGGGCAGTTGGGAGATCGCTTGCACAGCCACCATGGCCTCCTTCATCTCTGACACCCCTGCTCTTCCTTTGTGCCCTCCCGAGTCCTACCAGGCTCTGTTTCCTGTGAAAGGATCACCTACCTGTCTCACAGGCAATTTCCCCTCTTCCTCCCCTCTTCTGCCTCATGACTCAGGAGCCCTCTGTGCTTCTTTCCCACGTGGCCTGCCAGTAGGACCCAAGACCTTCAGCCTTTGTCACCCCTTTCCCCTGACCACATCAGGATGGAAACATCTGGCCAGCCTCAGGCCAGTCCTCTCGTGCAGTAGGGACTCGGGAAGGAGCGAGCGTGAGACCTTCTTCCGGAACAAGCTGCTGCTGTGTGTGCAGTGGATTGAGCCCTGGTCAGCACTTCTTTGGCTCAGGCCTGACTGGAGGTGCTGGCTCCCACCCAGCTGAGCCACGGGGGCTTGGCCAGATGGCAACCGGCAAAGCTGAGGCTGGTTCTGAGCCACAGGCCTCGCTTTGGAAATCAGGCAATGAGCGGCCCGTGGAGGCTGCATACCATAGGCACCTCAGGTCAGGGGTGGCATGGCCCGGCCCCCAGCTCAGCTGTGGCTCCCTAAACCTAAGCCTCAGGTCTTCCCGAGCCTTACAGGGGCTGTGGGGCATCAGCTGGGCCTGAGGAAGGCTGTGTGGTACAGTGCGGAGCACAGGAGGCTGAGAGGCAGGAGACTGGGCTGTGTCCAGCTCTGCCCCCAACACAGCTGGTCTTGGAAAAATTTCTTCTCTCCTCGGCAGAACCCTTTTCCCAAAATGAGATCTCCCGTAGAACTCCAGTATCTAAAACTGGTTCAAACAGAAGTGCAGCCTGAGAGCCCCCTAGCCAGTCTCCTTACCACCACCTTCTCCCCCCACCCCATCTCCAGCATCACTCCTTGGAGAATCTTTTTAAAATCTTGGGGTTGCACAGAAAATGATTTGGAAACCCTGGCCAATACACTCCCTGAGAGGTCTCAGACAGCTCTAACGTGCTGTGAAACTTTAAATACATAAAAATAGACAAGGACTTCCCTGGTGGCCCAGGGATTAAGGATCCGCCTGCCAATGCAGGGGACACAGGTTCGATCCCTGGTCCGGGAAGATCCCACATGCCGCGGAGCAACTAAGCCCGCGTGCCGCAGTTACTGAGCCTACACTCTGGAGCCTGCGAGCCACCCTACTGAAGCCCGCATGCCTAGAGCCCGTGCTCCGTGACAACAGAAGCCACCGCAATGAGAAGCCCACGCACCACAACGAAGAGTAACCCCCGCTCTCTGTAACTAGAGAAAGTCTGCATGCAGCAACGAAGACCCAACGCAGCCAAAAATAAATAAAAACTAAATAAATAAATTTATATAAAAATAGACAAAATGTTACCATAACCTCCCATGAGCCCATCACCCAGATTCAATCATTAACAACTCATGGCCAGCCTTGTTTCGTCACTATCCCCACCTGTTTTCTCCCTTCCTCTATTACTTAAAAGCAAATCCCAGACATCATGTCATTTCACCTGTAACTATTTCAGTTTGTGTCCCTAAAAGATTAGGACTCATTTTAAGTATACAACCACAATGCCATTATTGCACTTTAAAATATCTAATCAGAATTCATATTTCCAGTTGTTTATTTATAGGGTTTTTGTTTATAGTTTGTTAGAATCAGGGTCCAAATGAGGTCCACATATTGCAGTTGGTTGATAAGTCTCTCTTTGTCTTGTTCTATGAATTGTAAGTGGCCAGTGAAAGTCAGGGTGGTCAGTTTTTGTGGGCTTCTCTGGGGGCAGTGAAGACATTCCCAGGGACCTTGAGGGAGAATCTGTTCAGTCCTGAGCCTCTAAGGGAAGAGGCGGGAGAGAGTGAAAAGGCCACACAGAGATTCAGTTCTGTGGTTTCCCACCAAGAAGCTGTAACTGCCTGTTTGCAGGGGGGGGGGGGGGGCGGTGAGGTCAACCCCCAGAAGAGGGAGTGCCTCACCAGTGATGTGAAGGACCCAGAAGAATATAGATGCCTACAGAGTCTTCTGCCCTGGAGGCAGGAGCCTGGGGTCTAATCCACTCCTAAAACTGACCATTAATTGAAAACATTTCCTTTAGCATCTCCTGAGACACGGGACTTTGCCAGAGGCTGAGACTGTTGAGATGGATGGGGAAAGTCTGCCCTCCAGGAACTCACAGCTCTTCAATGAAACAGATAACATTGTATATTTAACCTCTAGACTTCAATTAGGGATCTGTAAAATGGAAATAATAGCACCTGACTTATTAGACCAGCAGGTTTCTATGAGAACCCTCCGAGTTATAAATGGGATTTTATGAATAGGAAAAAAGGGACAAACTATACCTATAAAAGAGGTGGAGGGGAGGGCGGGCAGGGTGCTAACCTGGTGGTGGGACAAGGAACATTCATGAAGACCCCAGAGTCCTCTCAAGTCCTGGCTTTACCAACTACCAGCTGGGTGGCCTTAAGCAGGATGCCCCCACCATTGGTGTTACCCCAGTGTTTTCCCTGGAGCCTCAGTGTTTTGGAAATGATGGAATTCAGGAAGGGTAGAGTGGGAAACCCTTGCTCTCTGGTGATTCTCAGACAGAATAGAATGTCTGGGTTTGGATCATAGCCCCATGGAAAGCCAGGGTTTCTGCTGTCCATGGTACCAAACTCTTGTCTAGGTTTCAGTGCCCCAACCTCAGCACTGTGGGTGTGTTGAAAGAGATAATTCTATGCTGTGGAGGCTGTCTTGCACTTTGTAGGATGTGTAGTGGCATACCAGGCCTCTACCCACGAAATGTCAGTAGCTTTCCCTCAGTTGTGAAACCAAAAATGTCTCTAGTCTTTGCCAAACATCCTATGGGAGACAGAAGCGCTCCCAGCTGAGAACCACTGGTCTAGGCTAAAGGGATGCTACTTCTCTGTAAAGATATGTGAGTATGTGCCCTTCCTTTCGACTCCACACTTCTGACTGGTGCCTCTGATCTGTTTTCACGTCCAGAATGTTCCCAGGGTGTGAACACTTCTTATTTCAGCGCACCTTTCAAAAGTTCTTTTAGCGGGGGGAGGGAGACGCAAGAGGGAAGAGATATGGGAACATGTGTATATGTGTAGCTGATTCACTTCGTTATAAAGCAGAAACTAACACACCATTGTGGAGCAATTATACCCCAATAAAGATGTTAAAAAAAAAGTTCTTTTAGGGACTTCCCTGGCAGTCCAGAGGTTAAGACTTCGCCCTCCAATGCAGGGGTGTGGGTTTGATCCTTGGTCCGGGAGCTAAGATCCCACATGCCTCGGGGCCAAAAAACCAAAAAACATAAACAATATTGTAACATATTCAATAAAGACTTTAAAAATGGTCCACATAAAAATAAAATCTTAAAAAAAGAAGTTCTTTTAAAGACAAACAACTTCAATGGCCCTCTTGGCCACACTTAATGCATGCAAAAATATGGTAATTGTGGCCAAGGTAAGCACATTTGCCCTTGATTGATACAGACTCAGTCTTGGGAGGAGGAGCGGGTAGGTCACCTGATGAGCCTCTGTGACCTAGCGGCCCACCTAGCAGACAGTGTCTGCGGTCAGGCTGTGTCGTGTAGCTTGCCTTTGCTCCTCCCTTTTGTCTGTCGACTGGGGAAAGACTGGTCCTAGAACGTCATTTTTCTGGAGCCAGGGCCTCCTTTAGGTGATATCACAGCTCCCTGCGGGTCTAGGCTCAGGTCACCCCTCCACAGTACACTGGGAAATACCTGAACAGGAGCTGAGGTCATGGGGCTGGAATCCTGCCGTGTGACCCTGGGCAAGCTATCAACCTCTGAACTCATCCGTAAAGTGAGGCTATTAATACCTCCTCCGCAGGGTTGTTACAAGGATTAAATGAGAAAATGTTCGTGAAAGAGCTGTGTGGCAAAAACTGCCGCACACACCCTAATTCGTACTGTTATTATCTGTTGTTCTAAACGAAAGAATGAATAGTATCACCCAGTCACTGCACCCGCATCACCTGTCCCCATCAGACCAGTCTCCTCCCCTGTTCCATACCTGTGCCTCTGGCTGTATCTCTAATGGACGCTCCTGCCTTGAAGGTCTCCTTCTCTCTTCATCTGTCCACATCCACTTCCTTCAATATCCAACTCCTGGGACTTCCCTGGCAGTCCAGTGGTTAGGACTCCAAACTTCCACTGCAGGGAGTGCGAGTTCGATCCCTGGTCCGGGAACTAAGATCCCACAAGCCTTGTGGTATGGCAAGTGCTGGGTAGATCTACGTGGATGAAGATCAGGATGATGACAATAATTTATAAGATTTTAATAATAAAAACAGCTAAGACTTTTGAAGCACTCGCTCTGCGCCAGGCACTGCACTAAGCACTTTACATGAATTAGCTCATTTACTGAATGCCAGCAGCCTACATGGAATTGAACATCTGCCTCTCTGCTTGCAGACCCCAGCACCATATCACTTACCTGGTAAGTGATCACTTACCTTCCAGACCCCAGCACAATATCACTTCCCCATTGGCCCCGAGCAGAATTAATATGTCTCCCTCCATGCTCACGATGCCTGGTTTATTACTGACCTAATTTCACTAGCTTTCAATTATTCATTAGAGTGGCTGTCTCCCCTTCCAGTCTGAACATCTTGAGGGCTAAGGCCCTGTTTATATTAATCTTTATTAGCTTCAGTGTCCAGTGGTGACTGGCATATAGTTGCTGCTCATTAAATGTTTGTTGGATGAAGACGCAGATGAATTGAGTAATTAACACCATCTCCCACGATGTTCATGCGATTTTATAAGCTTCTCCCTCCGTGAGGCCATTTTCAGAAGCATTCTAGTGCTATCCAAGCATGATCTGCCTGCAAACTATTTGTTGCCAGTTGTAGGTGCAGAAATAGAGTAAGCATGTAAAAAAATTTAAGCAATTTTAGAGTAGTTTTAGGTTCATTGGATCTAATAATTTTAAAAATTGAGCTTTTCTTTTGTATGTCTTTATTCTTTTTCTTGCTTTTGCTTGATTTAATTTTTAAGTCATGAGATCAGAAACTGTAATAGATTACAGTTACTGAGCTCTTATGTTCTGAATATTAGGCTTGTATGTCTTTATTTTTAATAATTCATTCCCACTATATTTTGCAATGGTATCATTCTGCAACAGATTAGAAATTTAAAAATCAAGAACTGGTTCTTCATCACAAGTGGTCTGAGAAATACAGTTCCAGACCATCGACCTCACTGGGATGCCCATGGTTAAGCCAATGGCAGAGGGGACATACTCAGCCCTCCCTCGCTGGGTCCCACCCATCACGACTTATTCTCATATCTGTTTCTCCTACTGTTTGGAAGGACGTGGCATTGTCTTTTAATCCTGTTTGGATTCCTCCTTATTCCTCTTTTCTTCCAAATCTGGCAGATTCAATGGATGAAAGCTGACTCCGGTCTGGGCTTGGACAGGAAAGGGAGAGGGCAAGGGAGGGGTCCAAAGAGAGTTTGGGAAGGGTCTGGCTGGGATGGAGCAGAAGGTGGTCCTGAGGAGGGTTGGAGAGGTTGCTAAGGAGACCGTCCTGAGCCATCAGGGCTGGTTGGCTGGAGCGGCTGGGGTTGATGGGGGGAAGGGCAGCGAAGGCGCCTGAAGGTGGAAGGAAGCAATTTCAGGACAAATGAAAGGGGACGTGGAATCCTTTTACAGAAGGAGTGTTAAACCTGAGGCTTTCATAACCCCCCTGAGGTGGTCAAGGCCAAAACTATAAATAAGTAGGTCATGGAGTGATACAGGAGGCCCCCTTCTCCTACCCAGGGGTGGGGGCAGTGTGGAGGTTAGGTCAGTGAAATCAACACAATCAACTGGATGGGGAGAGAAAGGGGGATGAAATGTGCCATCTGTAGATGCCCTTTTAGCGAGAGAAGGTCTGAATCCCAGGCCAAAAAGGCCGGAAGAGCAAGACTTGATTACAGCCTGATCGATGGCATTAGCATATTTAAAGATCACCTCAAGGAGAGAACAAAGGGGCTCCGAAAGGGGAAATGGTGTTTATTAAGCAGAGAGAAACAGAATCTGGAAATCTGGAGCTGTCTGGTCCTTGGAGAGCCAGCTCCAAGGTCAAGCAGGGCTGGGGAGAAAGGGCTCTGCGGGGCCTGGGCAAACTTCCCTTAGGACCCGCCAGCTTCTTCTCCTCTGATTCCACAGTCCATCGCTGCTGTGACCTTCTAATCGAGAATTCAGCTTTCCATAAAGAACTGCCTAGAGGGAGGGACCACTCTGCCCATTTGAGCATCTGGTCCATTCGGTGATGGTTATGATGATGATGATGATGATGGTGGTGGTGATGATTACAGCTAACCTTCACTAAGCCCTTGCTACGTGCCAGGCACTGTTCCAAGCCATTTACAAATATTAACTTGTTTAAATCACCCAACCTGTGAGGTAGGTAGTCCTACTTCCATTTTTTTTTTTGTTTTTGTTTTTTTTGCGGTATGCGGGCCTCTCACTGCTGTGGCCTCTCCCGCTGCAGAGCACAGGCTCCGGACGCGCAGGCCCAACGGCCATGGCTCACGGGCCCAGCAGCTCCGCGGCACGTGGAATCCTCCCGGACCGGGGCACGAACCCGCGTCCCCTGCATCGGCAGGCAGACGCTCAACCACTTTGCCACCAGGGAAGCCCCTACCTCCATTTTATAGATGAGAAATTTGAGGCAGTGTTAAATAATTTTCCAGGTTTATACAGCTTGTAAGCGGAACAGCCTAGACTCAAATTCAGGCCGACTCCAGAACCTGCACTATACTGGACTACCCTGCATTTAAGTTTTGCTGAAAACAATGAATTGGCAATCTGGTTGGTGCGTCCATCTCTTTGGGATTGGTTGGGATGAGTCTGTGCCAAGATCAGCACCGCCAGCTCTGGGGCACTAACCAAACAGGGTTTTTTTAAAGACTCCGGACTGTGTGCTTCATTTAGAAAGTGCTACCCAGTGTGGCTAAGCCAGTGTGACCAGCTGGTTTCCTGGGCACGACCCCTCCCCCACTTCCGAGCCCCAAACCCCATCAGGGTCCAGCCCTCCGGGCACTTTGAGCTGAGAATCAGGAGGTTGCGGACTAGGCTTACCAGTTACGCCACTTTGGGCCGGTCACCACCTGTCTGTGCGCCCCAGCTTCCTCGCAAGACCTCTTAACAAAAACTCCCTGTCTAAATGAAGAATCAGTTGGCCCCATGAATGTGCTGGCTTTTGCTCAGTGTGCTGAGAAGTGGGTGGAAGGAAGACGGCCGAAGGTGGAAGGTGGGCGCGGCAGGGCACAGAATCCAGGGCGGTTAGGTTCAGAGTTGGCTTGCAAAGCCGGCTGACCACCACTCCGGGAGCGTGCTCCGCCCGGAGCGCTCCCGCTTCCTCGGGAGGGTCTGCGGTTGCCGCTGCAGGCCCAGGCTCAGCGGGGTAGAGTCACTTCTCTACCTCCCCCTTCGGCTCTGGCGGAAGGAAGGAAGAGATAGAAGTCAAAAGTTCTGTCCTCCTGGAAGAGCTGGAGGGGAAAGTCTAAGGGGCTGGGGGAGGCGGGAGCTGCTTGCCAGGGCTGGGGGCGGGATGAGGGGCTGGATGGAGGCCAGGATGCCTGGCGGGGCGGCTGACCCTACCCTGAGGGCTCGGCCGAGAGGGGGCGCTGTGACCTCCTCCTCGCCCAGCCTGTTGGATTCCTAGCTGCTGTCCCTTTCGTAGCGCAATGCGCGCTCGACTTTCCCCCTCCGCGGCGTTCAGAGGCCGGCTAGTCCTGCAGGGCACCGCCATCTCCCCTGGTCTTGGGGTTCCCAGGTTAAGCTCCTTGCCGGGACCAAACTGGGCAGGCGCTTAGTTTGTACAATGAATGAAGGATGAACGAACGAATGAAAGAAAATGAATGAATGAATGAATGAGAAGGGTTCCTCCCTCAGAGCTTTCGCGCCTCAGCGCGCACCTGGCGTGCCAGTTCCAAAGGCGCGGGGGGTCTGGACCAACACCTCGGCCCTGCTGAGGTGGGGGCGAGGGGACCTTCCGGTCCGCCGCAGGGCGGGAACTGCCCGAACGCAGTTCCCAGCTTCACCAGCTTTCCGCGGCGCCTCTGCTCAGTCCGGGCTGCCCTATTCCCCAGCCTCCAAGAGCCTCGCTCTTAGAGATTCACCTGAGCCCCCCAAGTCCCCTCAGACTCCCTCGGACTCCCCAGGCCCCAGCCTGAAATCCGGCGGGAGGCGGGAAGCTGCCTCCTCTCCCGCCCCCGGCCCCCCACCCCCCAGCTTCTCCCCGGGCTGCGGCGGCCGCCAGCGCTGCCAGCGCGCCCAGCCGACTGCCGCAAACCCGGGCTCGGGGAAAAGGGGGTCAGCGCCGCGAGGGCGCGGGGAGCCGGCTCCGGGAAGGACAGGGGGCAGAGGAGGCGGGGCGAGGGAGGGAGCAGAGGGGCGAGGCGCGGAGGAGGGACCGGAGGGGAGGGGACGCCCAGGCGAAGGGGCGGGGAGCCGAGGCGACTAGCGGCGCGGACCGCGGGGGAGGCGGCGGGGGCTAGACGGGCTCCCGGCGGGGGAGAGGCAGCTGCGGGCCGGGCTGAGTCAGAAAGCGGCGGCCGGACTCGCCCGGGAAGGGGAGAGCGAGAGCCCGGCGGGCCGGGGAGCGCGGAGCCGGGCGCCTCAGCCACCCGCGGCGACACAGGAGCCTGGCCGCCCACCCACGCAGCCCGAGCCCTCACCCGCCGGCCGGCCCCTCTGGGATGTCCGAGGGACCCAGGCATCCAGGACGGTGACCGAGCGAGCCCGAGGATGGGACGGCGCCTGCAGCTCCGGCTCGTCAAGGTAAGAGCGAGCCGGTCAGCCCTCGAGCACTGCGGGCCCGCAGCTCCGGGCGCGCAGAGCTAGGTGGGCTATGGGTGTGATGCGGATGACTAGATGTCACTGAGCAGAACTGTGCCCAGGTCCGGGGTCGGCCGGGGTTTGAGGAGCAGCCCAACTCCCTGCCTCTGGACCTTTGGAGCCGGCATTGGGCGGGGGGAGGAGGGGGACGACACTGGCGAAAAAAGAAATCTTTGTGGCGAAGCTGCCGGGAGGTGGGCGTGGGGTGGGGGGGTGTCAGCCCCCCCCGGGTAACCAGCTCAGTGAGGGGAATCGCTCTAGGCTGTGGGAACCGACGCAGGGTTCCCCCTCCCACCCTCCCGGGTAGACTGGGGTCCCGAGACAGGAGGCCCGGCAGAGGGGTTCCCCATCCGCCCCAGCACCGTCTCATCAGGTCCCCCACTCCGCACGCCTCCGCCCTGTTCCTGGGAGCTCCTTCCTGCCCCTGCAAGTCTGGGGAGATAAATGTCCCCGGTGCCTGCGAGCCCTGGATCAATATCGCAATCTCCGGGGTGCAGACCGAGCATCCGGCGGTAGTTACCGTTCCTCCGCCGCCGCCGGCTCGCCCGCAGGAGCACGACGCTGGCTCTCCGAGCCTTTGCACTAGCGGGTCGGTCCCCGCGCCTGCTCGCTCCTGCCCGGGCTCTGGCGACGCGATTCCTGCGTCCGGAGTTTAGGAAAGTCGTCAGACCGCACGTCCACAGTCTGTCCGCTGAAGTTCTGGGGCGGCGGGGTCTGCCCCGGGGCCCGGGGAAGGGCTGGGGCGTCGACACCCGGGCCCGCCGCTAGTGACAGCTGCCACTTCCTGGTGCCGGGCGATTCCCAAAGCGGTTCGGCTTGCGGGGTGTAGGCAAGGAGGCGGCAGCGGAGGGAGGGGTGGGTGGGCCTCGGCGCCGCCGCGGGGGACGCCAGCGCGGCTCTTGCCTGACCCTCCGCAGGGTCAGTGGGGACCGCCAGAGCACAGACACCAGCTTGACTGGATTCAGCACTTTTACAAGCTATTAACTTCAAAAGAACTGAATGGATTGGGGGGGAGGGGTGCGGATTGACTGAATTTCATTTTTCCATCAGTTATTAAACCAACTATACGTATATCAGCACACAAAGTGGTTTGAGTTAAACCACCAAGATTTAAAAATGCAACAGCTGCCGGCTCATCAGTTGAGACATTACTAGTTACCGAGGCTTTCTCCATTCTCTCCCTCCCTCTCCCGAATATATATAAGTTGGTTTTAAAAAATGACTAAGGGTTGGTCTGGTTGAACCCATAGCCCCTCCCCCACTCCTAAACTGAGGACTGGGGGTGAACCCAGAGATTATTTTCTGGGTGATGAAGGAGACCCGGGGAGGGAGAGAGGAGGAGAGACATCCAGAGAGCTTGACTAGATGGCACTGAGCGGGTATATTTTCCAAAAGGCTAGAGTGTAGCAAACCTGGGTCTAAATTCACAAATCAGTTAGACCAAATTCAGCGTTTTAAATGGACTCAAAGGATTGAACTATAAGTTTTTGTTTTTGTTTTTGAGTTTACGTGGTAATAGGTAAATGTTCTTTCTCTGGCCTTTCTTAGAATCATGTGCAAATTTCTGCTTAGAATTATGATGCTCTTCTAAAAGGAAAGACAGTTTTTTTTTGTTTTCCTGTTGCTGTGTGTGTGTGTTTCCTGCTAGGTGGTGAGATGTGTGCCCTTTATGTCTGGCCTCATGAACTCAGTAGGTGCTCAGTAAACGCATACTGAATGAGTGAGAGGCAGTGAATGAATGCGCAGCTAATGTGGTTTCAATTAAAAAATTGCTTTTTCTTTTATTCATGTGGCATATACAGCTTGTTGGGTAGTGTTCTACCTGCCTTGCAAATATTAAGTCATTTAGTCCTCATAACAGTCCTGGGAAGTAGGAATTATTACTGAGGCACAGAGAGGCTAAGGAACTTGTTCCTCACTGATCCAGCCAGTGAGTGGTGGAGCCAGAATTCAGAGTCAGGTACTGTGGCTCGAAGGCTTTGCTTTGTTAGCTTTTATCAGAAAATCTTTTAAGCCACTAAAATCTCACCCTAGACTTCTGCCAGATGAGAGAGAGCGCAGGCGGTTTTGTTGGTATCAAAGTCTGAATCTAGGTGGGGTTCATCCAAAATCCGGTGCTGTCCTCAACAACTCAGCCAGGGTTGGGAAAGGATCCACTCTGGGGCCCTTACCATGGACCTCACACTGTACTGGTTACAGAGAACTGGGGGAGAGTGTGTGTGAATGTGTATGAGTGAGAATGTGTGGGTGCATGGGAGGGTGGTTGTGTATGTCAGTGAGGGAGAAATGATGTGCGTGTGAGTGTGCGTGGATGCCAAGGAGACAGGTGAAATATTGTCTCTGCCCCCACGGGAGGGCCAGGGACCGACCACCTCCGAGTCACCTACCCACCAGCCACAGCTCCTCGCGGGGAGACCCAAGTGTGGCTCAGAGTGGTGGGTTTGGCTGAGTGAAGAGTGGAGAAGGCAAGTCCTGGTGGGCTACTAAAGGAAAGTGAGTTCTGCGAAGAGAGAGCTGGTTTTATTGCTTTTGTCATAAAAGCAATCTAGCAGTATTACACAAAGTTTGAAACCCAGAGGGGGAAATTATTACAGTCTCACCCTCCTAACACAGCTATTGTTGCCATTTAAAAAATAATCCCTGGGCTTCCCTGGTGGCGCAGTGGTTGAGAGTCCGCCTGCCGATGCAGGGGACACGGGTTCGTGCCCCAGTCTGGGAGGATCCCACATGCTGCGGAGCGGCTGCGCCCGTGAGCCATGGCCGCTGAGCCTGCGCGTCCGGAGCCTGTGTTTTGCAACGGGAGAGGCCACAACAGTGAGAGGCCTGCGTACCGCCAAAAAAAAAAAAAAAAAAAAAAATCCCTGCAGGCCTTTTTTTCAAGTGCATGTTTGGGCACAGCTGTGGCCACTGGGCCCCTCACTTACTGTCACAACCCAAGTCTTTCCCATGTTATTCCGGAGCCTCCAGAGGGAGATCGTCAACATCTGCATATTCCCTGTGAGGGGATGCTCTTCTGCCACGTCTATATCTGTGCACATTTGGGCCATTTCCAAATTGCTTCTTTGACAAATAATATGGAGCCGGGTTTTGAGAGGAGCATGGGCAGGAGGGAAAACAAGGGCAAACAAGTGAGCCATGGGGTGTGGGGACTATTGGCATGGCCACAGTCCAGGGGCAAAGTAGGAGAGGGGGGCTGACAGCCAGGCCAAGCCGTCAGGATTTGATATGTCCAGCTCTGGGGAGAGGCATGACTTGGGTCCGTCCAGTTCTTAAGGAGGGCATAGATTTGTGGAAAAGCAGGACACTGACCAAGGGCCGCTGAGGACAAGCTCAAGTGGAAAATCCATTTCTCACCCTCTCTAACATTTGCATCCTCGGAGAGCATCAGTGGTGTTCAGCTGCACAGAAAAAGGAGTTTGGAGGGTCGAAGGTGCCCTTGGCAACACCCCAAGTGCCCGTGGTGCTTACAAGCCCATGGGCCTGAGCCCCGGACATGATGTGACCTAGAAGGAAGGGGTTAGGTATAGGGCTGATCATTTTAGAAGCTATTGGGTTGGAAAGACCATCAACCTGGGAGTTGGCAAACCTGACATCAGTCACACCTATGCCTCTAATTAGCTGTGTGACTTCAGGTAGGTTACCCTCCCTCTCCGAGCTACCGTTTCTCCGTAAACAGGGGTATTTGACTAGATTGTCTTTTACCTTTCACGTCTCTGTGCAAGATCTGTTTCCAAAAACACTCCTTAGGGCCACAACCTCATATGAGAAGAGTGGGGTGCAGCAGAGTCAATTCCCAGGTCTGCCCCTTCCCAGCTGCAGGACCTCAATACTTGGACCCAAGTACCCTCTCTGAGCTTGAGTGTTCCCAGCTATGAAATGGAGGCAATACCTAACTCGAAAGGTTGAGGTAAGGATGAAATGAGTCAATACACACACAAAGTGCCTGGAACAGCACCTGGCACAGAGTTTGCTTTCAGAAAAAGTTGCAAGGTGCCCGCTCTTCAGAGAAAATGAGATAATGCAGGAAAAAACAACTATAGGAAAAGCTCTTGGACATTCAACATGTAGCGTTTTTGCATCTTTCTCCCGTCATAGAACTGGGCCTAATAATCAACTGCACGTAATAAGCGTTTCACAAATGTTAGTTGGCTGGCTGGATGGTGTTATCATCGCTGCTTCCTTCAGTTTAGTATTGCATGATCAGAGTGGACCCGTTGCTGTTCCCAGGAGGTGCAGGTGTCCTGTCCAAACAGACTGAGAGATGCCAAAAAACGATCCTGGCAGAAAAGCCACCTCTGATGCAGAAAAGACTGGAACTGCCCCCCTTAGGCCCACTATGGTTATGTTAAAAAGAAAAGAAAAGAAAGCAACAAAGAGCCAGTGTAGCACCTGGTGATTTGGAGAATCCATTGAGGGTGGGGCCTTGTCTGGTCTGGAGGAGGGCAGGCTGTTAGCAGGTGACCTGGGGCCTTTCTTGTTTCCTCCTCTGTGTAAGGAGAGGGTGGGGTGATCTCTCCCAGCTCTGACTCTACCTAACCATTCATGGCATCTACAGAAGGAAGAGTGAGCCCATTTTGGAGCTAAGGCCAAGTCTTAGATGCAGTTTTATAGTCAAGAATGAATTTGTTAATTACAAATGACTCCTGTCTACTTAGATCCTCAGGGGCCCCTGTCAGGAGAGTCCCTTGAAAGTAACATCATCAAATCCTTTTTAAATGCTTGTCTTCCAACTTGTCGCTCTCGGCCAGCCAGCCCTCACTCCACCCAACGTGGCAATCAGCATCTTCTTGTGTGGGTGGGAACATCAGGTGAAGCAGATGTGAGCTTGAAACCTGACTCTGCTATGAAGCTAGGTTATCACTTGGAACCTCAGTTTCTTCATCTGTTTAAAAAAAAAAGAGGAAAAATAGTATCTACTTTATGGGATAAACATAATGACTTCATGAGATGTCAAGTGTGAAATTAAGCACAACTGCACATTGTCCGGCACACAGTAAGTGCTTAATAACTATTAACAATAGTAGTCACTTAATAAACCTCTACTGAATTTTATCAGTCCAAGGAAGAACAGCAAAAGGAGGAGTGGTGAGGGAAAGGGAGGTGGAGGAAGGAGTACTTAGCAATGTAGAATCTCCTCCTGCCCCAGGGTCCTTTTCCTAGACCCTGGGGAGAAGGGATGGGGCCGCCTGCCATCAGCCAAGCTCAAAGGGCAAAGGACAGAGGTGCCTGCTGTTGGCCCTCTGAACAACTCTGACATGTGAAAACATTTGGCATTAAAAGTAGAGACATGGGGACTTCCCTGGTGGCGTAGTGGATAAGAATGCACCTGCCAATGCAGGGGACACAGGTTCGATCCCTGGTCCGGGAAGTTCCCACATGCCACGGAGCGACTAAGCCCATGCACCACAACTACCGAGCCTACGCTCTAGAGCCCGCAAGCCACAGCTACTGAGCCCGCATGCCACAACTACTGAAACCCGCACGCCTAGAGCCCGTGCTCCGCAACAAGAGAAGCCTGTGCACCACAACAAAGAGTAGCCCCTGCTTACCACATACAACTAGAGAAAGCACGCACGCAGCAACGAAGACCCAATGCGGCCAAAAATAAATAACATTAAATCTTTAAAAAAAAAAAGTAGGGCTTCCCTGGTGGCGCAGTGGTTGAGAGTCCACCTGCCGATGCAGGGGACGCGGGTTCGTGCCCCGGTCCGGGAAGATCCCACATGCCGCGGAGCGGCTGGGCCCGTGAGCCATGTCCACTGAGCCTGCGCATCCGGAGCCTATGCTCCGCAACGGGGGAGGCCACAACAGCGAGAGGTCCGCGTACCGCAAAAAAAAAAAAAAAGTATAGACATGTAAGGAGGATAATACAAAATGATTAAGTCACTGACGCAAACAATTATTTTAAAACAACTAACTAGATTCCATTAAGCAACAGATTATTAACCATTTCTTTTCAGAGTAATTGGTGTCAACTTCAACAAAACTGAGAAGCTAGAAGGCAGGAGGGGAGGAAGGGAAGGAGGAAGATTTGGGGAATACGGACATGCACTTCCTCTTCTGTGAAATGGGTGTGTTGAGATGCAGTTCTGGGAGATGGGTCCCATGTACACAGAACCCCCGACTCAGTGCTTTAGCCGAATGTGTTTTTTGGCAACTCTCCACCCAGGAGCCATGAATCCATTTCAGGGACAGATGAAGATGTTTGTGGGTGCTCTTTCTTCCCTATAAACTCAAGCAATATCACAGTCCCTCCCCTGGCCCCGCTGGTCCCCAGGGAGCAGCCCCAGTGAGGTGCTTAGAGATAAGGTTTGTGGGGTGCACACCTGCCCCCCCTTCACCTGTCAATCTGTTCCCATCCTCCAGCCAATCTGGCCGGGAGCCAGGACGCCTAGGTCAAAGCCCAGGACAGAAACTGGCCAGACTGGTCCAGCTGCTTCTGTGCCTGAAGAACCAGGGAGACGGGGGTTTGTTCTAGGCTGACCGACTACAATTTGGAGCCCACCCATAGCGAGTTTTAAGAGGTAGTGAGGCTACCCGGAGGCACAGTGGGAGACTTAGTTGAACCTTTCAGCCCTGGGAAGTCAGGCCTTTGGGACAATGTATTGCTCAGTACCCCTGGCAGGAGCATGGAGCCGTAGAGCTGGAGGGGAGGCTGCCCCGGGTGATGGGCTAGGGCAAGCAATGGCTGCGACATTTCCATTTACAGCAGGGTTTCCCCTGCTTTCATCCGTGTCTCCCCAGCCTCCTTGGCAGGATGTGTGAAGGGCTCCGTGATTTCCAGAGATACCAGCTGCTCCTGGAGCAGCCCCGCCACTGTGCGGACAGAGCTGGCTGGGGTAGGGAGGGATGGCCAGGGATGAGGGGCTGGGCTGTGTAGGCTGGAGACGGAAACCAGGCCCAGGAGGGCTTTGGCTACCCTGGGGAAGGGTCGAGGGAAAGCCCCGGGCTGTCTAAGGGACAGAAGGCCCACCTGCACTGAGAGCCCCGACCCCACAGTCAGAAGCAAAGGCCCAGCTAGGTGCCCATGGGCCTGCTCAGGATAGATGATTTTATTATATATAAAATATGGACATGCAGAAAGACAGAAAGAAACCAAAGGTGATGCAGAGACGGAGACCACTGGCTAAAGTTGGCATGAGAGAGAGAGATGAGGACAGAAGGGCCTGGAGGAAAGGGAAGGGAGGAGGGTGGAAGGGAGAGAGAAAGATGCGATAGCAAGAAAAAGACCTGCGTGTCTTTTTTGGCTGTTCTTTTTAGTACTTTCCCTTTAGCAGCTAAGTGAACGTGTGCCTCTGGTACTGAGGCCAGAGATGGCCTTTACTGGAAACGCCCCTCTCCTTTCTCTCTTTTTTTTTTAAGAGTTTCTTTCTTTGTTTTTTTTGTCTGCGTTGGGTCTTGGTTGCTGCTTTCTCTAGTTGCGGCGAGAGGGGGCTACCCTCCGTTGTGGTGCGCGGGCTTCTCGTTGTGGTGGCTTCTCTTGTTGCGGAGCACGGGCTCTAGGCGCACGAGCTTCAGTAGTTGCAGCACATGGACTCAGTATGTGTGGCTCACGGGCTCTAGAGCGCAGGCTCAGTAGTTGTGGCACACAGGCTTAGTTGCTCCGCAGCATGTGGGATCTTCCCAGACCAGGGCTCGAACCCGTGTCCCCTGCATCGGCAGGCGGACTCTCAACCACTGGGCCACCAGGGAAACCCCAGGAATGAGCCCATTCTTGGCTCCCTCCGTGGGATCTTGTCTCTCAGTCTACATCCCTACCCTCTAGCTCCCTAAGGGTGGGTGTGGGGCAGACTTTGGTGTCTTTCTCTCCAGATTGCTGGGCCCCAGTGACCTCACAGTGAACACCACTGCCAGGCTGTGAAACTCCGGGCCCATGCAGTGGCACCTGTACATCCCTGAGAAGCAGAGCATCCCTGGGGGAGGAGAACTGTGCCTAGAGCTGAGGAAGCAGGAGGCCTGGGATTGGGGCCGGCTCCGCCACTTCCTGGCTGGGTGACCTTGGGCAAGTCACACAACCTCTCTGGGCTTGGTCTTCCTCTGGACCATGATGGAGAATAAAGGAGGAAATGCCTGTGTGCTGAGGGACCTGTCCCCCCTGAAGCTCAATGAGTGGGACCTGCTGCCCTGCTGCTTTCCCTGGTGAGGTCCCTCCCCCAGCCTCCACTCTGTCCCCCATCCCCCCGACTCCTCCCCTTGCCACTGAGCCCAACTGGTACTCAAGACCCTCTTCCTCCATGGGGCCTTCCCTGATGAGCCGGCCATCGTGTGCTCTCCTCCAGCCAAAGCAGGGCTTCTCAAACTAGCTGTAGGGAAGGCCCACGTGGGTCTTTCCAGTCCACGGCATGTGGTCCTGTTGTGCATGACGACCGTGCAGCCTGCATCCCGTGACTCTCCTGGAGAGCTGGACAACATCTGAAGTGGTCTAGACCCTGTTCAGTGAGATCACAGCCAAGACAACTTCGTATCAGCGTTTCCAGATGCTCACTCTCAGTAATGAACAGTCTGCAGTCCCGCACAGTCCCCACCACCCTTTCAGCAGCGCTGATCTAAACCCCTCCTTTGGGGCCAGGATTCATAGCCCAGAGTCTCTGGCTCACTTTTCAAGGGAGTCTGGCTGCTGGCCAGCCCTGTACCTGGGCGCCTCCTGCTGTAAGACTCGGTGCTGTAGCAGCTGGGCTGGGCTGCCGGAAGCAGGAAGAACCCCTGTCCAGGAGGGTGGAAACCTTCGGTTTATTCAGAGCCCTTACCACCCGGCAGATTCTGGGTGGGCCCCTTCCCTCACTTCGTTCTCACTCATCAACCCGCACATTATCACCCACCGAGGTCGGGGCAGGGGTTGGGGAGACAGATGACAGTCACAGAGCTCTGGTGAGACACGGGAAGCCCTTCCTCTGTGGTGGGCTCATCCCAAGGCTCACGGGACTCAGCCCCACGCTGGTTCTAGCCCTCGTCCCTGGACTCACCCAAGATGAGGGAGCACGACTTCTCCAGGGTCGGCTCTGCCTTCTGCCTCCGAGGAGCTGGCCCAGGGGGCACACTGGGCAAGCCCTGGTTCACGGCTCCAGGAAAAGGCTGCGTACGTGCCCTGCCTGTGCTGCTTGATCCCCAGCGTTGGCTGTACCCACAGGTGGCCACCTTCCTGCTTCGTCTGCATCTCCTGTGCACACCCTCCAGGAGGAGGCCTGGGGGCTCCAGGACAGCAGTGAGGGGAAGGACCTCCCATCTCCCCACCTGGCCAGGAGGGGTCATTCCCAGCAGTCTCCTGCCTTTGGGCTGAGGCTAGGAGGTGGGGGAATGCGGGGTCCAAGGCCACAGGGTGAGATCAGGGCCTCTTCCTGTCCTGCAGGCTCCTCCCTCATGTCCTCTCATTCTTTCCAGCATTCTCCTTCCCATCACCATCTTCCTTCCACACTCCCAACTTCCATGATGGGCAGGCAAGTGAGCGTTTTCAGAGCTGGGAAGGAGCTGCAAAGCCCTCCACCCCAGGGTTTCCGCTGCTCAGCACCGTTGCCATTTGGGACCAGGTAGTTCCTTGCTGTGGGGCTGCCCGTGCATTTGAGGATGCATCTGAGTATCCCAGGCCTCTAGCCACAAAATGCCAGTAGCTTCTCCTAGCTGTGGCAACCAAAAATGTCTCCAGATGGTGCCTCGTGTCCCGTGGGGGACAAAATTGCCCCCACTTGAGAACTACTGGGCTAGTGCAGTTCCCCTCAATTCTGGTGACCCTTCAGAATCACTTGGAGAACATTCAAAAAACAGAGAGGCTCCCAAGTTTCCCCTCAGGCCTGCCGAGCCCAGCTCTCTGAGGTGAAGCCTGAGAAACAGAATTTTGTGTCTCTTGGCTGCCAGGCGTTGTCTGAAACTTCTGATTTTGGCTAATTCACTTCTTTCACAGACAAAGAAACAGGCAGGGCCATTGCCCCGCTCATGGATGATTAGACGGCTATTCCTAGTCTCTGCCCTGAACCTCCCTGCTCGCTGGGGTTGGGTGGTCCAGCAGCCCCCTCTAAACCACCCTCATGGCCTTGGAAGGCAGTCACTTGTCCAGGAAAAGCAGCCTCAAAACCTTCCGCAGTTTTCTAACAGAAATTAATTTCCAGCCGTCAGATCATTTCACTCTACCCCCCACCCTGACCCTCTTCACATCCCTTTTAAAACGCAGCTTCTTAAAGGACGTCACTTTGCTGCTGACACTGAAATCTCCCTCACTTTACACTTGTCAGAGAGCTGACTGAGCGAGAGCACAGCTGATAGTGGCACCTGCGTGGCTGGCGTCTCCGTGCTGTCCCCAACCTCGGCTCTGTCTCTCCGAGTAGCAGATGCCTTTCCCACCCCCTCAGGGACCGGTTCCCAGCGTCTGGGAGCAGCTCACAGCTCACAGCTGAGCAGTTCCCAGGGTCAGGGCTGGATCAGAGCCCTGGTCGGGCTCCATTCCCTTGCGAGAACCAAACTCCACCCTTCCTGAGCCCCCAACTGACAGGGCCCCACTGGTGTCTACCCCCCAGTTCCCACTGCCAGCTTTCGGGGATCCAGGCTGTGGCCCGGAGCTAGAGGTCAAGAGGCAAAGTAACCTGTCCCTCCTCCTTTGGAGGATCCATGCAGTGGTGGGGCCTAAGAAGGGAGGCCGGACAGGCAGGGAAACAGGCTGACCTGCCCAGGGGTACAACGCCAGGATCGGAGCATCTGTATGGTGGGTAGATAGTAAAGGCTCCACTTCTTGGGGCTGAGAAGGATTAAATGAGAAAAATCACAGGGTCTGGCCCTGTGCGAGTCTTCAGTCAAAGCTGGAATTTAGAAGAAGAAAGGAAGGAAGGAAGGAGAGAGGGAGGGAAGAAGGGAGGAAGGAAAAAGAAAGGAAGGGAAGGGAAAGGAAGGGGAGGAGGAAGAAAAAATGGAGGCTAGGGAAGACTGAGACCGGCGGAGAGCTTAAGACCAGGAGAGAGAGGAAGATGTGTAGGAGGGACACCGGGAGGCCGAGAAGGCACGAGCTATGAGAAAATGTTAATGAGTGAATCGAGAGCGAATCATATCAAGAGGAGGAGAGAAAGAATGTGTGAGCAGCAGAAAAGGAGGCTAGACCAGGATGGGAGGTCAGCGGTGTTCCAGGGCACTGCCCGCCCCCCACCTCCCTTCCCCGCTCTCAGCAAATCTGCATCAGCGACAGTGATGCAAACTTTACTTTCGCAGGTGTCTGCTGGCTCCTGGGAATGGAGTGGTGGTGGAAAGTGGGTGTGCACACCCTGGGTGGACAGGCAAACCAGTCAGGGGGCGCTTCTGGAGAGACAGGCCGAGTCAGGAAGGAAGCAACTTATACATACATAGTCGAGTAATACTAATCACTACCGTTGGTTAACGGCTTACCGTGTGTTTGGACCTGTGCTGTGTGAAACGCACCATATTGTTGAATCTCTCCAAAAGTTTTAGAATATAAATACTTCATCCCTATTAGCGCCATTTACAGATGGGGAAACTGAGGCTCAGGGATGTTAAGCGATTTACCGAAGGTCACATTGGTAGGAGGGGGCAAATAAAAGATTCCAGTGTGGATCTCTCTGGCCTCAAAGTTAAAGGTCTGAATTTCTACTCTCCTGTAAAACCTGGAGTCAGAGCATATTCAGACCTGGAAAGGAGTGTAGGGAACACTACCCTCCTCATTTCACAGGTGAGGAAACTGAGGCGGGGGGGGGGCAAGGGAAGGAGACTTGTCCATGGTCACAGAGCAAGTTTGCCAGATTCGGAACAGGAGCACAGCCCTGCACTTTCCACCCCAAAAACACTTTTTCCTTCAGCACAGCCTCCTGGAGTCCAAGGTGGAGATCAATGCAGGAAGGAAGACCAAGGGCAAAAGAGAGCTCCTGGTGGGCAGGGGGAAGAGATGCAGGAAAACGTGAACCCATCAAAATGTCCAGGTGCGACCCCATGGTGAGAGGGGACAGAAAATGAAAACCCATCCATGCATTCACTCTGTCAGTCATTCATTTATTCATTCAACAAACATGTATGGGGGCCCACTCTGTGCCAGGCCCCACTAAAGGTACAGAATTAGCCAAACACAGACCCTGCCCTCAGGGAGCTTATAACCAATGGGACAGCATATCTGGGACCCTTGGAGGGGAATGTGTGAACTCCAGAGCTGGGGTGTCTCAGGTCCTCACTGCCCTTAGGGTGGGTGAAGCAGGTTTCAGCTCTGCTGTGGGGCCTCGTTGTGGGAGCAGAGGAGTGAAGTAGCAGGGAAGGGGGCAGGGTGTCTCCTGAGCCCAGGGCTGCAGGGAGAAGACCTGAAGGTGGGAGCACCCAGGTGTGCCCCACTCCCTGAAATGTAGGCGGGAGATCTTCCTTCCCATTTTTTCCTCTCTGCACAACAGCGATTTAAGTTAATTAAGTGGAACAATAAATTCTTTCGCAACTGCCTAGAACAGAATAATCTTTCACTGCTCACCCACTTTGGGGAAAGCACAGGCTCTTTGCTTTGAGGTGGCGACAGGCTGTGGCTGTCCTGGGGCAGGATGGGGAGAAAAGGGTGGTTGGGGGCAGAAGTCCTGGGCAGTTAAGAGGGCTGAGAAAGGACATCTAGCATCACCACCCTCTGTCCCAAGTCTGGTTTTACCCTGGCTAGTCTTTAGAGCACCTCTGCGTGGATTAGAAAACGCCCCCCCCGCCCGAGGGTCCCGGCTCTGCTGATGCAGAGCCTGCAATTCTAGCCCCCAGAGACCTCTCCACTTGGCACCTCTGTGCAGGGCAGAAATTGCACAATTGCCTGTGGGCTCTGTACCTCCCCTGTACTGTCATTCCGTCACTACAGATATATCCCCTGTAGGCACACAGGCTTCAGAAGAGTTGATTGTGCATATGTTCTATTTCTGCAAACCAGATCCTCATTTTTAAATCCAATGGGGAGCCAGCTTTCTAAAGAAATCTTGATTTATGATCCCTCTTCTTTTTCATATTTAGATTTTTTTTCTCTTGGGTTTGCTTAGAACAGGCTATACCTTGAAAACCACATCTCTGATAAAGGGTCACTATCCAAAATATATAAGGAACTCATACAACTCAATAGTAAAAAAAAAAAACCCAAAAAACAAAAACAAGCCCCACAAATAATCCAATTAAATCTGGGAAATGCAAGTAAGAAACACAATAAGATTTCACCTCACATCTGTTAGAATGGTTATTATAAAAAAGCCGAGATAAGCGGCAGGGAGGATGTGGAGAAAAGGGAACCCTTGTTCACAGTTGGTGAGAATGTAAATTGGTGCAGCCACTGTGGAAAATAGTATGGAGTTTACTCAAAAAGTTAAAAATAGACTGCCATATGATACAGCAATTCCACTTCTGGGTATGTATCCAAAGGAAATGAGATTATTACCTTGAAGAGATAGCTGCATCCCCGTGTTCATTGCAGCATTGTATACAATAGCCAAGCTGTGGAAACAACCTAAGTGTCTATAAATGGATGAATAGATAAAGAAAATGTGGTATATACGTACAACAGAGTTTTTTTTTAAATTGGAGTATAGTTGCTTTACAATGTTGTGTTAGTCTCTACTGTGCAGCAAAGTGAATCAGCTCTATGTATACATATACGCCCTCTTCTTTTGGATTTCCTTCCCATTTAGGTCACCACACAGCACTGAGTAGAGTTCCCTGTGCTAAACAGTAGGTTCTCATTCGTTATCTATTTTATACATAGTATCAGTAGTGTATACATGTCAATCCATACAATGGAATATTATTCTGCCATAAAAGGGAAGGAAATCCTGCCATGTGTGGATTGAACCTTGAGGGCATTATGGACGAACCTTGAGGGCATTATGCTGAGTGAAATAAGTGAGACAGAGAAAGACAAATACCATATGATCTCACTTATATACGTGGAATCTAAAAAAGTCGAGGGCTTCCCTGGTGGCGCAGTGGTTGAGAATCCGCCTGCCAGTGCAGGGGACACGGGTTCGAGCCCTGGTCTGGGAAGATCCCACATGCCGCGGAGCAACTAGGCCCGTGAGCCACAACTACTGAGCCTGCGCGTCTGGAGCCTGTGCTCCACAACACGAGAGGCTGTGATAGTGAGAGGCAAATAAATGAAAAGTCGAACTCAGAGAAACAGAACAGATTGGTGGCCACCAGGAGTGGAGCGGAGGTGGGGGAATGGGTGAAGGTGGTCAAAGGTACAAACTTCCAATTATGAATGAATACATTCTGAGGGTATGATGGACAGCATGGTGACTATAGTTAACGATACTGTGTTATATATTTGAAAGTTACAAAGAGAGTAGATCTTAATAGTTCCCAACACACACGCACACACACACACACACACACAATTGTAATTACGTGAGATGATGCATGTATTAACTAATCTGATTGTGGAAATTTTTTTGCGATATATACATATATCAAATCATTATGTTGTACACCTTAAACTTATACAATGTTATACGTCAATTACATCTCAATGAAGCTGGGAAAAAAAGCCACGGCCCAGAGCAAAGCAGACCCAGGATGGTCAGATATTCGGGTTGTGGAGCCAGGGGACCCCAGGACCCAAGAGGAGTGGGCCTTCCTTCCTCGGCCAGCAGACGGCAGTGTCCACTGGGGGTCTTGCCTCCCAGGGAGGGTTGCAATCTTGGCTTCACTGGGGAGCTGGGGGGCCTCTCTGTGCTCCAAGTCAGGACCTGCCACAGTCTCGTGGGCCAGGGAAGGCAGCCAGGCTCAGGTTCATCCCCAGCTACTGAAGTTCCTCCACTGAGCCGGTGCCTCCGAGGTCTCACTTCCCCTCTCTGGGCCCGTTTCCATACCTACGAATGATGAACTGACCGGCTGTGACCAGCTGATGCTCAGGAATCCACCTTGGCACTCCAGGCCTGAAGGACCCACCGCAGCCCGGTGTCTGGGCCCTTCCACAGATGGCCTGGCCAGCCTCCTCAAGCTCAGGACCCTCTCCTTGCCTGGAAAGTCCTCTCTTTCCTTCTTACAGTCTGTGCCCACTCGGCCATTCTCAAACTCACCTCCCCCAGGAAGCCTGCCCACACCATCCCCTTGTGCTGAGCCCTCCTGTAATCCCATGGTCCGCCTGTGCTCAACAACACCTTGCCTTGCCATTCTCCTTTTAGTGTGTGTGTGTGTGTGTGTCTGTGCATCCTTCCCTGCCTCTTCTGAATTCTTCTCCTTTTTTCCAAATCAAGGAGTCCTGGACTCCTTGAATGTAGAATCCCAGTTCAGCAAGGGGCTCAGTGAGATCACTTAATCTGGTGGTTTAAAAAAACAAGAGACAAAAATCAAAACAACTTTCCTCCTAAGCTGAAAAATCCCTTTTCAAAGGAAAGCTTACAGAGAAGGCAGAACAGTCTGACAGAGTGAAGGAGAAGGCCCTGGTCCTGCTGCAGCCCCACTCCCCAGGGCCTGGAAGGAACACCAGGACCAGCCTGCTCTAGTCCAACCCTCTCTGTAACCAAGGAATATTCAAGGGCCCAGAGTGACCAAGTCATGATAGTGACCCCATGGGTGCTTCTAGAAGACTTTAAATTTCAGAAAGCATCTTCCTCCTTTTCTCCCCCCTCCCCAGGTGAGCTGCATCCCTGGGATGCAGGAAAGAAAGATCACATTGCCCAGAGGGGCCAGGTGACTCGCCCAAAGTCACACAGTTAGTAGTAGCAGGATTGGGCTCAGAACGCAGCAGAAGGGGGAGGAATCTTGATGAAAGATCGCTCGCAAATGCTGCAGCTGTGGTTCTGCCCAAGGGCCAGCTCAGTCCCTGGCTCCTAGGGAAGGTTTTCTTGGGGCCTCTGAGGGCTCTCCCAGGCTGAGCATCAGAAGGTGTTGTGTAGGGGAGGGAAGGCAGGCCCCCGTCTCTTTGCTCCTCATGCATCTGGGGAGATGAGCGCGGCCCCTGGTGCCTCCAGTGGCCCTTCAGGATTCTTGCTGAAAGGTTAATTACCAGACCATCCCATCAAAGGAAATTGCACTTCTGTGCCTTAAAGACCAAATGGAGCTTCAGCAACATAGTTATTTATGGACTCTAATAAGCATTTTCTGGGTGTGATTAACCTTTATGCCAAAGTCACACTGGGAATGGGGATGGCAGCTTCAATTCTAGCCACGCTGTGTGCTGGCTGGGGGTGGGGGCATGAACAGCTGCTGGAGCAGCCTGGAGCCGGCAGGCAGCTGTCACACTCCGGCCCGCCCACCCCGCCCTCTCCGTGGCTCCTGCGCCCTTCCCTCCCTCTCTCTCTGCCCATCGCTTCTTCCCGTGCCCTGCCCTGATCCATCCCCCTCCGTCCTTCATCCACTTGAAAGACAGACCTGATCACCTGCTTCCTGGGCCCTAGTCTCCACTCAGCTGCTAAAAACAGTTCCGTGACCTTGGGCACCTCAACTATAAAACCCCTGTAAAATGGGGAGCATGGAACTTGCTCTGTCTGCTTTCCTCAGCACAGTGCCCCTTCCGTGTCAGCCACCCCTGGGTCCCAGGACGGTCAGTTTATGTGATGCTGTGATCGAGCCACAGCACGCCCTTGACCTTCTCAGAGGTAACATTCCGGCTTTGGCTCTCTGGCAAGTGGAGAGATTTGCAGCTGAGGTGCGGGTTTTATTTGGGGGTTCGGGGCTGCCAGGCTGGCACACAGAAGTGAGGATCTACTTCGTGAGTGAGCCTAGCGCCTGCCAGCTTCAGATCCTCAGTCCCATTTTGATTTTCTCTCCACCTCACCAAGTCCTGAGAGCTTGGTTTGTCAAAAACGGTTCTGAAAGGAGAGCCAGCGGCTAAGGCTGATGACAGAGGGGTCCAAGAAAGTGGCGATTCTTAGGTCAAAACCACTTTTGGTTTACTTTGAGAGAGGATGACATGTCCAGTTTGGTGAAGCCCAGGCCTCTGATGTGACCCTGCTCACCACATGCTTCAGCCATATTTTTTGGAGTGCTAGACCTCACCACAGAGTGAAGGAAGCTCTTCACCCTCCCCAGGAAAATGGTCAGCATTACACGCAACATTCTGCCTTAAATTACAGGCTTTCATCCCCTCCCCTGCCTCGTGTGTTTGTAGACACCAGATTAAGAATTCACAGCTTTAGCAGAACACAGACAACAACCTTGAAACTTCAGGGGCTTGTCCCTACAGTGCAATACTCTCCTGTTGGTGGAGTTGGAAAACTAGTGAAAGTTGAAGAGGAGATCAACGTACGGTAGAAGGAAATACACAGGAAAACTCTGGACTTTTCATGAAACTGTGATTCAGGAATAAGCCAGGAGCCTTGACAAACCCTTCCGCAGAGCCAGAGGTGTCACAGGCCCAGATTCTGTACAGAGCCAGCATTTCCTGAGAGGAGAGATTGGTTTGGGAATTTTAAGAAACGTTTTTCTGTGCATAGTGCAAAACCGGCCCTCTATTGGGAGAAAATGACTTTGTGAACCAGCACATCCAAGGAGAGGTAAGGGTCAGGGTTACAGTTAGCCAGCCAAGGACAGGCTCCATCCCGTGGCATTTGCTTTGGATTCATGATGCATCTGCACGCGCCCTGCTCCTCTGTGAACCCCAGGACATTCAGAGGCGAGGCTGAGACCTTCTGGCTGGTGTGTTTGCCATCTAATTAGAACCCTGGGGCGTAAGTGCATTGCACTGAGGCAATTCCGTGCATTGGGGACTAGTCTGAGTTCTCTGATTGCCAGGGTCTAGCGCATGTACGGAGGGGACCTGGGCACATTGACGAGGGACCGAGTTGCTTTGCTTTGGAGGGTCGGGGAAGGTGCTGCCGCGGGGAGGGGCTCTGGACCTGGCGTTTGAGGACTGCAGACTTCACCAGGTGGGCCAGGGTGATGAGGGGGCAAAAGTGTGCGGACACCAGCAGGACCCCACGTGCTGGGGAAGCAACAAGTAATTCAGCGCGAATAAAACGTGGTGTGCTTTCAAGGAGAACGTGAAAGACCAAAACACAAAGCACAGCTTCAGGCTTAGAAGGACAGCGATGGAATGCCAGGCAGCAGGGCTGACATTTTCACGTCGGGTGTTACTGGTTCCTTTAATTTGCCTGCGGCTGAGCTGCCTCTGGGAGCCCCATTTCCACGCTGTGTGTGTACACGTGTGTCTGTGCTGGGAGGTGGCAGAGGCAGGGGTGGGTGACAAGCCGTGGGTGGGGGTCTCTCGCCCCTTCTAGAAGAGGCCTCTGGCCATCCCAGCTGACTGGCCCTCTCTGGGGACAGCTCAGAGCTGGGTCCCCGCTGCCTGTGCTGAGCCGAGCAGCAGGTCTGTCAGCGAGGACACAGCTCTCCGCTCCGCGTGCCGGAGCCAGTGGCGGGCCTGGTGGCTTCCTCCTCTCTCCGCTTCTGCGTTCTGAAGTGGAAAAGGAGAGTAAAGATAGTTCGCCATCTCTCCGGGGACGGTGAAGTTTAATTAGTGATTAATAAAGTGTTGGAAGTTCCTTGGGGCCAGAGAGATGAATGGGTTTGTTCTAAGCACTCCCGAGTCCCGGGAGCGAGTTAGCTGACCCCAGCGCCGTGGGCTGAGGCCAAGCGCTGGGCACGGGATGGGGGTACAGGGCCGGGGGGTGGACCTCGGAGCCTGGAGCTTGGCCCAGAGCAGAAAGACCCCTATGATGTGACAGGAGGAGTGTGCCAGCGAGGGGATAAACGAACCCACTGCGGACTCAGGCACAGCACTGAGGGGACAACGTGGGGGAGTCATCGGGGTCAGGGGGGGCTTCCTACAGGAGGTGTGGGTGGGACAGGTCCTGACCAGGAGCGGGGAGCATTCGAGTCCATCTTGGGTGGGAGAGCGGGGAGCAGGGTCTGTCTTTGTCATCAGACGGCACGAGTGGGCAGGTCGTGAGGGTCTGGGGTGCAGGGTGGAGGCCAGTTTGGGAAGAAGGTACGGGAGCAACAGGGTCAGGACTTGGGTGAGGCAAGTGAGGCACTTTTCTCAAGCATGGAATTGAAAGAGCTGCCCCAAAGTGCAGTGTCAAGATAAATCATATTTTAATATTATCACTGATTTTTCCTTCTACCCGAGGCTCCAGGATGGCCCAGCACTGTTAGTGATCCTGGCGTTTTAAAAAAAGCTTTTGATATGTTGTTCATCATGGAATTTTTTGCATTAATTTAGAGTTTAAAAAAATATTGCATTAAAATATTATGTATCTTGACTACCGAGTTTTCTGGTGCCCCCCCCCTTAAATTTTGCACTGGAGGTGAATGCCTTGGTCTCCTCACCCTAGTCCTGGCCCTGCAGTTGAGGTCTGCGAATGTGTGCTGCTCGTGTTGGCCACCACCCCGGCTCTACTCTAAACTACAAACTTGCTCACGTGGGACTCGGACAAGTCCCTGCCTCTCTCACGAGCTCATTTTCCCCTGTGGAATGGCTAAGGCTGCTTCCAGATCGAAGTGTCCCTGTCTGAAGCTCTGCAGTGAATTTTGCAGAACTGTTTGGAAATGGGCTGGTGCTGAGACACCATGGCAGGTTGGGGGGCAGTGGGGAGGAGAGGAGATGGTCCCGGGGAAGGAAGGAAGAGCAGAGGAACAGGGGTGGTGATGCGGAGAGCAGCCTCCCATGAGGTCAGGGAGACAGGGCTCTGCTGGTCCTTGGGCTCTCATGTCCTGACAACTGGAGGGGGGGCTGGTTACAATCCTTCACTACCCCAACCCCCCACACGCTCCTTAGTCCTTCACAAATCAAATCCCAAGGGAAACAATACCTCGCCACCAACCCCTGACTAAATAAGAATCACCAAGTTCAAATCAATCAGCATGACCTATTGAGTGCCTCTTGTAGACCTGAAACACAATGTAACTCATTAATATATTCAGCAAATTAGAATGCAATGAACAAAACAAAATCTCTCCCATCTCGGGTCAAGCTGTGCTGCTCACAGAGGACTTCTACCTACACTGCGTCCTGTAAGCCTGGCAGAGTGGTGGTGGGGTGGCTATTACACCCATCTTTACAGGTGAGGAAATCGAGGCACAGAGAGGTCAAGTAACCTGCCCATGGCAACACAGTGAAACTGGGGCTGGATGCCAGGTCTCTTTTGACTCTGAATCCACAGGGAAGGTGTTGACCTTAAGGGAGGGGACACAATGATTATGTGCGGGTGTTAGTTGAAGAAGTGGGCAGCCCTCTAGGTGTGAGACCCATGCTACTCTCCCCAGGTGGGCTGAAATTTTGGAATCAGAGTGACACAGAGTCCCCAGGGAGGGTAAGAGGCAAAGATTCTCCCTGGATTAGGGCAGGCATCTTTCCAGACACATTTATCCCTTCACCTCTCCGGGCCTCAGCTTCCTCATCAGGGACAGCCAGCCCCACAGAGAATGAAGTACCGTCGCGGATATAAAATGACTTGGGAAATGGTGAGGCACGATCTGTAGTGACCAGTAATTAGCTGGGTGGGGACGAGGGCCCGGGAGGCAGCTCATTAAACCACAGGGCCTGAGCTCCTGCAGCTGGGGAGGGAGGGAGGCTCACTAATGGGGGTCTTCTGTGAGCCCATGCGGGTGGGGGGGTGCTCGGGGGGGGGCAGGTGGGAGGGTGTGGGTGTGGGTGTGTCGGGACACGCCTGTGCCACCCTTGAGACCCCGTGAGGATGGAGGTGACTTGCTCAGGCAGAGCCTCTCTGGAGGCCCCCAGCCCTCAAGGAGAAAGTTCCCCTCTGTCCTGGGAACCTGGGCTCCTGCTGTCACCTGCCTCCCTTTCAGGCCCCTCAGAGAGCAGGGCAGCCCCAGACCTCGTAGGCAGAGAAGACACGGAGGAGGGGGGAAGGGAGGCTGGGCCGGTGGGGGAGGGGTGTGTGTCTGGAATGAGACGTGTATGAAGGGGGCAAGAGGGGCAGCAGGAAGCTCCAGGCCAGACAGCTCATGACACAGTCTAACTGTGTCCCTCACCTCCCTGTGCCCACAGGCCCTTCTCCTCCTGGGGCTGCACTCCATCTCCGCCTCCCTCCAGGACCAGCACTGCGAGAGCCTATCCCTGGCCGGCAACATCTCTGGTGAGCACCCCCATCTGCCTCTTGCAAGATTCCAGGTCCCCACCCCCCCCACCCCCAGGGCTCCCAGAGCCTGCACACAGAGCCATGCCCTGGGGCAGGAACAGCAGAGAGATTTCCCCTCTGGGGCTGCAAGCAATCCATCGTCTATCCACGGAGTGCTGTGTCGAGCGGGGTCCTGAAGGTGGGTGTAAGTGTGGTGGGAGAGAGAGCTGCGATTAGGTGACAGCATCAGCCAGGGGCACAGAGGGGCTCGGGGCAGGCGTGCCAAGTAGCTATCCTCCCTGCTTTGGGGTGGACCGCAGGGGAAGTCGCCCCAGCCCTTGCAGCCGTGAGAACCAACAGAGCGGAGGGCTGGGCTGACTCAGGCATCAGTGAGGAAGAAAACCTGCTGTTTGCTGCTGCTAAAAATGCCTGAAGCATAATATGTAGGGCGCTCTGTGTGGGGCACTGTCCGAGGTATTTGAGATACAGCTCTTCCTTGACTTACAATGGGGTTACGTCCAGATAAACTTATCATAAATTGAAAATATCGTAAGTCAGAAATTCATTGAATACACCTAACCTACCGATCAGCATAGCGTAGACTAGCCTACTTTGAAATGCTCAGAACACTTACATTAGCTACAGTCGGGCAAAATCATCGAACACAAAGCCTATTTTATAACAGTGCTGAACATCTCTTGTAATTTATTGAATAGTGTACTGAAAGTGAAAAGCGGAATGGTCGTCTGGGTACAGAGGGTTGTCAGTGTGTCAGCTGTTTACTCCCATGATCGTGTGGCTGACTGGGAGTTGCTGCAGCTGCCGCTGCCAGCATCACGAGAGAGGATTGTACCACATACTACTAGCCTGGGAAAAGGTCAAAATTCAAAATCTGAAGTGTGGTTTGTACAGAATGCGTATTGCTGTCAAGCCATCGTACAGTCGAAAAATCATTAAAGTCGAACCATCGTAAGTCGGCGACCATCTGTATATTCACCCAGTTTTTACGACCTCCTGAGGCAGGTGCTGTTATCCTCCTTTTACACATAAGGTAACTGAGGCACAGAGCAGAACTAGTAAGTGCTGGAGCTGATTTGAGCCCAGGAAGCCTGGCTCCCAGATACGTTCTTTATCACCGTGCTCTACCCCTCCTCCATAGAAAATACTGCTTAACTGCAAATATTACTAATACTTGTATAACTTCACCATTTACAAAGTGCTTTTGTATAATAATCTTATTTCACCCTCACAAGAGTTTAAGATGAGATATTTGTACAGATGAGGAAACTGAGGCGTGGGAGAATTCGGTTTTTGGGCTCCTAAGGCCATGCCTTTTCTAATTTGGGGTGTGGTCCTTGAACCCTCATCCTGGTCCCTTTACCCAGGGTCCTGGGGATGCTGCTGCCCAGCGAAGGTGGAGAGGTGCACCTGAGGGTCTTTGAGAGGCTTGTTCTTTGGTGATTCATTTTCCTCTGCAGGTCTCTCTCCTTGATTCAATCCAACTCATTAACTGAGCACCTACTGTGCGCCGGGCCCCATGTTCCCTGGGAGAACAAAGAGGAGCTCACAGTCCGGTACGGGAGTCAAGTGCATAAACACACGTGCTATGAGGCGCAAGGCCCGCGCTGTTGGAGAAATGGCCACCACGTGCTAGCAGGGAAGCAGGGAGTTTCTGAACCTGGGCCTGCGGGGAGAGGAGGCTTCCACAGCTCCAGGCAGCTGTCCCCTGGCCTGCTGTTCCCTCAGTAGGGTAGGGGTTGGGGGGCGAGAGAATGAGCACCAGACCTGGAGCACCGACTGGGTTCCCATGCTCATAGTGGCGCTCAGTCTTGTCCTGTGTGCCCTAGGGCCCCCCCACCGACAGCCACAGGGATGAGTGCGCCTTTGACTCCCTTGAGCCTCGCTTTGCAGTTATAGAGTAGGGTGGGAGGGCTGACACCTGCCTCAAGGATCTGTTATGATTAAATGCACTATGTTTAATGGCAATATTTCACAAACTGTAGAGTGCCATACCACTACTGAGTATTGTTTATTATTGTCGGTAAGAGCAGGCTTTTAAAGTGCTTACTGTGTAGCTGCAACGAGGGGCAGGAACTTGCCATGAAGTGCTCACTACAATGGAGGTGGCAGGGAGGTTAGATTGGGGTGGTGTGAATCCAGGAAGCCTTCCTGAAGGAAGAGGTTTCAAGGTGAGTCTCTGAGAGACTCTGAGCAGGGACTGGCAGAGAAGAGCCAATGCTCTGAGCCGAAGCTAGAGTTGACTGAGGACTAGCAGGTGGGTTTGGTGGAAGAACAGGGGAGGGGTCGGGAGGGGAGAGCAGTAAGCCTGGGGAGGTCCTGGGAGCCCAGAGCATCTGCCTGCAAAGTTGGCTAAGCTGGGCCATGAGGAACAGAAAGTTCTTGAGCAAGAGTCTGGAGAAAGATCGGGAGGGAAGAGACCTGCTCAGAGGCCTGGCCTGAGAAGAAGCTCCCCCCCAATCCCAGCCCCTTGCACGGCGGCCAGGTCAGTCTCCACTGACTCGCTTATTGTGCTCCTGCGCAGTGACATCCCTGAGCCCACGAAGGTGTCACCTGTCCTTGGAGGCAGCAGGCCGTGATGAATGTCGTTCATTTCCCCATGACTTGTACTCTGTGCCCCTACCCCCAGCCCAGCCCAGCCTGCCTGGCTTCAGGGCACGCAATCCATCACCCTCCACAGCAGCCTCTGAAAATGGGCTGTTTGTCTTCAACGCTAAGACCTGCCCAGACTGATGGGCACTGGTAGAGACAGATGGTGAGGGTGGGGTGGAGGGACTGAGACAGATGGATGGGCGTCTGGCCGGGGTGGCTGGCACTGAGCTGGGGCCTTTGGGGGGCCTCTCACATGCCAGGAGCAGGGAGAAGGTGGGTCCCCAGGGCTGAGGCTCCATCCTGTGGCAGATCACAGACCTGACAACTCATAAAATCATGGCATGAATATGACGATGCCAGAAAGTAATAGAATTATTGACCCATGACATCAGAGATAAGTGGAATCATAGCACTGACAAGGACCCAGGGTCATCTCCTGTCTGAAGGTCATGAATGATAATAATAATTAATGTAATAACTAATAATAACAACTAATGTTTACTTAGTGCCTATTGTATGTTAGACACCATTCTAAGTGCTTTAATCTCATTCACTCATCAAACAATACTGTTAGGAATTTTATTTTACTTTATTTTATTTTTGCGGTACGCAGGGCTCTCACTGTTGTGGCCTCTCCCGTTGCGGAGCACAGGCTCCGGACGCGCAGGCCCAGCGGCCATGGCTCACGGGCCCAGCTGCTCCGCAGCATGTGGGATCTTCCCAGACTGGGGCACGAACCCGTGTCCCCTGCATCGGCAGGCGGACTCTCAACCACTGCGCCACCGGGGAAGCCCAGGAATTATTTTTATCATCATCTTACAGAAGAGAAGCGTACAGCTCAGAGACGTTACGTAATTTGCTCAAGTACACGTGGTTACTAAGCAGCAGCCCCAAGATTTGAATCAAATGGCCTGATTCTGGACTTTCCCGCCACCATGTATGTGGTCACCTGGAAAGTCGCAGTACCCAGGTCCCACTATGGTCAGTCCTCCAGGGGTGCAGAGACGCCCTTGCAGTTTCCCATACCTATACTGGGTTTACACACAGCTCCCAGTATTCCTCAGAACCTACTATGTGCCTGACACCGTACTAGGTGCAAAACTGAAGAGCCCACAGACCCACAGGACCGGAGGCTCCCACCCACTTGTCCTGATGACTCACACACCCTACAAAGGCCTCTTTCTCTTCTGCCCAGCCAAGGAGAAGACAGTCCAATTACAAAGTGGCTGAGCAAAGAGCAGGACTGTCTGCCTGGCCTCTCTATGCCAGGTGACACAGGCAGAGCCCCTGCGCATTCATCCCAGCAGCACCTTCCTGGAATGAGCAGGCATGTGTGTTTCAGAGGCTGCCCTTGGGCCCCTTGGCGCAGCCTTGGCTGTCTCCCTCCTGGGCTTAAACCAAACAGGGGGATGGGCTTCCCAGCTGCAGGGCTGCTGCCACGTGCCCACCTACCCTAGTTCATTCAGAAGCCCCCGATGGGAGACCCGACATAACTGGGGACAGGAACCAGGTTCCAACCTTTCTTGGAAGTTATCTGCTATGGAAAGATCTGCTGAGTACATTTGGACCCTGAGCCTGATGGGAAGGGAACTATATCATCTATTTGGGGGAAGAAACCACCTTCACAGGGTGGTGGCCACCCTCAAAGGGTTCTTTTCTGTTCATTAAAGCAGTCCCCCCAGGACTCTGACTCAGCAGGTGTTTTTCAGAGGCAGGTGGGAGCCCTTCCTACTGTTCCTCTCTCCTCTTCCCTCCATTCGCAGGGATCTGGGGCGGGCTGACCACAGTGCTCCCATGAACACCTGGAGTGTCGGCCCCCATGCATCTGCTTTGCGCATGTGTGGGGAAGGAGGAAGATACAGGACCAGTTTTATGGGTTACTTTTGGCTGCACCCACCCCAGCCCCAGAAGAAACTCTGTGGGGATCTAGCTGCCCCATGAGTGAGGGGGGTGAGCCACCAAGCGACAGGAATGTTACTGCCTCAGACACACTGAGCACACACCTGCCTGACGGCCTTTGTAGCTGCTCTTCCCTTCAGAACCCTCTTCCCCCAGGTAGGCACACAGTTACCTCTCTCACTTCCATTGGGCCTCTGCCTAAATATTAGGACCAAATTAAAATAGCACTCCTGTCAGTCTTTATCTCCTTACCCTGCTTGTTTTTTCTCCATAGCATCTCTCACTGGTTAACAGGTACGTCTGTCTGTCTGCACACACAACCCCAACCCCCAATCCCGTAGACTGACAGCAGGGCATTTTTCTTTATACAGCAGGTTCCTATTAGTTATCTATTTTAGACATTAGTGTATATATGTGAATCCCAATCTCCCAATTCATCCCACCCCCACCCCCGCTTTCCACCCTTGGTGTCCGTACGTTTGTTCTCTACATCTGTGTCTCTATTTCTGACAGCAGGGCATTTATTTTATTCATTACTCTATCCTCAGCTCCTAAAACATTTTTTAGGTGGTCAGTAAAACTTGTTGAATAAAGAGCAAAGTCTTTATTTCTCCCCACCTATTACTTCACTGAGCAGGAGGGGATCCTGGTGACGGGTCTGCATGGGGAGGAGTTGGGTCCTAATAGTAACTCAGGCTTCGTGCTGCTGGCTGGTAAGTCTACCTGGCTATTTGCAAGGCTGGTTTACTCTGGTCCAAACTGCTTCTCAGCCCAGAACTATGCTACCCAAGGGGGAACGTAGCCCCCAGGAGAGCAGGAGAGACTGCACATTTGTATCAGTGGGACCTGGAGAATCGCAGTCCAACAGCCCTGAGCTCTAGGTCCTTATAGCCCCCATGCTGAGTGACACCAGGACTTCCTTTCCTTCCTTCTCCCCTTCCCAACTAGGAAATCCAGTCCCTCCCCACCCACAGCACCTCTGAAATTATTTTTCTCTGTACCTTGTTCTCCTGGCTTTCTGTCTGCTTCTCCCTGTTTTATTCTCAGTGTCTTTTGTCTTCTGTTTCCTCTCTCTCCCCCCTCTCCTTCTCCCCTTGTCCCCTCCCTGCTTTTCTTCTCCTCAAAGTGATGGAGTGAATTGATTGGGTGGCATGAATTTCATCAAGTGCCCTTCACATTGCCTGGTACAGAGTAGTGTTCAACAAAGGCCGTTTCCCCCGGCCCCCCAAATCCTGTACACCCTTCCTTTCCTCCTCTTTTCCCTCCCTACCTCTCTCTTGTCTGTCTACTCCCTAAAACCAAGAGGCCAATTCCGCTTAGAACTTTCTAGCCTGTATTTGCGCGTCGTAGCCCGGTCGCCACTCCTGATTGGCCCTGTGCCTCTGGCCGCACCCCTGCTTGGCTCTTCTCTCCCTCGGACCCCGCCCACCCAGTCTCTGGAGCCCAGGCCAGCGCGCAGGGGCCTTTTCTTTCGGAGGGAGGGTCAGCGTTGTCCCCTGGCCGCTTGCATTTAGTTTCTCTTCTCCATTCTTGCAGCCTCTCTCTCCCTTTCTTCCCGTCTCGCACCAAGACTTTCATTCCCTCCAGGATTTTCTGGGCTCTTCATGTAAAGGTCATGTCTGATGCAGTGTTCCCCCGCACCACCTCCACGCAGCCTCCGGTGAGCGTCGAGGGACGGGAGGAAGGGAGAGAGGGAGGCACTACCGGAGGAACCCAGGACACAGAGACCAGTGCACCCAAATGCTGAGAAGGCCAGTTGCCCAGACTGGGGACTGCTGTGGTGCAGTGGGAAGAGCCCTGGGCAGGCGTCAAAACCCACTTCTGCCTCTTAGTGTCTATGCGACTAAGGATAAGCAATTTGCTCGGCCTCAGTTTTCCTATCTGTAAAACAGGGAGAATTAGCACCCACATTGGCAGATGGTGTGAGACCCATAGTAGGTGGTATGGAATCCTAATCTGTACCACGGACTAGAGGCAGAAAGCTCTACCCTGCCCATTCCCACCTGCATATCCCCGACCGGCCGTGGGTGGGGTCAGGCCTCTGGGCATTGGCTGGTACCTGGTCCTTGAGACCAGGAGGGCCATTGGCTCAGCAGCCGGTCCCTGCCTCGGCTGTGGCCTGGTCTTGGCTCTGGTTGGTGCCCAGTCCTGCCCTGCCCTCTGTTCTTTTCTGAAGGGACTCTGGGGAACTCTCCAGGGCAGGGGAGGGAGGGCAGATGCTACACTGAGAGTGGGCCTTAGGCAAGTTCCAGGTACCACTTGTGACATTCCATTTAATCTCCCAGTGCCTAGCTCAGGAGATAATGTGAATGAGTGAGTGAATGAACAACCTCCTGAGGAAGGTTATGAGGTCAGATGGTATGTGTAAAGCGCCTAGCAGGTGCCTGGCACACAGTCAGCCCTCAGTAAGTACTGCCCCCTTTCCCTGCTGCCTCTTTGACTGTTCTCCTCCCTGTATTGGCAAGCAATGTGCTGTCATAGAAAGAACCCTTGATTTAGAGTCCCAAACACCTGGTTATGAGTCTTAGTTCTTTCACTCATTGACTCACGACCCTGGGCAAGTCACTTACTTCCCTGGGCCTCAGTTTCCTCATCTGTAAAAAGGGAATAATGAATCTGTAAATTAAAAAAAAAAAAGGGAATAATGACATTGCAGGGTGAATGAGGAGCAAACAAAATACATGAAGAAGGCCTTTGGAGAAGCAGAGCACGGTCCGTAATACTATCCCTCCCTCCTGACGGCCACATGCCTCCGTTTCTCCCCTCCTCCAGGCTCAGCACGACTGGCATGACCCATGGCAGATTACAATCTCAACCTGATTTCCTCACTCCCCTACCCCCATCACCTCTCTGTGATGTCATTCGTGGGGGCTCCACTGTGGCACAGGGCTTGGCCCACCCCTGCTGCCTCGCTGGCCGTCTCCTCGTGTCCATTAAGCCCCAATCCAGATTTCTTTCTCTTTCAATTAAACCACTTAGCCTCGAAGCCTTTGGCCCTTGAGCACAGATTTGCACACACATCCTATGAATAGCTTTGATTAGAAAGAAAAACCAGAATTTGGTACAAGTGTTGCTCAGCACTGCCCTGCATCCAGCAAGCAAGGGATGCCAGTCTAGCCCAATGCTGTTTCCTGAGAGACTGGGCACAGGCTCAGCTGGGGGGAGATGGCAGGCGGGCCCCAGCCAGGGCTTAGCAGCTGCTGATGCCCTGGACTGAAGATGCCACCCCTTCATTGGCTTGTGGCTCTCCCTGGCTTGTCTGTACACTCTATGGCCAGTCTCAGGTTATTAACCTCTCCCATCGTGATGGACACGCTGGGTCTCCACAGGACTGGTGTGCCAGCCTTGAGAGGAGAGGGGCATGGAAAGTCAGAGAAAGAAGGGGCAGCATCAGGAGGGATGCCAGGACTGTCCTCAGCCCAGCCCCCACCCATTGGAGACCAAAAACCCCCCGCCTTCCCAGAAGTGTTACTGTGGCTTCAGCTCTGCTCCAACACACACACACACACACGCACACGCACGCTCCACTCCAAAAAGCTCTTAATTAAGGGCAAACATTTGGAAGGGGATTTTGACATCCTCTCTCTAGTCCAGTTGTTTACATCCTTTTCTGAGTCACAGACCCCTTTGAGAATCTAATGAAAGCCATGGTGCCTTTCCCAACTGCATGTATAGAACAAATTTTTCATTTAATTTCAAAGTCTTTATGAACCCTTAAAGCTTCCAGTGGACTGAGATTAAGAATTTCTGATCAGATCCAACTACTTCATTATCGATAAAAAACTAAGGCTCAGAGAAGGCAAGAGACTTGCCTACAATCACACAGCAAATGAGTAGCAGAGACCAGTCTGAAGCCAGGGTTCCAGATTACTGATTCCTTTCCACTCCCCGACGTGGTGTCTCCCTCCCTTTTTTCTCCATGGTCCCCTTCTCAGTCAGTCCTCTCCTAGGTCCCAGCACAGACCAGAGCACGAATGTTCTGTAAAAGTGGTTATCAGGTGAGCTGGAAGGTGGGCCAGCTTCCTTTAGCTGGTTCCTCCCTGCAGGTCCAGAGCAGATGTGGTTTGGTTCTAGAGACATGTGAGGGAACTGGGTCAGGGGTTGGCTGGGTCTCTTCCGAGCCATTCCAGGCTGTGAATTCTTTTTTTTTTTTTTTTTAATATTAAATGTGGGTTTTTTCTTTTTCTTATTTATTTATTTATTTATTTACTATTATTTTGGCTGCATTGGGTCTTCATTGCTGCACGCAGGCTTTCTCTAGTTGCGGCGAGTGGAGGCTACTCTTTGTTTCAGTGCGTGGGCTTCTCATTGTGGTGGCTTCTCTTGCTGCAGAGCACGGGCTCTAGGCACGCAGGCTTCAGCAGTTGTGGCACTCAGGCCCTAGAGCACGCGGGCTTCAGTAGTTGTGGCATGCAGGCTCAGTAGATGTGGCTCGTGGGCTCTAGATTGCAGGCTCAGTAGTTGTGGCGCATGGGCTTAGTTGCTTCACGGCATGTGGGATCTTCCCGGACCAGGGATTGAACTCATGTCCCCTGCATTGGCAGGCGAATTCTTAACCACTGCGCCACCAGGAAAGTCCCATGCTGTGAATTCTAAGAGCTGCGGTCCAAGTAAAGGGCCAAGAGAAGTGTCCTCGGGCTACAGAGCAGGGGACCTGGAGCACGTCCAGCCTTCCTCTAAATGCCAGCCAGGATCTCAACTTTTAACACCACCTCCAGCCATCTCTGTTCCTCCTCTGCTCTGGAACCCACATTGTCTCCCTAGTGCCATAGCATCAAATTCAGATTCCTTTCCCTGGTGTCTCCTCTTGAGAAAAGGAGCTCATCTCTGCACTGGGGTCATTGCTCCTGTTCTGTCCCCAGATGGCTTGTGAATGTGGCCCAGTGGGGAGGGGGGTGGGACACTGCAGAGGGGACGTTGCTCTGCCTCACCAGCCGTCTCTGCCCCCAGGACTGCAGTGCAACGCATCCGTGGACCTCATTGGCACCTGCTGGCCCCAGAGCCCCGCAGGGCAGCTGGTGGTTCGACCCTGCCCTGCCTATTTCTACGGTGTCCGCTACAACACCACAAGTAAGGGAGCCCGTGGAGGGCAGACCATCTCCTGGGAGGTGGGACAGGATGGGGAGAGCTTGGGACTTGTTGGAGGTGGGGAAAATAATAATGACAATGACAATAATAATATCGCCATTCATGAGTACAACCGCCATTGACCAGTGGCCAGCTCTGTGCTCTGCTGGGTATTCTGCTCATTACTACTGATGCTCACGATACCCTGGAAGATGCTACATGTGACTATGTTATATAACTAAGGCCTCCGAGGCTCAGAGAGGTTAGGGAAGTTGCCCAAGGTCAGCAGCTGGTAAGAGGTGAAGCTGGAATTTGCATCCGGGTCTGTCTGATACTTTCTTCTGCAGTTGACAAACTGGGTTAACGTTGGCATGAGCCATGAGGTAGGGCAGAAATCATCAGAAAGCCCTAACTTTGCTCAGAGAGGATACCAGGCCTATCCAGGGCCCTCCAGCCACGAGATGGGGGGACTCGGAGTTTTAGATCCGTAGGCAGGGGGCTTGTCCTTGCGTGTAGGCCCACAGGTGGGGTGGGGGTGGGAGACGACTGCCCCGGGCAGGGTTTGTTCAGATACTTGATCCGCGTGTAAACACCCTGCTCCCTTGGGGCCCTGAGCCTCCACCTCCAGGCTTTGCGGCTTCTTGCTATGCCACCTGTCACCCTCAGAATTAATTTGCTCTCCCCTGTCAGTGCCTCACAGCCCCTGCTTATCAAGAGAGCAACAGCTGCAGGCCAGGGGCCCGGAGCTGTCTGAGGGCAGGGTGGGGGGTTCCTTGGGTGGGCCCTTGGGGTCTGGTGGGCCTGAGCTCAGAGCCCCCCAAGAGGTGACAGAGGGGGACCACAGACACCAATTGTGACCTTTAACACAATTTTCCTCTCGTATGGCCCTCTGGCCCCTCCTCTGAGGATGGAGAAGGCTCGATGACGTGGCTTCTTAAGACCCTGTCCAGCTCAGAACTCCCAAATTCCTTCTCCTGCCCCTCTCTTTTTTTTTCCCAGCTGGATTAATGGGGTTCGGGTTGGGGGCCACAGCCAAGGAGGGGTGGGAGGGCCCTGGGGAGGTGCTGGGACTGGGCGGGAGGCTGGAAGAGCCAGACCATGCAGCTTCGTGTGTCTGCAACCGCACCCTGGACCCCAGGAGGAGAAGAAAGCCTGGAGGAGGTGTGGGGAGAATGCAAGTAGGAGGAAGGGCAGAAGGACCTAAAGGAGAGTTTATGTATCCTGCCAGCCTCTAACTTGGGCCCATCGTAGTTGGAAATGCAGGCAAAGAGGCTAAAAATGCCCAAGGTCACAGGCTTGGAGGCAGCGCCGGAACTGGGGAGCCAGTGCCCTCCGGCTGTTCCCCTCACCCGGCTGGGTGCCCTGCCCTGGAGCTCCCCGGAGGAAGGCAGCGTTAGGGCTGGTGCTTGCTGGGGCACGGGAGGGCCGCTTCCAGGAGGAACCCCCCCAAGTCCCCTCACCAGAGCACCAGGTCCTGTCAATTCCACCTCCAAAGTGAGTCTCATGTCTGACCCTCCCTGCCCTCCATCCCCAATGCCACTGCCCCGGTCCAGGGTACCCCAATCTCCAACCCTAGTTTCTCATCTGACCCTGTCACACCCTTGCTTGGAGTCAGCCCTTCTGTGGGTCCCCATTGCCCCCATGGTCAAGTCCACCCGCTAGCTACAGTCCTGCCTACCTTTGCAGCCGGTCCCGGCCGCTCCCCATGAACTACCCCCACTCTCGTCCCCAAAGGTGACTTGACGTGCCCCGAATAAACCTTTAGTGCCTGGGCACATATAACTCAGTTGGGCAGCCCTGCCATAAGTGGAAGCCAGGAGTCTTGGGTTCTAGTCCCAGCTCCACCTGCACGCTGGTTAAGGAACCCTCTGCACTGGCTCTCCCCGGGCCTCAGTTTCTCCACCTGCAGGATGGGTGGTGGGAGGTTTGGGTGAGATGATCTCTCGGCTCCCTTGCGCTCCCCTCTGTGATCCCAGGAGAGGAGACGGAAGAGGTGATGGTCACTTGACGTGGGGGCAGGGCTGGAAGACTGCCCTTTCCAGGTGCCCCCAGTGCCAGAATGATGAGGAACACCCGTGTAATCAGTAGCGACTGGGAACCCAGAATTGTACCTAATCATTTAGGCGCTCTTTAATCCATTTACCGACGAGGTGCTGCCAGGACCTCTAGGCCTTCCCCTTAATGGCCTCCTTCCCACTGCATCTGATCTTCAAAGGAATGGGAAGCATTTCCCAAAATATCCATTTTCCCATGACTCTCCAGGAGGACTGCTCAGCTCAGCAATTAAAGACAAGGAAGTCGCCTCCTCCCTGGCAACGACTCGCGGCTTGTTGGGCCTGTTTTCTTGCAGGATCGCCTCCTGTAAGCCTGCTCCCTCTATGACCCGGCCTGGGAAGGACTCCAGGCTCCTGCCCCACCTATGGGATTCAAAGGGGAGCTTGAGCCAAGGGGATGCCTCCCGGAATCCCCGCCAGTGCCCCCTATGATAGCGACAAGCGACATGTTCTGAGTCTTAGGTAAGGTTATAGAAATATAGCTCCAAGGCAATAATGGTAAGAATAACAGCTCACACCACAAGCCAGGTAGAGCTCCAAGCACCCTGTACGTGTCAGCTAAAAATGCCCCTCAACCTTCGAGGTAGGAACCCTTGTTAGGACCATTTCTGTCTTGCAGATAAGGAAGCTGAGAAGTCGTGGGACTCATCCAGGTTCACACACAAAGCTAGTGGCAGCTGGTGGCAGGATTCGAACCCAGGCTGTCTGGGTGGAGAGCTCGGAACACGACAGTATACTGCCTCTCTTAAGGCAGCAGCTCCCACCCCTGCCCTCATGCCCCTTCGCACCAGATCTCTGACCCCAAGTCCCTTTCTTTGAAGACACTATGGAGCAGCCTCTGGTCCCAGGCACCTTCCGTCCATGGCAGACACACTGGTTTCCCCTGCTTCCGTGCCTCCCCACAGGCGTCCCCGAAACCCCAGCCACCGAGCCCTCAGCCCCCTGGTAGCTTTTTCCTCATTCAGCAGTTAGGAGGGAATCGGCAGCACCTTCAACTCTGCCCAAGGGCTCAACTCTGCCGAGACTCAGGTCCACTGGCAGGGAAGCTGAGCAGAGCTTTAAAAATCCATTTAGCCTCAGTTCCCCACTGGTGTGCTGTGCGAGAACAGCCTCTCGGCAGAAGGGCCGACGGGCAGCGTTAGAGAGGAGGTCTCAGCCCGGCAGCCCTGGAGGCCAGGCTGGGGCTGCCTCTCCTGGGGAGGCAGCCGCAAACCCACCTCCCACCCCATCCTCTCCCTCCTGTGTGGTGCTGCCAGCAGAGAGGCAGGTCCCAGGCTGGACGGCCTCTTGGGGATCAGCTGGTCCAGCCCTTCCTCGTACACGTTAGGAGAGGGTCCTGAGAGGCCAGCTGGCCGATGGCACTCACGCAGTGGGGGCCCCCGTTCTGCCTCTCTCGTGGCGCTCTGCCACTGCTGGGACTGGGACTCAAGCAGCTTCCGCAACCTCCTTCGGCCCTGCTGGGGGGGTGATGTGAGGTGAAGGTCAGTGTGAGCCATGGAAAGGCTGCAGCAGGCGAGGGGCTCCGGTGGAAATGGCTCAAGCCTCTTCCAGCCAGTGCTTCCTGGTGTCAGGACCAGAATTTACTCAGGGAAACATATTTAGAGCTACCGATGCCTGAGAGGGGTACAGGGTGGAGCAGGGTGACCTCCGCCAGCAAAGAAGAAAAGACTCCAGATTTGAATCTCCCTTGGACCCCACCCTACTGGGTTTCAGGGCCCTGGTGTCCCCGGAGGGCGGGCAGGAAGGAGGGTGTCCCAGAGCCCTGAAGCCAGGCCTCAGTTCAGACCACAGGCAACTCCCAGTCTCCTTAGAAGGTGACACGTTCTGGCTTCCAGGCTGGTGACTGCTTGGACCCCCCACCCCCACCCCTTCCCGGGCCACATTCCTGCCTTTTTTTCCCAAGTGCCATGTGCCAGGCTGGGAGCCAGTTGGAGCGGCTCCTAATTACGAAATAATTGCTACACGAGACCTACTCCCATGACATCCCCCAGCACGTCTCCCATCTCCTGCCACCTGTCATCTTCTGTCCCGAGAGACCCCCACCACGGATGCTCCCACTACGTGACCCTCCAACATAAGGCCTGCCGTAGGGCAATGCCACCCTGGGGACCTTCCCTAACAGCTGCCCTGTGATCCCCACCCCCAGAGACACTGCTACCATGTGAGACCCCAAAACGGGAGATTTCTCAGAAGGGTGCCCACCGTGTAATCTGCCCCACATAAGGGCTTGCAAGGAAGCAGGAAACGGCCCGGTGAGCTGGTCAGGCCTCTGCCCGTGGGCCAGTCCCATGGGCATGATTGTGCCAGCCTGGGTGGGCAGAGCCATGGCCCCGTGGGCACGCATTGGGGTCACCACTGTACCTCTGTGGGGGGCCAGTGGGCAGAAAGAGGCAGGAAGGTGGAGGTAGTAAGAAAGCTCCTCCCCCCAGCTTCACCCCAGAGCCCCCCAGCTTCACCCCAGAGCCCCCCAGCAAGCCGGCTCCTGTGCTGGCCCAGAAGGACAGTTAGATGGACAGTCGAATGGACGGACAGATGCTCAGTTACTCTTTGGGAGAGGAGCCACGGGTCACTTTGACTCTCTTCTTTTTCCAGACAACGGCTACCGGGAGTGCCTGGCCAATGGCACCTGGGCCGCCCGCGTGAACTACTCGGAATGCCAGGAGATCCTTAGCGAGGAGGTGAGGCTCCGAGCCAGCTACCCTGTTGAGGGCTGGGCCTGGGCCCCCAGCACGGCTCTGTGCCTGCTACCAGCCAGTCGGATGGGAGAGCCAGAGGCTGGTGTCTCTGCCCTGCAGAGAGAAGCCAACTGGGGAGGCAGAACTAGGCCAGCCCGTGAGTGGGCATCCTCAAGGGAGGGTGAGGCCAGAGGGCAGCGGGCAGGCTCTGACAGCGGCGAGTTGAGTCTCCCTCCCTCCCTCCCTCCTTCCTAGCTCACTGGGACCGGTTCTCATCCGTTTACACCCCACCCACTGGAGTGACACATCCAGGTCCAGCCAGGGTCCTGCGTTCGAATCCGGGATGTGGGTGGGAGGAGCCATGGAGCTGGAAAAAGCCCTTGAAGAGCCTTTCAAATATTTAAATGTTTTTGAGAAAGACGTTGCTTAGACGCAATATAAAATTCAACAGGTGCAAATGGGAAAACAAAATAATCTCGCTCCCAGCCCTGTCCCAGCCACTGGGCTCCCACACCAGAGGTCACCATTTTGCCAGTTTCTTAAGAGTTCTTCCAGAGGCAGTCTCTGCATAGGCAAGCAATTATGTATATATATTCTTTTTTGTTTTTCACCCAAACGTTGCCTATTATACACTTCGTTCAACACCTTGCTTTTTTCATATAATCGTCCGTCTTGGCGATTGTTCCGTATCAGTACGTAAAGAGCATCTTCGTTCTTCTATTTTACATTTGCATAATATCACATTGTACAGATGTTCCATAGCTTAGTTAACCAGTCTTTATTCTCATCTTTGCTTATGACAAACAGTGCCGCAGTGAATAAGGGTGATGTTTGGCAGACGCACGGGCATATCTGTCGTTCTGTGTTGCTGCTACCTCCGTCCCCCTTGTCTCCTCCCCGACATCTCCACCCACCCCTTTGGCGGGTGCTGAGGAAGGTGGGAGTCATGGAGAGGGAAGAAGGAGTGAGCAGAAAGGAAAGGGCAGATGGGAGATGCCCCCAGTTGTCCAAGGGCCCCAGGCTGCTGGGGCGTGGGAGAGAGGGGCTGGTCTAGGCAGTTCCAAGAATTCCAGTGCCTAAAAGATCTAACCTGGAAGGGACCTTGGAGACCCTCCATCCCATCTTGATCTGCCTGGGGATAAGAATCATCCCGCGCGCTTGTTCAAATACAGGGCTGCACCCAACATCCGATAAACTCTCCAAGGACAACCTGGGAATCTGTATTTGTAACAAGTGCGGGGGAGTGTGGGGGAGGGGTGATGGGGAAAAAGTGAGAAACTCTGATCTAGGGTAACCCATTCACCTTACAGCGAGGGAGACTGAGGCCCAGAAAGGGGGAGTGACTCACACAAGGTAACACAGCCAGCGTGAGGCAGAGCCTGGACCCCGGGCTTTGGAGGCGCCTCCCTTTGCCCAGAACCAGGGACCTGGTGTGCAGTGAGGTTGATGGTGGGAGAACAGCTCTCCCCACCTAGCACTCCGCCCATCCCCCCCCCACCCCACGCATGCCTTGGTTAGCCGCTCCCCCCAGGCTGCCTGGCCTCACATCACTGAGATACTGGGGCTCTGCTGTCTCCTTGTAGAAGCTGCAAAGGTAGGGCAGTGCTTAGCCCAAAAGAATGACACGCTCTTTAGTAGTTCTGCTTTGGCAGACAAAAGAGTTACTTGGGATGCAGGGCGAGAGGCTTCCTGGCATCCAGTGTCACACAGGCCAGGCCATATGGTCCACCCCAGGCCAGGGGGGTTGGCCCAGCTCCCCTGTGACCTGACCTGAGCAAAGATAGCCCCCAGGTTGCTAAGCATCTACATGGTGAGCCAACCCCAGAAGTCCAGGGCTGGGGAGGAAGGAAGGAAGGTTCCCATGTTGGGAAACGTAGTCAAACCAGAAGAGATGGGCTCGGGTGGGGCTCGGGTGGGCAACTCCTTACCTAGCACACAGCGGAGTGGGGAACTCCTTACCCAGCACACAGTAGAGGAGGCAGGAGGATGGGAAAGGCGGGTCAGTGTTGTCTGCGGCTCTTAGGACCGCAGTTCACGCCCGGAGAGGGACGGTGTCGGGGAGCACAGCTAAGGCAAGAAGCCTGCAGCCCCTCCGTCGCACCCCACCCTGCGCTTTGATCGTCCTGCTGGGTCTGCAGGGCCTGAGGCTGACGGTGTGTCTCCAAGGGGAGGTCAGGTCTCCAGCCTCCTGCCTTAGGACAGACACCCCTCTCCCACCCCAGAGAAGCGGGCGTCTGTCCCCTTCTTGGACATCACCAAGCTGGAGACGTCACAGCTGCCTTCAATCTCCCTCCCTGCATTGGCGCCTCCTGAATGTCAGAGGACATTCACGGGCCCCCAAATCTCTCCTGCTCTAATTTAAGCCCCTTCCTTCTAGTTGGCTGATGGGGGACACTCAGCAGCCCCCCTTACCCCCAACACCCTTCAAAGAATCAGGGGCAGAGGCCCTTCTCCACTCTGCAGCTCCCACCCCTTCTGCCTGGACTGGGGTCTCTCCCTCTCTCCACCAGCGGGTTGGGGGGAGAAGGCGGATTAGGGGGCACCAGCTTCTCATCAGGCCCCTCTTAGGCAGTGTAACGGGAACAGCACCGGCTTTGGAGGGGTTCGGATTCTGGTTCCAGCACATGTGCTGTGTGACCCTGGGCAGGTAGCTCAGCCTCACTCAGTCTCAGCTTCCTCGTCTGTAAAAGGCCGGAGAGCCGTTCAGTCTGCCTCCTGGTGGAGGGAGGGCGGTGTCCGCCTGCGTCTTGGCCTGTAGAGGGCGCTCCATCTATCCGCCACCCCTCGGCCTCATCACCTGAGCTCAGGGGAGGCTGTTGTGTTCACCAGAGAGGGGGGATGGTTGGGGGGGGTCACCAACCATCGGGCACCCCCGATGGGGTCACGGGCACCCCCGTTCGTCTGGTTGCAGGGCTCACCCCCACCCGGGCTGCCCCGCCCACCCTTTCCCCGGCAGCCCCCGCTGGCCACTTTGCCTAGCACTCTGGGTAATCAGTTAATTTAATTAGTGAAAATGCCATCCCCTTCTGCCAGCCCCCAGCCTCGCCAGACCCCTCCCCATTCCCAAGACTCCCCGTCCCCTCCTGGAACTACTGTGAAAGAGCAAGAGGAATGTCGCCAATTAACCGAGCAGCCGATTTCTCAGCTCTGGGCCCGGACTCAGCCCTAATTAAGCATCAGCGCCCCAGGAGCTGCAGATAATGGATTCGCAGAACCACTGCCTGTGAAATGAGACTTGTGAGGGCGCCCAGAGGCCAGGCCAGGGAGGAGACCTGCCCACAGCCATCACCAGCAGGGGACGGGCGCCCAGCGGGGAGTTGCTCCATGCATGGCCCAGCCCCTGCAGTGACCCCCACCCCGGCACCAGCCTGCACCCTCCCCCCACACACACTTGTCTCCCTCCACTGCAGAGACACCCCAAACTGCCCCAGACAGCCCTCCCGTCCCCCCACCGCTCCCTTGACACTTGCACACACTCTGCTTCCCTCCCCTACACTCTGCTGAGCTCGGGGAGCCCTGGCCTCCGGCACATCCTGGGAGGGCACACACTTTGATGGGACATAAAAGGGGCTCTGGGGGTGTGGGCTCATGGGCCGGCGTTCACTGCTTGCAGAGGGCGTTGGTTCGACCAGGGCTTCTGGAATGCTTAGGAATCATCTGGACTTCTTGCTAAAATGAAGATTCTGACTCAGTGGATCTGGGGTGGGGCTTGAGGTTCTGCATTTCTTAAGATTCCTGCAAGCTCCTAGGTGATGCTGACGTTGCTGGTCTGGGGACCACACTTTGGGGAAGCAAGGGGCTGGAGTGCCCAGGGTGGGGTGAGGGAGTAGCTCAGGAAACCCAGGTGGAGAGGGAGAGCCTCAAAACGGGGTGGATGGGGGTGGGAGAGAGGCTGGGGCAGTGGGGACCAGGCGGGGAGAACCCATCATGCCATCCTGAAAAGGCATCAGGACAGGTCTGACACTGCCACCACTTGGGACCAGGTGTGCCTTGCAGAGAGTCTGGTCAGAATTACTTATTGGATTCTGGTCCGTGAGGGTGCAGAGGAGTGGCTTCTGCCCAGTGCACACTGTGCCACCCTCTTCAGGGTACTTACCTGCCAGTCTCTGGTCTCCAGACTGGACAAGGACAGAGTGCTGGTCAGGTCCCCAGGGACTGGCTGTGTCCATGTGACCTTCAGGCATCCCAGCTGCTTCTGCAGTTAACGGTGGCTTTCTCTCAGGAGGTTACTGACTGTCTCTCAGGGTGTCTCTGGGTGTCTCTTAGGATGTTGCCAGCTATTCTCTCCGGGTATCGTTGAACACCCCTCAGGGTATCACTGACCGCCTCTTGGGGGCGACTGGCCATCTCTCCTGGTGATGCCGGTCATCTCTCGGGGTGGCACTGCCACCTCTCCAGCAGTCTTCTCAGGCTCTTGCGGCACCGTAACCCCCCAGCTGCCTTGCATGAGGCTGATGTGGCAGCTGAGAAGCAGGGCTGGGAGCCAGCCTGGGCCCTGCAGCTCGAGGAGTCAGGCAAACGTGGTCCCCTGCATGGTTCGGCCCAATTCTCCCCGCTCAGCCTCAGTGGAGAAAACCCCTCATGAGCCCCCCACCTCCCCGTAGAAGCTCCCTGAGAACTCTGGGCCCAGGACGAAGACAGTGCTTCTGTTCTCAGTCCTTGCTTATCCCCCAAGAAATGCACCGCGGGAACAGAGGAAGGAGGGTCTTTAAGGCCACGCAGACCTGGATGCCGATGCTGGGCCGATTATGCAGCCCCTTCACCTGGAGAAACGGGGACAGAAGGACACTCTCAGAGGGCAGTTGTGAGAAAGAAAAGCAGTGATGTCTGTAAAGCCCCCGGCGCAGTGCCCGGCATGCAGTCGGTGCTTAATAAATGACTCATGCCACCCCAGACCAAAGGACCCCGGCTCAGCCTGCTGTGGGGAGCAGTGAAGGGCCTCCCTGCACACTCTGCTCATCTTGCCCACCTGGGCCTGTGTGTGAAGCTGGGGCATCACACCGTTCTGGGCTCCACAGACTCTGCCATTACCCAGGGGCTTCGCAGCATGGATTTGTGGAAAATTTAATAAGAGGAAATTAAATGTCAGTTCCAGACAGGCTGGATGTGTGCATATCTGCTGGAGTCTCTGGACTTGGCATCTACCGCCAGGCACTCAGAGATGCTACCCCGCCGCCCCCCGCGTTTATATGATGGCACTGAATACCCTCTGCCCCTCCCGCCCTCTCTCCCCACTGCCATTTACACCTCGCTGGGTCTCAGCGCTCCAGAGCCTGAGCTGCTAATGTGATTTCCTGTCATGTTCCTGAAAGCTTCTTCCAGGAAAACCAGCCCCTAGAACAGAGCTGCCTGGGCCTCAGAGCTTCTTCGGTGAGGATGCCCCTTCAGAAGGGGGAGAGCGGGGGCTGGGAGAGCAGGGGAGCGAGGGCTTCACCCCTTCTCAGATGCCTGTTAGGTGTCCTGCTTCAGAGGTGCACCCCTTGTCCTTGGGTGGGTGAGTTTAGGCCTCAGTTTCCTCATCTGGAAGATGGGTAGGGCTGGACTTGATCCCTTGGGACCAGTTCTGATGCCCGTGGATTCTGTAATTCCGACAGGAGGGTCCACGGAGAGCCAGGAGCTCCGGTGGCTCTGAAAGGGTGCACAAGTCTCCTGCGAGCTTGTCTTTTTCTCAATACTTGCCAGTTTCCGGGCATCATCATGCCCGTGCCCCACCCCAGAACCTGGAAAGGGAGAGGGAGGGAGGGGTTACCAGGGACCCTCCCCTCGCAAAAGCCAGTGCCTTTCCAACATCCATTTTTCCTTCCTGCACTCGACACACAGTTCCCAGCGCTCCACCGTGTGCCACCCTCTGGCTCTTTAGCCCCTGCCCTCTTGGGACCTACAAAAGGGTGAAGGGGGCCTTTGCTCTCACGGGGTCAGGAGTCTGCAGAGAGCTGGGCCCTGGAGACCCCAGTCCACCATCATGGGGTCGGGACCCGTCTTCTGCCTCAGCATCTTGTCAGTCTGCACATGAAGGTGAGAGGTGGTTTGAAGCTGAGTGACCTTGAACGAGTCCACGTACTTTGGGGGCCTGTTTTTCTGCAAAATAAGGTACAGACCCCCTACTGGCTCTTCCCCCAGTGTTGCCTTGAGGGTTTGAGAAGATAACAGATATGAAAATACTCTGTAGGGAATTCCCTGGAGGTCCAGTGGTTAGGACTCCTAGCTTTCATCACTACCGAGGGCCTGGGTTCAATCCCTGGTGGAGGAACTAAGATCCTGCAAGCCGCGCTGCGCGGCCAAAAAGAAAAAAAAAAAGGAAAGAAAATACTCTGTAAGCGGGAGGGCTTCCACACTCATGGAGCGAACTTTGATTGGAAAGGGGCCTGCCGCGTTTCCCAGCTTCCATCAGTGTATGAAATGAATTAAGTAATAACATTGGGAACTTTGTTTTAGTCCTGGGAGAGGACCCCACTGACTTCAAGCAGACCCCCCTGGGCCAGGGGTGGGACCCGGGAAGCAAGTCATAGAGCCTAGAGAGGTTGTTTATGGTTTCTAATGATTCTGTGGACGCTAACCCACGGCAACGGCCCTTCCCCCTCCTCGCTGAGAGGAGCGGGCCTCAACTGCAGGGAGGGATTTAGGGGTGATGGAGAGCATGGTGGCTCAACTCAGAAACGGGAGGAGGAGAGAAGTCCTAGAGGGTTGGTCTGCACCACAAGGGCCACCTGGTGTTGGGACTGAATGGAAACGTGAACATGAGAGAACATCCGTGAGCCGTGCATGCGTGTTTGTGCGCACAGGGTGGGGAACCCTATGTGATATGGAGATTCAAGTTAACTGGCAATTTTCCCACAGCACGGAGCAGTGCACAGAGCATGGGATTGGGGGACAGACAGACAGACATAGACTCAGATTGGACGGCACTGCTCTAGGGCAACACCTCACGCATAGCAGGGGCTCCGGAAGGGACAACTATTGTTATCATGGTCCACTTTGTCCCAGGCACCTGTGGGGGTGGGCTGTCCTGGCACATCCAGTGGGCACAGGGGCGCAGCTGTGAAGGAGCCTCACCTCTGCCCCTCTCTTCTGCCTCAGAAGAAGAGCAAAGTACACTACCACGTTGCCGTCATCATCAACTACCTGGGCCACTGCATCTCCCTGGTAGCCCTCCTGGTGGCCTTTGTCCTATTTCTGCGGCTCAGGTGAGGAGACCCTGGCACTGTCCCCGGCCACCCCCCCCCCCCCAGGCCTTGAGCAGCGGGGAGAAGTAAGATACAGGAGGCAGCGGTGGGCTGGAGGAGTCCAGCTCCCTCACCTCAGTGGGAGCAGGTGACAGATACAGATGTCCCAGGTCTCTCGGAACCTCTGGCAGGGTCACTTCTGCAACGCTGCCCAGTGACTGCAGAGGGGAGGGGGATGGCCAAAGCCCAGGCTCACCTGTGTCACCCACACCCAGGCCGGGCTGCACCCATTTGGGAGACCAGGAAGGTGGAGCCCACTTTGGGTTTGAAGCTGCCTGGGCCCAGCACAACTGCCAAGGATGCAGGTGGCGGTGCCAGCCAGGTCTGTGCCAGGAATGGGGGCTGCCAGCAGGGGCTGAGCATCAGGGCTGAAAGCTGGGAGGGAGGCCTATTGCTGCAGGCCTTTTATGTTTTCTGAGCCTCAAACTTGGAGCTACAGGGAGGGAAGAGTGCTCATGGGAGAAGGGGCGTCCCTAGCAGCCAGCAGCCCCTGGTCCCTGCAGCATTGGCCATGTGGCAGGCTCTGCCCCGGAGCTTAGGTCTGGGTGGGCCACAGTTAGGAAGGGGCCTGTGGGACGTCAGGAGAGCCGCCGCTGCCGCCTCCCAGTGTGACTTAGGCAGCCCGCCCTGCTCGGAGCCTCGGTTTCCGCATTCATACGTCTGGGCTGGAGTGACGCTGGTGACCTAGCCGTCATCTCCTCTCTCCTCCTCTTCCGCCTGTCGCCCGCCCTCCCTTGCCGCCCACAGGAGCATCCGGTGCCTGAGAAACACCATCCACTGGAACCTCATCTCGGCCTTCATCCTGCGGAATGCCACGTGGTTCGTGGTCCAGCTCACCATGAGCCCGGAAGTCCACCAGAGCAATGTGGTGTGTCCTGGAGGGGCAGGCCCAGGGTCAGAGGAGGGGTCTGGGTGGGGCTGCCTTTGCAGAGGAGGGACTGGAGCCAGGCCTTGGAGCCCACAGCACAGGAGTGGATCCTGGGGGGTGCCCCATCCTGCCGGGAGGAGGCACCAGGCTGCTCCCTCCCATCCCCCCTCCCTGGTTAACCATCACCTCTGATGGCGCGGGCGGCAGGGCTGGTGCAGGCTGGTGACAGCCGCCTACAACTACTTCCACGTGACCAACTTCTTCTGGATGTTTGGCGAGGGCTGCTACCTGCACACAGCCATCGTGCTGACGTACTCCACCGACCGGCTGCGCAAGTGGATGTTCATCTGCATCGGCTGGGGTGAGCGGGCCAGCCTCCCGCCCTGACCCGCCGTCCTCTCCCCACCCACACTCAGACCGGCCGGCTGGGGGCCTGAGACTGAGGCCAGGTCGGGGTGGTGGGGTGTGCACACAGCCCTCCGCCGCTACTTGGAGGGCAGGGACGATGGGAACATCTTAAAGGAGGCATGGTAGGCCAGTGAGTACCTGGGGAGTCCCTGCCCGCCTCTAGGCCCTGGGCTGCGCTGGGGTCTTCCAGGCCTGCATCCCCCAGACTCCACCGACAGGCCCTGTGACAGCCGGTCTCTCCCCCAGGTGTGCCTTTCCCCATCATCGTGGCCTGGGCCATTGGGAAGCTGTACTATGACAATGAGAAGTAAGTCACCTCTTCTTCACTGTCCTCAGGGCCCCCTGAGCCCTGAGATCCAGGCTTCCAGCCCCGCTCTGCCTGATGCTCCTCAGGGACCTTCAGCCATGTCACCTTCCCTGTCAGGGCCACAGTTTCTTCATCCACATAGGGAGGGTGCTGGGGGTCAGATGCAAACTGAGTCTCCCTAACAGTGTTCTGCCTGAGGTGGGGCTGGACGGGCAGGTCCAGGCTCTTTTATCTGTCTCGGGCTTTCACCACAGGCAGAACAACCTAAAGGTTACTGGCAGCCCCTGGAGCCCAGCCACCCAGGTTCTGAACTGTGGCTCCCATCATTAAGTAGCTTTATGACCTTGGGCTAGTTACTACAGTGTGCCTCAGTTTCCTCATCTGTAAAATGGGCATCCTCATAATAGTGCCTCCCTCAAAGTGTGAGGATGACACGAGTTAATATATGTTAAGCATTTAGAATAGAGTCTGGCACATAGTAAATGTCATATAAATGTTTTCTATTAATAAAGACTTGTTTTAACAAACGATTCCATTGATTTAATAGGAACTGATCCAGACAATCTCAGACTCCTTCCAGCTCTAAAGTCCTGAGGGGCTGTTCTTAAATGGAAGTAGGTGTTCCCAATCACCCCTGAAAACTGCACTTCCGCTGCAGTGGTTCTCAGCCTTGACTTGGGTTAGAATCACACAGGAAGCTTTAAAAAGTACCGATGCCCAGGTTTGACCTCCAGAGAGTTGGATGTTATTGGTCTGGAGTGTGGCCTGGGCACCAGGATTTTTTAAACCTGCCCAGGTGATTCTAATATGAAGCTAAGATTGAGAACCACTGAAAAAGAGAGGCAGAAAAAGTGGACATAGATGGCCAGGGGAGGTGCCAGGATCTTCTTTGCCAAAGTGGCCTCAGGAACCCCCTGTCTGGCCGGGGTTCCAGGTGGCCTCCATCACCATGGCTATTCCTCTCCACCCCCGACAAGGAGCCTGGAAAATTATATTCACGTTTAGGAAGGATCGAGGTGATCCCTCCTGACTCCGGCCCAGCCTGGCTGGCGCTCTCTGCATTTGCACAGCCGGTGGTATGGGGGCCTGAACTGGGAGTGGGGGGGCAGCTGACAAGCAGGACTGAGGGCTTGGCAGTGATTCCAGAATGGTGGCCTGGGTCTCAGAACAGGAGCATTGTAAATCCTGGGCGATGGAGCCCGTGCCTGCAGGTGTGAAGGTGAGTACAGGGAAGGAAGAACAGGTTTCCAAAAGCTGCGCAGTGTGTGCGTCTGGGCGCATCTTGGAGCAAAAAGGGTGGCTGAGCACAGAGGAAGTTTGGTCTGAGCGTCTCTGGAGCTCCACCTTGTGGTAAGATTCCGACACTGCAGCAGAAGGGATCCAGGTGTGAGACCTGAGAGAGACTGCAGGCTCTGGGGCCAAGGACTGGACCTGGCCCCAGGACAGCTTGCGTTAGGTCTGCCCCGTGTTTTTTGAAAACTTGAATTGCTTCCAAACTTTGAAAAAGTCAAGAGGTTTCACATAACAATCTCAGTTTAGGGCTTCCCTGGTGGCTCAGTGGTTGAGAGTCTGCCTGCCGATGCAGGGGACGCGGGTTCGTGCCCCGGTCCGGGAAGATCCCACATGCCGCGGAGCGGCTGGGTCCCTGAGCCGTGGCCGCTGAGCCTGCGCGTCCGGAGCCTGTGCTCCGCAGCGGGAGAGGCCACAGCAGTGAGAGGCCCGCGTACCGCAAAAAAAAAAAAAAAAATCTCAGTTTATTGTTTATGGAAGCAAGCTGAGATCTAAGTACTGCGGATCTGCATGCCCGAGGGTCCATCGTCTCTGCACAAGGACATGGGACTTCCTATGTGCCTCATCCCAACCCACCCCCCAGAGCTCCCTAGATCTTGCTGGAGGGAAACTCAAGAAGACGAAAAGCAAGTCTGCCTCTCACGACAGGTGGAACCTGTAGAGTCTCTGCCTCTGGGTCGTTCAGGCTGCCATTAAACAAATTCAGAGATTGTTAGCTACTGAGCGTCACTGCATGACATGTACAGGGCAAGGCCCCCCTCGTGGGCATGCACCAGAGACACAGTGGGGACTGAGGCGAGCAGTGTGTGTTGGACCCATGCCCGTTCTATTCAGTGGTCTTTTCCCCAATCCCCCTCCCTGCCACAGTGCCTGCTTCCAGCTTTACATCTCAAAGGACGCTATCCATTCTGCAGATGGAAAGCTATCTTGACCTTCTGCCGGGGTTGGAATTGGGGCACCCAGATCCTGGCTTTTGGCTCCAGTCCTGGCCTGACCAAGCACTGTTCCTCCCTCATGCCACTGAACTGGACCCAGGTGACCCTCCTCCTCTCACCTCTGTGGCCCTCTAGGTGCTGGTTTGGCAAAAGACCTGGGGTGTACACGGACTACATCTACCAGGGCCCCATGATCTTGGTCCTGCTGGTAAGAACTTGGGTAGGGGACAGGAGAGAGGGGCTCAGTGGGGAGGGGCAAGCCAGGCTTACAGTGGACTAAAAGGATCCCTCTACCTAGAAGTGGCGGGCAGAGGGCCAGGAATATATAAGGGCTCATGAAGGTGGAGGGAGAGCAGCAAGGGGGCAGAGACCAGACCTGGGACAGCTGAGTCCCTGCCCTGTCCCCCACCTTCCCTCCAGCATCTTGCACACACCCATGCCCAGGCCATCCCACCGTGTGTCAAATTACAGATCAATTTCATCTTCCTTTTCAACATCGTCCGCATCCTCATGACGAAACTCCGGGCATCCACCACGTCTGAGACCATCCAGTACAGGTAACCGGACCCGCCACCCCCACCCATGGGGCGCTTCAGAGATCCCAGCCTTGGACCCGGGTGTCCCCCCAGGCCTGAGAGTCCCTCCTGAAACCCCAGCTCCCCTTGTCCCAGACATTCCGGGGATCTGCTACAGCCCTCCCCCAGACCCGGTCCTTCTCACCAAGCCGGAGGCCCCAGCCCCCTCCCGGGTGGGCTGTGACTCTGGGCCTCCCCCCCTACCCGCCCCACCCCAGGAAGGCTGTGAAAGCCACCCTGGTGCTGCTACCCCTCCTGGGCATCACGTACATGCTGTTCTTCGTGAACCCCGGGGAGGACGAGGTCTCCCGGGTCGTCTTCATCTACTTCAACTCCTTCCTGGAATCCTTCCAGGTACAGCCGTCCCCCACCCCAGCCCCTCGCTCCAGCCCTGACTGCCCCCTGCACCTCTTCGGGTGGGAACTCTTCCAGGCAGGGGCCTGGAGGAGTGGGAGGCTGGGGACAGAAAAGGGTCAGCCCCGAAGCTGGATGGGGCCGCACCTGCCCCCGTGCCTTGACCCACCTTCTCCCTCCACGCCAGGGTTTCTTCGTGTCTGTGTTCTACTGCTTCCTCAACAGCGAGGTAAGGACCTGGGGCCCCAGGACTCGGGACGGCAGGAGGCCTGCTGGGACCAGAGACTGTCCGTAGCCTCCTCCTGCCCGAGGTGGCAAGCCCACTTCTTTGCTCTCATAGGCAGTAGGTGTGGGAGCCAGAAGCCGGGGCTCCAGTCTCATCCATGAGTCTGTGAAATGGGCTGTTGAAAACCAGGAAGCGGAGCCCTGGGACAAGGGGTGTATGTAGTTTGAGGGCAGGAGATGTGTATGGGTTGAGGGTAGAGATTCTTCAAGGCAAAGGCCATATGACACCTTTGGGTGGATTTGAGAAAGGTACCCCTTGCTCAGAACGCTTGAGAAAATTGTCCTAACAAATATGCGAAGCAACAATGTTGATGATGTGAATGTTGCCACCTCCGACGTGGCGCCCTGTGCACGGCTCCCCTGTATAGCTGCTTGTGGAAGCCCTGGGGGAGGGAGGGGGGTCCTGAAACCCCGGCTCAGACCTTGTGCTCTGCTCTGTGCCCACAGGTCCGCTCTGCCATCCGGAAGAGGTGGCACCGATGGCAGGACAAGCACTCGATCCGCGCCCGCGTGGCCCGCGCCATGTCCATCCCCACCTCCCCCACCCGTGTCAGCTTTCACAGCATCAAGCAGTCCACAGCAGTCTGAGCTGGAGGGCCGTGGAGTGGCCCCCAAGATCCACGGCTGGGGAGACGGTCGCCAGGCTCAGCTGGCCGCCCTGTCTGTGGAGGGGACCAGCTCTCTCCCACACCCTGTGCCCCCGGGAGTAGCTGGCTGGCACTGAGAGCCCGGAGGCCCCTCCCGCACCCCTAGCTGAGCAGGAGTTCCAGGCCTCTGAGAGCAGTCTGGGCCACGGGATGAATGGAAGATAGCCTATAGGCCTGCGCTGGGCCCAGGGCCTCTGGCTCCCCTTTGCCCCAAGAATGGAACAGAAATGGAGTGGAGATGGAGAGCAGGGAATCCAAAGCAGCGTGTGGGTCCCTCCAAGAGGTGTTTGCGTCCAGAGCACAAGATGGCAGCCCATTGGAGACCCCGGGATGTCCTCAGCGACTGTGCGGGGCCATCCACTCCTCCAGGAGCATCATGGGAAACTCTTGTGACAGCGTTCAAGCCACCGTGATGATGCCTCCAGGCCTTAGCAGTGCTTTCCAACACCACTGGGAACCAAGGCCATGTTGTCAGAAGCCCTGCAGACATTGTTAGAAATCAGGTGGCATCAGACATCAGGCCACATCACCGAAACCCTCCCAAGCCGCCGGAAATTCATGTGACCCTGTGGCACTGCCACCAGAAACGCCCTGCCTCGCTGCCTTGCACCCTTACTACCCCACAGCCCACATGGGTTCCCCCTCCTTCACCTCCTGCCCCAGGTGTCTCCCCCTTCGTGAGATGATGGGGAGGTGGGAGGGTGACAGAGTGTCCTTGAGCAAAAGCCAGTGTGTGCCCCAGCCAAAGCCAGCCTCCCTTTGAGGGGCAGAGAATACTGGGGGCCACCCAGCCTGCTGTTTTCAGTGACCTGGCCTCTGGGGCAACCCCTCTGCTGGTCAAAGGGACCCTGTGGCCCTTGGATGACCTCATTGGGAAGCATCATTAGCTAAGCAAAGATAGAAGAGGGTGGGGCACTCAGCCCCCCTCTGCCTCAAGTTCCCCAGAGCAGGACAAGCGGCTCCTGGGGCAACCAGCCAGCTGACCGCTTACACCCCTGGTAAGGACACAGCCACATCCAGAGATACTGGATAGCCGGAGCAGGGCTTTGGGGGAGTGGGGCTGGGAGATGGGGGTGGCCAGTGTAAATAATAGTGTTTCTCTTTCAACCAGCACTTGTGAAGCCTGGTATGTGCTAGGGCTGGGTAGGGAGGGTACCACAGAGAAATGGAGGCCACTTTCAGCCTTTAGGGTCACCGTGTGGTTGGGAAACCAGTGGCACTCAGACACACGCCAATGATGGGGCGCTAGGGGAGCCCCTGAGGTCCAGGAGAGGACTTAGGAGAAGGGCATGGGTCTGCGGGGACCAGGTAAGGGCAGCTTTTGTAAGGGGGCGAGTCGTAGGGAGAAGGTGGCGGACACCACGGGCCGGGCACAGCTTGAGCACAGGTGAGTCAGTGGGACCAGACCAAAGTGTGTCCCAGCCTCAGGGGAGGAGAGAAGCTGGGAACAGGAAGGAATTAGGAAGCAGGGGAGGCCAAACAGGCTTGAATGCTGTCTTAGCATGGAAACCCCAGAAGCATACCAAGAAACAAGGCTTTGAGAGCCAACTCCAGGGTAGGGGCGCACACGCCCGCCACCGTGGGCAGCTGCAGGCAGTCCTGCTGCGGAAGCTGGGAGAGCCGGGTGGGACCCAGACCTGCGTCGTCCCACCTGAGGGGCGAGGGATGTGTATCCACCAGCTCCTGGGGGACAGTAAATCCCTGCACCTCCTGCGGAGTCCGGGAGAGTGCCGGGCACAACGTGGGCCACGTCCTCCGGGCAGGAGGTGGTTGGGGCACAGACGCTCCACCCAGCACACTCAGGCCCGGGCCTTGCCTCTGAGTCTCTGACCCGGAAAGAGGGCCACGCAGGGGTGTGTGTGTATGCACGAGTGCATGCGCACACATGTGCACACGGGTGCGTGTGCTATCAGGACACCAGGACAGACAGATGACCGCGGTGCTGGGAGCCCCGCAGCTTCGACTGGGGCAGGGGAGGTCCAGTGGGGGAGGATCTGACTGCTCCCCGAGGGAGGAGCTGGGGCTGTCCCTGAAGACCATGTGGGGTACCCTGCTCTGCTAACTCCCCAAGCGCTGTCCCCTTAAGGAGGGAGATGGGGGGACCAGCTGAGCAGAGGAAGCCATGAGAATAGGACCAGGGGCACCAAGACGGAGATATGCTGACAGCTTCCAGAGCAGCTGGGGTGGGACAGCCGCACAAAGGGTCCTAGCTGACAAGGGGGACCAGAAGTGACTTGCGTCTCAAATGGCCACAAGTGAGGCACCTTTCTCAACGTGGCCTTCCACCCAGTGAAGGAGAAGTGAGAAAGCAAAGGCATTTCATGGACAGTGTTGGGATGTGGGGGGCTGGGGGCATCCCAAGGACAGAGGAGCCTGAGAGGGGCTGGGGGCGACGGTGAGGGGGCTTTATAGGCAAGGGGTCTTGAAGGGGCCAAGCTGGGGCGGTGCCCCTTTTCCTGCTTGTGCCTCCGGACTGTTTTAGCTGATGGGCGCCCTTTGCATGCCTACTGTGCTCTCAGCTCTGTGGGCGGGTGCAGGCGAGCAGCACCTCCAGGACGTACGCCACACAGGCTGCACAGCTCAGAGCTGCCGGCGCTGGAAGGTCGTGGGAGGACATCCAAGGCGAGGCTGGGGCGCATCACAGAAGCCGCAAGGGGTCCCTGGGCCGTGGGCGCTGTTTCAGATGAACCTCAGAATCCCTCTCGTCCAGAGACTGTAAGGGTGGAGGGGCTGCTGCAGCACAGCCGGAAACAACTGGGCTGCAAAGAACTGCAGCCCCTCCTGCCAGGGGCAGGTGTGCCGAGTTTAACCCTTCCATGGGCTGCAGGGCAGGAGTCAAGGCAGGCCCCCGATGGGATTTCTGAGTCATTCTGCCCTGACCTTCGACTTGTGGGTGGGTGGGAAGGGAGGTCCCTTGGGGCTGTGGCTGTGTGATGGGCCAACAGACACACATGTCACCCCACTGTGGGAAGGGGCCGAGCAGCTGCAGGGTGGAGATCACTGCGGGACAGGCCCCTCTCTCAAGCTGGGAAGAATTTTTCTCCATGCCACACTCAGAGGCTGCAGTTCCCTAAAAGTTCCCCCACCTGAGCCCTTTTCTCCTTGGGTCCCTCCCTCATGGGCACAGATCACCAGTACAGGAAAAACCACCCTGTGGGGTTTGGGTTTTCCAGTTCTGGCTCCCCCCTCCTTGAGTGTGAAGCTATAGCCCCTGCCTTGGGGTCCTCGGCTTCCCCCGCAAGGCCTCCTCAGTCCCCCTGCTGCTGATGGGACCCAGACTGGGACCCTGACAGACACCCTGGGACCGGAAGTCAGGGCAGAGGGTGCAGATCGAGGAGGGAGGGAGGTTTTGGAATCCAGATAATAATTAATTGAGGACATTTGTAGATTGCTTTGCAATCCACAAAATCCTTTATAGCATTCACGGAAGTAGGGAACAGAACCAGCCCATTTTACAGCCGAGAAAACTGAGGCCAAGCGACTCCCCTGAGATCAAAGGTCTCTGGCTCCAAATCCAGGCCTCTTTCTACCCCATCAGTTGACTGAAGTCACTGGGCTTGGGTTTGGGGAGGCCAGGACTGATAAAGCAGCTCTGGAGGGAGGGGACAGCGAGGAGGCCTCGGGGATTCAGATCGGGGACGTGTCCCAGGCAAAGATGAAACCGGCCCAAAGACGGCCCGGCCAGTGTCTGGCTGCTGAGCCCAGCTGGGTGGGAGCGATGAGGGTTCTGTATATCCAGCAACCCCTTCCCCACCTTCCCAACATCCTGCTCCCCTCCACTCCTTAAAATGATGCTTAACTGCAAGCAGTACAGCCCAGGTCACCAGAAGCCTCTGTGGGTCTCCCTGCCCAGCCCATGTGAGGGTGTCACTGGCCTCCAGCTCAGGGGTCTCTCAAGCTCATCTCATCCAGCCCCCTGACTTCAAACTGACCTGCCCACCCTTGGTTCAAACAGAGGGGGTGCTTCCTACATTTCAGCAATACTATCACTGACGCTCACCGGGAGCCCCCTTGCTAAGCCCCTTACATACTGGTCTCATCTACTCTTCATACCACCCTATGAGGAAGGAGCTGTTATCCCCATTTAACATATGGGGAAAGCAATGCCCAGAGAGGTTGGGACGTGCCCAGCAGTGGCATGGCTGGATGTGAACCCAGTCTGGCCTCACTTGGCCCCCACAGTGTTTAACCCCTGTGCAGCAGGAGTTCTTTGCAGAGTTCTCCTCCCTGACCCACTGCTCCGTCCAGTCCTCTTCCTACGGAAATTCTTCAGTTTCTCCAATTTTGTGGACGAACGGTGTTCAGAGACAAAGCTGGATGCAGGCGTTTGTGCCCGCCAAGCGTGGCCTCAGGTGGGCCCACTGCCTAACCCGCCAGCCCAGCCTCCAGGCCAGTCCCAGACTGCCTGCCTCCCGGCGTCCCCAGCCCTGTCCCTGCTCCATTTCAGAGCATCACCTCCTCTTTCCTACCTTCCACGGCCCCACTACCCCGCAGACCCTGCTGGGCAGGCTTGGGTCAAGAGAGTCCTGGACCAAGTATAGTTTTCAAAGCTCTCGGTGTGTTGAAAACACCAATGAGATCATCATTTGGAAATAACTCCAGAGACCACCTTTGGCCATCAGGCTGCCACCCACCCCCTCTGCCCCTCCAAAGGGTCCAGGACAGATGCCTGCTGCCCAGCCTCATTGCCCACTGGTCCAAGGCAGGTGGGGGCAGAAGCAGCGTGCTCCTGCCTCTCTTGCTTTCATTACTGGGGTTTCGGGGGAAGGAGAAGACGGTAATCTGATCCCTTCTCGGTGTCTGTACCATCTCTAGAACATGCAGCTAGGACAGATCTGGGCCAGGAAACAAGGGCAGTGCACGGGCCCGGTGAGCTGGGCACCATCCCACACTTCCTGAGCAACCCCACTGGGCTGAGACCCATTGCCTGGGACCTGCTGCCCTCTCTGCCCTGAGTGGATAAAGATAAGTGTTCCAGGTGCCACCTACATCCCCACACAGAAGGCAGAGACACTGCCCCTGGCCTGCCCTGGACAGTGACCCTGAGAGCCCAGGCCATAGCTAAGGGGGGAAGTGGGGAAGGAACAGAAGCTTCAGATCAGGGGGATGCCCTCAAGGAAAGGGGTGGAATCTGGGGAGGGCGTAGGGGAGAGTGGGTGATGCAGAGTCTTAGAGCAGAAACACAGCCTGGGGAGTGGGCGTCGGCCACTTGTGTGACCACGCCTACCAGGGCATCCTGCAGGGCGTGGTCAGGGCACCATGCAGCCACAGAGAGGAGCAGTTCCATGGCTGGGGGCTGGGGGCTGGTGCTGGGAGAGGGGATGGGGGGATCTGGGGAAGCAGCAATTGGACAGACACCCAAAAGCCTTCTGTGAGCTGGGTCCCAGGAAGAGCCTCAAAGGAAATGAGCCTCCAGAGAATTCGTTAAGCCCAGGCCACCAGGAGCCTAAGGGTAGATCGGGGTGGGGGAGAGGCAGGAGCAGGCTCTGGGGGGCCCATGTTTTTGAACCCCAAATGGGGGCATATGCTGGTCTGATTGGGTCCAGAAGAATTACAATGAGGCCTGTCCTGAGCACAGTGCCCTGGAGGGGTCCGGAGCCGCTCCTTGCTTTGTTCCTTTGAAAATCGTGGTAAAACACACACAATATAAAACTTACCATTTCATCCGATTCAACATATTAAATACACTCACGGTGCTGTGCAACCATCACCTCGATCCAGTTCCAGAACCTTTTCATCACCCTAATGAAACCCCGGACGCATTGAGCAGTCACTCCCCCTCCGCCCCTCCCCCAGCCTCCAGCCACCACCAACCTGCCTTCTGTCTCTACAATTTGCCTATTCAGGAAATTTCATAAAAGTAGAGTCATGTGATATTTGTCCTTTTGTGTCTGGCTTCTTTCCGCTGCTTCATGTTTTCAAGGTTCCTCCACATTGTACTGTGCATCAGAACTTCACTCCTTTGTAGGGCAGAATGATACTCCATTGTACGGGTAGACTACACGTTCTTTATCCGTTCATCAGCTGAAGGACATTTGGGTTCTTTTCATCTATTCCAAGTTATTGTGAAGAGTGCTGCTACAAACATTCAAGTACAAGTTTTTGTTTGAACACCTGTTTTCCATTCTTTGGGGTATATGCCCAGGAGTGGAATTGCTGGGTCATATGGTAACTTTCTGTTTAACTTATCAAGGAACGGCCAAGTGTTTTCCACAGTGACTGTACCATTTACAATATTCCCGCCAGCAACATACGAGAATCCCAATTTCTCCATATCCGTGCCAAAACCTGTTATTATCTGTTTTATTTTATTTTATTTTATAATAATACCCCAGTAGCTGTCTTAGTCTTTGGTTTTTTAAAAGACCCAGAGACTTCTCTGGTGGCACAGTGGAAGAATCCGCCTGCCAATGCAGGAGACATGGGTTCGAGCCCTGGTCCGGGAAGATCCCACATGCCGCGGAGCAACTAAGCCCGTGCGCCACAACTATTGAAGCCCGCCTGCCGCAACTACTGAAGCCCGCGCTCCTAGAGCCCGTGCTCCGCAACCAGAGAAGCCACTGCAATGAGAAGCCGGCTCACCGCAACGAAGAGTAGCCCCTGCTCGCCACAACTAGCGAAAGCCCACACACAGCAACGAAGACAAAAAAAAGAACAGGGCCTAGAGTCTCCTGGACGTGGTGGAGCTGTCCTTGGAGGTAGGGCCTGAAGGACAAGAACGAGCAGCGGGTGAGGCCTTGGGCCAGAGATCAGAGCTGCAGTCAAGCCGTCAGGGAGACGGGCAGGCCCCAGGCAGTTCCCTGGACAGGGCAAGACCTAAGGGTCATGTCCAGTGTGAGAGCTGGATCTGGGAACCGGGGCTGGGGCCCATGGGGTGGGCTTCTGTGAGCCTCGGTTTACACATCCGTGAAGTGGGGGTATTCAGGTAAGTTTAAGCTGCTGTAACAAAGAGACTCATAATAAGCCAGTGGCTTAAGGAAGATAATGTATCTAACAGTCCGCGGTGAGCATCCCATGCTCCATGCAGACATCCAGCGACCTGGCTCCTTTCGCTCCCTTTCTCCCCATCCCTTAGGACAACGCCCTCCTCTCCATAGCCAGTGGCCTGTCCGTGACTGATTTGTGAGAAAAGGAAAGGGATGGACAAGGAGCCCCACAGTCTCTGTCTGGGTCCCCGAGGGACTCACATCATTTTCTGCTCAATTCCATTGGTGAGAAATGGCCACGTGGCCATTCCTAAATCCAGGGGAGTCTGGGAATAAAACTCCAGTCATGTGCCTGCCCAAAGGGGCGTGATTTAAAAGACAGCTCGCCCAGAGATAAACCCATGCACATATGGACGCCTTATCTTTGATAAAGGTGGCAGGAATGTACAGTGGAGAAAGGACAGCCTCTTCAATAAGTGGTGCTGGGAAAACTGGACAGGTACATGTATAAGTATGAGATTAGATCACTCCCTAACACCATACACAAAAATAAGCTCAAAATGGATTAAAGACCTAAATATAAGGCCAGAAACTATCAAACTCTTAGAGGAAAACATAGGCAGAACACTCTATGACATAAATCACAGCAAGATTCTTTCTGACCCACCTCCTAGAGTAATGGAAATAAAAACAAAAATAAACAAATGGGACCTAATGAAACTTCAAAGCTTTTGCACAGCAAAGGAAACCACAAACAAGACCAAAAGACAACCCTCAGAATGGGAGAAAATATTTGCAAATGAAGCAACCGACAAAGGATTAATCTCCAAAATTTACAAGCAGCTCATGCAGCTCAATAACAAAAAAACAAACAACCCAATCCAAAAATGGGCAGAAGACCTAAATAGACATTTCTCCAAAGAAGATATACAGACTGCCAACAAACACATGAAAGAATGCTCAACATCACTAATCATTAGAGAAATGCAAATCAAAACTACAATGAGATATCATCTCACACCAGTCAGAATGGCCATCATCAAAAAATCTAGAAACAATAAATGCTGGAGAGGGTGTGGAGAAAAGGGAACCCTCTTGCACTGCTGGTGGGAATGTGAATTGGTTCAGCCACTATGGAGAACAGTATGGAGGTTCCTTAAAAAACTACAAATAGAACTACCATATGACCCAGCAATCCCACTACTGGGCATATACCCTGAGAAAACCAAAATTCAAAAAGAGTCATGTACCAAAATGTTCATTGCAGCTCTATTTACAATAGCCCGGAGATGGAAACAACCTAAGTGCCCATCATCGGATGAATGGATAAAGAAGATGTGGCACATATATACAATGGAATATTACTCAGCCATAAAAAGAAACGAAATTGAGCTATTTGTAATGAGGTGGATAGACCTAGAGTCTGTCATACACAGTGAAGTAAGTCAGAAAGAGAAAGACAAATACCGTATGCTAACACATATATATGGAATTTAAGAAAAAAAAATGTCATGAAGAACCTAGGGGTAAGGCAGGAATAAAGACGCAGACCTCCTAGAGAACGGACTTGGGGTTATGGGGAGGGGGAAGGGTGAACAGTGACGGGGCGAGGGAGAGTCATGGACATGTACACACTAACAAACGTAGTAAGATAGATAGCTAGTGGGAAGCAGCCGCATGGCACAGGGATATTGGCTCGGTGCTTTGTGACAGCCTGGAAGGGTGGGATGGGGAGGGTGGGAGGGAGGGAGACGCAAGAGGGAAGAGATATGGGAACATATGTATATGTATAACTGATTCACTTTGTTATAAAGCAGAAACTAACACACCATTGTAAAGCAATTATACCCCAATAAAGATGTTAAAAAATAAATAAATAAATAAATAAAATAAAAGACAGCTCGCAGCCTCGTGCTGGATGGGTGTAGTAATACCTCCTTGCAGGGTGCTGTGAGTACAGGTAAAGAACCTGGCACTTAGTAAGAATTCAATAAAAGTGCACAATATCACTGAGGTCAGGGCTCCCAGGGGCCTTGGAAACTCTCTGGTCTAATGTCCTCATTTCTCAGGCACAGAGAGGAGAGGCCTCTGCCCGGGTTGCCCAGTGCGTAAAGGGCAAGGTGGTTCCAGAATCCTGTCTGGGGTCCTCAACCCCATCCTCTCGCCTCTTGTTTCAAATTCGCTGGTCCAGCTCCACTGGGAGCCAGGCAGAGTAGGGGGACCCAGATGACCTCTGCTCCCAGAGGCAGGGCTGGGGGACAGGATTCCGAGAGGCTGCACGGCTTTGTGACTCCATAGGTGTGGCCCTGGTTTCCTGGATGGAAGACAAAGCTTCCGCTCTGTGACTGAGGGCCACACCCAGCCCCCAGAGGGGGCAGCGGGCTGTGGGCAGCTGCCACACGGGACGCGGCAGTAGGTACCTGAGGAGCATGGCGTGCCCGGGCTTCCTCCTCTTTCTATTCCTCTTCCTCTTTGCCAGCACCGTGGCCCGGGGGGAGCGTGCTGTGGTCCACGTGGTGTCAGACAACTGGAGCAAGGACTACTGCGTCCTGTTCCGCTCCGACTATGTCACCCTGCCCCGGGACCTACACCACGCCCCACTCCTGCCCCTGTACGATGGTACCCATGCACCCTGGTGCCCAGGCGAGGACTCCCCCCACCAGGCCCACCCCGGCTCCCCCAGCCAGCGGCCCCTCCGCCAGACCACCGCCATGGTCATGAGGGGTAACTGCAGCTTCTACGCCAAAGGCTGGCTGGCTCAGGCCCGAGGAGCCCACGGGCTGCTCATCGTGAGCCAGGTCAGCAGCCGACAGCGCTCAGACAGCACCCCGGCCACCCAGGACCGCCACAAGCCCCTGCCAGACCTCACCATCCCCGTGGCCGTGCTCCGCTACACCGACATGCTCGACGTCCTGAGCTACACCCATGGCGGCGCCGGGGTCCGCGTGGCCTTGTACGCACCCCCAGAGCCCGTCCTTGACTACGACATGGTGGTCATCTTCATCCTGGCTGTAGGCACCGTGGCCATGGGCGGCTACTGGGCCGGAGTGACCGAGGCTCACCGGCTGCGGCGGCGCCTGGCCCAAGGGGGAGGGGGGCCTGGCGGTCAGAACCAGCAGGAAGCAGTGGCAGCCCAGCAGGGGCACAAGCAAGAAGACGCAGCAGTGGACTTCACGCCGGCCATGACGGGCGCAGTGGTCGCCGTGTCCTCCTCCAACATGCTGCTGCTCTACTTCTTCTACGACTGTTTTGTCTATGTCCAGATCGCCATCTTCGGCCTGGGCGCCAGCACCGGCCTCTACAGCTGCCTGGTGTCCGTGGTGCCGCGATACCGGTGGCTCCTGCCCGGCCGCCGGGCCTGTCTGCAGCTGCCCCTGCTGGCCGGCCTGTGCGTGGTGGTGACGGTCCTCTGGGTCGCCTACCGCAACGAGGACCGCTGGGCGTGGCTCCTGCAGGACATGCTGGGTGTGGCCTACTGCCTTTTCATCCTGCGGCGTGTGCGCCTGTCCACCCTCAAGAGCTGTGCCTCCCTCCTGCTGGCCCTGCTGGCCTTTGATGTCTTCTTCGTCTTCGTCACGCCCCTGCTCACCAGGACCGGCAACAGCATCATGTTGGAGGTAGCCTTGGGCCCCGCAGACTCCTTGAGCCACGAGAGGCTGCCCATGGCGCTCAAGGTGCCCCGGCTGAGCTTCTCGGCCTTGACCCTGTGTGACCAGCCCTTCTCCATCCTTGGCTTCGGTGACATCGTGGTCCCCGGCCTCTTGGTGGCCTACTGTCACCGCTTTGACGTGCATATCCGCTCGCGGCAGGTCTACTTCATAGCCTGCACCGTGGCCTACGCTGTGGGCCTGCTGGTCACTTTTGTGGCCATGGCACTCATGCAGATGGGCCAGCCCGCCCTGCTCTACCTGGTGTCCAGCACCCTGCTCACCAGCCTGGCCGTGGCTGCCTGCCGCCAAGAACTCACCCTCTTTTGGACTGGCCAGTGCAGAGCCCAGACCCCCGCCCGGCTGGTGCCAGGGCTCTGCGGTGCCCCTTCAGTTGGCTCTGAGCAGAAGCAGGAGCACGCAGCAGATGTCCACAGAGCCAGCGAGCTTGCGGGGGCCACTGAGCACCTGGCAGGGAACTTAGACGGCGGCCTTGGGAAGGACACGGCTGAGATTGTCACCATATCTGAGGATGAAGCCACCAGTCCTGAAGGCCACAGTGACAGCTCTGAGGGCTGGAGTGATGCCATCCTGGAGGCTGATGAGCTGCCCTGTACCCACCCTGCGGCCTCAGAGGAGCTGACGCCACTGATGCCACTCATGCCGCCGCCCTCGGAGCTGGGCCACACCCACGCCCAGGCCCAGGCCCACGATGCTGGCCTGCCCCGGACAGGGCTCCACAAGAAGAAGGGCCTGGAGGTAAAGAAGAGCGTGTCAACCCAGGCTCCTTTGTGAACCGGGGACCCCAGGACTCGTGCCTCTAGACTATTGCAGAGCAAAGCCATGTGTGGCACAAAGAAATCGGGGCATTAAAGATATTCCATATCTACCCAACAGAGCCTCTTTGTTTGTTGGGACTCTAAGAAAGTGGCAACCGCGGAATAAGTCCATGCAGAGACTGGGGGGCCCTTAGGACAGGCCCCATCTCCCCCTGCAGCCCAGCCCCGGCCTCACTGCCCAGCTTTTTCTCATGCTCAGGTCCAATTGAACAATTACTCTTCCTTGATCACACCACGTCCTCTCCCTCTCTCTTTGCACATGCTTTTCCCTCTGGCTGAGACACCCTTCCCATCCCAGACAGATATATCACAGCCCAGCTCCCTCACTCATTGGAGAATTTCTAAGCAGCCTTCAAGTGTCAGCTCACTACCACCCTTCCTGCTAAGCGTCCCTGCTCTAGGCGTCCTGGACAGCAACACCACGCCCAGCACGTGCCTGCTGTCAGCCACCCGCTGCATCCACAGACACCAAGTGTGTGCCTACTGTGTACACCACCCTGTGGTGGGCACAGAGGGAGACTGCTGTCCAGCTGGGGGAAGGGTGGGGCATGGAGAACAGACAAGAAACAACTTGAGACTCATCTCAAAACGGGGATGGAGAGGTTGGAGCCGGAGTGGAAGAATTTAGGAGACCACGGCTCTAGTTCCCGTGCTTCCTTCTCTGACCCTGGACGATGGACCAATCTCTTAACCCCTTTGAGGTTCAGGAGTCTCATCTTCAAAATGGGACCTATACCATGTCCACCTGGAGGCAGGGTCATGGACAAAATGACCTCTTGAGGACTCCACAGTTTCTTTAGTTTTGTGGTGTGTTTATATGTTGCTTAAGCAGAGCAAACAAACTCTGGGGTGAGGGAAGGCTTCCGGAGGAGGCTATGGGGGAGGGGCAGTGTGGTTAGAGTTCTGGAACCCGCAGCCTACCGGAAATTCCAGCTCCACCACTGACCTGTCCTGTGTCATTGAGCAAGTGATTTAACCTCTTAGTGCCTCGGTTTTCTCACCTGTAGAATGGGATAATAATAGGACCTACTGTGGGGGTTTGGGGGAGGTATGACTGCATTGGCTTATATACGAGGGCTGACGCAATGCATGTAGGGAGATCGATATGAACGTTAGCTCTGTGTATATTACTCCCCTTTGTGAAAGGAGCTGAAAGAATCAAATCCAACCCCTACAAGCCTTTGGGTTCTGGCCCCAACTTCCTCCCCTCCTCCCCTCCAGCATTCCTGCTCTTACCACCACCAGCGAGCACACACCAGTCCCCGTCATACACACCTTCCCTCTGCACACCCCAGGACCTTCCCACGTGCTGGGTCCTCTACCTGCAACTTTCCACTCCTCCTACCCCCAGAATCGGGTCTGGCCAGTTTCTTGTCCGTCCAGCCCTAGCTCAAACGCCCCCTCCTCATGGAAGCCTACCTTGATGACCCTTCCTAAAGCAGCCCCTGGCCTCAATCACATCACCCTATACCCGGTTCATTAGTCTTCTCGTCTTCCCCCAGTCATGTCAGCTTGGTGAGGGCAGGGAACCCTCTGTCTTGTTCATCTGTGTAGAACAGGGCCTGGTATGTAGCAGGTGCTTGAGTTATATTTGTTGGAGGCATGAATGAATGAATGAATCATTGAATGAATGAATGGAATAAATGAACCAATGAATTCTGGGCAAAGCCTGGCCACTGCCTGGAGTTCTGACCCAGACAATGAAGTGAACCTGGGCGAGAGAGGCAGCCCTCCTGGGAATCCTCACCCACCACAGCCTTCCAGACCATGCCCTGCTGCAGCCACAAGAGTGTGAGCCAAGGGTAGGTCTGGTCTCAACCCACCTCACTTCATTCTTAAAGCTGGTTGTAATGAACGAATGCATGAATGAGTTGCTCCAGCCTGAACACCACGAGCGAACACCCCAGGCTGCCTCCCTGGGGTACTGCAGGGCCTTGGTCAGTGTGGAGATGAGACTCTGAGGGTTCTGACTGGGCCCTGGGGGTGGGGAGGAAGGGGGCCAGGGAAAGGGCATCTCAAAGGAAGTCCCACTCACTGGGGACGAAGCGCAGCCCCCTAGGCAAACAGCATCTGAAGGCCGGGTCTGAACAAGGGCAGAGAGAGGAACCCGGGCCAGGACACTGACCGGAGAGGTTGGCAGCCCCTTCTGCTGGAGCCAGCGGCCATCTGGGCTGGACAGAGGGGCCTCCACAGGCTCTGGCTCACCTCCAGCCAGGGCGGCCTCCCCACTGCTGACCTGCGTCACTGGGCCTGCCAAGCGTGGGCTATATCCCTCTGCCAGGCCCAAGGGGGAGGGTGAACAGAGCTGAGGCCTCTCGGTCCCCCTCACCGCCTGGGGGGCAAAGGAGCCCTGCTCTCCCAGGAACTTGCAGTCGGTGTGGCTCTGAGGACGCTGGACTGGAGCCCCCTGGGCAGGGCGATGCCTGCCTCCACGGAGAGGATGCTCATGGGAAGCCCTCTGCATCCCACCCCCCGCCATGTCCAAACAGATTCACGGAAGAATGAATCCAACTCTTGTCCTCACTCTTCTACCCAACAGGGGCTAACATTCAGAGACTGTTCTGTCTATAAAGTGGGGGCAATGATACTGCCTCCCTCGGGGGTTCTGGCACGTGTTAAAGCATCCGGGTAAGGAGCCGAGCCTGGGCGCCCGACATCTTGTAGCGCTGCTGTCGCTGCTCTTCTCTGATGACCCAGCATCCCCTGCTCCTGCCCTGACTCCAGAGCCAGGATCCTCTCTTAGCTGCGGGCTGTGTTTCCCTTTGCCAGTCTGCTTCCCAGGGATTGGGCCGAATCCAGGTGGCTGTCACCTGTCAGAGGTGCCCAGAGTTGGCAACCCGCATCTGAGTGCCAGAGGGACACAGAGTACTGCACATGTGCATGTACACACACACACACACACACACACACACACACACACGGGTACGTGCAAGTAGGCATGCACACACATCCGTACTGCACCCTCGGGTAGCTAATGACAGAGCAGTACAGTGGGACCAGGGCCTGACCCTCTTCCCCTGGGCTAGCAGAGACGGTGGCAGGCAAGCCTGCGCCCCGGTCTGATGGCTCCCCCGCCCTCACCTGTTCCGTCCTCTGCTGCTTTTGCACTTTGAACCCCATCTCAACATCTGCAGAGCCCATCCTGTGACAGGTGAAACCTAAGATGGGGAGGTGGGGAATTCCCTGGCAGTCCAGTGGACTCTCTGGTCAGGGGCCTAAGATCCCACAAGCTGCGCAGCACAGCCAAACCCCCCTCCCCCACCCCCAAAAAAACAACACTAAGATGGGACCAGGGCAGGAATGAACTCCTGAGCCATGCCCAGGGCTCCAGGTGGCCCAGTCCCAGCTCTGGGGCTGCGCCGTGTTCAGGCTGCCCGGCATTTTTCTCTGTGGCCTCATTTAATCCCAGCAAGAACCCCATGAGCTGAATAGTCACAGCCTAGTTGTTTTCTAGTTGGTGAGAAGTTTGGTACCAGAGCTTTTGGCTTCCCTTGATAGGGAGAACCAGCAAGGACCCAAGAGATGCTCTATCCCACAGATGAGGAAAGGAAAGCCCAGAGAGTGTCAGGAGCCGCCCAACATCACACAGCAATGGGACAGCATAAACAGAACACAACTCCGGTCTTCTGCCTCCCAGCCCAGCGGCTGGGATCAGTTCCCATCCTCAACACCGTTCCTCTCTGCACACCCCGATCTGCAAAATATGCCTCCTCCAGGAAAACCCAGGGTCTACCCATTCCTTTGCCTGTGCCCCTCAGGACGTTCAGCCCTCTATCCTCTCTGAGAAGTAACTGTGTGTGGAAGGTTTGTGATTCACCCTCAAGCATCTCTTCAGCTAGCACAGGAGGACACAGCTGCGCTCTGAGTCACTGAGACTTGGATTCGAAGTCCAGCATTGCTACTCACTTGCCGTGTGTTGCTGGACAACTGAAGCCACCCCTCTGTGTCTTGATATCCTCATCTGTAAACTGGGCTGCAAAGGTTTACACTGTGGGTTTGTCGAAAGGATTAAATGAGGTGAGGTATGTGTTCACACAGCTAACACGTGTTAAGCACTAATGATAGGCTAGATACACATGTTATTACCTGATGCCCAGGTTTCAGAGCAAAATTTCCAGGACAGCACTTGTCACACCTCCAAATGCCGTCTTTCCCAAATCAGCTTACGATTCTTCCTGGCTGAGCTCCCAGAGGGGGTGTCATCCTCTTCCCTTCCAAGGGTTAGGATGTCCGGCCATGCCCAGTGAGGTGCGGTGTGAGGGTGGGTGCCTGGCGGCGAACAAGGGCACCACCACATAACCAGAAGAGGAATCCCTCCTCAGTTAGACTGAAACGCGGAAGGTTTTGTGCCTTTTTTCCTGCAACGCTGAACTTTGTGCGCTCCTGTCCTGCCATCTCCTGGTCAGTAATGTAAGAGCAGGCGGGCTCACACTCCAAAGGCCAGGGGCATTCCATCAGGGAACTTTGGAATAATTATAGTCAGGGGTGATATTCAAAAACTGTATAATAAACTACCCATCAGCAAAGTTCTGGAGTCCCTACGGGGCCCAAGGTTAACTCTTTAGAAGCTGGCTGTGAGGAAGGGGAGGTGTCCTGGAGAAGGGTCTGAGAGTATTGATATTTTATGAAATGAAGTAGCCCCAAGGCAGCATCACAAGCCCCGATGCTTGAAGGGTCCATGCCCTGGTGCTCACCCCACCCCCACAGAATCAGGTCACCTTAAATAAGTGACCTCATTGTGAATAACGAGTTCTGTGTTCCAAGACCCCCAGGACGTGGACCGTTGCTAGGTGAGGGGGACTCCCCATTTTGTCCCCTGGTCCCCCCAGTACTTGTTCTTGTAGGCCCACAGATGCCCCTTCCCACACACAGCACAGCGATTATTCATTGTGTTTGTGAGCACGTCCCTGCCCATCACTGGTTTACTTTCCAGATGCTCAGTTTTATCTTTGGGAATACCTACTCTTCAGCCTCTAGGACTCTTGGCTAGAGTTCTTCCAGCCACATAAGTCTGAGTCCAGGTCTCACATCTCACCTCTGAGCCTGCCTAGAATTATGGAACACAGTCTCAGAGAGACCCCAGGAAGGGGAAGCTGGAAAGGAAAACTGAGGCTCCACTGGGAGAACCCTGGGCTGCTGACATTGGGAGGAGTAGTTCTGAGAAATGCCTTTAAGTGGCTTCCCCAGCCTCTTAAGGACTTGAATGGTGCAAAAGACTTGGGGGAGGATGGTGTATGAGGTCTGAGTGAGGGTGTTGGCAGAGCCTCCAGGGACCTTTCAGAACTCTCCGTAACTGAGGACAGAGAGTGAGAGCTGCCTGCCCGAGGTCACACAGCAAGCCACTGACAAGGCGAAGGTAACTAAGAACCTGGAAACTAACCCAAGAACCCTTCACAAACAGGAAGCTCTTTCTGGAATGCAACTGCTTGCCTTTCAGGGATTGTTTCACAAGGTCCCAATTTCCCGCCACATTCTCGGTTTTCTTAAAGCAGGAGGCTCTTGGATCCAGAGAGCAGAGAACTTCTCTGGGCAAAATCCTCAGCCCCTCATAAATCATCCTGGGCAAAGCCTGGCCACTGCCTGGAGCTCTGACCCAGACAGTGAAGTGAACCTGGGCAAGAGAGGCAGCCCTCCTGCAAATCCTCACCCATCGCAGCCCAGATTGTCTTCCCGGCCATCCCCTGCTACAGTCACAACCGTGCGAGCCATGGGTGGGTCTGGTCTCAACCCACATCACTTAATTCTTAAAGCTGGTTGCGATAAATTGAATAGTGTTCCCTCCAAAAGACAGTCACGTCCTAATCCCTGGAACCTGTGAATGTTACCTTATATGGAAGAAGAAAAAGACGACTTGGCAGGTGTGATTAAGTTAAGGACCTTGAGGTAGGGAATCTGTCTTGTATTATCCAAGTAGGTCCTAACTGTAATCACAAGGGTTCTTATAAGAGGAGGATTACACACACAGAGGAGGAGAAGGCAATGTGAAGATGGAAGCAGAGCTGAGAGTGATGTGGCCACCAGCCAAGGATTGCCGGCAGCCCCCAGGAGCTGGAAGGAGCAAAGACCAGATTCTCCCTGGGAGCCTCCAGTAGGCCCCCTGGCCTGCCGACCTCTTGCTTTCAGGTCAGTAGTCCTGATTTCAGACTTTTGGCCTCCAGAACTGTGCGAGAATGAATGTCTGTTGTTTTACTCCACCAAGATTGTGCTAATTTGTTACAGCTGCCACAGGAAACTAGCACACCGGTCAGCAGGTAACCCTGACACAAGCTGCCTGAGTGCCCAGCCCTGTGCTTGAGAATTAAATGTCTCACAGAGCAGACGAGACAAAGACACAGCCCCACAGCAACACACCTAGTCCTTCCCGCCGGGGAGAGCCGGGCACCCGTAGTCAGTGAAGGAGAGACCGGAGTTGGGGGTCTCCGTTGCAATAGCCAGTGAGTGTTTCCCAGTTCCAGCTGCTTTATCAGCCTCCAGGGGTTTCTTTTTATCGTGATTTTATTGTGCTTTGGAGAAAAAGTGGAGAGCACAAGAAAGTAGAAAAAAGGCACAATTCCTGTTAAACTTCGGTATGTTTCCAGGCAGTCATTTTTTTCCCCATTCACAGGTTTTTATTTGTGTGTTTCACTTACATAGTTATTATCAAAATGGATATATACATTGGTATTCTGCTATGAATATTCTATGTACCTTTTGAACCTTTATTTGGAACGGGCTATGTAGTATTCCATAGCAGATATAACTTCATAGACTTCACATTCTCTTTATTGGATGTTTGATCTGTTTCCTACAGCACCGTGAGGAATATCTTTGGCAGTAAGTTACTTTCCATGTTTTAGGAGATTTCTGTAAGATAGATCTAGTAATTTTACTTCTGGGAAACTAGGGGTATGAAAATCTTTAAAGATGGTAATGCATTTTGCTAAATTACTTTCCAAATTGTGTGTGTGTCAACTTACCCTCTGCGTGTGCTGTAAAACACGGAAGTAACCATTTTACCACACTTCCACCAGGATCTTTTCCAATTTGCTATGATGAAAAACAATATCACTTTCAATTTGCATGTCTCTACTTAACAGTGAGGTTGGACTTTTATTTCCACACTCTGGTTTATTAACAGAATACTCTCCACTCTCGGGCTTAGCACGGTGTCCAACCGGTCGCAATTTCCTGTTGATTCTATGCTAGGAAAACCTCTGGGATCTATTTTCTCCTTCCCATTTTTACAGGCTTATTTCAAGATGTCACCTCTCACCTGGGGATGAGAGGTCATTAGGATCCTTGAGGGAAAAAAAAAGAGCACAACTATTCTTGGTCGTGTCCTTCTGGCTGAAAGACCTTGGATGCCTCCCTCCTGCCTGTCAAACCAAGCCCAGCTCCTCGGCTTGGTGTTTAAGGCAGTCCGTGATCAGCCTTCCCTACAGCCAAGCTTGCCTGGCTGTATCCCCCAGCCACCCTGTGTGTGTAGCCCTTCTCACAGGCTCGCCCAGCTCCGTGCCTCTGATCCACCTTCCACTCACTTGGAATGTGCTCTTGCACCTTCCCCTAATACCTATGCACGCGTATATCCAGAGATTCACGCCACACTCTCCAGCACCCCTGTGCAGGGCCCTGTCCAAGGTCCTGGACACAAACATTACCCGGGATGTCGTTTCTGCCTCAGAGGGTTTCACCGTCAGGAGTGGGTGGATGAGGGCATAGATTCATACATTCTGATTCATTCAGGCCCTTTGGCTTCAAGGAACAGGAACCCATTCAAAGTATATCAAGCAAAAAGAGGAGCTTATTGGAAGGACACGGGATTTCTCAGAGCACCAGGGCAAACAGCCCAGTTGGGGCTCATGGGAATTGGGAATTAGAGAGCTGTCAGAAAGCAAAGGCGTCCTCTGCCTCTCCAGGCTGTACAGGCTCTGTGCGTCCGCTTCCCCTCTTCCCCTCCCGAGCCAGCTGCCTCTGCACACTCGTGTTTGCTCTTGGCTCCTCGTGGCACTGGTCCCAACTCTGCATCGTGGTCTCTACCCAGGGACCACCACCCGTGGGCAATGGTCTCCATCCAGACACCATTCTGATTCTCAAGAGAAGGACTCGGCTGGGCTTAGATTTACTCTATGTGGTCGGGGTCTTTTCATCGGTTGTTGGTGAGCCCATGGGCCCTTGATTCAACACCTGCTCCTGGTCCAATCAGCTGCGGCTGGAAAAGGACAGCGAGAAGAGCAGGGTCAGATAGTACAAAGGGTTGTCAGAATCTGGATTATATCACGATCCCAAGGTGAAGCCTCTGCTTATTAAGGTCTAAGAAGCACTGCTTTAGAGCAAGGGCTCTCAAAGAGTGATCCCGGATCCAGCAGCAGCAGGCTTGCCTGGGAACTGGTCAAAGATGCAAATTCTGTAAATCAACTATACTTCAGTTAAAAACAAAAATCGGGCTTCCCTGGTGGCGCAGTGGTTGAGGGTCCGCCTGCCGATGCAGGGGACGCGGGTTCGTGCCCCGGTCCGGGAAGATCCCACATGCCGCGGAGCGGCTGGGCCCGTAAGCCATGGCCGCTGAGCCTGCACGTCCGGAGCCTGTGCTCCGCAACGGGAGAGGCCACAGCAGTGAGAGGCCCGCATACCGCAAAAAAGAAAACACACACACACACACACACACATACACACACAAATCATCCAATGTCTTCTTAACCAAACAAAGAAACAACCAAAAGAAATGCAAATTCTCAGGACCCTCCCCAGGGCCTGGAGGGGGCCTGGGAAGGAGCTGGGTGCTTCCCACAGGTTCTCAAAACAAGCCCCACCCCCGCCCTCTGTTTTCCACAGAGAAAATTCCCACCTTCCTTCCATGGTGAAGAGCCAGTGCCTTGCTCTCCACCTGTCCCCTGTGGGGCTGACAAAGACATACCACCACACAGGCTACTGTGTATAAATGAAACAGGCTGATGTTTGCTTATGCTGGTCAGAGGCGGGGCATCCCTCCCTGCTGTCCTCACTTTCCTACTCAGGCAACAATGGATGATTTCTGTAGTCCCTTCAAGGATTATGGGTTTTGATGGCCTGGTTGGTTCCCAACTATATTAGTTTCCTGTGGCTGTTATGACAAATGACCACAAACCAAGTGGCTTAAAACAGCAGAAGTTTATTTTCTCACAGTCTAGAGGATGGAAGTCTGGACTTCAGGTGTCACCAGGGCCACGCGCCCTTGGAAGGTTCTGGGGAGAAGCCTTCTTTCCTTCTTCCAGCTTCTGGTGACCCCAGGCGTTCCTTGGCTTGCGGCTAAATAACTCATCTCTGCCTCCACGTCCACATGGCCTTCTCTTCTCTGTGTGTCTCCAATCTCCCTCTGTCTTCATCGCGTGACAATATGTGTCATTGGATTTAGGGACCACCTTGGTAACCCAGGGTGACCTCTTCTTGAGGTTCTTAATAATTACATCCTCAACCACCTAAATGGGAAAAGAATTTGCAAAAGACTAGATACATGTATATGTATAACTGAATCACTTTGCTGTACACCTGAAACTAACACAACATTGTTAATCAACTCTACTCCAATATAAAGTAAAAAGTTTTTTAAAAATTGCATCCTCAAAGACTCTTTTGCCTAATTAGGTCACAATCACAGATTCTGGGTGGACATATATTTGGGGAGGGGGGCACCGTTCAACACACTACACCACTGGCCCTGCCAACTATTTGGGACCAGACTAGGGACAAAGGGTGTCTCCACCCCATCTCCTTCCTTATCTAGAGTAACCACAAGTGACAAGATTTCTGTTTAGCCCCATTTTAGAGCCAGAGGGAGAAGAATATCGAGACACAGCCCCCCTCCTCAAGGAACTGATGGTTGGGTGGAAGGAGAGCAGCCAGAAAGGGCGCCACCTTTGCACCCCCGCCCACGGCAGTGCCCACCTCGGCCTGCCATCTCCCGTCAATTTCCGGAGCTGTGGCTGGAGGATGAGAGAGTGGCCTAGAGGGGGCTCGGAGCGCCCTGGGCGGTGCTCTGGGAATTGCAGGGGCCCCAGCGATACCGAGACGCACACTCCTTCCTTCTGCAGTTTCCATTCTGCCAGGGCAGGAGGTTTTATGATTGCCAGGACAGCCATTAAAGAAGGAACAATCAGCCAATGGCACGTTCTTGGGCCTTGGCGGCCAGCGTTCTCTGCAGCCTGCCTCAGAGGTAGATGAGAATTTCCAGAAAGCAAGCTGGTGTCCAGAAAAGGCCCATCCCAGACGGCCTCTAATGTCATTAGCCCAGCGATGATGAGTGAAATGAGGTACAAGTGAGCAGCCCTGGCCCCACTTGATTCTCTGAGGGATGCTGCTAAGAACATGGCCTCCCAGCTGGGGACCACAGAGCATGGACCAGGAGAGAAAGGAAGCCATTGAGAGGCAGGAGAACTGAGGACAGGGTGTTTGTAGTGGAAATAGGCAATCGATAGACCTGGGTTTTCATTTCACTAATTAGCTGTGTGAGCTTAGAAGAGTTCTTAAATAAAGAGCCTCTGCAAATCATTATAAAAAGACAAACAATCCAAGAAGGGAAAAAATGGGCAAAGAATTTTGAACTGGCGTTGTACAGAAGAAACACAGATGGCCAAAAAAAAAAAAATACAAGAAGGTGTTTGATCTTTCTAGTAATTAGGGAAACAAAACTTAAAACAACCAGAACACAAGTGAGAAAATTGGTGATATCCGAGTAAAGTCTGCTGTTTATTAAATAGCTTTGTACCAATGTTAATTAATGTCTTAGTTTTGATCACTATATGAAGTTATGTAAGATGCTGACATGAGGAGAAGTTGGGGGAAGGGACTATAAGAACTCTGTATTTTCAGAACTTCTCTGTTAGCCTAAACTTATTTCAAAATAAAAAGGTAAATAACAACTACTACAACAACAGTAACAGAGGTATCACTGTCTTCCCAACACAGGGGCAAGAATTATAAAGATTAATAAGACCCAGCATTGGAGGTGGTGGTGCTGAGAAGCAGGCTGTCATACATACCGTTGGTGGGAAGGTGATTTGATACATCCTTTTTGGAGAGCACTTTGGAAGCATTGATTACAATTTCATTATGAGTTCCCCTGGACCTGGGAATCCCATGGCTTGGTATTCAAGGTACCCAAATCCTTGCACTTGTATTCAGAGAGGCATGTCCAATGGTATTCGCCACAGCCCTGTTTCTAATAACCAGGGGCAACCCAAATGCCCAAGAGAGGAAAGGTTAAATGATATAGTGCATCTAACCATGAAATACTATGCAGCAGGTAGAAAGAATGCAATCCATCCACGTGAACAAAAGTGAAAAGGTTTCCAAAGCCAAAAAGTAGAATTCCACCGATGTGAAGGAAAAGTCCAAATAAAGCCGTACATTTCTAAACGTACATATACAAAGGTATAGCCTGACCCAAAAGTCAGGAACAGCAACCTCTCGACTGGTCAAAGTTCCCTCTGGAGAGGACAGTGGGGCAGAGATTGGGACAGGCACGGGTGGGTGGGGCTGCGCCAAAGGGGGCTTTTTTTTTCCGTATTCTCTGAATGTTTAACATGAAAGCTCACGTATTACTTCTGCAGGTTTTTAAAATAATTATTTTTAAAACCTGCCCGAGTAATTTAACCTTCTCTGACCTGCAATTTCCTGGTCTTTAAAATAAAAGAGTTAGTAATACAATGTTATATGTCAATTATGTATGTATAAAATAGAAAAACAACAAAGATATATTGTATAGCACAGGGAATTATAGCCATTATCTTATAATAACTTTTAATGGAGTATAATCTGTAAAAATACTGAATCACTATGCTGTACACCTGAAACTAATATAATATTGTAAATCAACTATACTTCAATTAAAAAATAAATACATAAAAATAATAAATAAAGTGAAGGGTTTGAGTTAGGGCCCCTCCGAGGTTGCTTCCAGCTCTGAATTTCTTTAACCGGAAACTGAGGCTGTGTCCTATGCTGCCCCCTCCCTACACTGCCCCCCAACACACACACACCTGCTTCTCTCCAGTCCTCACACTTTCCAGTTCATTCCTGACTTAGGGCCTTTGTGAGGCCTCCCAGACCACCCAAGATAACAATGAGGGAGGAGAGAAAGGCAGCGCCAGACCAGAGAGGGCCTGGCAGACCCAGGAAAGGAGTTAGGATTTCAGCATCCGGCAGGTAGGAAACCTCAAAAGGGTTTTAAATGCTGGGGGTGGGATAGGGTGGGAGGCGAGGAGGGGGAAGGGGGAGGGGTGGTGTGAGGCTGCCTCCACCATCTCATCAAAGCCAACAACAGTCTAAGTCTTGGTAGAACATGAAATATAAGGTAGAGCCTGGCTTTAAGCAATTGGGAGCCAGTCTCAAGGTAAACAGAGCTTGAAGAGAAGTGAAGGGTCAGAGTGAATCTATTTCAAGTGAGTGTCCCCTAAGTCCCTTCACACTCTGCAGTACAGTGTTTTTCATCTCCTGAATACGTAATGTCCCTCCCAAATTCACTTAAGGCATAGACTGTCCTGTTTTGATGTCTTCTCAGATCCTTGCGCTGAAACCCAAATTCATTCTCAAAAATGTCTCTCAACACCATGATATATCATTCCTCCCCACTTTCTCTCTTTTTGTCTCTCTCTTTCTCTCAACCTCTGTTTTCCACCCATCTTCTTTTCGCCAGACTTCCTAAGATTTTGGCCCCTTCTCTCTCTTTCCCCACTTGGTGAGATTTGCCATCCTTTGATAAACCCTCTTTCCAGCGGGACTTTATTGCTGGTCTAGCCTGCCCTTCCCCAATGGCTTTTGGGCCTGGCCTCATCTTCCATGCTTTGGCTCCACGTGACTTTCCAAGGCTGGATTCACCAGGCTGAACGTACAGAAAATCTTCCAGGACTCTCTCCTTCTTCCTTCTTTCCCTCAAGTCCAGCCTCATGAGGTACAAATGGTTAACTGCAACTCCCTTGGATGTGGGGTTGTGGGTTCAGAACAGGCTACAGGGAAGGCAGGGGAAGGTCCAGGTGGGGACTCAGACCCCTTCAGATCTCTCCCCTTCCTGTTTCTGTTTCTCTTGGAGGGACTTTCTCCACAAGGCTAGAACCCCGGCCACCGGAGAGGAAGGGAGCCTCTTCCTCCAGTTCCGACTAGAAAGAGGCCTACGGGTCAGCCCCGTCTGGATCAGGTGTCCAGTTGCAGGACCAGAGGGGTGGACACCATCACAGGGGCCTCCGATCAGAACCACATGGTTCCCCAAATAGAAAATAGTAACAAATATGACAAACATTAATCCAACTCTTATATCAACAATCACCTTACACATCAATGGTCTAAATGCACCAGCTGAAAGACAGAGATTGTCAGAGTGGATCAGAAAACATACTGCATGATTCCAACTAGATGACATTCTGAAAAAGGAAAAAATTGAGGAACCACTGCAAAAGCAGTGGTTGCTTGGGGCTGTAGGGGAAGGATGAACAGGTAGAGCGTAGAGGATTTTTAAAGCAGTGAAAAGTACTCAGTATGGTACCATCATGACGGATACATATCTTTATACATCTGTCGGAACCCGTGGAACAGGGGTCTCCAACCTTCCGGTACCAGTCCAAGGCCTGTTAGGAACCCGGGCTGCACAGCCGGAGGTGAGCGCGCGAGTGAGTGAGGCTTCACCTTCCGCTCGCCACCGCTCGCATCACCCGCCTGAACCATCCCCCACCCCCGTCCGTGGAAAAATTGCCTTCCACCAAACCGGTTCCTGGTGCCAAGAAGGTTGGGGACCGCTGCCTTAGAATATACAACCATAATGTAAACTATGGACTTTGGGTGTTTATGGACTTTGGGTGTCAGTGCATGTTCCATCAACTGTAACAAATGTACGACTCTGGTGGGGGTGCTGATAATGGGAAAGGCTGTGTATTTCGGGGGGAGCAGGGAGTATATGAGAAATCTCTGTACCTTCCCCTCAATTTTGCTGTGAACATAAAACTGCTCTTTAAAAATTGCCTTGGGCTTCCCTGGTGGCGCAGTGGTTGAGAGTCCGCCTGCCGATGCAGGGGACATGGGTTCGTGCCCCGGTCCGGGAAGATCCCACATGCCGCAGAGCGGCTGGGCCCGTGAGCCCAGCCCACATGCCGCTGGGCCCGTGCGTCCGGAGCCTGTGCTCCGCAACGGGAGAGGCCCGCGTACCGCAAAAAAAAAAAAAAAGTGCTAGAAAAAAAAAAAGAGAACCACATGGTTCCCATGCACAAAAGGGGCATTTCTCCTAAAGAAGAGGACATCCATGCCCTAGAAGAAGGGAACAAGTTTTAAGCAGAGAGAACAGGGGGTGTCCACATTGCCCCATGTTCAGCCCAGGGGCTGGCCTTGGTAGGTATGAGGTCTGGTTCCTTAGCAGCAGGAAGACCTTGGGAGACCTGGCTGGCGTCTCCAGCTGTTCTTGCTTTACCTTCTCCACCCAGATGCTGCAGTTGACAGCAGGTGGCCAGAGCGCACTGACTCCTGACTCCAGCGGCCCCTCCTCAGGACACCAAACACCTTGGATGCTGGCAACTCTGACTTTTTTAGGAAACCAGCCCTATCTGGAAGAAAGTTATTTTCTATTTTAAAATGTCAGATTTGGAATGTCAATTTTCTCAGAAAATGTATCATTTATATACAAAGGATGGGCCCACGTTTTCCTCCAGGGTGCTACTTTTCAAAAAGTCAGAATCTTTTAGAGCTGAGAGGCCCCTGGAGGGTCTTTTATTCCAACCCAACTCATTTTACAAATGAGGCAACAGGTACAGAGAAGTCAAGCGTTTTACCCAATAATACCTGCTAGTTAGTAGCATTGGCAATAAGGAATCCTAATAATTAATCAACACTCAGGGTTTCCATGTGATGTTTGCAAACTATTTAAGAAAAAATGTAGTAATGAGAACTTAACCTGGACAGGTATGCTTTTTTTTTTTTTTTTTTAAGGCTTAAAGTTTAAGCCATAGGGTTGTTTTTTTTTTAACTACATGAATATTAAATTGAATTTTTCTCTTTTGTGCATTTATCTACAAAATGTTTTATCTTTTTTGTCAAATGGTAATGAATCTTAGCTTCACATTTCTTTGCCATTTACCTCCACCTCTGGAATCTCGGGATCTAGAAGCAAACACTTCGGGGCACCAAGGGAATTAGGACAGAAGACTTCTTTGTAAAAGAGTTGCTTTAGTCATTGGTCACTCTTTCTGGTTTATCTAGTTTGAATATTCACATTTGTCTTCCTTAAAGAGACACGCACCCCTATCGTTATCATGTTTGGTACAATTTTTCTTCTCTAGCCTGTTCATAATTTTGATTCCACACCCCAAACCCAAAGTCATTGGCCTGAACTTACAAGAAGAAAGTAGTTATTGTGGACGAATATGCAAAGCTCGTGGGCCCTGAGATGCTGTTGGTGGACACAAAAGCCCCTCTGTGACTTTGTAATAGCCGGTCCCCCACATCACACAGAGAAAGAAAAAGGGCACACACTGTGCTCACGCTCTGTTTCACCCTCTTGAATTTGTAAACAACTGAAACATAACACAAACAAGCCGTTTCTTTTTTTAGCTTTGCTGGTGTTCTTAACTCAATAAAATGTTTGTTAATTAACTTCATGAACTTTTTTTTTAACCCCAGATTATCTTGGCATTTGAATGGACTCCACTGGCTGGTTTGAATGGGATGGTTTCTTTGAATATGGGTTGATTTCTGCGTATGCCCTTGTAACAGTCAGAATAAGCTAGATTATGTGCAATAACAAAGGATACCCGAATCTCAATGGTTTGACAGAAGTTTACTTTCCTCTCACGTTACATGTCCCATGAGGATCAGGAGGGAGCTTGCAGTTTATGGTAATCACTCAGGGGCCCTACCTGAAGGGGGCTTCATCTTACCTGTGCTTCCGCTCACCTCAGTGGACGGAGAGAACTCCGGAGGGACTCACGCAAGCAGTCAAATGCGCCAGCCTGGAAGTGACACCCATTGGTCTGAACTAGTCACGTGACCCTGCACATCCGTTAAGTCCATTGCCCTGTGTGCTCACCAGACCTCAGCATATACACACACCACTCACAAGAACCCCACCTCCGTACCGTGTCCAGGGAAAAGCCTCTCTAAGGAGAGCCCAGTGCCGAATCAACTGGTCAAACATTTAAGTACCAATTATGAGCAAGGCCTGGGTGGAACTAAGGAATAAAGACAACCAAAGTCATAGAAAATTTTCACCTAATTTTATGGTACATGAGTTATATTTCTTTTTTTTAAACATGTTTATTGGAGTACCATTGCTTCACAATGGTGTGTTAGTTTCTGCTTTATAACAAAGTGAATCAGCTATGCATATACATATATCCCCATATCTCCTCCCTCTTACACTTCAATTAAAAAAAAAATTGACGTGTTCTTCCATGAGGAAAAAAGTCATAGAGGTGCTGCTGATATCTACCAGGTAGAGGCCAGGGGTGCTGCTACATGTCCTACAATGCACAGGACAGGCCCCACAACAAAACTTGTTGTCTAGAGTTCTTCCAGGCACATAAATCTGAGTCCGGGTCTCACACCTCACTCCTGAGCCCACCTAGGATCATGGGACAAAGTTGATTGTCCCACGGTTGCCATGGTTGAGAAGCCCTGTATTAGAGTAATGCAAAATTCACATTCTGAAAACACAAAACAAAAATAAATCCCCAAACCAAAACAAGCAAAAGTCTGCCTTGAGTTCGGCCCCTGCACGTTGGATTAGCTGGGAGGTTGTGGTTCCCATCGCTGAAGCCACATGGACATCCATTAGATGGGCTGCAGCTGGGCCCCGCATGGGGTGGTGACCAGATCCCACTTCTGATAAGTGCTTACAAGTGGCCTTGACTCTCCAAACACTTGTTAGCACTCCTTCCCAGCAGTGAGGGCAACCAAAAATGTCTCCAGACCGTGTCAAATGTCCCTGGAGGCAAAATCTCCCCCAGTAGAGACCCTGTTTTAATAAAATTTTCAAGTTTGCAGAGAGTACCATTCCAGGTGTGCTGCAGAGGAACAAACCCTGGACCGGGAAATGGAGGGCCTGGTTTTAAACCCAGCTCTGCCATTAATCACTCAGGGTTTCCCTCTTTGGGCCTATGCTTCCCTATCTGTAAGGTGAGAGGCTCGAACAGGACGATTTCTAAAATCCATTCAGAGCGTTCTAAGGCTCTAGGGCTGGGGTGCTGGAGTTTTTCATTCTAATACTTTTCCAGTCATAGCCTCACCCTCTCCCCAAAGAAACAGTGGAGTGAGGATTTCAGCTGCACGGTGACACAGTTCATGTGACAGGAGGGGGCTGATAAAGGGACCAAAGAACGTGGAGGGCTGACAGCCAGTGGGGTGGCTGGGCAAACAGGAGGAGAGGGGAGAGGCAGCGGAGGTCCTGAAACCACCAGAAGGCAGTTGCAGCGCTGACTCTGCACTAAAAAGTCATCTGCGATCCAAGGAATAAGAAGAGGAGGCAGGGGCTGCTGAACGGTTTTTGGAGAAGTTGAGATAAATAGCATGCAAAGTACACAGAGAAAAGAGCAATGTACCAAAAATGGGAGGGAATTGTGTGTGTGTGTGTGTGTGTGTGCCTGTGTGTGTGACTCAGCTGTTTCCTTGCTAATGGCAAGAGAAATTGAACAATTTCAATTCAGCTTGAATCTGCCTGTGAGCTTTAAAAAATCATAATCACGGGATTATTAGATTTGCTGGTCTTTTACTGGCCTCTTGACTCTTGTTCGGCTGTAATCAAAAGACAGGGGCGAGGGCTTCCCTGGTGGCGCAGTGGTTGAGAGTCCGCCTGCCGATGCAGGGGACGCGGGTTCATGCCCCGGTCCGGGAAGATCCCACATGCCGCGGAGCGGCTGGGCCCGTGAGCCATGGCCGCTGAGCCTACGCGTCCGGAGCCTGTGCTCCGCAACGGGAGAGGCCACAGCAGTGAGAGGCCCGCGTACCGCAAAAAAAAGACAGGGGCGAGAGGAGGAAAGAAAGAGATGCCCCCTTGCTCCTTGCCATCCACATTTCCTCCTGGTCCATCTCAGAATCCAATCAAGCTTTACAGTGAAGTTGAATGGGAGTGAGAGGTATTTAATAAAAGGCTGTTCTGTCTAAACAATGATTCAGGACTTTTTGGAAGCTGGGAGAGACGAGCTGAATGGCCCACTCCAGGTTCCCTAAAGAGGGTTTATGCACATTTTTTGTCTTAGGTTTGTACCTGTTCTGTTTTTTTCTAGCCATATCGACACTTCTCTGGATTGCCAATAAGCTGAGCTCTCAGCTCTGCTGTATCCCACAGCCTGCACCTGTTTCTCAGAAATGTTTCACCCAGTTCTTCTTTTATCCATCTGGTCTACAGGCCTCTCATCAGCTGTTTATGAAGCACCTACTGTGTGTCAAGTACTGTGTTATGCAGTAAGGTGAATAAAATACAGTTCAGGCCTTCCAGGGCGTCACACTCAGATGGGATAGACAGGTACACAAGCGATCCCCTGCCTCCCAGTGTGGTAAGTGGGCCTCCCGGGTAACACCCGGCCCTAAAAGGCAGGTCTCAGGGGAGGCCTTCTGAGGAGGGGGTATCGGAGCTAAGTCTTAAAGGACAAGAGGAGGGGGTATCAGAGCTAAGTCTTAAAGGACAGATAGGAGCTGTTGAGGCAGAGATGAGAGAATGATCTAGGCTTATGAAAGGTTTGAAAGCAAGCGAGAGTTTGGTGATTCAATGACCTGTAAAGAGTACAATGTGACTGGATGGTAGGGCTCAGCGAGGACCCAGGCTGCGTTTGCCAAGCCAAGGCAGTGTGTGGCTGTTTCAAACCACCTTATTGAATATATGGCATTGGTTTATTAACATTGAGCTCACAGCCAACAGCCCCGTAACTCGTGCCCGCATGATGCTTCCCTAATGCACATGTTTTCTCCATGAGGCGCATCACAGCCTTCTTGTGCTTAGAAACATTAGAGCCATTTTAAACAGCAAAATCAGGGAATTCCCTGGCGGTCCAGTGGTTAGGACCCCGCGCTTTCACTGCCGAGGGCGCGGGTTCAATCTCTGGTCGGGGAACTAAGATCCTGCAAGCCATGTGGTGTGGCCAAGTAAATAAATAAAATAAAGGACAGATTTTTAAACAATAAAAAATAAAAGCGAAATCACCAGCAAAACCCACAAAACTAAAGAAAGCATGGCAAAGCGTGGCACTAGATAGATGGAGGAAAGGACACTTGCTTACAGGGTGAGAGCTGAAGGCAGAAGAGAGCAACGCCTTGCTAGACCTCGGCTGGGAACGTGCGAAGTTGGACCAATCACATTTTTGGCCCCCTGCACATATCCACAAATGACCACAAAAGTGCCACAAGTATTGATTTGGGGGGGTACAAATACATTTAGGTAGTGGGCAAATTCACAGATATGGAGTCGTGAACAATGAGGATTATCTGTATTTCAAACACGTAAATATGAACCCCTAAATTCTCGGTACTGCCAATTACCACTGTACTCAGTAAAATATTTTGATTTCTCCTAGAATCCAAGTGAGTTTAGAGGTATCTATGAATTTAAGACTAAAGATCTGGGGACATTTGTGCACTGTTGGTGGGGAGGTAAATTGGTGCAGCCACTATGCAAAACAGTATGGAAGTTCCTTGAAAAATTAAAAATAGAACTGCCATATGATTCGACAATTTCACTTCTGCGTATTTACCAGAAGAAAACGAAAACGCTAATTTGAAAAGATATATGCACACCAATGTTCACTGCAGCATTACTTACAATAGCCAAGTATGGAAGCAACCTAAGTGTCCACTGATAGATGAATGGATACAGAAGATGTTTTATATATATATATATATATATATATATATATATATATATATATATATATTATATATATATATATATATATAGGAATATTACTCATCCATAAAAATTTAAAGAAAATCTTGCTATACGCGACAACATACATGAATCTAGAGGGCATTAAGCTGAATGAAATAAGTCAGACAGAGAAAGACAAATACTGGATGATCTCACTTGTATGTGGAATCTCAAAAACAAAACAAACAAACATAAACCAAAAACAGATTCAGATACGGAGAAAACGTGGGTGATGGTCATAGGGGAGGGGAGTGGGGTTGGCGAAATAGGTGAAGGGGATTAAGAGGTACAAACCTCCAGTTATAAAGTAAATAAGCCATGAGGATGTAATATACAGCATAAGGACTATGGTCTATAGTATTGTCATGACTCTGTATGGGGACAGAGGGTTATAAGACTTTTATCATGGTGATCATTTCATAACATATGCAAATGTCAAATCACTATGTGGTACACCTGAAACTAACATAATATTGTATGTCAACTAGATTTCAATTTTTGAAAGAAGACTAAAGATCTGGGACTCATGGAAAGCTATCTTACACTGAAGCAGTGTTTAAAACAGACCATCCTGCGTCATTCTAGGACAGCCTGTCAGAGGGTGACTTACAGCTCATGGCCTGATGCTAGGGAAGCCAGACTACTGAACTAGCAGACTCATTTCTGACTGGAGCAAAGCAAAGTGCCTCAGAGCCCCAGAGGGCTCTCTGTTCTGTCAGCTGTCAACATCCACACTGTCTGTATTCGCCTGTGCAGGAGCGTCAAGAAATCATGGGTCTTCAGCTGCCACTTGCTGACAGAAAAGCAGCAGGCTTTGCCCAACAACGTGTTACGAGAACAGTCTCGGTAGTCGGTGCTTCAGAATTTTCCAGAACAGTGATAAATAAGTTCCTTAAGCTGCTAAATCCCAGGGACCCTCTGGGGCAATTATTTATGTGAAATGCTAGACATGGGACTGAGAGGTTTTATTTAATATTTAAAAGTATAGGTAGTCTCTTATATAGGAAAAAAGTAAAGTTATACAACACAGTTCCCTCAGAGTCTCACCTCGTAGCTGTCCCACTGACTGCATGGGGACTTTCCTTGACCAAAAAAGTATCACTACGACGCTTAGAATTTTATTTTATTTTATTTTATTTTATTTTATTTTATTTTGTGGTACGCGGGCCTCTCATTGTTGTGGCCTATCCCATTGTGGAGCACAGGCTCCGGACGCGCAGGCCCAGTGGCCATGGCTCACGGGCCCAGCCACTCCGCGGCATGTGGGATCTTCCCGGACCGGGGCACGAACCCGCGTCCCCTGCATTGGGAGGCGGATTCTCAACCACTGCGCCACCAGGGAAGCCCCTAGAATTTAATTTTAAAGAAGGCATGCCACGAACTGCCTGGGTGGTACCTAACGCCAGAGGTTTGTTTTTGCATTTCCCCAATTTTGTTTGAATTTGTAAAAGGTGGATTTTATTTTTAGAGTCGTTTTAGGTTCAAGCAAAACTGAGTAGAAAATACAGATACAGTTTCCACACACCTCTTGCCCGCTCCCAGGCACAGCCTCACCCAGGATCCACATCCTGTATCAGAGTGGTAACTTTGTTACAATCCATGAACCTACACTGACACATCATTAGCACCCAAAGTCCACAGTTTAGAGTTTACTCTTGCTGCTGTGCATTCTGAGTTTTGACAAACGTATAACAATATAACAACGTGTATCTACCATTAGAGCATCATACAGAATAATTTTGCCCTAAAAATCCCTCTTCGCCCCACCTCTTCCCCCTTAACCCCTGAACAACTACTGACCTTTTTACTGTCTCCGTGATTTTGCCTTTTCCAGGATGTCATACAGTGGGATCATATGCAACCTTTCCAGATTAGCTAACCCTGAATGTGTAAGATCAATATCAATTAATAAATAAATCACTTATTAATCAATAAGTGCAAATCACTATACTGAGAGCAACTTACAGTCTTGGTTATCATTGTTTTCGCCCCATACAGTTTGTTGAAAGGATAAACAACCTCCTTCTCTGATTAAAAAAAAATCAGGACACTAATAACAGTCAGTAATAGTACTTAGAACTTGGTATTACTTAGAAAAAGAAATGATAATGATATTTACTCTGAATAAAGAACAGCTTGTGGGCTTCCCTGGTGGTGTAGTGGTTAAGAATCCACCTGCCAATGCAGGGGACATGGGTTTGAGCCCTGGTCTGGGAAGATCCCATATGCTGTGGAGCAACTAAGCCCGGGAGCCACAACTACTGAGCCCATGCACCTAGAGCCTGCGCTCCACAACAAGAGAAGCCCTGCTCGCCGAAGTCTGTGCGCAGCAATGAAGACCCAACTCAGCCACAAATAAATAAATAAAATAAAGCTTTAAAAAATGCTTTAAAAAAAAAAGAACAGCTTGTAAAAAATAAAGTACAAACGCCAGACTCATGAGATGCGACTCAGGTCTCAATATTTTGGTAACTTTTAGAATTCTTACTTTTTTCAGTTTTATTAAGATACAATTGACATACAGCACTGTATAAGTTTAAGGTGTACAGCATAATGGCTTGACAGATATATATTGTGAAATAGCTACAACAATAAGTTCAGTTAACATCCATCACCTCATATAGTTACAAAAAATTTTTTTCCTTGTAATGAGAACTTTTAGGATTTAGTCATCATGTTGTACATTACATCCCACTTTTAGAATTCTGACTACATCTTCCATAGAGTGGGATTTTGCCAGTGATGGTACAGTTTAAGTGAAAGTTAATATTTAAGTTGATTTCAAGTTCTGTGTTTGGGGCTCCCCTTTGAAAACTCCCCAAATTACCTGACACTCCCCTAGGCAGGCAGATCCAGAGTGTCTGGGCAAAGCCAAATATAAGGAGAGGCTGATCTCATGGATCTGTTATGCCTTGTCCCTATTTCTGGGCCCCAGGATGACCTTCGCTTTTTTGACAATAGAGCTACACTGCTGAGTCATGTGTAACTGAAACCCTTGTCTGCAGTTCGTCCTGCTTCTTGCTGGAATCCAGAAAACCTAGACAAGGGGCAATGTTCTCAGCAGGATAATGGAGGGAAGGAGAGGTGGGTAAGAGGCATTCAGGAAATATAAAGACAGAAAGGAAAATTTGGGCCTAAGCGATAATTAGCAAGAGGTAAGTCCAGAGAAACTAAGGCATGGATCTGCCTCCTTTTATATAATTGAGGTGTTTACAAATTTGCCTGTAAATCAACTTACATTTCAAACGCATCAGGGGAACTGACATTTAGGGGAATCTGGATATGGTTCCTTTTGCATAGTAAAGCATTTGTCTGTAATGTTAATACTCACTTTCTAATCTAGCTGTATTATATTGATACTCCCCTCCGTTGGCTTTGAGAGAGGACTGTAGGTGTCTCATCAAAGCACCTTGCCTAGCAGACAATTGGGCGGAACAAATACACTTCAGGCTGTCCAAATACTCTGCCTGGTTGTAAATATGCCTTCCAGTTGGAATGATTAGGGGAGGTTTTGGTAAAATTTGAGCTAGGTTTCGAAAGTTAGGTAGGATATTGGTGAAGAAAGAGCAAGGACTTTGCAGGCAAAGGAAAACCCCAGAGTAGAGCAAGAGTTCCAGTCAAACAAGCTCAGTTGGCCATAGAGTAGATGAGAGAGAAAACTGGAAAGGACAGAGGCTCAGATGATAGGCTGGGGGCGGGGGGGGGGGGGGGGGGAGGTGCAGATGAAGAGAAGTTTAAGGCTAAGGAGTTTAATTTCACTTAGGGAGAAATTAGAAGCCTTTAGGCAGGATGAGCTGATATAGAAAGAAACAGAGAAGGGACACCAGTAAGGTCACTACATATCGAGAACCAAGATAAGGGTCTTTAGGATGGTGGCAGTTGGAACAACAAAAGGTCAATTCTAGAGACTCAGAGCTTAAGAAATTGGCCCCCATCTCCATCATCCACTCAGTGCTCCCGATAATACATTAATTAAACCCCTGTGAATAAAGCATCTTTAATTACCTGCTTTTTGTATTAATCTGTAACATACAATACTGCTTTGAAAATATATATGAGCTATGCAAATTAAAGCTCTAAGACAAATTCCCATCTTAGGACAAGATGGCTGTCTCCAAGCCCTCATACACTTAAAACCTCCCACTGCCAGGGCTTAAATTAGATGTTGGGGAGACAAAGCTAAGGACAAAACCTAGATGTTGGCTGACTGAGAGAATGAAAGCCCCTGGTCAGTTTCAGTCTGAAGCCGTGTTATCCAGGTGAGAATCTCCAGCAGCATTTAGAAATTCAGATCTCAAGCTGTTTACAGTTTTACAGTGTTTCACAAACAAGGTAAAAATAACTGTATATGTGAAAATGCTCTGTAATGTGATAAGTGCCATTTGAATCTTCATCTAATTTAAGATTTTATTCTTGGGTCACAGATGAATAATAGATTCGAATGCTCCTTGTTAAAACAAAAAACCAAAACCTTGCACTACCGTATTACAATTGAGTTAGCCTGTTTTCAGCATATCTGCTAAGGAAAGAATTCACCTTGATCGGTAACAAAAAAGGTGGACAGATTGAAAGGAAGCAGATCCGGGGAACTTATCTCCAACAAGGGGAATCATTTCGGGAAATTCAGGGGAGGGTCAGGGTGCCAGCGATAAGGAGGGCAAGCCCGAGGGATGTTTGAGGTCCAGGGTAGACGGACTGGAGGGCTGGCCATGTGGAAACCCGCCCAGAACCTCTCCCAGACAGGACATCACCCCAGGACGACAGGGAAAAAAAGGGGCAGCGGACCTGGGGGCGGAGCACCCAGCCTCTTCTCGACCCAGAGAGCATCCAAGCCTCCCTCCCAAGGGAGGAGACCCCTCAGACAAGACAAAGGCTGCCCTAGCAGGAGAAGGGCCAGAGTGCGCATGCGCATTGCGGTCAGCGCCGCGGCCTAAGTCGTGGGAGGGAGGCGAGACCCGGGAAGGGAAGCTCAGAGAGGAGAGAGCCGAGAGGCTAGGATGGGCCGATCCTTGGAGCTCTCGCGCGCGCCTACTGGTGGCCGGAGGAGAACACGCCCGCGGAGGCCTTACGGCCCGCCCCTCCCCTCGGGAGGCTCGTGCTCCCGCTGCTCGCGCCTGCGCTGCCCGCCGGTCTCGGGAGCGCGCCCTCTTCGCTCGTGCGCGCGCTCGCAGTCTCCACCACCCACCAGCTCAGACACCAGCAGCAGCGCCGCCGCCGCCGCCCACCTTCTGCCACCGACACCACAGCCACTTTCTCCTCTGCTTCCCTCTACTGTCCTCGCCCTCTGTCGACTATCAGGTAAGTGCGAGGCTCCGAAATTTGCCTCCTTGTCCTCCCTCCTGCAACCCCATGCCGCCTCCCCTCGCCTCAGAGATGGGTTTCATGAGGTGGGCATTGGTCGGGGGCAAAGGCGGCGGCCCCTCCTTGCGCCCTCAGCGCTCCGGCGCCTGGATTGGGGCGACTTGGAAAGGGACCCATGCAAGGGATGCACGCGCGCGCGCGCGCGCGCTCGTGTGTGTGTCCTGAGGGGGGGGTTGTCTACACGACCCGCTTCTCGCGGACCCGTCAGATGTTGTGCCCACAGGGTGGGGCGCGGATGGCGGTGATCTGGGGGAGGGGGCTGCTATGCACTCTCGAACACCGCCTTTTGCCGCAATGGGCGTATGACTGTGTGTGTGTCGTGGGGTGGAGGGGAGTCCGGTGACGACCCCCGAAACCGAACCTGTAATCCAATTTCTCTGCCTCGGTTTGCCATCAGCTCTAAGGAAGGTATTGATCGGGTTCTAGAAAAGATGACTGCCTGCCAGCCCCTCCCCGGCAGCGATTCCAGTGGGGCTTTCGCTGCCCTTGGTTTAAGGCGGTGGCCCACCCTCTCCTCGATTTCCTCCTTCAGAAACCCGCTGGGGACATTTGAGGGCTGGGAGTGGAATCGGAGAAATGGGGAGGGGTCTCGGCGCTGTCACTTTAGTCGCCCTTCCCCCTGCGCGCTCCTGGCACCGAGACGCAAGCAGCGCCGTGCCCGAGAGAAGACAGCGCGCGGATCCCAAGGTGGAGGCTCGAAAAGGCAGGGGTCACCTGGCCTTGCGATGTGGAAGGATTCGGCAGCTGCCGATCCCGGCTCGAGGGCGCGCACAGCCGCAGCCCGGCACCAACCCGCTCAAGGGCTGCAGGTGCATTTCGGGGCGGGCCCCATTCTCTGCGCTCCGCGCCGGGCGTCCGGCTTGTGCGCTCCCTGCCGGAGGCGAGGGGCTGGCGCGCAGTGCTCGCCCCTCACTGCGGCAGTGGGTGTGGACCTGGGTGGGCGAGGAGGGGGAGGGAAGGCTTTGCCTCCTCCCACTTCCACCCCTGCTTTTTTCCCCTGCGAACGGGAGGTGCCATCTTTTTGCGGTGTGTCACGTCTTTACAGTACCATGCCAAGCCGGGTGGCTGGGCTTAGGAGGACAGGGCGGGGACTGTCATTAAAGGGGGGGAGCGCAATTAGCGCTGAAGTCTTGGCATTTTGTTGCTGCGGTCTTGAGCACCGGGGTCGTTCACCCGGAATCTTCCTCGGGGGCCCGATGCTTTGTTTGTAGGGCTACGTGATCTGCGTTGCCAGCAGTGGTTTTTGGCTTTTATTCTACGAGGGTGTTTAACCAAGGTTCCCACCCCTCCTCCCGCTTTTTGCCCCTCATTTCCGAGCCCTTTGTTAGCTCTCAGAGCTCGCCGGGGTCGAGAAACTCGAGTTAGCCTCGGGGCACGCATGGAAAGGGCGTCACCCCGCGCAGCCCCCTCCCAGAGCCGGGCCACGCGCCAGAAAGCATCTGCGGGGCTGAAGGGCTGGGGTTCGAGGTCTCCGCGCGCCTTGCGGGTCGCCGCGAAGGATCGATGCCCCTCCCCACACCCGGAACGTCCCGGGGGCCATGCCCCATCAGGCTGCCCACCAAGCAGCACCAGTGACTCCCGGTGGGAGCTCGCAGGCGGGGCCCCGCTTCGCTTCAAGCCCTGTTGCTTCGCCAGGCAGGAGATTGTGAGGAGGGGCCATGAGGTTTCCTCGGGTGCTGCGGGCCACACCCATTTTTATCGGGAGGACTGGGATGGGGGGCGCCGAGGGGAGGTTGTCATGGAGACCACACGCTCCCCGGGCCCTTGGGGCGTGCCCCGCCCCTTCCCAGCAGAGATGGAGAACCCTGGGACAAGCAGGGCCGCCCCTTCTGGCTCCTGGAGGACGCTGGAGGGAGACCCGCACCCCCAACCCTGAACCCGTGCCTGTTCCTAATTGGACTCCGGCGGCCGCAGCCACCCAGATAGGCATCTCTCATGTGTTTTATTATTATAGCCGAATATTATTTTAGAACTGTGCGGGATTTTCACTTAAGATCCCGAGTTCGCCGCCGCCTTGAAACCAGGAGGCGGGGGTGGGGAGGGAGGGATAGAGAGTCGGGTACGGACCCCGGCGAACAAATCCGAGCCTCGCCCTCCTTCCATTAGCCGGAGCCTGGCCGGCTTTCTGGTTAATTCTATCGCTGGAAACTGGTGCGGGGGCGCAGTTCTGAAAGGGATGAGCATTTTAGGGGCCAAATCGTCCTCTCGAGCCGCGCAGGTTGATCTGAATATTCGGGAATGACTCGGCGGGGGGTCGAGAGGCTGCCCGGGGCCAAGCCGAACCTTCTCTTGGCTTCAGGATCAGAGCCTCCCTGCAGAGCTGGGCTCGGCACGGGTGGGTTGGAGAGGTTCAAGGATCAATTCGAGCATCTTCCCCGCCCCTCCCCACAATAGAGCTGGACAGGAGATTCTGGTACCAGAGAGAGCGAGGGTCTTAGAGCGGCCCTGGGAACGGGGAGCCCGCGGCCGCCGCTGCTCGGGATGGACCGGGGGCAGAGAGGTCATCTCCTGTCGGTTGGGGGAAAAGGAGCGAGGCAGAGGCAAGCGCGTTTAGCTCAGTGCCGGGAACAAAGCGCAGTACGGCATCCGCGATTTTACTCTTTGGAAATGTGTTGGCGGTTTGGTAAGGGCTCTCTGGTCGGCAAGGCCGGGGTTGGGGGGCTGTTAACGGAGGAATCCCGGGGGCCTGGGGACGGTCCTTCGTACGCGTATCGGGAAATTCCATCCCTGGCTCTGGGCGCGCTTTAATTACACGGCTTCCTACCCGGGAACGCGAGAGATGCCCCGTTTGCGCCTACGCTCCGACGCTGAAGCTGGGGCCAGCCGCCGCGCCTGGGTTTCCTGGGTTTCGCATCGACTCCTGTGACCGAATCTCCAGCAGGTGGGGGCTGTTTTAAGTCCCGGGAGACCCCGCTTGGCGTCAGGCGGTCCGGACCCATAACTCCATGCGCGAGTCTCCGGCTGGTCCGGGTTGGGATGGATGGTGGGACCTGGGACAGCGAATGCCAGCCTGCTCCTCTGGGCCACCGCGCGCTCAGGCTCAACAGGACAGCTTTGAGTTTTATCTGATCCCCGTCCCTCCAACTGACCGATCCTACGACAGAAAGAGAAATGAATGCCTTTCCTACCATAATTAATTAAGGTATTTTTTGTGTTTTATGATGCTGCTTATGTTTACCACATGAGAATTGCTTATCCATTCCTCCATCTCCAGACCTTCCCCTAAATAAATTAATAACATGCTTCTCCCAGAGCCCGCTTCAGAGTGGCTCTTGAAGCTAATCAATTTCTTGACCAACATTTGCTTCTGTAACAGCTTGTGTTTACTGCAGTAACCTAGCTTGGCTCTTGGCGTTCAACGTTGGACAATTTGCGGGAGGTGTTTGTTGGTTATGCTGGTTTTGGGTGAATGACGGTCTGTGTCTGTCCGACCTCCTCTGCACACGCCCATCTTTGAGTGGTTTCTAATATCAGGCACAGATCCCCCAACAGGAACAAAAGAAAAGGGTTATTCCCACAAATTACAAGAGGAAAACTTACAATCAGTTTGATTCAAGAAGGGTCAGATTTATTCCAGTTGGGAAAGTGTCCTTTCTGTGGAACATGCCCTTTGACCCACATGCCCTTTGAGAGCTGTGGCAGCCTGGAGATGTGGTAGGATTGGGGTGCCCTTTGTTTAGGCTGAGTTTTCCTTCTGCCCTTTTAACATCAATTCATGAAGCCCATTGGTTGAAAATGTTAAGGAATTGTTTTATTCTACCTTCCCTCGGCGTTTATGTACATAAATGTGTGTATATGATTTGGGTGGCTCCACAGCTGTGTACATGAACATATGTTAGTTTTCAATTAGATTGCGCCTTCTGTTTAGTTAATTACTGCCTTCCTTCCTCTCACCTTGAAATCAAGAATCACTCATAAATAAAAGCACCCTTAGGGGCTTAGTGCAGTGCTAGACATACAATAGGTCTTTGGGCCCTGCTCATTTAACAAATAAATGGATAAAACGGGAAAATGCAGGTGAAAAAAGGCGGTGAAAAGAAAGCAGAATGGGAGGAGGGCTTTATTCAAGGTCATGGCATCAAGAAGTTTTGGGGACAAATCCAGTCCAGCTTGTCCCCTGCTCTGTGTCAAAATGACACCCAAAAGCTGCCTGTACCCCTTGGTGCACCTCCATGCCCTCCCCTCCCCCACTGCTTCCCTGCCTTCTCCCTTCCTGCTGCTTATGGCCCCACAGCCTGGTCCCCACTGCTCACCCCACCCTCATTGGCCAGCAGAGTGGAAAGGGGAGAGACCACACTCCACCCCCAGGGGGAGGAGGACCCTGCCCTGTGACCTTTAGCCCTGCAGGTGCTGTTCCTGCAGGAGGTCAGAGGGATGGAGGTGGGAAACCCCCTTTGCCTCTGCTCCTTCTTCTTCCTCCCACTTCTCATCATCCCACTTAGAGGACCCCCCAACCCCTCCACATCCCCAGAAACACCCACCTGCCCGACCATTCCTAACTTGCCAGCCTAGATGCTTCCACTAGTGACTTGGAGCTGGCATGGGAGGGCCACCTCAGCAGGTGAGAGGAAGGGAAAACCCCAGCCTCACCATCTGGGCTACAGCAGGGAGAGGAATCCAATGTTCCAGCTGGGACTCTCAGCTGGTTTCCTGTAAAACAGTGGTTCTCAAGCCCTGGGGCCACTTTAATGTCTAGAGACATTTTTTTGTTTGTTTTCACAACTGGGCAGGAGTGCTACTGGCATCTAGTGGAAAGAGGCCAGGGATACTGCTAAACATCCTACAAGGCCCAGGGTGCCTGAATGGTCTGGCCCCAAATGTCACAAGTGCCAGGGTTGAGAAGCCCTGCTCTAGAAACATTGTTACCCTGGCACCGTCATCTTAGTGGCATCTTACATTCGTTGAGTATTTTCTTGGAGGCACTGTTCTAAGTGTTCCCCAGAGATGATCTCATTCGATCCTCACAACAACCCCTTTAAGTAGCAGTTTGTATTATCTCCGTATTACATATGGGGAAACTGAAATACAGAGAGGTTTAGTAACTCACTAAAGGTCACACAGCCAGTGAGTGGTGGAGCTGGGTGTCTGACAGGAGCCCCTGCCCCTTCTCAGCTACATGTGGGCTTAATAGGCCTTTGTGGGCTAGCGGGAACCACAGCGCGATCTATAACATTGACCCAGCGGAATATACTAATTCCAAAACCACTGACGCGCATGTGAACTTTTGTAAGAGTCTGTAATTGGAGCACAGCCTAAAGCTCGGAATTTCGGCCTTGACACGTGGAACAATAGATTTTACTCAACCTCTGTGCCTCTGTTTATAAAACAGGGAAGATATCCTGGGGACCTTAAACCTCTTCCCCCAAATCCAGGATTTCAGGACTGCTGTCACACAAAGGAGCAGCCAGGTCTGACTGTCTTACAGAAGTCTGGAAATCAAGATCGGGGGATCATGACATAGACTCAAGATCAAATCACTGAAGTTTTAGGGACATTAGCTCTCCATCTTAGGTTCTGCACCTCAAAGGCTGAAGCTTTGGTAACTGCCACTGGGACCCAGCTCGGAGCCCGTGGGTGTGAGGAGTTGGGCGGGCACAGGAAGGACCTCAAGCCAGAATCTCAGTCTCCCTTGGCACAGGTGGGCCTGGGAGCTTTTCTCACTTCCTGGGGCCCAGGCTCTGCAGTAAATATTCCGTTATACTGTGGTGTAGAGGGACAGCCTGGAATCCTCCACCCACAGGACTTACTGCCACTCCACCCAGCTACGATTCTGCTGCTTCCCACAAGCGCCTGTGTGGGCGATCGGACACACACCGCACACACCGGACACTTCTGTTCCCTTGCCAAAGGGGTTGCTGTCCAAGACCTCTTTCCCTGCCTCAGGTGCCATGCTCCTGCCATCTCTGCCAGGTTCCTGTCTTGCACAGATGGCCCCCACCTGAGGGTGGGGAGGGAGCTTGAGGCCAGCTCGGGGTGGTTTTCGAGCTTTGGGGATTCTTTGATTAGGAAACATTCTGTAGGTGTAGGAATCGGCTTCCACAAAATGCCAGCCTGGATGACCTCCAGGCGGATTATCTGAAATTGTGTTTTCTTTGTCGACATTTCTGTGCTTGCCTCGATCAGGAAGGCTAAGAATTAACCCCCAAGAAATGCATTTTGTGCCTCAGCTATTCAAGGAAAGTTTGTGAATGCCTGGAGGGCAGATGCTGGTTTTCCTTGGAGGGGTTCCCCAGTGCAGGGCAGTGTCCTGCCTGTAGACACAGTAGGTTTGGCCTAATGGTTAAGGGTGGGGCCTCGGATCAGAACTCCTGGGTGCAAATCCCAGTTCCCCTACTCACTGCGGGGGCCTAAGCTGTATTGTTTAGCCTCTTGGAGAGTTTTTTTATTGTTTGTAACTTGGGGTACCTATCTCACAGTTGCTGTGGGGTTTAAATGAGGTAGTGCTTAGCCCAGGGCTCAGCACATAATAATTGCTCATTAAATGGCTTCGTGGGCAGCAGCCTGTGAGCAGACCCTTGTGATTGGATGAATGTGCAAACTACTGACCTTGGTGATGGAGTTAGTTGGAACAGATACATTGTTACACTGAGTAGGGATCAAGATAGAAGTAGGCAGTTCTTCCTGGAAGCAGGTGCTGTCGTCTGGGTGGTAGTGGAGCCCCCGAAAATCACACACACCCACGTTTAACTGCACACAACAGAACTCTTGCCACAGGCAAGCAGAGTGACTTGTCATTTGTTGTCCCTGCTTCTGCCCTCTTCCTTCCTGAAATCTGCTGCACGCCAGGAATAGCCTGTGTACTGTCCACGCCAGCCTGAGCTGAACCACCCTCCCTCCCACCAGCCTGGGACTGGCGACCTGGCTTAGCAGGTCGGTTCCGAGATCTTACTAGTTTACTGATTGAATAAAAAGTGAGCACTGATGAGATTGAGAAAGTAACAACTAATGGAAGACAATGGAGGAGAGATTCTACAAATGAAATAATGAAGCAGTGCTGAACTTGGTAAACTCAGAAGTAGGCTTCATGGTGGCAGCTGAGGGTCAAGAAGAAAAAATGTTAAATAAAGCAAACTCAACGTGCTCTGAATCCAGGGAACGCCAAGCATTCGATAGCCATAGTTATATCTGAATTAATAAATCTGGTTTAAGAAGCTTTCTTATCCATGTAGTGAATACTGAGAATCATAATACATGTTTCTTTAAAAAAGTCATTAAATCAGAAAATCAAAGGGACTTCCCTGGTGGTCCAGCGGTAAAGAATCCACCTTCCAATGCAGGGGACACAGGTTCGAACCCTGGTTGGGGAACTAAGATCCCGCATGCCGCAGGGCAACTGAGCCCATGCGCCACAACTACAGAGCCCACATGCTGGAGCCCGTGCTCCACAACTGGAGAGAAGCCCGCCTGCTGCAACTAAGACCCAATGCAGCAAAAAATAAATAAAATATTTTTTTAAAGATCATAAAAATGATACATATATATTTTAAACATTTAAATTAACCAGATAGTTGTGCATTTATTCCTCCATCTTTTGCTGTAGGGCCCAGGCCTTCTTTTGGGGTTTGGGTCAGCTGGTTGGAATTCCTTGTCTTTTTGGCCTAAGCAACACCCGTGATGCATTGTCTAGGACTTCCAACTGGTTGGAGCAAGGGCTTACACGGTGTATAATCTGAATGCAGAGTCTCTCTGGAGTTTTACTATTTTTTTCACAGTCTTTAACATCCTATTTGATGGTTAAAAATTTACTCACCTTTATGAAGTCTCTCCAAGTATTCAGCTTGATTTTCTTAGAGTCCGTGAATGATTTTCAGAATTCATCTTACATGTAACACTTGAATGTCATCAGCTTGCACTGCATTTAAGTTGTGTGACTATTGTAACAAATACGATGGACCTAGAAGGCTGGCGGTGGTAGGAGGAGGCCCTGGCTGTGGACATCAGGCCTGGTGGACCCAGCCTTGAATATTTACACTCCTTCATTTCTGCTCCTTACGTGGTGTCAGGCAGGAGAGGGCCTGCTGTGGAGACTTCTGTGTTAAGTAAATGATGGGCATCGTCTTCCCCACACCTCTTGCCTGTCTTCCAGGACTAGCACGGCACTTGGAGTTCATTCACCTAGAATCCCAACTAAAGGGGGCATTGCAAAATTCTCCCCATAAAGCTCAACATAAATTTAAATTCCCTTTACCATGTTAACTCCCCTTAGTGAAGGAGTTTTAGATCAAGATCCAACAATTAAAAAGCCGTTTTTAAATCAGCAAGTTAGAATTAAATCTGAAGCCATTGATAATGATGTTTCATTCATGGGCCCCCCTTTGGTCCTGTCTGCTTCACTGCTAAATCAGGCATCAAAGAGAAGAGGGACATCAATTATCTCTGGTCCCAGCTGCTGGTTTTCCTTGCAGCCTATCGCCCAGTTTTCTGGTTTCCCGGGAAGGCTGGGTGATGTTGTCTTGGGACCTAAGCTTGTTGTTCTACAAAGAACCTCAGGAGGCGCTTTCATCCTTGTGTCCTCCTCTTCAGGACATTAAGGATATTAGAAGACCCCTGGGTCCATAATCGCCTGTGATGTGATCCATAGCCTAATGCCAAGAAGGAAGTGGCAGAAAGGACCAATTCATGGAATCCTAGAACTGTGCCCCTCACCCAGGATAAAGGACAGCCCTTCCTCCAGAAGGAGAACCAGAATTCTAAATTATGTGTCAACAGAATTGTCCTGGATCAAATCCAGTTCTGCCATTGATTTACAGATCATTTCAGAGGTGCTTATTTTCAGTTGTTCTTGATTGGACAGTGATACCAAACCACTGTCTTACCTCATTCCCTCTCCCACGATCTCAAAAAGAGGCTTATTGGATAATTAATAATCTAAAGGCTTAAGGACTCCCCTAGTGGTCCAGTGGTTGAGACTCCGCATTTCCAGCGTAGGGGGCACGCGTTTGATCCCTGTTCAGGGAAGCTCTGCATGCCATGTGGCACAACCAAAAAAAAAAAAAAAAACACTATAAAACTCTTAGAAGAAAATACAGGATAAAAGCTTCAAATCATTACACGTGGCAGTGATTTCTTAAACATGATACCAAAGGCACAGGCAACAAAAGAAAACAGAGAAATTGGAGCTCATGAAAATTTTTAAAATTAAAAAATAAGGGCTTAAGTGCCCAAAAGAAGGTTACAATTTACAGAGTCTCTTTGGTTTAATATTTAAACATGAATATTCACTACCTTATTTATTTTATGTCTGGGCTTTTTATATTGAGTTTGCTGAAAACTGGAACAACTTTCAGCTTTGGTACTGGTCGTGCATCAGAATTTAAGTCAACGTATGTTGATAAGCCAAGCAGAAGTTCTACATACAAATAAAAGAGTTGCATGTAACCTGCTACTTTGGGGCAACGTAATATTCGTTTGGTTATTGTTATTACTTGGTAATAATGGTTTGATTCGTATGAAACCTGTCCCTTTCAAAGTTGCCACTTGCCAAGAATCACCAGGAATAGCTTTTGGAAGAGTCGCTAACTCTTCTGCCGTCCATTTTCTGCCTTGTCTTTTTCCTAAGAACAGGGAAATTCTACACTGTCCCCACTCCATGGCACAGCAGTTCAACTTCTGCCTCTGCTGTCGCCATGAGGCTGGCTTAGAAACGAAGGATTTTGCAGAACATCCCTAAACCTGCTTGAATAAAGGATTGATCATTCAGAGACTCACCTGGACCTTCTTTAAACCTGTTTAATCTTTTCCCCAGGGTTAATCTTGTGGGGATAACATGCCTCCTGGGTGTCTCTCCACTGGGTGCATTTCTTCCCCCTTTAGTTCTGAAGTCCCTCCTTTCTTAGCAGTGCGGTGAGTGATGGCTGCACTCTGTTCCCTGCAGAGTATTAATACAGACTGAATACACTGAAATAAATCCCTTTCAGTGTCACTAACGTGCTATGAATAATTATGAACCAATGTTTGATGTCTCATGGCAAATGCAGGGAAAAAATTTTTTTAACCGACAGGATTCATGTTATAAGTTGACAATCTGGGCCAAGTGAAAATCTTTTTAAAACATCTCCTGATCTGAACAATAAATCTTGCCAGCAAGACTGAATTCCAGAAGTTAGCCATCCTCTTATTCTGTGGGGCCTCTGTTATCACTCACTGCTTGGGCTTACCCAGCCCTGAATTTAATTGCAATCTTCCTGTTTACCTACCAGTTGCGGCAATAATTAAGATTTCCTGGAATTCCCTTGTGGACCAGTGGTTAGGACTCCGAACTTTCACTGCCAAGGGCCCAGGTTCAATCCCTGCTTGGAGAACTAAGATCCCACAAGCCGTGAGGTTCTGCCAAAAAAAAAAAGATTTCCTGAACCTTCATTGTTCCATCTGTAAAATGGGAATTATTCAATCTTCCTTCTCAAAATGGACAATAATGTGGTCTTTCTTCTCACTGGGTAATCACAGAACTGAAATGAAACAATCTAGGAGAATTCCTTTGGGCTTTTCAGAAAACAAGTGCCACAGGGGTGGGGGATGCCTCCTGGAAGCCACAGTCATGCACCTGATCTGAAGTCTCTCTTGGGCTGAGCCTGGAACAGTATAGCCGCTGCTGCTACCTCTCTCCTTTAGCGCCAGCCAGACGGTGCACACTGCTTCCCAGGAGTGCGCACCCAGTCAGCTGGGCCTGAGCCCTGGATGGATAGACAGATGGCCGCAGTCCAGCCTGTCCTGGTCTTATCTGCCCCTTCTTTGGAGGGGAAGCCGATAGCCAGGTGCAGGACAGTGGGTGGGGTTCCTTTAGTGTGACCTCAGATGATAGCCCATCCTGCCAGTGGGACTTCCTTGGCTTATGCTGTGACCTTCAGAGGGAACTAATTTCCTGGGAGCCTTTCTGTTTTCTCAGGGGGTTTCAGTTTCCTCCTAATCAAGCAGGGACTTGGTGCAGAATCTCATATTCTAATTATGCCCAGGGGCAGCCTCTTCCCGCCACTGTGTTTAGCACGTGCAGGGGATCGTTTAGGTCAAGAGTGATTAAGGTCTGGAGTTGACTTTGATGGTATAATATTCTGATGGCTGTTTGGCAGCAAGAGGCATAGTGAAGGCTCATTAATTGAACGCTTGCACTTGAATTGAGCTGGGGCTGGGCTGCAGTCTGTTTGCCTTTGCCCTGGGAATGGAGGGTTTCTCATGCAAGGGGACAGTGGGAAGTATTTCAGGGGCTGTGTGTCACCCCACCCTGACAACAGCCCGGCTGTTCTACTGAGTGGCTGGCCTTTAGCATCAGTCCTGGGTACCTGGTGTCCCCACATCATCAACCTTTGTTTACCCTGCTCTCCCCAAAGCTGTCCTTGTTCCGCCATGGTCCTGTCCGCTTTGGTCACTGGAACCCGCCATCCTCAAGTCTCCATGTGGCAAACCTTGAAGTCTTACACTCTTCTCCCTGGCCCCCCCTCTTTTCCTGGAACAGACTTAGCCATCATTTCCTTCCTCCCAGATGTCACCTGGACCTGCACCTCCCTTTCCAGTGCTTCCTCACCAGCACTGAAAGGAATGTAGGTCTTATCACCTCACCCTTGGATCATTGTGGAAACAATAATGGATTGTTCCCAAGTTCGGTTCCGAAATTGACATCCAGTCCATTTTGCAGACCATTGCCAAACTCTTCTTCCCAGAGTAGCCCTGTCCTCTGCCCTGCCCCATCCAAGCATGAGTCCAAGATTGCCTTTTCCGTCCCTTGCTGAGTCACGTCCCACCTCTCGCTGCCTGCCCAAGTCCGCATGCCTCAGCCTGGCCTCCCTGTCTAGTCCTACGGGTCCGGTCCCACCGCTGGCCAGCCTGCATCTTGGCTTCTTCATAAACATCATGCTCTTTCTGCCCCAGCTCATCCATGGTCCTTTGCTGAGAATGTCCCCTCCTCCTTCCCCTCTGCCGACCTTCCCTGATCTCTATCTCCTCTGAAAGCCTTCTCCAGCTACTGCACTCAACAAGATCCGTAGATCTACACGTTTCATCTCTCAGCAGTCATCAGCACTGCAGAGGTTAACGCTTAATGGTTTTACCTCTTGCCTTTCTGTGTGTGCAAGAGGTTGTATGTTCTCTGAGGGCAAGGCTTGTGTCTTGTGTGGCTTTCCTGCTCCCCTGGGTCACAGAGCTTGCCCAGTCACAGAGCTGAGCACATACGTAGCTCAAAATAATGACTCTGGAATCATGAAGCTGGATACTAATAAATCAGACAGGCTGATGCCAAATGAGTTTTACCCTTTTAAGTAAAGTACATTCTCCACCTCCTAGTACATGGTTCAATTGTTCTATATACTTAAAATAACAAAAGTCACATTTCCTTTAATATATTCTATAACTGTTGCTTTGCCTTACTTCAGACCAACTGAACTGTTAGTCCATATTAGTTTTGCTGTATGAAGATGCTGATAATAATGGTAGTAACAGGTTGCTTTTATTTTCCTAAAAACATTGCTGCATTTAACCCTCACTCCCCTACGAGGCAGGGATTACCATCCTCATTTTGCAGAGGAGCAAACAGGTTCAGAGATTTCATGGCTGGGGAGGGAGCCAGATGGTGCCTCAGTCCAGGACCTTGTCTTGCTGCCTGCATGCCCTCAGAGCCCCCCCATGGTTCCACCCTTCATGCCAACGGACATGTCTTTAGTGCTCATGACCGGAGAAGCCGTGCCCTCCGGCCTCGGTGATCAGGTCATATGTAATACGAGCCCGGGGAAAATATTTTAAACTGAAAGCTAGCCTCTAAACTGGGCTGCTGCTTCATGTCCCCGGTGACGGCAGAACCAAATTTAGTGTCGTGGGCGCGTCTACACTTACCAAATAGTGAAGCTCATTTTTCTGCCAGCATGAAAAATGTTCACACCTGCCACACTTCCATGGAGGGGTACATGGGACCAAAAGCCTGGAAAATGTGGCCCCAGAGGAGCCCTGGGGTGTAGACTCAGGGAAGATGACATTCAGGTTCCCAGGCAGTGTCTGCAGGGAGAAATTTAATTCAACGTGAGTGGTTTCCCTGGGCCGCCAAAGCAAGTCCCCAGCCGTTAGGGAAAACGGGTTACAGTGGGAGAGGAGGGAGGGAGGGAGTTACAGTGGGAGGGGAGGGAGGGAGGGAGGGGTGGGGGCCAAAGCTGCAGCACCGAGCCCCCTGGGTACTGCCCCGTCCTCCTTACTCAGCAGTCCACTCTATATCCCGCAGGTCTACACCACTGCAGTTCACGCTCTAGGACCAGGAAAAGTGACGGGGATCAGGGAAGAGAGGGACAGACAGCCATGAGGTTGAGGTTGCACATACTACGTTACTTAAAGCCGCAACCTCACCGGGCACTTTGATGGTGTTGAAATACACTTCCCATAGCCACCCTTCCATCTAACTAAAACAAGAGTCTGGTCTCAGTCCTGTTCTTGCCTCCTACTTTCTCCCCCAAATTAAAAACAAAAAAACCACCGGCTATAAAGCCAAGATACCACCTGTGAGATCCTGCCCTCGTTTCTGATCTGTTGGGATTTTTGTTTTTTGTGTTTTTTGGCGGGGGCGGGCACAGGGATCATTTCAGCCTATAAATTGCCTTCAGGGTGAGTAGTAAGTGTTTCTTCAAGAAAATTCTTAAAAACACCGCAGACAGAAAGTTGGAGTGCCTGGTGGTACTTGGCGCTGGGCACAGACCTGGTTAGCTGCGTGGTTCCGGGCAGGAGCTGAGAGGTGTGGGCCCCTTTGCACACAGACCTGGATGCAGAGTTAGGAGGGGGAGGGATAAATTGGGAGATTGGGATTGACATATACACACTGCTATGTATAAAATAGGTAACCAACAAGGACCTACTGTACAGCACAGGGAACTCTACTCAATATCTTGTAATAACCCATAATGGAAAAGAATCTGAAAAAGAATAGATATATATGTGTATGCATAACTGAATCACTTTGCTGTACACTGCTTCCCTCCCCCCCACCCCGCCCCGACAGGGACAAAGAAAATGTTTTTTTTAAATTTATTTTATTGAAGTAGAGTTGATTTACAATGTGTTAGTTGCAGATGTTCAGCAAAGTGAATCAGTTATACATATGCCTATATCCACTCTTTTTTTAGATTCTTTTCAGGCAAACCATTTAAATCCCAGCCATTTCAGGAGTGGCTCAGGCCCAGGTAGGGCTGCCAGAATTAGCAAATTAAGACACAGAGGGCTTCCCTGGTGGCGCAGTGGTTGAGAGTCCGCCTGCCGATGCAGGGGACACGGGTTCATGCCCCGTTCCGGGAGGATCCCACATGCCGTGGAGCGGCTGGGCCCGTGAGCCATGGCCGCTGAGCCTGCGCGTCCGGAGCCTGTGCTCCGCAACAGAAGAGGCCACAACAGTGAGAGGCCCGCGTACCGCAAAAAAAAAAAAAAAAAAAAGACACAGGATGCCTAGTTAAATTTGGATTTCAGATAAACAATAATTTTTTTTTAAGTGTAGTAGGCTACATAATGCCCCCCCCCACCCTGAGATATCAGATCGTAGTCTCCAGAACCTGAGAATATGACCTTATTTGGGAAAAGGATCTTTGCAGATATGATTAAATTAAGGATCTTGAAATGAGATTCCTGTATTATCTGGGTCCTAAATGCAATCACATGTGTCTTATAAGAGCCAGACAGAGAGAGATGAAAAACGTGGGAGAGAAGATGATGTAATGATGGAGGCGGAGATGAGAGTGATATGTATGCCTGCAGCAGCCAGAAGCTACAAGAAGAAAGCAAAGATTTCCTCCTAGAGCTTCTGGAGGGAGCATGGCCCTGCCAACACTTTGCTTTCAGCCCAGTGACACTGAGGTTGGACTTCTGGCCTCCAGACCTACGAGTGAATAAATATGTCTTATTTTAAGCCACTCAGTTTGTGATAATTTGTTAACAGTAGCCACGGGAAACCAATACAATTAAATACGTCTCATGCGATATTTGGGACACACACTCAAAAAATTATTTGTTGTTTATCTGAAATTAAAACTGAACTAGGCATCTTGTATTTGATGTGGCAATCCTAATTCCCAGGACCAAAGGAAGGGGCTTTTGAATTTGCAAGAAAGCTGGTTGAGCCTGTCAGGAAGTGTACCTCCTTATGCTAGGAGTCTTTGTAAACACAGTCCAACTGAACCAATTTGAACTTTACTAACTACCCTCTGGACAAAAGAGGGGGGCAATTAGACAGGTGTTAATGATTTATTTTTTCAGCAGTCCTTTGAGCTCTTCCCATAAAACAGAAGCTCTGTGTAAGGGTGGAGGAGATAGCCGTTAATCCGGTACATCTAGGCTAAGTTACAAGCCATTCCAGCTACATCACATGAAAAATGGCCATTAGCAGAGCCTGAGTGATGCCGCAGTGCATTGCTGATACTTGAGCTGCCCTCGGGAATCTTGTACCCTTTCAGTGTTGGATGGTGGGGCCCGAGCAGGACAGCTGGGTAAATCCCAGTGGCCGAAGGAGAGGACTTCATGGCAGACCTGAAATGGAGGGAGGGGGCAGATGTTGCAGGAACGAGCTAGCTCTGGATTCCCAGGAGGAGCTCTCAATGGAAGTAGATGCAAAGTGTCTCCGTTGTGTCTCGTCACATCACACCCTAACACGAGTTAAAGACAAACTGGCCCGTTCTGCCATGCAGAGAGGGCTGCCACGCCCAGGCCGGGACATCTATCTTCAGAGGCTCAGACTCGGGCTCAAGGCGGGGCCGAAAGTCGCGGCTTTCCCTGCTGGGCTACGGAGGGCTTCTCTTGCTTACCATTGGGCTCTCTGAAACCTGGACAGTCCCTGGACCCTCGGGCTTTTAATGATGCTCCCAGAATCCACGGTGTTAGAGCTTCAAGGGACCTTGGGTCATCCAGAACTGGCAGGGGGTCCTAGGACACCCCAGAATTGCCCCCAGATGCTTTACCATGCCTCGGAAAAGAGAAAAGCAAGTAGTTTACAGGAGAAAAAAAAAAGTGGGGGGGGTTTACTAAACATGAAAAAGATGCTTGACCTGGCCCACAATTAAGGGACTGCTGATAAAACCACAGTAAGATGCCACTGTTACGTGGGTGAGATGGCCAAGATCCGGAGGGGCGGTAACCCTTGGTTGGCCGGGGTGTGCTGTCGGTGGGAGTGGAAAATCACCACTTCTGGAGAGAAGATTGACCAGATGCCCTCTGGCAGGGCATCACTGCTTCTGAGAATTTGCTGTTTCTGTGCGAGCAAAGGCTTATATATGGAGGTTCATTGGGGAATTATCTGTTATGCAAAAGTCTGGAAAGAGTCGGTATGGAACTGGTTAAATAAACTGTGGTCCCTGGAGAAATGCACTAGGTCCATAGTCGCGGCTCTGGCTGCTCCCTCAGATACCTTGTTAAGTCTGGAGCAAGGTAGGCATCATGTGTTAGCATCTGTGTAAAAGGCGGGAGCGTACATGGGAATGAGTCATGCATGTGGAGCCTGACACTGGAAGGAAAGGCAAAAATCAGGTTTTGGTGGCAGCCTCTGGGGGGAGAAATTGTGGGTTGGGGCAGGAGACGCCATTTTCACTCTGTACTCTTTTATCTTGTGTACATATTACCTTTTTTTAAAAAACTAAATTTATTTATTTTTTCGGCTGCGTTGTGTCTTCATTGTTGTATGCGGGCTTTCTCTAGTTGCGGCGAGCAGGGACTACTCTTCGTTGCAGTGCACGGGCTTCTCATTGCGGTGGCTTCTCTTGTTGCGGAGCACGGGCTCTAGGCACGCGGGCTTCAGTAGTTGTGGCACGTGGGCTCAACAGTTGTGGCGCACGGGCTGAGCTGCTCCGTGGCATGTGGGATCTTCCCGGACCAGGGCTCAAACCCGTGTCCCCTGCATAGGCAGGCGGATTCTTAACCACTGTGCCACCAGGGAAGCCCCCATACTACCTTTTTTAAAGGTAAATTTATATATATAGGCTCAGACCCTAGCTCACTTCAAAAAGATAAGCACATCTGGAAGAAGGTTCTTTGAGAGCCTCCCCAGGTGTTGCATGACAACCCCTGGTGGAGAAGCTCTGATCTGGCCTCACCCTCATTTCCCAGAGGGGCGGAAGCTCTGTTACCTGGCCTGCTAGCCTGAGCACTGCATGCCTCAGACAGGGGAGCCTTCCAGATAAGCTGGAGGAATAGGACGTAGCAGGAGCACACGCACAGTGTGTGTGTGCAGTGTATATAAAATGTGTAATGGAACACAAGAGGGCACCTTCTAGAATGCTCCCTCGAGAGTAGAGGAAGACAGGGGAAGGTGGGCTACTGTGTTATGTAAGTGTCGACTCCTTGTCGTGGTTTGTGACAACCCAGACTAGCCCCATGAGCCCCCCTGGTCCCCAGAGTGCCTGGTGACCTGTGTTGCAAGTGAGACCCCCGTGGCCGCGTTCCGAGGCCAGGCTGCACGATGTGCCGCTTTACAGTGTCAGCGCCCAATCGTTTTATATCAAAAACAACCTCAATGTCATTTTTTCTCTTGGTGCTTCACACGGATGACCTCACTCCGTCCTCCCAGTGGCTCCAGGCCGGGTGGTACTTCCTGTTGGAAAAGGGAAGTAGCGGAAGCTGCCACCCCAGAACCTCAGCAGTGGGACAGGGTGAGGGGTTCCTGGGCCCAGCCCTGCTGTGGGGCAGGAGCCTGTCTCTTCTGGAATGGCTTCCGTGGTGCAGGTTCCAGAGTCCCTCCAGAACCCCCTCATTCCCTGAAGGATGTGGGCCACAGCCCCTGCTACTTGGGGACGCCTGCCACGCCCAGAGAAGCAAAAATGCACTGCTGGTCTTCTCTTTCAGACACAGGACTGCAGTCCTCAGGGACGTTGCAGCCAATCCTCTGAGGGCCTCGTTTCAGTTTTAATTATCATGTTGTCCCATCGGCTCTCTCCAGAGAGGCCGACGGGCGTGGCCACGGCTAGAATGTAAGTTTCCTGAGCCCAAGGCCTGAGCATCTCCTACTGTTTGTTAGTTAAGGGTCACTCTGCCTGGCCTGTGGGCCCCAGACCTCCCACTACCATGGAGGGGCAAGAGCCCCCAGAGCCCACCCAGTCCCACCTCCCAGCCTCCCTGCAGACCTCCTCCTCTGTCTTCCTGACAGAGTCACCCCAGCTTCCCTGTGACGGCAGCTCACGGCCTGACAAGGGGGCTGGGAGGGAGGAGAAAGAAGGGGCCAGAGAGGAAGATAAAAGTGTTGGGGAAAAAAAAAAAGAAAAAAGAAAAATAAAAAAAGTGTTGGGAGCAGCCCCCAGACGGGTGACATCCTTAGAATGAGTCACCACCGTCCCTTCAACTCTTTCTTCTCCTGTCGGGACCTCCCTTCCCCCACACCTCCCCGCTTTCTAAAGTTATACTGAGAAAAATCCACAGAGGTGCCAGCACAGGTGACAAGGACCACAAATCTGGCATTTTAACAGCTGCCAGAGCCACTTGAGAAATGAGGACGCAGCCCAGAGAGGTAAAGTGACCTCCCCAGAGTCACACAGTGAGTTCTTGGCAAGGCTGGGCTAGCCCAGGTCTCCTTCCTCCCCACACAGATGCCCTCCCGTGCCCCATCTCGCCCCCTTCCCCAGAGAGGGACCTTCAGACCCACCTGGCCAGTGGAGCCGACCCATGGTGGAGGCCTGACCAGGAAGCACCAGTATTTGAGATCCCAGCAAGTGAAGGTGAAGCCTCTCGGATGATGGAGGCCAGTCTCTGGGACACGCGATCTGAGTTACGGATGCGTCCCTTGGGCAGCAGCTTTCCAGAACATTCCCACTTCCTTGCAGACTGAAAAGACCTCTTCTCCTGCAGTGTCCTGCTGGTCTCCTCCCAAGGATCCCTTGTTTCACTGATTTTGACAAATCATTTCACTTCACAGCAAGTGTGAGACCTGCCTCGGGGGGATCACATGAGCCTGTGTTGAGTAATCAGCTCTGAAGCCAAGTAGTTACCCCTCAGGGGAGCAGCAGCGGGAGCTAGAGTGGGTATTGTGCCTGGACGTGCCCTCAAGGAGAAAAACAAAAGCAAAAACAACGAAAAGACGTCTCTCAAAGATTGGCTCTGAGTCAAGGCTCAGAGACCGGTCACTAAAGCAGCCAGGCTGGGGCTTCCCTGGTGGCGCAGTGGTTGAGAGTCCGCCTGCCGATGCAGGGGACACGGGTTCGTGCCCCGGTCCGGGAAGATCCCACATGCCGCGGAGCGGCTGGGCCCGTGAGCCATGGCCGCTGAGCCTGCGCGTCCGGAGCCTGTGCTCTGCAACGGGAGAGGCCACAGCAGCGAGAGGCCCGCGTACCGCAAAAAAAAAAAAAAAAAAAAAGCAGCCAGGCTGAATTGTCTTCACTCCTTTCGAAAAGACAAGCATACACCCTGCTTAAAAAGAAATGCTGATTTTCCTAGAGAACGTCCACCATTCCTGGAGGATGCATGGGTGTCCCTAGTGGAATAGCCTTCCCCTCCGGCTGCTTAAATAACAGATGCAACATTTGTTGCTGGAAAATATCAATTAGGTTAATGAGGTTTTTCTTGCCCAGAGAAATGAAGCAGTTCCCAACAATGGACACACTGTATGGGAAAGAAGGGCAGAACTGCCAAGCCATTTGGCCCACCCATGGGGTGAGCCCCAAAGCCCTTCATTTTTCTGTCCCCTTTGGTTATTTCCCCCCTTGCTGTCTCCTGGAACCATCTTCCTTTCCAAAGTCAGCCCATCCCACTATTAGCACAAAAGCTGCTAAGGGGGCTCCTCAACGGTCATCTCTCCCTGCACCTGCCTGGCCTATTCTTAGCCACTCAAACAATTTTCCCCAAGTGTTGTTTTAATCATTATATTGTTACTATGTCATACTTAAGTAATGGACATGAGATGCAGTTTACCCACCTCTCCCTGCCATCCTGGATTGTGGATGAGATGTAGTGGGAAGCACCCAGGCCTTGGAGGAGGGCTGACAGGGGTTGACTCTTGGCTGCTCCCTCCTAGCTGTGTGACCTTGGGTAAGTAGCTTGACCTCTCTGAGCCCGGTTCCTCATCTGAAAAATGGGAATAGTAGCACCTCTGTTTCAGGGCTGCTGTAAGGAGTGGTGGTGATGTCTGTAAAGCACAGAGCACAGTGAGTGACTGGCCCTTAGTTACACTACTGAACACCCACCATGGTAACCAGTCATCACGGTGGACCCATAGGTAGCGACCTGGAAACATGCTCCTGCTTTGATAAGCGTTTAGAAGGCGGTTGTAGAACTGAATGGGGGTTACAGAAGGCTCTCACTTTCTACTTTCCGCACTTGCATTTTTTCTTAAATTCAATAGGTCTGTATTTCTTTTGTGTGTGTGCGTGGAATTTTTTTAATATTACATAAGTAATACGTGAACAGATTCTCATCAGAAATTCAGACAGCAGCATGAATTTTATTTATTTTCTTTAAAAAAAAGTATTTATTTAGGCTGTGCCGGGTCTTAGTTGCAGCACACGGGATCTTCAGTTGCGTGCAGACTTCTTAGTTGCAGCATGCATGCGGGATCTAGTTCCCTGACCAGGGATCGAACCTGGGCCCCCTGCATTGGGAGTGTGGAGTCTTACCCACTGGACCACCAGGGAAGTACCATGAATTACTTTTATAATCAAGAAAAAAGAAACAAATAACATTTGGAGAAAATTCATCTCATCAACTCCACTTTCCACCCTTCTGATGTTATAAGTCTTTACTCCTCCTTCCACCTGGCCCAGGGGTGCCTCCCCAGGACATGTTTCTTCCCAGGTAGATTGTGTTTCCTCTTACATCCAGCATGCCAGGACTCACAGAACAGGAGGAAGGAAAGGTGCCCTCCTCCCAGGGCACCCTCACCCCTGCCGAGGCCAGAGGCCCCATCCCAGCCCCTCACCTGCTGCTACCTGTGAAGGATCCCGAGGTTTCCTCAGACCTGGTGCAGAGAGCCCTGCTTACCGTTAGTTCCCATGGCTGCACCCACAAACGACCTTGTGGGACACAGTGGGCTCGTCACCGGAGCTGGCTCTCATTACTCTGCCTGGTTCACATTTCTTTCCTCCCCCTCCCCACCTGCCTCCACGGCTGGGCTCAACTGGAGGCAGGTGGGGCTTAAAGCTCAGAGGAGTTTAAAGGGGCTCAAGATGGGCCCGGCAGCTCAGAGCCCCTAAGGTCTATCTCAGACACATGCTGTGTTACTAGGCTTTGGTGGGCTGGCCTGGGCACCTGGCTGCCTTAGACAGAAGAACCTTCCAGATGAGCTGTAGGCAGAGAACACAGGAGCCGGGAATGTTTTCCCGGCTGTGATGCGCTGGGCACCACACTTGCTTTGTACAGATCCTAGGCCTCAGGTTCCTTTTTTTTTTTTTTTTTTCTTTTTTATGTGGAGGGATGGATTTGGCTTTTCTCCCAACCCTCTGCTCCCCTGTCACCTGTCTGGTACTTGAAGCTGTTGACCAGCTGCCTGGCCGGAGTTGGCAGTGGCGATGGGAACAGAACTGTGATGGTTGGCGTGCTCCTGCTTCATCTCCTTTCATCACTCTATCGCCTATTGAGTTTGCAGATTCTACCTGCATTTTTTCACCTGGGGAAACCGAGGCTCAGAGCGGCTAGGTAACCTTCCCACACTGTCCCTCAGCTCTCAGGGGCCACACTCAGCAGCACAGCCTGGAGGACCCTCCAGCCCGAGCATTGCTTCCCCAAGGGGCCTCCTCTCCCCAAGCTGTGGACCTCCTGCCTGCCTGGCGGCTCCATCATCCTGCCCTCTTTCAGTGGCTCAGATCTGGCCCTGGACCCTCCCCTGTCCCACAGGGATACCAGACTGGAGCACCCTGGCAAAGCCGGGGGTGGCTGCCCAGTGCCTGGGAATCCCACAGACACGCCCCCCTCAGTCACCCACTAACTCGCGGGGAACGCGTCTGAAGTCTCCGAGGCAGCGGGGGTGGCCCTGCAGGAGCGCTCGCGGCAGAGCTGAGCGGTTCTAGCAACAGCTGACTGGCGACTCAGGGCCTGCATCACGTCCCACTCCTCATCTGGCATTTTGCACCTGGCACACTGCGGGTACTTAATGATAATTAAATTCAGAATGAACTCAGAAAGGCCAGCATGTGGTAAATGTATGCGTCTTTGCGCAATTGTTATACAGCATGATGAACAAGCCATTAACAGTTCATCAGGAATAAAAATGAATGTGGGAAAAATCTGATCGCAAAGATTTGTACTCCTTCCTCCCCGCCCCAGACTTTTAAATGAAAGTTTAGTGATAATTGCTCTTCAGCGGTTCTTGTAGTAGGATTTGTCATGAAAAGAATTGGGACTAAAACCTTTATGCGCTTCTCCGTGTAGATTTGGGTGGAAAGTTGGAGTGTTTCTCGCCTGGTGAGGGCCGTTGCAGAGCAGGCTGTGGGAAGTTTTCCGGAATGGGTAATCAACATCCCTTGCAGAAAAATTCTCTTCTCCAGACCCAGATCCCGTGGCCTGGCAGCCATCTTGGGGGTGTGTCCTGCAAGACAGTGTGGGTCAGAGCACCTCTCAGCCCAGAACGCCGCAGCCCCTCTTTGCCTTCACGACCCCATCAGGGGTCACCCTGGAGGAAGCTTGGTGCCCGGCCTGGGGTCACCAGGCGTGGAGGAAAAGCTGAGGGGGTTCATGCGTTGCTTAGTTAAATGGGTGACAACGAATCACTTGTTACCAAGGGACAAGGAGCAAAGAACCCAGACAAGCATCCTGTCACCAAATGCCAACGTGGGGGGGCCTCCAGACAATGATAGTGTCTTGTGGACCCATCGTAGCCAGATCATTCCAACTTTTCAAGATACATCAGAAGTTGTCCTTCAATCAAATATCCCTGTTTTCAAGTGAGGCTTACTGATTTCGCAGCTTTAAACTCTGTGTTATACTCCTGGGTTGTTGGTCTGGTTTAAACTCTATCTGGAGGAATTCAAGCCAGACAGCACTTCCTGGGGTGGGGATTTTGAGACCTTGGGGAAAAGGGGTCTGGTGTGTCTTTGGGGTATTCTGGTACCATCCAGCTGGAAGTAAGGGGCAGGGACTAGAAGATTCCTCAGGGAGGTTCAAAGCACCTAGCCCATGACCCTCAGCAAGTGTTTTTTTGGCCGATGGACACTCCCTGAGTCCTCTCTCTGGCTCTATATAATGGCAACTCTAGGCAGGTCTGTGACTCTCATTCCAAAGGCCTAATAGTTTGCTCTTTGAGGATTCCTTTCATCTGATGCCTGTTGGTTGCCATCTTTTAACTTTTAAGGTTAAGGGATGTTTTATCAAAATTCCTAGCCAAAGTGCCCAGACAAGTTATACTGTAAAACGTGAGAAGGTCCAATGTGTCCGTTTGGATGTCTGCTATGCGCCGGGTACCAGGCTACTCGGGAACCACTCAGTCCTGGCCCGTGAGGAGTTCAGAGTCTAGCTAGGGTACACACACACATATACACCCACACACTCACACACACTGTGGTTTTATAAGTTAGTTTCATATGTACGATAAAGGTGTTATGTTATTATGTTGAGATATCTTGATATACAGACTCTTAAAAGATAGGACGCCTAGAACAGGTGTTACCTGAAGCCTTCTTCCAGCATTGGTTGCCTTCTGTCATGGTTCAGGTGTTTCACTAATGGGATCGGAATGTGGTCCAAAGATGGGGCTGACATTGGGACTGGATCCCCACCAGGAAGTCAGGCCAGGTTAGGGCAGATCCCCGGAACCATCAGGAAACAGCAACCCTTCCACAGCTGGTTTAGCTCAGAAGCCCCATAGAGTTTACTCCTGATTCAAGAGCACAAGACATGCCCGGGAAAGCGCAGCCTGGACATGGTCTGGCCATCCTGGGTTTACTTGTGGGCACTTGGGTGAATGCCCAGAGCCAGCCAGCCTTCATTTTAGGTTCTGTGTGGTTCTGAGTTGCTCCCGTAAAAGGTAACCAAAGTCTTTACATTTACAACCGTCTTCCTCACTCTGCAGCACATGATGGGACTGCAGCTGTTATTGACTCAGCCAGTATCATGTTGCATGAGACCCTGATCTATGCACACACTGTGGAGCCGGGTGGCCTGGACTCAAATCCCAGCACTGCTGTGTCCTAGTGGTGTAAACTTGGCCAGGTCATTCAGCCTCTCTGCCTGAGTTTCCTCACATATAAAATTGGAATAATGATAATACCTACCTCATAGCGCTGGGAAGAGAATTAAATGAATTAAGATTTGTAAAGTGCATAGAAAAGAGCCTTGCGTGTAGCAAGTACTAGCTAAGGGTTTAGATTTAAAAGATCCTTAAGTACACTCTCTGTGGATTTCACAAGCCCTTTATTTTGCACTTCACACCCAAGCCCGCTCCCCCTTGGGATCCAGCCCTAGTTCTGCTTCACAGCTGTGAGACAGGCCTGGCAGGCCTACACGAAGAGGAGGAAAGCAGCCCCTCATCGAAGATGGTGAAACCAGGATATAGCGTCCTCACCACCCCATCAGGGGCTCCAAGTCTGGACTCTCCAAAGCCCGCTTCAGATGCAGGTGTAGAGCTCGTGAGTGCAAGTCACCTGGGCCTCTGAAGGCTCCTTTGCTCAGTGCATCACCATTCAGGGCCGAGGGAGTAGAGGGGTGCTATTGGAGAGCGATGGGCTGGCTTCCCAGCCTCCCCCACACCACTCTTCTTTGCCTGTTCTTCCATCACTTCCTCTTTGAAGGTAAACAAGGCCAAACAGTGCGCAAAGTAGGAGAAGAAAGGCCTCAGAACTCCATGACGTCACAGACCTGGCTTTTCTCCCAGGGTGACTGTGATGTCACGCCCGGCCTCCCTGACCATGCAGCCCCTGGGGGCACAGCGCGTCAATTCCATCACACGTGTGCGCCTGTGTGTGCCCATAGCCCCCCTGCAGGCCCTGCTCAGCCCATCTCACCCAATATGGGTTGCTCCTGCCCATGTAGACAGCCAGGAGTCGCTTACGGAAAGCCGTCCCGATGGAGTGACAGCACGTCCGCGACAAACCGCTGGGCCGGGAAACTGCCTTTCATCTCTGTAGCCACTCTGTCAACCGGCTCCTGGCCGAGAAGCAGCTGCGAGAGACCCCTGCTGCTTCCTTAGGTAACGTCACTGCCCTTTCCTGGGCGGTGCTGGGGGAGTGGTACTTAATTCACCCCTGCCTCTTCCCTCCTGCCTCTTCATAGCTGCTGGGATTTGGGAGCTGAATTAGATCGGGGCTTGTCTTGTGGGGGTGGGAAGTCTGTAAATGATCAGCCTAAGCAGAGGTCAGACTCTCCTGAGAAAACCTGCCGCATTGCCCATGGGGTGGGTTTTCTTTTGACTCCTGTGTGCCCGCTGTCACGGTTCACCCCATGAACCCTCGCTATTTTCTTTCCTTTGTGTCTTGTGTTGGACATGTGATGGGAATGCAGAAATACATGTTTGTGGATTTGTTTATTCATGGAGCAACCGTGTCTCGAGTGTCTGCGGTGGGCCAGGAGGAATGGGAGGCCTTGGGAGGCTGGGGTTTCTCCAGGCCCCGCCCCCCAGGTTCCACTGTGGAAGGTGGTCTGTGGCGCGTTCTCCCCTTGGGGGTCACCCCTGTCTCCATCTGTGCCCCTCAGTCCTTCCCCGATTCAACAATAGCATTTACTCAAGTCTGCTCCCGTACAATGCGAGTGGGAGTAAAATTTGGACCAATTTCCAAGAAGCGCTTTGGCAGGACGTAAAGAGAGACTTTAAAATGTTTGCTACCCTTTGACCCAGAATTTCGCTTCTAGGAATCTGTCCTAGAGAAATAATTAGAAACATGAAAAGGACGAAAACACTAAGATGCTCACCAGTGTTTACACTAGGAAATTTCAAAAGCCGGCTACATGTCCAATCTCTGGGAAGTGGTTATGTAGAATATAGGTAGCCATTAGAAAATGATGTCTATGGAATTTTAAATTATCGAGAAAATACTTGACATAATAAAAGAGTATGGTAAAAAAAAAAAGAGTATGGTACAAATTGCATATTCAAAAGAATCTTGACTGTGTTTGAAAATGCATGGGAGGGCTTCCCTGGCAGTCCAGTGGTTAAGACTGCACGCTTCCAATGCAGTGGGTGTTGGGAGTCGATCTCTGGTCGATCCCTGCGGCTATCCCATATGCTGCGTGGTGCAGCCAAAGAAAAAAAAAAAAAAAAGAAAGAAAATGCATGGGAAAAACCCAAAAGAAAATATATGAAAATATTGATAGTGATGTTTCTTGTGGTAGGATTATAGGTACATACTTCTTTATACTTTGCCGGTGCACAGAGTCCTAACCACTGGCCTTCCCCTAACCAGGGAATCCCCATGTGTTGCTTTTATAGTAAGAAAAATATTGTTTAAGATTAAGTTTCGTATATAATTATACATACACATGCAGAGACTGACAGAGAGAAAGCAAATGTTGCAAATATTAACAGTTGGTGAGTCTAGGAGAAGGATTTCGAGGTGCTGATTGTATTATTTGTGTAACTTTTCTATAAGTTTGAAAAATTTCAAAGTAAAAGATTGGGGAAACATAACCAGTGTGATTTTTTTCTTTTTTTAACCACATAGTCTTTATTTTTTTTAATTAATTTATGTTATTTTATTTATTTTTGGCTGCATTGGATCTTTGTCGCCGTGCACGGGCTTCCTCTAGTTGCGGCGAGCGGGGGCTACTCTTCGTTGAGGTGCACAGGCTTCTCATTGGGATGGCTTCTCTTGTTGCGGAGCATGGGCTCTAGGCGCACGGACTTCAGTGGTTGTGGCTTGCGGACTTTAGAGCGCAGGCTCAGTAGTTGTGGAACATGGTCTTAGTTGCTCCGCGGCATGTGGGATCTTCCCGGACCAGGTCTCGAACCCGTGTCCCCTGCATTGGCAGGCAGATTCTTAACCATTGCGCCACCAGGGAAGCCCAACCAGTGTGATTTGACAATTTAATTTGTTTTCTGTTGTAGGCAAATGGTCCTTAAATGTTGGGGGATACTGGGATTTGGTAGTCTTAGGAAGTACCCCCAGGGGTCAAGGTGTTTTGCAGGGTTGACCTATGTGGGCGGCCCAGAGCACCTCACATGCTAATCAGCACTGTTCTGTACTTGGCCAGAGTTCGCTGTGTGCACCTCTCCAGCAGCTCTTGGGTGACTCTGCTAAAGCCAGACCCTCCCCCACCCCATGCCCTGGATTCCATCCCTCCACCTCTCCCACCATTCAGGAAGCTTGCTTAGCTTTTATTTCCCACCTTCTCCTGTTTCTGTCCTCTCCTTCTCTCCTGACTCCTTGCTGTTTTTCTTTAAAACAAAACAAATGCCCCCATTCAGTCCACCACACTAGCTCTGTCCTCCTCTTCCCAGACAGATTTCTTTTTAAAGCATCATCAACACTTCTGCAAACTCCATTTTCTCCCCACACGCCTGCCCTCCTCAGCTGAATCCGAGCTGGACTCCACCCCCTATCTTTCTACTAAAACCACTTGTATTAGTCAACGAGGCCAGGTTTATGCTGCAGTAATAAACAAGTCCCAGATTCCAGTGGCTTCACACCTCTGGCACCACCACTTTCCTCATCTTCCAGCCTCATGGGTCATCTTTTAGTTCCTTGAAAACTCTCTGCAGTTTCCTGCCTCAGGGCCTTTGCATGCACTGTTCCCTCTGCGTGGAATGTTCCTTCCTACCCCCTCCCTTCACCTTGCTCACTTGTACTCATCCTTCAGGTCTCAGTATAAGCATCACTTTTTCAGGAAGTTTTCTCCAACCCCCCAAGACTAACAAGTGCCCATCTTAGACTCCAGTGACCTGCTGTCCTTTCCTTGTGACACTTGTCTCACTTGATTGTCGACTGTCTCCCTCATGAGATGCCTTCACAAGGGCAAGGACAGGTCTGTGTCACTGCTGTGGTCCCAGCCCCTGCACCCTGGTTGCCAACCTTAACTACACATTAGAACCACCGGAGGAGCCTTTAAAACTCATCATACCCAGGCCCCATCCCAGGCCAAATGAATTCTAATTTGAGGTGGGCCCAGGTAGCAATAGGTATCTTTTTAAAGCACTGTAGGGAATTTTATTTTATTTTATTTTCGGCCCCGCCGCACGGCTTGCAGGATCTTAGTTCCCCAACCAGGGATTGAACCCAGGCCGCAGCAGTGAAAGCACTGAGTCCTAACCACTGGACAGTCAGGGAATTCCCACTGTAGGGAATTTGAATGCACCAGCTTGAGAACCAATGACCTGCATTGTGCTTAACACTCAACTTTTCTTGAATGAATAAATCAATCTCTGAACATTTAATCTCCCCAAACCCCTCCAAAAGACAGGAGGCTAAGGCTATTCAGCTTAGGTAATAATGTGTTAATTTCGTATTTTGTGAAATTTCATATTTAATTTCAACCAAGCTTTATCATGCACCTTGCATGGGGCAGGCCCAGTGACTGGGAAGGGTATAATTTATACCCACTGTACAGACAAGGAGAAGTTACTTTAGGTGAGGGAGGCATGAATAGGTAGTAAAGGATTTCAGGGCTCAGCCAGGGTGTATTTGTCTTTCAATTGCAACTGACAGAAGCCCGAAGAAACTGGCATCAACAGAAAAGATAATTTATTGGCTTCCAGATTTTAAAAAGGCAGGGATAGAGCTCAGTTCAGGTACAGCTGGATCCAGTCACCCAGATGACGTCACCAAGAACCTGGAATGTGCCCTCTCTTGGCTCCGCTTTCTACGATTCAGATAGTCTTCCCCAGGCGATAGTAAAAAATGGCCACCCATACCTCTAGACTTGTGTCTTATTTAGTAGGGATATATAGAAAGATCTTGATAAACGTTCTACCACAAAACCAAAACAAAACCTTCATTATGGGACTTCCCTGGTGGTCCAGTGGGTAAGACTCTGCTCTCCCAATACAGGGGGTCCGGGTATGATCCGTGGTCGGGGAACTAGATCCCACATGCATGTCACAACTAAGAAGTCCACATGCCGCAACTAAGACCCGGCGCAGCCAATATAAATAAATATTAAAAAAAAAAAAGAGCTGTGTTGGAAAAAAAAACCAAAAACCTTCATTACTTTTAAATCACAGCTTAGACCTTCCTTCTTTCCATCTTCCTTCCTTATTATTCTCTCCCACCTGCAATCTAGTCTCGTAATTCCTAAGTATGGAGTGTTCTGGTGATTTATTCTTCATTACCCACAGTTTGCACATGTTTATTTAAAATACCAGGATTACCTGGCCATGGTTTGCTGCTAACAGATGTCTGAAGCCCAGGTTCCGAGGGGAATTGGTAATAGGTACCCAGCCCCTGCTGGCAAGCTATCCACCTTTTGGCAAGCAAAGTTCCTACCTGGATAAACTTTGGTATACTCATCATTCTTAGAGAAGTTTCTCTGCCTGACCACCAATGCAGCCCTGAGATCGGATGCCTAGGCCCTACCAGGCTTTGGTTCTGTCCCTGTAGAATATTTTGTGTCATTGTTGAAAACTAAAGGAGAGAGAACTAAGATACCGACTACCAGCTACTCAGAGAGCAGACACAGTTCTTCATCTCAGGACAGCCTCTAGAGGTGGGGTTATATCCCTACATTACAACAAATAAGGAAGCTGAGACTCAATGATTGTCACGTGCTCAAGATCACAGAGCCAGTAAATTGCAGAACCAGAATTTGAGCCCAGATCTTTCAGCTCCAAAGCCTGTTCTTTCTACGACCCCCTGATTAATTTTTTAATTTCCAAGATTGGACTCTTCCTCTCTCCATGTTGCCTGCCTCCCATCCCCAGAAAAAGTTGCACACTGCTCAGACTTTTCCTAGCATGGGCTCACTTCAGATCCGCTTAATTTTGCTTCGTCACGGCTGCCCAGTTCCCTGCCGGTAGACTGGGAAGTAGGTCATGGCTTCAGGGACCACACACTCTGGCTGCTGAGAGGGCCAACCTCTGGTTTCAGGGCTGGGCAGGGGCCAGACTTTGCTGGGAGCATCACCCTCTGAGGGCCCTGCTTGGATTTCTCATCCCTGGCCCTGTGAAGTCATCACAAACCTTCACATCATTGAACTTTACATTGTAGAATTCACTGTCATTGTGGCTGCTGTGTGAGGTGGTGTTTAGAGAAAGGAACGTAGGGATTAACAGGGAAATTGATGGTCTGGGGAAAAAAAATAATCTTCATTCTGTTGTAGATCTGTGGGTGATTGAGACTAACTGATTGTTGAAGGGGTTTGCCCGGCCATCACATGCCACTTTACAGAACAGAGGTACCGAGCCACTTGACACCGAGCCATTTAACTGTCCCCTCCTTTATGTGACAAAATTATCTTCAGAAATAATCGTGAAGGGCTTCCCTGGTGCTCAGTGGTTAAGAATCTGCCTGCCAATGCAGGGGACAGAGGTTCAAGCCCTGGTCGGGGAAGATCCCACATGCTGCAGAGTGACTAAGCCTGTGTGCCACAACTGCTGAGCCTGCGCTCTAGAGACCACGAGCCACAACTACTGAAGCCCGTGCACCTAGAGCCCGTGCTCCGCAACAAGAGAAGCCACTGCAATGAGAAGCCCGTGCACCGCAACGAAGAGTAGCCCCCGCTCACAGCAACTAGAGAAAGCCCACACACAGCAACGAAGACCCCAAAATAAATAATAAATAAATTTATATAAAAAAAGGAATAATCATGAAATGAAACAATCATAATAATTGCCAGAAAAGAAACACAGATAATATTTCTCTTATTGAACTCTGTGCATGTAATTACGCCAGGATTTTTAAAATAAAAGTAAATATTATTAGTACAAAAAAGGAAAAAAAGCACAACTGTTTATTAAAAATTTTTTTCTTTACTGAGTTTTGATCCTTTGGTTGCAGCCTTATATAATGATTACATAAATTATTATTTGTTACTAATAGGTGAACTTTAATAAAAGTGAGACATCTACAAAAGTTGCCTATAATTTAGCAACTACTAAATCGTACCACTGATGTACTGCTATTTTTCTTGCTTAATTTTTAGTTTTTTTTTTTTTTTTTTTTGGTACGCGAGCCTCTCACTGTTGTGGCCTCTCCCGTTGCGGAGCACAGGCTCCGGACGGACGTGCAGGCTCAGTGGCCATGGCTCACGGGCCCAGCAGCTCTGCGGCATGTGGGATCTTCCCAAACCGGGGCATGAACCCATGTCCCCTGCATCGGCAGGTGGACTCTCAACCACTGCGCCACCAGGGAAGCCCTAATTTTTAGTTTTAAAAGCTAAAACTCACAATTTTAAAGAACAGATTTCCATTTTAAAAAATACTATTCAAACTCAGTAAAATATGTCACGTATGGAGTAAACGTTGTACTTACCGAGCAAAAGTAATACACTTTGCAGTTCACATCCGGTGTCACTGTTTTCAATTTTAAAAACAAAATCTCTAAGTGGCCATGTGGAATGACAAAATTGAAGTAATTCAGCTTCTTTGTGATCATGGCACTACCACTGTTCAAGCTTAGAATCTGCTGCTTAAATGCAGGAGTATGTGGTCTCACAGAGGTTGGAAATGCAAACGTCACCTGAAGCAGGCTTGAAATTCTGAACAGTTGAGGATTTCTCTCCAAGCAGCTGAGTGTAGCCGACTCCGCATATGTTGGGGCCGACTGTGTAACTAGGAGTTCTCCAAACGACTTCCATGGAGAAGACAAGGTTTAGTAAAGGACTCATTTTTACACGTGCGAGTTTGAACTTAAATATGTATTATTGACAGTCAACAACATCAGTACCAATTGTTCATAACTTGGACCAAAAAGACGTTTTTCAGGGAGGAGAGTGTTATCACTGACATTGTTGAGGATTTCCAACACGTGATGCTCATAAAAATCATTTTGACTTTTCGTCCGTTTATTATTATGTTTGGATTCTCTACAGACAGTCCACCCTTTACTAGCTTGCCATGTGTAGGCCTCCCTCTACCCTTCACTGGTCATATATTATATATCCAGCCCCTGGTTCTGGTGGAGGTGAAGGGAGATGGTAGAACATCTCTGGCGGGAATTCCCTGGTGGTCCAGTGGTTAGGACTCCATGTTTTCACTGCCAAGGGCCTGGATTCGATCCCTGGTTGGGGAACTAAGATCCCACAAGCCGTGTGGTGCAGCCAAAAAAAGAAGAAGAAGAAAAAAAAAAGATCTCTGGCAATCCTCCTAGGACTGAGGACACCGAGGCAACTTGCTAGATCCCAGGTCCCTTGACCTTCTTCCTGGACAGGACCAGCTCTCCCCGTGCGTCCAAGAGTCTCTGCATCTTAACATGGTTTCCGATGGAACTTTTGCTCTGTTATATTGACTTCCTTTATAAAAGAAAACAGACAAGCAATTAAATGTTAGGTTTGAGAAGGTTGGTGTGAGCCATTGAGCTAGAAAGTGAGCTTGCAGTAAATTCTAGCAGGTTTTTCTTAGGAATAATATCATCTCCAGCCACTCGCAGTAGATTTATTCTGAATTCAGAAAGAGGCTTCATTTGTTGTTTATACTTTGTGTTATTGGTGTGTTTCTTTAAATTATGATCCTTAGTCATTAGGATATTTCAGTGCAATGTGTTGGATCTAAATGATGCATACATTTGTTCTTTTTTGCAGAGTAGTTTATATTGTGGGTTTTAATTTAACTTAAAAATAATAGGGCTTCCCTGGTGGTGCAGTGGTTAAGAATCCGCCTGCCAATGCGGGGGACATGGGTTCGAGCCCTGGTCCAGGAAGATCCCACAGGTCGTGGAGGAACTAAAGCCCATGCGCCAAAACTACTGAACCTGTGCTCTAGAGCCCACAAGCCACAACTACTGAAGCCCGTGCTCCGCAACAAGAGAAGCCACCACAATGAGAAGCCCGCGCACCACAACGATGAGTAGCCCCCGCTCACAGCAACTAGAGAAAGCCCACGTGCAGCAACGAAGACCCAACGCAGCCAAAAATAAGTAAATAAATTAAAAAAAATACTAACCTTTTCTTGGACAATTGCCCCAATGATAGTATCAGCCATACGGTTGAGAATGTGTGTTCTGCAGGCGCCTTCTAGCGTTTTGCTTTCTGAAGGCCACTGGCTAGAGACTGCACGTGAACAGGCATGGGCTGGAGCACAAAACAACGCTGATGTAAAGTCATCAGTCCAAGGTGGATCCCAGCTTTCTGAGCCTGTGGTACAGCCAGAGGAGCTATTAAATTAGACAGTCAGAGGCAGAAGCTAATTTCTTGCCTTGCTTGGCTGTTGACTAGCTGGGTGGCTTTGGGCAACTGGCTTAGCTTCTCTGTTACCTTCTCTGCAAAGTGGAGTCACCTCCTTACCAGACAGAAGGTGGACCCTGAGCCCGAGGCTGTGTAATCTCCCCCTCTTAGAAGGACCTCTGATCCTACCAGCTATTTAACAACCACAAGTTAATAATTGGGAAAAGCAGAGGGAACACTTCTGTTTAGATAATCATGCGTGGTTTTGTCCTTTTCTGGTTGGAAAGATGTAAGTGTGACTGGGGAGGTAACTGCATGCAGTTGCAGCCTTCCAGGGCAGACCTCTCTGGGGAAGGTTGCTGTGCCCAGAGCCCGTCACCAGAATTTGAAAATTGACTGTCGTGGGGTCTGCTGACCTTGACAGCTAATGGTGTGCTGAGAAGTGTCCCTCCAAAGAGGCTTTTCCATTCGGTCGGGAGTTTCTGGGCATCCCTTCCTCGGCGCCGTGATGCTGTCTCCTCCCTCAACCCCCCACCCCAACTGGTCCCTCTCCTTCCCTCCCCAACGCCCTCAACTTTCTCACAAGCCTTTATGCTGCTGCAGCCTTTTCTAATGAGGAGGTTCCGGCCAGGGCCTCTCCGCAGCTTGATCACGTGGTCCAGGGATCACCCTGAAAAGGGTGTCAGAGGTGGGCACACAGCCAGGGCCAGTCTATTTACCGGACGCACCTCCTTTGAACTTGGAGGCGAGGCGATGCAGGAATTTGGACTCTGCAGGAATTAACAGCTCCAACACCAGCCCCAGAGCCAACGTGTGAGGTGCATGCTTTGTTCTTTGTTAAATTCCAGCAAACAGGACTGTCACAGAGAAGCCTGTTGGGAGCTGTTCCCCTGGTGCTGGCTCAGGGCTCCTAGCTGGCGCTTGGCCTTAAGTCTCTCAGAACTGGGTTCCACCAAAATGTCTAGTCTCTCAACCATCACCCCTTTGACCAATGATGTCCCTTTGTCCGGTGATGACACGCCCCCCACCCCATGCCTGATAATGACCCTGTCTCTACCCCCTCTCCAGCCAGAGGAAGGAGTTTGTCCCTCCAGGTCTGCCTTCCCTTCAAGTCTTAGCTCAAGCTCATATTCTTTCCAGAGCCTTCTCGACCCCCGTCTCTTTCCGGCTGCTACAGCTTTGTCTCTAGCACCTATTCCACACTTAGCTCACAGAATCACAGACTCTTGGGGCACAGGCCAATCTGCCTTCTATCTTCTGACCTGTGGCCTTGAACTGTATTTATCTCTTTGTCTCCCGTCCCAAGCCAGATCCCAAGAAGTCTTCCATCCCTTTGTCCAGGCTGGAGACCCCCACCCATGGGAGGCAGCATTCCGAAAATGGAGTTGACCATGGGGTTGCCCTGAAATTATCCCTGTGTCATTCAGTATTTGCATATGTATCTCCCTGGCCAGACTGACTATATCCAAGGGCAGGGGCCACATCTGCTCCCTGCTGGGGGCTGGTACATGACTTTCTCATAGTCTGCTCACTGCCCTGGTCCCTGAGGTCTCCCCAGCTGCTCCGCCAGGGCTGGGCCAGTGGGATTGCTCTGTCCTGTTTATATCATCTCTCCCTGCCTGACTTACCCTCCTGCCCAGAGGTATGCCTTTGAGACTGGAGGGCATATGTGCACATGCATGGGCGCGGTGCACATAGACACAGCCCCTAAGCTCAGCGTCAGTAATGCATTTTATACACTGAAAGCTGCTGTAAACTTTATTACACAACTGACGTGTCTGAATTGGCTCCCAAATCCACCACCAAGCGTGTGGTGCTTGGTGAGCCTGTCACTTAGGAGCGCACTTTTCTCTCTGTTTGTTAATAATAGATGCTTCTTACAGCCTCAGCTTGACAGCTTTGATTTAAAAGGGATATTAAACCGAAGAGACTAATGGATGCGTCTGAATTTGTGCCTTTTAAGCACAAAACATTGCTCTTCTTAATTAACTGGATTTTGTCCGCTGGTTGGAAAAGGCACTCTCCTCATTGCATCATTAACTACCGACATCTGGACAGCGCCCGGAGCAAATCTCGGGTGTGTTCCCCGAGCTCTCGGGAGGCATCGAGAACCACCTAGATACACAGAGCGTGTATGCCTGGGGCTGTCTAGCAGTGTGAGACACCCAGAGAAGTGACTCCCATCCCATCTCTCCCCACCTGGGAGAGGAGATTTCTTCCATCCAGTTCACCATTCAAAGTGGAAAAGGAGTCTTCCCTGAGCCGCACATGCCCACTCCTGGTCTGCAAATACATAATGTGGTATGAGAGCATGTCAGTCAGCTGTCCTCAGCGTGGGTCATGGGTCGGACTCCCCACTCCCCCCGCATCACTTCCTCCTCCCCGCACAGGCTCAGGTGCATTGTGCTTCTGTCTTTGTGCCCCTCCAGTGGACAGTGCAGAAGGTGGGACCATGGAAGGACCAGAACTGTGGGGAGAAGCCCCCCTCCAACCACTGCCCTGGTCTCCAGCCCCGTTCCCTCCGGGAAGCTGGTGGGTGCTGACACGGGGGAGGAGGGAGGAGGGGGTCCAGCAGGGCATGTGGAGAGGATGTGACCACCACTCTGGGGCTGTCCATGTGCACAGTCAGACAGACCAGGCCCTGTGGGCTTTTTGTACCATTTGGCTGGAGTGGAAAGGAAGGCGACACCATCTAATAGAAAGCACTCTGGAGGCAAACAGACCTGATTCACACCCTGGCTCGGCCGCTGTACCAGCCGAAGCGTTAGCACCTTGACCTCTTGGAGATTCAGAGCTGTGGGCTGCACACTGGTGCTATCAGTGCCTACCTGGCCGGAGGGTGGAGGAGACTGTGCGCTATGTACTACAGGGCCTCACACGATGCCTGCCACATGGCAGGTGCACCCTCCACGTCCATTTCTTTCCTTTCTTTTCCCAAAATCAAGTTGTCACGTGCTGGTCCACCTTAATGAGCAGACTTACAGAAATTAACTGTTCATTTTCTATTTGCTTCTGTAACAAACTACCACAAAGGTAGTGGCTTAAACCAACACAACCGTTTTATCTGACAGTTGTGGAGGTAGCAGAAGTCCACTACAGGTCTCACTGGGCTAAAATCAAGGTGATGGCAGGGCTGCCTTCCTTTCTGGAGGGTCTAGGGGAGAATCTGTTTTCTTGCCTTCTCCAGCTTCCTCGGCTCATGGCCCCTTCCATCTTCAAAGCCAGCTTGACTGGTTGAGTCCTTCTCAAATCACATCACTCTGACACTGACTCCCCTGCCACCATCTTCCACGTGTAAGGACCCTTGCGATTACATTGGGCCCACCTGGATAATCCAGAATAATCTTAAAGTCAGCTGACTAGCAACCTTAATTCCGTCTGCAACCTTAACCCTCCTTTGCCACATAAAGTAACAAAGTATTCATAGGTTCTAGGGATTAGGACATGGATATCTTTTTTTTTTTGCGGTACGCGGGCCTCTCACCGCTGTGGCCCCTCCCTTTGCGGAGCACAGGCTCCGGACGCGCAGGTTCAGCGGCCATGGCTCACGGGCCCAGCCGCTCCGTGGCCCAGACCGGGGCACGAACCCGCGTCCCCTGCATCGGCAGGCGGACTCTCAACCACTGCGCCACCAGGGAAGCCCCAGGACATGGATATCTTTAAGATGCTGTTCTGTCTGCCACGTTAACTAAATGCAAATACATATTTTTTCTTAATCGAAGAAGATTTAATAACTAATCTTTTTCAACAAGATCTGGAAGAGGTGGTATAAATGTATAAATTAAGATGCAAGTAATCTGAATCATATTTGTAATATCCTTAGTTTCATTGCACACTTTTAACCAGATTTTACTAAATAAAATCAGCTTCTCTGCAGCCCTTTTGCAGTATCTTATCTCATCTTGCATTCTTTCACATAGAACAAGCCTTTAAATCACAGGCTTAAGGTGTTTAGACATTCTTTGTCCCTCGGATATTGCTTATAAATCAACATTTCATGGCTCCCTGGAAAATACTTTCTAAACAATAGGCCCCAGGACGCAAAGGAAAGGACAGTGCTCTTTAATTGCAGATGGTCTTTTAGAAGGAGGTTTCTAATTACTTTGCTCTTTCTCTTGAGCTGAGGCATTGAAGTGTGGGTGACAGAGAATCCTATGATGTGGCTTCATCCTGAGCCTCCGAGGACCCAGTCACAGAGCAGAAACACCCACTCCCAAAATGTCCCTGGGGCCACATCTGAGAAGGACCCTGGAGTTCGTGCAGGGCCTGCATTGACGAGGGTTCCCTCGAGTATGTTTCAGATTCTGATGTCCTCTTTTTCCTTCAGTGGAAAGAGGCATTCGGTGATCTTTACTCTTCTCAATGAACTCACTTTCTAGTATTTTTGTTCATCGTTTGTGTAACTTGAAGGAATCAGATTATTTTCCCCCTCCTTGACAGGAAGCAGAGATGCAATGTCCTAAAATTGTGGTGGGGACTCTAAGAGAACAGAGAGTAGTAAAATCTATGAAAAGGGACAGTGACGGCCTCTATAGTACAAGTTTCTAATTTTATTGCAAAAACACTGTGGTATTTTCTAAGTAAACGGAATTGCATTTGACCTTCAGTATCAAATGCATGGATCTGATGCTTGGAAAACAATGGTTTCTGCTTTACTTGGGGTGTGTTCAGTGAAATGTGCTCCTGACTTAGGTTTGAATCCTGGCTTCACTGTCGACTAGCTGTGTGACTTTGGGTGAGTTACTTCACCTCTCTGTGCTGTCGAGGGCCTCTTTCTTTTTCTTTTCTTTTTTTTTTTTTTGCGGTACACGGGCCTCTCACTGTTGTGGCCTCTCCTGTTGAGGAGCACAGGCTCCAGATGCACAGGCTCAGCAGCCATGGCTCACGGGCCCAGCCGCTCCACGGCATGTGGGATCTTCCCGGACCAGGGCACGAACCCACGTCCCCTGCATCGGTAGGCGGACCCTCAACCACTGCACCACCAGGGACGCCCGAGGGCCTCTTTCTTTAAGGTCCATTCTAAGCTTAGAACCCAGGATTCTATGATTCTGACCTAGTCAAGCAGAGGCACCCAGACAGATGCCTGGAGAACAAGTCTGTTTTGGGGAGAGGAGAAGGAACCACAGTGGGAGAGACCTTGATGACAAATTCAAGGTCATTCCTGGTTAACCCAATGCCCAGATGACTCAGCAGTTATATCTCATTTATTTTGGTCATTTGAGGTTTGCAAAGCGGGGAGAGAATTTGAGTTCCCTCCCCTACCCCATTGGAGAGGAATATTCTCTCCAATGGGGTGTGAGAGGTAGTTATCCAGGGAGCTGGAGTAGCCCACACAAGAGAACAGGTCTGCTGTCAGATTTGCAATTGACAGTGAGCTTGGGAAGTGTTATCGATTAATGCTGTCACCTCTCCTCCTCCATCCCACGGGAGCCCATCTCCCTGCCCCCCAACTCCTTGGTTCAGCAGAATTATTGGGGCCTTCCTCCTGCCAGGTGTGGGACCAGGTGCTGAAGACATGATGGTGAAGGAGGTGGCTGTGGCTCTCCCATCCTCAGGGCATTAGCATCCCAGAGGATTACAGCACCAGGCAAGTGTCTGTGAGGGGCACACTCGAGGGAGTTTGGCAGAGTCAAGAAGGGCTTCTAGAAGCAGTGGCTGCTTTGCTAGAGCCTGAAGCTTGAGTAGGAGTTAGCCAGACAAAGGGGAGGGGACGTGGAGGACAGGGCTTCCCTGGCAGGGAGACCAGGCCTGGCAAAGGCCTGGGGGGGAGAAAGTGTAGCAGTTAGGGTCGCACAGCTGCACAAGTGTAGCCGTCAGGGTCGAAGAAGCGTGAGGGGCGGCTTTCAGTTCACAGTCATTCTTTCGTTCATCCTGAGCGCAGACCCCCTACCAAGCACTGCACTAAGTACTGAGTTGTTTACAGGTTTAAAAAAACAAGTACAGGAGAGTCTCCACCCTCGAGGAGCTTGCATTCTAATGGAGGGACTCATGGGTACAATTAGGGTATGATGTGACAGGTGCAACAGGAAAGACCGGCCCCAGTGTTGAGTGGAAGGAGGCCAGAGAGGTAATAGATTCTTACCCATGTCTCGGGAGTGCATGAGTTTCCAGGCTAATCCCGGAAGTGGGGTCAGGGAGATGTGGTGAATTCTTTGGAAGTGAGGGGGTTGTGATGTTTCTGTTTCCCCAAGGCACCTGGGGGGTGTATGTGTGTGTGGGTGCGCGTGCGCGCGCACCTCCCCAGCAAGCCCTGCCTCTCTCAGCCTCTGCCCGCCCTGAGCTTTGTGGGGACAGGATGGCGAATGCTGCCTGGGCTCATTGGCCTGGAGGGGCCCCTAAGACACCCATACTCCACCTCTGCAGTACAGCAGCCTTCCCAAGCAAGCAGTTCATTCGTTCATTTTCCCTGTTTTTGCTGTGTGTATCCAACTCCTGGTTTTAACAGGGAGGACGCTGCACCTCCCATGCAAAGATGTTTTGACCTGCCACCCCCTGACAGCCCGTCCACCTGGAAAGGTACCCTTCGGCCCAGCGCTTTTCCTGGTGCCTCTGTGCACCCTGGTGGGCCACAACCCCCCATTCGACAAAGGCCAGGACCGTTGAATGGGGTGGGGTCGTTGCCCACCGGAAGGAAAAGCTCAGATCATACGAACAACGCAAAGCGACCGTCGCGGCTTGTTTGTCACAGACGCCCCCAGGGGTTAGATCTGAGCCAAAGCTGGATGGCCCAGCAGAGAGAAGGTTTGTGTACAAGCCGCTTCATCTCCGCTGTTCCTCAGAGAGAGCCGCTTTCTACCCGCCCGGGCGGAGGGCTCCACCTCCCCACAGGAAGGTTGGAGGGCATCTGTATTTTTAGATTTAGCAAAGGAAAATAAATTTGACTTTGAGCCTCTTTTGCAATGTTTTAAACATCTTTATTGAGATTACGGTTCATGTACCATAAAAACCATCCCTTTAAAGTTACAATTCAGTGGGTTTTAGTATCCCTGTACAATTTCGACTTTGATGGTAATTCCTAAGACACTAGGAAGACCCAGAAGCTGCTCAGATGGGGGCAGGGCGACCGCGCCCAGGCAGCTGCCCCTCTCTGTTCTCCGGATGCGTGACTCCAGGTGTAGTGTTTTCTCCTTTTCCAAGAAGAATTTCATTTCCTATCATGTTTCTAAGTTCTTTGTACTTCTTTCTCGCCAGCTTTTTCTCTCTTATCTGCTCATTCTGCCTTCCTTCCCTCCTTGACTGTAATTTCTGTTTCTGAACATAATGTCCAGGCCTTTCTGCTGGATAATGAATATTTTGCGACCAACAGAGGCTGCCTGGGCTTTTTCTGAAATACGTACTTGGGGGCCCAGAGCCTAAATGTACGCCCCTGGCTTTGACTTCCTGTTTCTCCCTGATCTGAATTTCTGCTGTGTCCATTTTAATTGAACCAGATATTTGTGCGCCTGGATTGGATCTCTTTCCAAAGCTGTGTTGAAATTCTTTCTTTCAAGATCATTTCCTCACTCCATAAATTTTCTGTTTTCCACTGTACTCCACTTTGTCAAGCATAATTATTTTATCCAAATAAGAGAGCATGACCCAGGGTCCCATGCTGGATAATATTTGCATTTTCTTAGTTTAATTTTAATGAGAGGTTTTATTGATAAATATTGAAACTACTTTCCCAACCTCAATAGATGCAGCAAAAGTGTCTGGTTTCCCCTTTATCTACATAAAGAGCCTATATTTTTATATTCTGACGTGGCCACGAACCCTTACCGTGCACATTGCATTGGGAAGTTACCTTTTCTAGGGCTCGTAAGGCTGTAACTTCAGCTTTGGTGGGGCTTCTCACCTCCCTGCTTGTCTCTAAATCCCTTTCCGGAACAAGCTAGATATAAATACATGAACAATTACAGCCCCCCAATGTGTTTAGACTTTTCACTGGATCTTAGAGAATCACACTTGTGATAGGCAAGGGTTTGTGACACCAGAGTGCTATGTCCAGGTGTCCCTGGCTCTCTGCGTTAAATGTGTACCTGAAAGGCTGCGTGTCAGCTGTTAGTGAACCCCATCTCTTTGCGTCATGACTCCTCCCACTGTATGAAGCCTCCCCATCCAGGAACCATCACTGGCTCCATAGGGCTTCCCCCACTACCCCCATCAGGCACCTCTGGTGGTGTTCCTCCGGCCCCAGGTTAAAGAATGCCCCCCACACATTGTCCCCCTAAGCGGCCTCTGTCTTCATGGTTGATCACAGATGTCGTTGAACACATCACACTGACGCCTAGAATCAGTATTAAGCCTCTTGGTCACCTTGACCCGTCAGCCATGCCGGTGCCTACAGGCAGCCCACGATTTGTGAACAAAAGGAGCGGCACACTGTGGACAAATCCTTGACTTTGTTACAGGGTGTTTTGTTTTGCCAAAAGCGGAACGTATTTATTACTTTTTGTCAGATTATGAGCACATGTTTAGAAAACAGTATGATAAAACAAAAATGTACACAACAACAAGAGAAAGTCTCCCTAATTCCACTTCCCTTCCCAGATCACATGTCCTTTACAATACCTTTTTTTTTTTTTTAAGTTTATTTTTGGCTGCGTTGGGTCTTCGTTGCTGCGCGTGGGCTTTCTCTAGTTGTGGCGAGTGGGGGCTGCTCTTCGTTGTGGTGCACGGGCTTCTCGTTGCAGTGGCTTCTCTTGTTGTGGAGCACGGGCTCTAGGTACACAGGCTTTAGTAGTTGTAGCTCACGAGCTCTAGAGCGCAGGCTCCAGTAGTTGTGGCGCACGGGCTCAGTAGCTGTAGCTCGTGGACTGTAGAGCGCAGGCTCAGTATTTGTGGCGCACGGGCTGAGTTGTTCCACAGCGTGTGGAATCTTCCCGGACCAGGGCTCGAACCCGTGTCCCCTGCATTGGCAGGCGGATTCCCAACCGCTGTGCCACCAGGGAAGCCCCCTTTGTGACTTCTTGTCTGCACATATGCATATATATGCTACTGTCTTGTTTATAAACATTCTGTGCGTGCACATTTCTAAAACTGCCTTTTTCCCTTGGTGATACAGGATGGAGCTCTCTCCATGCCAGTGTGTTCGCTTCTCCCCTGTCATCCTCACAGAGGGGTCAGCTTCACACAGCGTGCTCCAGGACACGGTTTTGGCCCTGTCTCCAGGAGTCACGGGACCAGGGGATGACCTCACCGGGTACACCATCTGCCCTGCCTGGCCAGAGGCTGCATCGGGAGGGCCAAGGGGGCACCATGTGTCATTGGATCCAACGTGGGGTGGGGCTCTGGGCCCTGAGAAGCTGTTTAGTCTGAAAATACGAACAGGACGCAGAAAGGTTTGGCTCAGATAATGGGTGATAGGTTGTCATGATGATAACCACAACGGGCACTTCGATCGCATTTACTGTATTAACTCGTCTAATCCCCACACCTTACAGACGAGGCCGCGGAGGCTCTGAGAGGTTGAGTGACTTACTCGAGGCCACCCCGCTAGTAAGTGGCGGATCTGGAGTGGAACCCAGACAGCCTGACCCCAGTGTGTTCTCCACGCCCCAGAAATGCACTGTCAGCTCCGCCCCTGATGCTGTGTGGGCACCTCTGTCAAGGGGGTAATTCAGGGACGGTGTGCTTGACCTGGGTGGCATTTCTTCCATGGGTTCAAAGGACACTATTTGTTTTCCGTCTTTCCCGCCGTGCTGAGTTCAGGTTGCTCATTACTGAGGGACATTGCTGATTAGAGACAGACTACGGCGTCCTCCTGTGCCCCGCGTCCTTCAGGGTGTGTCCTCAGACTCAAAAAATAGAAATGAAAGCATCCTCCAAACTACCACCTTCCCTTCCTCGTTTCCTCTCCCCTCCACTTCTTCCTTGTTGTCCCATCTAATGAAATGTTGTGGCAAAAAGAGCCAATTTCTGGTCATTGCATGTGGCCTCTCAGACTCCCGCCTCCTTCGCTGCCAAGACTGGTGTGGACGCTTCGTCTCTCCCCACCTCCCGGCATCACCTTCTCCGCATCACCTCCCCTGTCTCCTCTGTGCTCCGGGTGCCAGTGCTGGGAGGGGTGGGGAGCAGAGACACCCCAGTTCTTCCCCGATGCTTACCTTCGCTCCGTCACTTCCGAGACCTTCCTGGAAGGACCCCCTCGTTTCTCCTCCTCTCCCTGGGCCGCCCCGGAGCTGCCTCTCACATCTCCATGCTCTGTCTCCCCCTCCTTCAGGGCAGGAGCACAAAGGCTCTTGTATCGGTCCCTGATTTTATCCCTTCAGGTTAGGCCTCCTCTTCCCCATCCTCAGATGTCTTCTCCTTGCTCAGAACCCACGTGTCATAAAAACAGTACCGAGTATCAGTCTAGAACGTGGCAGTTCACTGAAGCACTGTCTCTCACATGCATTTTTCCAGTGACCCTCACAACCACCCTGTGACACAGGTGTCCTCGGGCCCATGTTACAAATGAAGAGTCTGTGATTCAGAGAGGGCAAGTGACTGGCCCAGCATCGACCAGCCAGTGAGTGGTCCCTCCTAAGCCTAGAGCCCAGGGCTCTGGACTTCACACCACGTGTCCTTTCTACCCAAATCCATGGAGAGGTCCGAACCGGCCAGAAGGTCCTCAGGAAGATTTGGAGCCAGTGCACCGAGGGCACAAGGAGTCCAGCCATTCATGCAACTAACGAGGCTGGACTTGGCGCGTTCCACGAGAGGCACTAGGGCTGAGTGGCCTCTCGGGGTAGATGCAAATATGGCATCTCTGGATCAAGAGACCCTGCTTCATGGGAGAGACCCGGGTCCAAGGGGAAGCGGAGCAAGGGACCCTCCAGGCTCGCCTTTGGGGGCAGGGTGGAGGGTGCCTCCCCAGCCCCTGCTGTGAGGGCGAAGCCGTGCAGTGTTCTCAGAGGGCTTTGAGAGGGGGCAGCCTAAGTGCTAGTCATCAGTCCCAGGAATGGCTCATGGAGAAGGAGGTGCTCCCGAGAACCCAGAATGGTCTTTGGCAAATGGCCCGAGGTGCCTCTGAGAGGCCTCAAGACCCTGACTGTGGGGGGCCCATTCAACATCGGGTACAGCCGTGTCCTCACGCCCCTGACATCATTCCGCCCAGCGTTCGCTCCCAGCGACTTCCTAGCCCTAAGGTGAGCTTTCCAGGAAATCACTACCCGCCACACTCTGTCCCCCGCTCTGGCACTATCTCTAGGTCCACTTGATCCTCTCTGTGCCTCAGTCTCCCCAGCTGCAGAATGGAGCTAAGATGACCCGTGTATCTCACAGAGGTGCAGTTGGAATGGCTCCTCCTGTATCAGGGCTTCAGAGTGGGGCTTCATGATTTGTCAGTGAAGGTCTCCAGAGACCCACCCTGTGTCCCGCTGGAGGCTAGGACTGCAGGTTCAAAACCGTGCGTGCATCCTCCCTCAGCCGGGGCTACGGAGCATCAATGCAAAAATGGGGATAATAAGATAATAACATTTCCTCCTTCACATAGGCCATTGTGAGGACTAAATGAGGTGAAATGTGTAAATAGTGCCTGGCTACAGAAATATTTATTCAGGGAAGATCATGGATGGCTAAAAAAAAAGGGCGGGGTGGGGGGGACTTTAAAAGTCCCCCTCCAGAGCTTTTTAAGTGTAATCTTGTGTTGGGTTGTGAACCATTTGCTGCCTGTTAGAGCTAGAGGGCAGAGATATAACAGCAAATCTAGACATTGTAGCCATTGACGATCAACCAGAAATTAATAGAAAGCTTATTAATATCAGTATATTTATTACACAAATAAAGTAGACTACAGAACAACTGGTATGATATGGTCTCATTTGGGGAAAATTATATGTGTGCATAGGCGAGGTGTTTGCACAGAAGTTCCCTAGAATGTTAACAGTGGAGATTTTGCTTTCCTCTTTTCACATTTTTGTATTTAACTTTTTAATAATGACTGCGAATCACTTTTATAAAACAATAAATTCTCTCTCTCTCTCTCCCTCTCTCTCTCAGGATTAAGAGTGGCTTGCCCTAGAAAAAAAAAAAGCAATTTTTCGCTGTGGTTTTCCCAGCTTTGACATCAAAAGAGACTGCTTTTTATCCATTTGGTGCTCTGAGTTGAGGGATTCATCTCAGATACAGTTAAGTGGTCACCAGGGCCACTGGCAGTCCCTGAACGGGACAGAGGCTCAGCAGCCTGCCGCCACCCCCCGTAGGGGTGTCACATGGCAGTGCTGTCCTCCTTGAAGGCTAACTGATCAGAAAGGGGGTTGGAGGGAAAACTACTGCAGTTCTGAAAACAAAGGCCACCCAAGCATGCCGTATCATCCTAACAGATGCTACAGCACTGTTTGACTATACCAGCGGTTACAAAGGAGGTCAAAAAAATAAAACAGAATCCTTGAGCTTAAAACCAGAATTGTCCTCTCCGACACAGTCTGTGGATTTTCTTAGTGGTGGACGTCAGCCGGCTGACATCAGCCATGACACATGGTGTGTGCACAGCAACACCACCTCCCCCCAGAAAGCGGCCTTCATTCATGCTTTCATACAACTGTTGATTGTTCTCTTTGGATTGAGGCCCGGGATTATTCCAGTTTCTTCTCACCAACCTAAGTCTTTCCTCTCTGTGGGCTCCTTTATCTTCTCTGCACTTAATTTGGCAGTTCTGCCTGAAACCCGGGTATTATCATTATTATTGTTCAGATTCGGTTCTAGAACATTCTCTGGTACCCTGTGATAGGATGTGAGCACAAGCTCACACTTTAGAGTTCCTCTGAGGTTTGCCAGGCCGTCTTCCCTCCAGCAAGTCTTCCTGAGAACTTCCCCGTGGTGCCTGGGTGCTGGGTGCCACCTGCCTGTCGGGGGCGGGAGAGAAGAGGGGCAACACAAAAGGAGACTAGCTGTGAGGGAAGTGCATCTGAAGCAGCAGAGTTGCCACGCGCCAGCCCAGAGTTCTCTTGAACCCTGGAGGCTCTTCCTCTTTCTTTAGGTACAGCTGGCTCCCCGCTTCGTAAGTATAGGGATTTCCTAACGACCTTGGGCCCAGACTTCACCTCCGCCAAGGAGACTACTATGCCTGCCCTTTCACTAATCTTTATATCTTAAAGTACAACAGTTGAACCGTAAGCATTAAAGAATAGACTGTAAATACAAAGAGAAAGTTGTCAAAGGAAACGAAAGCTTTCACTCAGTTGAGTGGGTCCTTATGTTCCTGAAATGGGTGATCTCAGTCACTGCCTGATTTAATCACTGTGTCAGTCGGCCTCACAAGGTCAGATTCTGGTGCCAGACTGCTTAGGCTTTGAGCTCTGACTCCATTACATGTTTACTGTGTGACCTTGGGCAAGTTACTCGACCTCTCTGTGCCTCGGTTTCCCCCTCTGTAGAAGTCGACATAATAATAGGGGCAGTTGTGTTGATTAAATGAGTCAATACCTGGAAATGCTTGAAACGTGGCTCCTGTCATGAGGAATCCTGTTTTCCACCTGAACGCACTGGCAAATTCATGATGGTGCAGAAAAGGGACCAGAGCAAAGGAAAGATGGGATGTGGGAGCCAAAAATAACCTTGGAGATCAAAGTTCATTTTAAGGTTATTTTTTTAGATTTCTCTCTACTTGATCTTCAGCTATCTGAGAGATCCATTTAGGGTGTTTGTTTTTTTAATAACAGCTTTATTGAGATATGTCACATGCCATAAAATCCACCCTTTGCAGTGTACAATTCAGTGATTTAAGTATAGTCACAAAGTTGTGCAATATCACCACTCTCTAATTCCAGTTGGGTTTTTAACCTGAGGGAGTTTTAAGGGCCAGCGTCCTTTTTTTGGACGGAGCCACCTGTTCTGGTGGCGGTGATTCCGCTGAGTCACGGCAGCGGCCCCGGGAGCCTGCAGTGCTGCCTGGGGGAGAAGCTGGCCGGTGGCTGGACTGCAGCGAGCGGGCACCGCGCCCTGGCATGTGCTGCCCCCTAGCGAGGGCTGCAGCTCCGCCCTAAACAGCCCACCCGGCGCCTTCAGGGAGGGGGCTCTAGGATACAAAAAGCTCCTCCCGGGCTTGGACTGCACAGGCAGCGCGTCCTGCTTGGAGCCTGGTGAGCCAGGGTGCGGGACCAGCCCCTGACACGGGCTTTCTTCTCACCTCCTCGGCTCTAATTCCATCCAGCGGAGACAGGGTCATTTCTCTGGGTCCTGGAGGGGAGAAAAGGGCTATGTTTTTAAACTCTCTGTTGGGAAGGCACTGATAATGATACAATATCCGAAAGATGGGTTTTAGCATCAAAAGATCAGAGTTCACATCCTGCTCTGCCTCTTACTAGCTGTGTGACACTCAGCAGGTTCCTGAACCTCTCTGAGCCTGTTTCCTCATCTACAAAGTGAGGATAATTCCTCTCTTGGGGCTGTTGTATTACAGAGATTTGCTTTCTCTCTCTGAAGCCCCTGAGACTGGCTAATAGTCACGACTCAAATAAACAGATGCTGTTAATATTCCCAAACTGCCAAAAATGGTGTCCACTGTTGTCCTGACTTACCCGAGGAGCTTTCTAGAATCAAGATGCATTGCTGTAAGAAAATTAAAAGGAATAGGAAGGATGGCAGTAGGTGTAGGAAGGCTATTTGGTCTTCATCTCCTTCAGGTAGAGACTGCCCCAGGTCAGCTGAAACCCTCAGACACCCTGGAGAACTGGGCAGGAGCAAAAGCCTGGGTGGGGAAGCAGACAGAGGCATCAGAACTGCTGGGAATCTGTGTTCCAGAGGGGAGTCAGGTCCCAGGCTGCCTTGCTGGCCTTGGGCAAGTCATTTAGGCCCTTGCGGCCCTTTACCTGGCTGGGATTTGCATCCTGCCCGCGTCATAGGTTTGTGGTGAGCCTATATGTTCTGTCATGGGAAAGTGTCCAGGAAAATGGCAGACGTGCTTCAGATAGTGAGCAGGGTTCCCTGATGATGCTCCAGACGCCACCTCTGGGCTGGGCTAGGTACCTGGGCTTCCCTCATCCACCTCTGGATGCCTCAGAGGGCAACCTGAGATGATCAGAAACAAAGCTGACTCTTCAGGTAAGACACACAGAGCAGGTGAACTCTACCAGGCAGAAAATTTATCCACCTTGCAGCCTGGGAAGACCCTCTTCTTCCGGAGCAAAAGGGACCCGGGGTCTCACTTGCACATCCCTGGGCCCCTGAGGGTCTGGAGGGGCCGGGGGCCCAGCCTTGGCAAAATGAGGAAGAAGTTGAAGGTTGTCTGAGGGTCCCTGCCATTCTTCTCTTCCATCATCCTACCCCTTCCTGCCCTCACCTTTCCTCCCCCTCCACCCCGATTTCAGCATTATCAGACAAACATCACAGTAAAAAATTCCAGGGCTTCCCTGGTGGCGCAGTGGTTGAGAGTCCGCCTGCCGATGCAGGGGACACGGGTTCATGCCCCGGTCCGGGAGGATCCTACATGCCGCAGAGCGGCTGGGCCCGTGAGCCATGGCCGCTGAGCCTGCGCGTCCGGAGCCTGTGCTCCGCGACGGGAGAGGCCACGACAGTGAGAGGCCTGCGTACCGCAAAAAAAAAAAAAAAAATTCCATATTATCTTGTTTCCAAACTTAAAAGACTGTGGGTAATCATCAATGGATACATGGATAAACAAAATGTGATGTATCCATACAATGAAATATCGTTCCAGGAGCGAAGTCCTGACACGTGCTACAACGTGGGTGAATCTTGAAAACATTACACGAAGCGAAAGAAGCAAGACGCGAAAGCCCAGTGTTAGATAATTCCATTTATTTGAAATCTCCGAAATCGGTAAATCCGTAGAGACAGAAAGTAGATTCGTGGTTGGCAGGGCATGGGGGGAGGCGTGGGGAGAAACTGCTTCATGGGCACAGGGTTTCTTTCCAGGGTGATGAAAAGGTTTTGGAACTAGACAGAGGCGCTGGTTGTTCACTTTAAAATGGTCACTTGTGTGCTGTGTGGATTTTACCTCAATCAGGAAAGTAAATAGAAAAGACTGGGTTGCAGCAGCCGCGGTTTGATTCAGGGGGTTCCTCCCTCCCTGTGCCTTCACCCCCTTCCCCTCTCCTGCCTTCTCTTTTATCCTCTCATCACCTGCACTGTCCTCTTTTTTCCTCTGTCTCCCTCTCAGCCCTGCACACACTTTTCTCCCTTTCCCTGGCTTGCCCCCCCCGCCACAAGCCATTGGCAAGGCAGCATTGGGTCTGGGGGTGTGATCTTGTAGGACCAGGCACTGTCCTACAACTTAACAAGCCCCTTCCCCTCAATTTCCCAGCTACCAAATGACAAGGACAGACTCCAGGACCCTCTGGTTCTCATTTTCTCTTGTCAGGAGGCAGTGCTTTTCCAAGGGTCCCTAAAGAGTGACCCGTTTTCGTTTCCAGGTTTACCTCAACTTTTGTGCTCCTCCTCAAATTTCTTCCTTACCTCACTCCCCACTGCCTGTAGGTCACTGCCTGCGAAAATGGGAGGTAGGAAATCAGAGAGATTGAAAAAGAGATTGGTTGATTTAGAAGAATAAGAAGGCAAAGCATGGCCTTAGGACAGTAGCTCCTGGCGTGTTTATTTTCCTGTCTGTGTGTCTCTCTTAGGCTACAGGGATCCGTGGGGTGATATAACCACGTCTAGTCTGGACTGTGTACCCACCTCAGGGCTACGCTTGTTTTTGTGTTTTCAGTCTGCTGTCTTTGCATGAAAGTCCTAGGGCTGGGACGTACGGCTGTGCCGTCTGTCAGTTGCTTTACATGTCCTTTGCCCAGTTCTTCCAGAGAAATCATCCTGCCCTTGGCTCTCATAGAGGAAGACCACAGGGGTCAGAGAAGGAGGCAGGGCTGAGCTTTCAGACCCTTGGCTGGGATGGCAGGGCCCCCTGCCTCTCAGCCAGGCCTGGGCTAGAGACTCCTGCTGCCCTGTGACCAATCTTCCCAGAGCTCTGAGATGGAGGACACAGGCCTAATTGATCCGCTTAAAGTAAAATGTTGGAGCAGGAAGGGAGCTCAGGAGTCACTGGGTGACATGAAGGAGGTTGAGAGAAGTGTCTTAGTCACGGCTTTGGGGTGTGAGTCCTGGACACTGCTGCTTCCACACCCCAGATCTGTGCCCCAATGGAAAATTGGAGAACATTTGATGGTCCTGGATGGAAGGACTGGCAGTGAGGGCAGCTGAGTGCCCCGTGAGGACACAAGCTTTGCATCCTGGCGTCGCCTCTTCCTGGCTATGTGACCTGGGCAGAGTACCTCCCAGATTCCTCATCTGCCCGTAAGTGACCCAGACAGGTCCAACCCGACGGGACTTGCGTTCTCGTGCGCAGTATTTGTCCTAAGACTGAGAAGAAGAACTACTTCATTTTACTCTCCGAGCGCATCTCTTCTGGGTTCTATTTTCTGCTTACATCGAGTAGCCTCTCAGAGATGCTCCAGAGATGACCTGTAGGTACCAAAACATTAGCACGGGGCAAGTGGCCCAGCCCAGATGAGTTGGAGAGACAGCACTGGTGGCCTCATTGAATCAGCAGGTCCATGAACCTAAGGCCATTTGCTGGGGTCAGTGGGAGGGGCGGGGTGGGGGGTGCCTCCCTGCTTAGAGAGTTCTTCCCATGCATTCCTCTTTTTACCCTAAAGGAAAATAGTGGCACCTGAGATGCACACGGTTTATTCATTTTGCATAGTGAATAGTAGCCTATGTTTCAAAGGATGATTTAATTTCTCCAGAGGCCCCTGTAATTTGTTCAGCTTCCTATTAGTGCTTCTGACTTTCTCCAGCCATGCAGGGGTGGTGCTGGTGGTAGGGAAGTGGGGGGATCATTAGAATCTGGGACAGTGAGACCCATTGCCTTGCCTTTTGCTCTGTGGCGCTGAGCGAGGCGGCCTGGCAGCCGAAGGGCTTATGCCACGGATGCTGTCTCCAGTCCCTAGAACAGTGCGGCACTGCCCCAGGCCCCAGAATGACCCTTAGTTCTCCTGCTCCTGACTTGAAACTTCTGGAAACTTCTGGAAGGAGACCAAAATGTACAATGATTCTTGCTAAGACTTAATTACAGATTCTTTTTTTTTTTTTTTTTGACTATTGAGAGAGGAGAAGAAATACTGGAAAAGTCCAAAGCAGGAGTCTGTAAACTGTGGCCCATGGGCCAAATCTGGTGTTAGCTACGAATGGTATACATTTTCAAATGGTGGAAAAAAACAAAAAAAAGAAAAATATTTCATGACACATAAGATTATATGCAACTCAAATTTCAGCGTCTGTAAAAAAAGTTTAACTGGGACCCAGCCGTGCTCATTCATTTACGGATCTATCATCAATGCTTGCTTCCCTGCCGCAGCAGCAGAGGTGAGTCGTTGTAACAGAAGGCACAGCCCCCAAAGCCTAAAATATTTACTATCTGGCCCTTTACAGAAACAAATTGCTGACCCTTGACCTGAAATTAAAGTGGAAAACTGTTTCATTGTAGATGTTTTAAAAAAAGATCCATAAAAAATTTAAAATTATAATGGAAATCAAGAGGGAGAGCAGAATCTGCTTCCTAGAACTTATTAACTCAAATCAATCACCAGTTGGTAAAATGCAGTGCAGTACGCGGGCCTCTCACTGTTGTGGCCTCTCCCATTGGGGAGCACAGGCTCCGGACACGCAGGCTCAGTGGCCATGGCTCACGGGCCCAGCCGCTCCGCGGCATGTGGGATCTTCCCGGACCGGGGCACGAACCCGTGTCCCCTGCATCGGCAGGCGGACTCCCAACCACTGCGCCACCAGGGAAGCCCGAGATTCTTCTTTTGAGCAGGGATCTTTTAAAGACAGAACCCACCCTTGTTGACCAGCTGCCTTGGACCCTGATGCTGTTCCCTTTGACTGTGCTACCGCCTCCCATTTTCCCAGCCTTGCAAGCCCTCACCTCTAGTGCAATTCTGGGTTCTGATCTCTCCCTCTGACCCCAGCCCAGTTTTAAAGCCCAGTCTAATGTTATCTAAAGTACACTCCTTGGATCTGTCCCTTCCTTTCCATGGCCTCTGCCCCCGCTCTGGTTCCGGCTTTTTTGCTGTATACCTGGATCAGTGCAGTCACCTCCCTGCCAACAGTCCTTTCTTACCCATCCAATTGGCCCTGCCGACTGCTGCTAAAGTGACCTTAGAGCACTTCTTTGATGCCGCCCTGCTCATGCCTGTGAACAAAGTCCAAACTGGCCACCTTGCCCACCTCCAGACTTTGAGTGAGAAGCAGCCACCATGTCACGTGGTTCACCCCATCTGCCGCCAACATGGTGGTCGTGCAGGTGGGCAGGGAAGAGACCAGGGCATGCGGAACCTTTTTAGTTGTGGCATGCGGGATCTTTAGTTGCCGCATGCATGCAGGATCTAGTTCCCTGACCAGGGATCGAATCTGGGTCCTCACAAGTCACTGAGAGATTTTCTGCTAAGGGGTCTCATCTCAGATAAACAGAAGGCTAGAAAATGGTTCTCCCATTCATTCCCCAGAGACCTTGAGGGGAACCCGTTGCCACTGTGCCAGTACCAGTGTTAGAGCTCCAGCCATAATCATCTCAACTGTGGAAACCCAGAGCCCTTATTATTATATCATCAACACGATGAAGGGGAGGGTCCCACTCACAAAGGCAACGCCAAGGATGAGGAGACATCAAGGGTGGCTGCAGCAAGATTAGAAAAGATAAGAAAAAAAGAGACAAAAAAATCAAAAAAAAAAAAAAAAAGAAAAAAAAGAGTGGCCTCAGCAACAGGCAGGACTACATCTTTCCTTCCACCCCAAGAGATTTAGGAACAAGAATAAATGGGAAAACGTACCTTGCTCTTGGGTGGGGACACTAAATATTGTGAAGACAGCAACTTTTATTGGTTTGGCTCGCCATGCAGTTCTAGCCAAAATCCCAATGGAATTTTGAGAATTTGAGGAAAAGGTGTTCTGAAGAGCATCTGGTAGAGAAAATGTGCAAGACGATCAAACAGTTTTGGAAAAAGAAGATGAGAGTGTCTAAGGCCACCTAGAGAATAAGACTGGGGATCCAACACCTAAATCGGGAGGCTCTAGCACCAAAACTGACAGGCGAATGGAGCAGAATAGACGGTTCACTCACCTGGGGAAAGAGGGAAGACTGTCCTATGAATAGGGCAGAGCCCATTGGTTTAGCTGTTGTATTTGGGAGAAAATTTTTTAGATTCCCACCTCATATCATACACTTAAATAAATTCTAGATGAATTAATAAATTTCATACAAAGAATTAGATCACGAAAGACACAGTAGAAAATATTTATGATCTTTACGGACTATAGAGCAGCGGAATAAATCACAAAGGAAAATAGACTTGACTGTAGAAAAAGTAAAACCCGTCAGTAGAAGCCGTCAGAAACCAAAACAGGGAGTTCCCTGGTGACCTAGTGGTTACGATTCGGGCTTTCACTGCCATGGCCCAGGTTCAATCCCTGGCTGGGGAACTGAGATCCCACAAGCTGTGCGGTGTGGCCAAAAGAAAAAAAAAAAAAAAAAAAAAAGAAAGAAACCAAAGTAAAAGGAGACGCTGTTAGCCACAAATATGATAAAGGGTTCATGTCACTCATAGATTAAGAACTCATTCAGATCATTACAGTGGTCACTGAGGCATGACAGAAGCAAAGGGTGTAAATGGGCATCTTATAAAAGAAGCCAGTGCAGCAGATTTTTACTTTTACACTTCCATCCACCGCGTTCCAAATGGGAAAACTTAGTCCTTGAAAGGAATTGATCAAATCTACAAAACAAAACCACGGGGCTCATTACACTTCTTAGTGTTCACGAAAACCTTAGCTGCAGGTTGAACAGGACGGCCTGATCTGTCTGCTCTGGCTCACCCGGGCCGGGTGTAGTGTCTCCAGCCAGTTTGGGAGGCTTGCGCTTCTGGGAGGATTCCACCGCGCTCAGGTGGGGCTCCTGGTGAGTCAGCAGGTGAGGTGACTCATGGACCCATCCCGGGCACGGGCACGAGCAGCTGGGCAGTGACCAGGGATGTCCTGAGAGAGGCTTCACCAGGAAGCAGCGAGGGAGGCGTTACTTCGTAGAGTTGGGTGGGGAGCAGTAGTTGACTCCTTTGGTAATGAAACTTGTTCCTCTTAGCACAGGGGTTCTTGTTTTGGGGCTTTCTAAGGGAAACAGACCATCAGTGTATCTCAGGGTAGAGAATATCACCACAGAGAATATCACCACCAAATCCTAAGTCTTGAAGGATGAGTGGGGCTTTGATCTTCCCAGGAAAGTCCTGCTCATCCTTGGGGAGACATCAAAGGTTTGGAGATGTGGGGAGACATCAAAGGTTTGGAGATGATCAGCGTCAGATGCCCCTCCCAAGAGCTCTCTGAGAGACAAGGGCCTTGGTCAGAATGAAAAATAGCTGCTTAGGAGCGCCCAGACCACCCACCCTCTGCCTAACCCAGAGGAGGGCTCATTGACCTCATTCTTAGAACCATCCTAAGTCCTCCCAGCTTCTTACCCTACATCGTGGGTGGAGAAGAGAGCTCAGACACCCACACCAGCGTGTCCTGCCTAGAAAGGAGAGAAATGGAGCTGGACCTGAGTATGCCAGTGGCCAGCTGGCATAAACACAGTGCCAGTAGGGCTTCCCTGGTGGCGCAGTGGTTGAGAGTCCGCCTGCCGATGCAGGGGACATGGGTTCGTGCCCCGGTCCGGGAAGATCCCACATGCCGCGGAGCGGCTGGGCCCGTGAGCCATGGCCCCTGAGCCTGCACGTCCGGAGCCTGTGCTCCGCAACGGGAGGGGCCACAACAGTGAGAGGCCCACGTACCGCAAAAAAAAAAAAAAAAAAAAAAAAAAAAAAAAACACAGTGCCAGAGGCTGGCTGTCTCTCCACACCTTTGTCAGTCTGGGAAGTATTAGGTGGGGTGTCTGCCCCAGGTGGACCCTCCGACCCTGTAGCCCACCATTTATTTATCTATTTATTTTAAAGTTTTTTAAAAACTTTTTTAAAAGTTTAAAGGGAGGAAGTAGAAGCAGCTAGAACAGGGGAGTTTCAAAGATAAGAAAAAATATAAAGTAGAAAATAAATAATATGAGATAACTAGATCATTTAAAAGGAAGATATCAAAGTAAAATATAAGAGATTCAAATTACAGAGATAAAAACGTAAAACATGGAATAATCCAAAGTGACGTGAATGAACCACAGCAAAATGACACACTCCAAAGTTCAGAAATTCAAAGTTATTTTTAAGATAAAGAATTAAACATTCTCAGTAAGGAAGAGGGCAGAGTAGGATTAAATGATCGTTTCTAGTGGGCTTTGTTGAGCTGAAGCCACCTCTCAGCTGGGGCTTTTGGGGGAGGGGAGCGCATGCTGCTCTTCAGCCCCAAATCCATGCCGCCGCACTGTGCCCTGTTAAGGACTTAGCCTGGCCCTCAGAAGGCACACCCAAGGGTCCTGGTGGGAACCAGTGAGGTGAGTGAGAGCCCGTCCCTGACCCCGGGGGGCCACCTGACTCAGAGCTGGGGAGTCGGGACACCCAGGTCGAGTTGGTTCCATGGCCACAACTACTGAGCCCACAACTACCGAGCCCACGTGCCACAACTACTGAAGCCTGCGCGCCTAGAGCCCGTGCTCCGTAACGGGAGAGGCTACCGCAACGAGAAGCCCGGGCACTGCAGCAAAGAGTAGCCCCCGCTTGCCGCAACTAGACAAAACCCGCACACAGCAACGAAGACCCAATGCAGCCAAAAATAAAAATAAATAAATATATAAAATAAAAAAGAATGTTTAAACTCCATCAAACTACCAGTCAGCAGCATTTACTTTTTAATGAAGTGGAAAGAGCAGTGAGCATAGTAACAAGTTGGGCCTGCTGAACCTGCCCACCTGATGGTTTTGGACGTGAACTGATGTGATGCTGGTGAATTAAAAGTGCACATACAAGTAAATAACACTTTGGCGATACGCCCCGCGGATGAGGTTGGGCATCTGGTTGTTGGGGAGGAGAGAGGGGAGGCGGAAATCTGCCTGCTGTGAACTGGGGAGGTGGCACCTCTCTCTCCCTGCCCCCTACCCCACCCCCAAGCACTTAGCCTGAGCACAGCATCCCAGCCCTCACCTCCCATCTTCATTCCCCAGGTGGGCTTTGAACCAGGATGGCTGAACCCCGCCAGGAGTTCAACGTGATGGAAGATCATGCTCAGGGGGACTACACCCTGCTGCAAGACCACGAGGGTGACGTGGAGCACGGCCTGAAAGGTTAGTGCACGGCCCTGCGTAACGGGCCCAGGTGCTGTGGGGATCGCGGCCGACCCGATGGCTCTGGAAAGGGCTGGCAGGAAAAGTTCGCATCCTGAGTTTTAAAGGAGTTTTAAATACTTTATTGTGTTAGATTGTCGATAGGCTTCAAACCTCATTAATCTGAGCGAGCCAACAGAACTCAAAACGTGAGGCTATTGGAAAATCTGCCTTTTGCAAAGCAGAGTTTGCCACATACGTGGATATAGTATGATAAAGATTGCCGGAGGCTTGTTGGTCTAATTAATACAAGGGTGCTCTGTTGAGTCTTTAACCAAACCCATTACCCTATAAATCAGCAGGATTTATTGGCATGCAAAATACATGACTTTATACATTATTTTTTTCTCTTCCTTAATAGGCCTGTTTGGCCCCTTTTGGCCAGAGTTGGTTAGCTCTGGGTTTCTTACTGTCCCTGTTATACCTTAATAAACCACGTCAACCTCTAAATGTTCTATAGTACAGTCTTTTGGCCCGGTTGGCTTGGCCTCCTCTCTCCCCTTCACTGCACTGTCTGACCACCGAGATCGGGGAGCCCCGTGGAGCACACAGAGCCCTCTCTCTGGCTCCGAACGCTAGTCCCTCCATTGCTGATGGGAGCACCGGAGGACCTGTAGGGCACTGGGTTGTACTATAAGGAACCCTCTCCCCACAGTGTCACTGGTGGCCAGTGCCCCCTGGAGCAGCCGACCGTGCAGCCCCGGGATAAGAAAGACTAGGTCCCTGTCTTCTAGACCCATTTCTAAGGAGACGAAATGGCAGTCTACTTTTCTCTTTTAATACTAAAAATAACAAGCCTGGGGTGTGCGGTGTCGATGGCAGTGGTAGAGCTCCAAGGTGGGAAGGGAACTCTTCTGGGTACGTCTATCTGGGAAGGTTCCCTGGAAGAGGCGGTGTTACCAGAAGGAGGCCTGAGTTGGGGGAGCACATGGAGAACACATCCCTACCTTGGAGACGCTTCAGGACTCGTTGGGGGGCCTTGTTTCAAAGGCTGATTTCTCTGTACCTGTTTAAGCAGAGAACACATTAGGAGGCAGAGCTTGGGAATCAGACAAGTGGGCTCCACGGTGGGGGAGGTGAGGGAAGAAATGGGCTGTCCCCGGAGCTCAGAGGCCACCCTCTGGCCTTCTTGGGGGCACACCCAGCCCGAAGCTCTGGGGGAGGGGAAATGCCTGCTCCCATCCAGTTCAACCCTCCCCTCCTGGTGTCGGGCACCAATGGTGGCAAGAAACGTGCATCTGACATCTCCCAGGCCACGGCCTGGCTCCAGCCAGAGCTGCTAGTTTTCAACTCCCCAAGGGGTTGGAATGGCAGCTGGGCCCTAAGAGCTCCCTCATCTGAGGACCTGAGCCCCCGATCCCTCCACATGAGAGTTCTGCCTCAGTATCAGTATCACTGCTTTCACTTTCAAGTGTCCCTATTTGGGTGACAAAGTATGTGGCTACCCTACTTATAATGGGACTTCCTTAAAATGACGATTCAGGTGACCTCCCTGGTGGTCCAGTGGTTGAGACTTTGCGTTCCAGTGCAGGGGGTGTGGGTTTGATCCCTGCTTGGGGAGCTAAGATCCCACATGCCATGTGGCCAGAAAACCTAAACATAAAATCAACAGAAGCAGTATTGTAACACATTCAATAGAGACTGTGAAAATGGTCCACATCAAAAAAAATCTTAAAAAAAAAAAGATAATTCAGGCATTTTTGTAGGACTCTACAAAAGTTCGCAAAGGGCTTTGGCCACCGACGTCTCAGGTAGCGCTCACAATGACCAGTGGAGGCGGAGGTTGCCTTCCCCAGTTTACAGATGACAAAGTTTCATTTCTGAGATTATGGGGCTAGTATAGCCTTCAGCTCCATGTCAGCTGTTTTTGCCTCTGGTCACCCTTAGCCAAGTCTCCTTGAAGCTTCAGTTATTAAACTCTTGTGGGTAGAATCCAACTTAGAATCCCAACATACTGAACTCTGCCCCAGATGAACTGTGCCAGTGAAAAAATGACGCTCTTGGGAATTCCCTGGCGGTCCAGTGCTTAGGACTCGGCGCTTTCATTGCCGTGGCCCAGGTTCAATCCCTGGTCGGGGAACTAAGATCCCACCAGCCAAAAGAAAAAAGAAAAATGATGCTCTGTTTAGGGTAGCCTGGTTTAAAAATTAAGTTAAAATATATATATTGTGTTGTCACAAATGTACCATAATAATGTGGGATGTTAAGAATTTGGGAAACTGGGTGTGGGGTATCCTCTCTGGTCTATCTTTGCAGTTTTTCTGTAAATCTGCATTGATGCTAAAAGTTGGAATAGGATTAGATAGAGCCCAAGAGAGCTGCAAAGTGGGTAAAAGCTGGTTAACTGATAAAATAATGCACCCGCATGAATTAAAAGGTGTTAATGAGTTAACTTGTTAGACCTTCCAGAAGACCCTCAGAAGAGGCTTCTTCCTCCTTCCTTCCCTCCCTCCAAGAAATTTAACAAGGATAAAGCAGATGATGACAGTTGTAGGCTGGGGATGGATTGGGAGAGGGGTGTTTGGGGGACAAGTGTTTGAGGCACCGTCATGCCCATAGGCTTCTGTGCTCTGACAGTCGAGGCTGGTCCGTAATAAGACCCGGCAGGCAGTCTGCATCATGCTCGCTCACCATGTGTCCAGAGCCTACTTGAGAGAGTTGGCAGGTTTTTGCAAGCTCCAGGACCGGAAGCTTCTTTAGAATCAGCCCTTCTTTGGCTGGATGGGTGCAGCCAGGGCTGAGTGTCCAGGGATGGCGTTCTAGCAGGGGGTGCGACGTGTCTGATCTCGAAGTGTACTAGAACACCACTTGCCTCTTTTCGTCTCGTGAGTCTGCTTCATGCAGAACCAGCTTCCTGTCCTCTGTCTCCAAGGCTGCCCCCACCCCAGGTGGAGTGGCTTTTGCAGAGTCCATCAGAGCTCCCTTGGCTTTAGATTCTGAAAGGACAGTTTTCTTATACGTAGCAACGGCTGACATTTCAGGTGTAACTCAAGGCTTGCTGGGCGGTGCTTGGAGACACAGCCAAGTGTGCAGTTAGAATAGAAGTAGGTACTGTGTCTGCCCTGAGCTAATTCCTTTGCAGAGCAAGGAGTTGGATCTCTGAGTGTTTTCCCAGGTCGTTAATGGTCATTAATTCATGGCAGTGATCTCCCATGAGTCTCTTCAGTAGGGAAACACAAAGCCCAAGTCTACTTGTGGCTTAGCTTTCTGGTGTCTGCTGCCCGTTTGTCAATATAAGAGCCTTTGTCTCAATTGGAACCACAAGCTAATTAAAAGGCAATTTCTCCTCTTGTCCCAGAACAGGTAAACATTGCGTGCCTCTTTGCCTGCTGACCCTGGTGTGGGGGCCAAGCTGTGTTGGGGTGGAGGTGGGATTGGTCCCCTTTGTGGTTTTATCATGTGGCCACAGTCCATCCATCTGGGTTCCACGCTGGGTGATTTCAGCTCCAAAAGACACTGTCCCCGAGGTCCTCTGAGGTCGAAGGCAGGGGTGGAGAGAGGCAGCCATTCTGAGGGGCTCATTGTATATGTTCCAGAATCTCCCCTGCAGACCCCGGCCGATGATGGATCTGAGGAACCAGGCTCTGAAACCTCTGATGCTAAGAGCACTCCAACGGCAGAAGGTGGGGCCTCCCTCTTCTCATGGTTTTATTCAAGCAGCTCCTTCCATGCTCCAGCCTGCGCTTAGCCACGCTTTGAGCTCATACGTGCCACCCTTCCTGGCTGCATTCGCTGCTGCCTCTCCCTCTGGCTGAGAGATAGCTCGCTCAGTGCTTTGCAGGACGGAGCTCAGGCCCCGGATGTTGTGGGAGCCACGCTCTGTTTTGGTGCCTTGCTCGCTAGGGTCAGGTATGGGCAGCTTCATCGTGTGTGAGTTTTGAGGCAGCCACACTTGAACAGGCTGGGATCTGTGGCAAAGCAGGGCCTGACGTCAGCTCCACCAAGCCCCTGCTCCTCGCCCATTGTTCTCCCGAAACTTCTTCCATGAGCCAGCAGGTCCTAAAGCAGCCCTTTGGCTGAGGAAAGGGCAGGTCAGTGCACATCTCCAAGCTCACACTTTAGGACGGGTCTTGGTTTAGTATCTTTCATTTCTTGAGCTTGGCCTGGGTGTCTGGACCTTGGCCGTGGTGTTAGTTCCAGCCCATCTTCTAACCTGTCCTCTGTAGACATTTGGTGTCTAAGTTATTACAAAGCTGCTGACGTATTTCCTGAAGTGTTCCTTGGTCCTGATTTTGACCATCTTCTCTTGCTCCCCATCTATATCAGTCAAGACCGTGTTGATCGCAGGTAACGGAAAACCCAACTAACTGTGACATACATATGAAGAGGTTTATTTGTCTCACATAGTAAAATGTCTGGACTTGGGCAGCAGCTTCTCAGTGTCAACTGTTTTATCTTCTGCCATCATTAATGGCTGGATTGTTGCCTTATAGTTACAGAATGGCTGCTGTACCTCCAGGCATCTCATCTGCCTTCAAAGAAGAAAGAAAGTAGCAAAGCCAAAAGAACCCTGAAACCAAATGTGTTCCCTTTTTATTAGGAAAGCAACAGTTTTTCTGTAGGCCCCACCGAACCAACTTCTGTTTATGTATCATTGGCCAGAACTGGGTCTCATGGCCACCCCTGGCTGTAAGGGAGGCTGGGACATTGAGCATTTTGCCTTCCAGGCTCTTTAGCAGGAAAAATCAAGGGATAAGGGCGTTGAGAATGGCTTTCGAGTAACCAGTCAGCAGTATCTGCCCCTCCTTCTCTCCATCCTCTCCAAGGTTCTATTCTCAGCACTTCCCTGGGCCCTGCCCATGACTTTGATGAGAACCTGGCCCCAGCATCTCCCCAAGCGTCCACCTTTGGATGAATTCAGAAAGCGGCTGTCAGGTGCCTGCCAATTGATGGTGCATCTGTGGAGGATATAGTGGATGTGGCCCTTCCCCCACTTCCCCCCCCCCCCACCTCTGAAGTTCTCAGCCTAGTGAAGAGAATACCAGACCAAATGCTGTTTGCTCTCCTTCTTAGAACCAGTGATGTTAAGACATAGCCTGCTGACCTTGTTAGGATAGTTTTGCAAGTTGCCTCCCGCCCTGAGAAGGTCCTGAAACACTAATGGCAGATTTTCTGCCAGCCTTCCAAATCAGCTTTATTCTGGAAGAGTCTACCAACCAAGTCTTGCTGCACTCTGGACCCTGTCCGTGTGTGCATCCCAAGAGCGTCAGCTCTGGCCCCGCGGGGAATGGGGGAGCCTGCTGGGGCTGGACTCTGCCAGGCTGCTCCCGAGACAACCATAATAAAGTGGACTCCTTTTGACGAACCTGAGTCAGGCGCTTGGGAAGCTTTCAAAGCTGACAGCTCCTCATGTCTGCCCAGAATGGCCTGGGAGTATGCCAGGGCGTTGCTCAGGGAAGAATGCCGATTTGGAAGTGTTCACCTCGATGAGAGACCAACAGCAGCTCCTGGTCGTAGATCTTTCCCTCCAGCCTCTGCTCTGAAGGTGGCTCCATCTGTGGGCCTGTTGTCAAGCACCTGACTCCAGACAGGGCCGACCTGTTTGTTGCCACCCAGGGGAGTCTGTGGTTTTAAACCATGGGTCATGGGCTCCGGGAGACAGGGGGATTAGAACTGGAAGAGAACTTGGAGGTCACCTGGTGGTGATACTCCCATTTTGCAGATGAGAAAACTGAGACCCTAAGAGGACAAAGGACTTGCCCAAAGCCAGCCTCCCGGCAGAGCCATAGACTCCAGCCCTGACTGCAGGGTTCCTGCACTGCCTTGGTCCCAATCCCATTCTCCTGTTCTGTCCTGCTCTAAGGATCAAACACCTGTGACCAGTCATCTGATTTTCAACACTTCCTCCTTAAAAACACTTGCGACCATCCCCAGCCGTCCCTCTCACTGCAGTCTTTACAGGGGGGCTGTCCTGGCTTTCCTGGCAGAGGGCCTGGGTGTCTCGTGCATGGGCGCCACTCAAACAGAGTATTGCTGTGCTCCCTGGAGAGATGTCAAGGCTGGAGCACGGCTCTGGGCCCTGCTCTGTGGGGCTGCTTTTCTGCATGTGGCTGAGTCCCCTCCCCCTCCCCATCCCTGCATCTCTGCATCCCCCAAACAGCAAAGGTGAGGGGTGTGGCACAGCTCATCCCGGCCCCTTAAGGTGACTCTCCGTGGTTTCCAGATGTGACAGCACCCTTAGTGGATGAGGGAGCCCCCGGTGAGCAGGCGGCCGCTCAGCCCCCCACGGAGATCCCAGAAGGAACCACAGGTGAGGGTGACTCCCAGGTCGGGGTGCCCAGCTCCCCTGCTGGAGGACGGGTGCACGTGGGGTTATGTCCGTCTCCAAGTGCAGCAGGAATGTGGGTGGACACCAGCCTCTGGGAATCTCTGGTTGTTCTGAGCCTGATGCCCTGTTGCTTCCATGGCTGGCTGGCTGCCTGCCTCCCAGAGAATAGAGGACCTCTGGATTCCTTCTAGCTCCTCCTCTCCTTGTCTTAGCTCCAGAGAGTTCTCTGAGGCAGGCTGGTGGCAGCCTTCACCCCCAAGGTCAGTCCACCCTCCTGCTGCGACTCTGCCAGCAACAGGGTTACTTCCTCGGAGGTAAACAGCTCCCTGGGGCGGGGGGGGCGGCCGAGTGTGCAGCAGCATCAAGGTGGCCCACCCACACCTTTGGAGGATTGTAATTGGACAGTCCCCGAGGAACTCAGCGATGTCCTCTAGCATCCATTTTTAGGACTATCCTTTCAAACCTATCAGCGTCGAACAGACGTGATGAGACTGTCCTGTCAACACAGATGATGGGGCGTAGCCCAGACAGGGCACTGACCAGAAATAGCACTGGACGCGGGGCCGCCAGAGTCACCTGTGAGCTGCCCAGGCCCTTAGGGAACAGCGAGCACAGCCCAGAGCCCTGGCTGTCACTTCCTTCACGTCCCCTTCCCTGGGCTTACGCACGACTCTGCCGTTGGCTTGGTGACTTGGAGGGTGCTCAGCACGAAATTCAGAAGAGCTCTGGACCGTATGTCACCAGCAGTGGACAGCGGGGGACATGTCCCCCGGCAGGAGTTTTCTTTCCTTCCTGAAGACGGGGCTCAGGGCAGCCGTTTAGGAAGCCTGCAGCCCTCTCCCGGGCCTGTGTGCTGGGAGCACTGGGCAGGCGCCGAGCAGTTCCATGGCCTCCTCCAAGTAGCTTCTGTTTGCAAGTTGGTCTTCCGAGATGGGTGGAGGGGGATGTTCTGGAAGCTGGCAGGCCCCGTCCTTGACAGTGAAGGTCGTTTGAGGGCCGTGGGACAAACGACTCTTGGTAACTTGGCTTTTGTCTCCCGCTGTCCCTTTACAATTGTGTCAGTGGGCGAAGCTCTTCCCCTGCCTGGGATGAAAACTCGAGCCACCTCTTGACTTTTGATCGCTTCTGAGTTATCAAAAGTGTTTTAAGTTTCCACAGTCACAAACCCCAGTCTGCAAATGCTGATTAGAATGTCCAGTCCTGCATAAGAGCCAGAGCTGAAGCCCCTCCTCTCTGGGACTGGGGAGGGGGCGAGGACGGGGCAGGGGCAGGAAGGCTCTTACTGCGCTGGCGCTGCTGTGAGCCAGCTCCACGTGGGCTGCAGGTGTTTAAAGCTGACTCTTTCTCTGTGGGGACCTTTCTGGAATTCTTCCAGACACCCCACGTTCACCATCCCCGTCATCCCTCCGAAGGCCCCTCCCTCTGCGTTGGATTCCAGCAGACATTTCTTCTCTCTTTGGCCCCTTGGGGTCTCCAGCCTCTCGCCTGCTGAGGTCGACTTGCTCACATCAGTGGCCCTGCTGCATGTGGCCCGCGGCGCCCCCTCCACTAGAGCTGCCCTGTGCCCACAGCAGGTCCACGGGGAACATGGGTGTTCTCCGCCCCAAGAGACTGTGAATATGCAGACTGCCCGTAGGCTTTGCTCTGCCACCAAGGCAGGGCCAGCGTGTCTCTCCTCCTCTGATTTTCCCAGGTGGGCTTCTGACAGCCGTCCACCATGTCCCTAACCATAGAGAACTCACACCACGTGTCTCCCCCTGGTGCCTTGAAACCCTCTCCATGGGATGAGATGGGAGGTGGCCAGGCAGCCACCCCCCACCCCCCCAAGCTGCTGTCTCTAAAGAAATCCTCCTCAAAAATTCTCTCCCCCTCCACCCTTTACATCCTCAATGAAGCGGGAGGTTTTAGAGTTGGGGGGACATTTTTTCAGCTGGTGGCTTTAACAATAGCACCTCACTTGGGCATGTCCCCTTTGCTGTATCTTGGTTCTCCTGTGAAACTTCCCATTTGAGGTCCATTTGGGAGTGCAGTGTGGCCATCCCTTTGCAGGAATCCCTGCCTTGCGGGGTGAGCGTGGAGCCCTCTTGGGGCTCCAGGGATATGGAGAAGCCATATAGGGATGTGACGGCCCAGCCACTGTCACACACCCTCCCTCTCTTTGGCTTCTCTGAGCATCTCCCTTGCTGGGATCAGGGGATGTCAGAGATGTGGGCAGCAGCCCGCCGTTTCTGATTTGCATCAGGACCAGGATATCAAGACACCGCGTGGGAAAGCGAAAGCGGTGGGCTTCCCAGTGCCACGACGGTGATGTCGTCGGCATGCCTCCTCGTGTCCTCTGTCTCCAGGACTCCGTGCCATTTAGCTGGACTTGCTGTCACTCTGAGCCTTTCTTCCATAACCTTGTCAGAAACTCAGATCAGACCTATGCTCGGAGCTGTGCTTCCCAGACAGTCGGCTGTTGTCGAGTGATGCGGAGCTGTCACCGTTAGACCTCACAGGCCGTACAGTGTCAGCGTGCAGAGGACCCAGAGATGCTTCTGCCTAGGAACTGGCAGTGGGGGCGCTGCCCGAGCCCACTGCTGGCCCCCTGCCCCTCGCCACAGCTGCCCTGGGCCAGCCAGCGGGCTGGCCGTTTATAAGGCCATCGTGCGTCTGTCCAGCGACCCAGGGGCTCTTTCTTTTGCCTCCGCCGTGTTCTCTGTGGTGGACCCGTATGGCAGGTGGTGGTAACCTGGCATTTCTGGTTTAGGTGTAGAGACTGAGTCATTGCAGGACTGGCAGAGAAGACTGGTGGCCCAGCCAGCACCTGGTGGGCATTTCTCAGGGTGGTGGCCTCTCTGTCACTGTCCATCAGGGCACGTTGGCTCTCCTGGGATCATGGGGTCACCGCACGTCAGTGTGTGATGTGACCAACTTGCCTTTTAGGGGCCCTTTCTTCTGGACAGTTGTATCCATTGTCCTGCCGCAATATCCCGATTTTTTTCACGATGCAGAAATTGGTGTTGTATGGAAGCTTATTGATTTTGGTACCACTGATGATCAGTAGCTTTTCTCAGTCTTTTTTTGTTTGGGATGGACTGTGGCTCCCTAAGCAGGAGCCCAAGACACCCCAAAAGCTGCTCACTGACACTGCTGGCCTCCCTCCCTATTCTAAGCATGAGGTTAAAGGGCTTGCCCAGCAGTTTGGAGGAAAGAAACTGAACCGCCGGGGGGGCCCCCGCTGTGTCCCAGGCACTTTGCTAAATACATTCACACCATTTTATATGAATCCTCACCGCTCTTCTGCAAGGTGAGCCAGTGTCATCACCTTGGGATTCTAGAGTTGGAGACAGAGGCCCAGAGAGGCTGAGTAATGGTGGCACCTGGGTTTGAACCGCAGCCGGACTCCACAGCCCGCGCCTCGTCTTCCCTGCACCTTTGCCGCCCGCCGCCCCAGGAGCGCTGGCTGGGGCTGGGAGGGCAGCCTCCGCCCGGACACAGCTCCCACAGCCGTGGCCGAGCAGCAAATTGCTTCTCTGACCTCACCTGTCCTGTGTCTTTGTTGAGTGGGGTACTGAGGACCCTGGGCCCATTGTGGAGAAGGTCTTTCCTACTGGACTGTGTCGCCCGTAAAGTGCGTGGTTGTGTGGGTTTTGTTCAGTGAGCTGTTTTCATCCACGTCCCCGGCAGTCACATTTGCAGAGAGCCAGAGGTGCAGCGCCTTGGTGCTGCTAAGGTGTGCCTTTCCTGAATGCTTTCAGAAACATAGCGGAAGAGGCGGGGAGCTTTGTCTCTAGCAAACAGTAACCGTCTTTGCTTTTATCTTCTTCATTTGCTGACACACAAACCAGCTGAAGAAGCAGGCATTGGAGACACCCCCAACCTGGAAGACCAAGCTGCTGGACATGTGACCCAAGGTCAGTGGGCTAGAATCGCCTGCCACGCGTGACGTGGGGGGCCGGGAAGAGGGGCATGGTGACACAGATGGACCCTACCTACCCTGAAAAGAGAATTTGGACCTGGGCCTTAATTCCTGGTCTTTAGGAGTTGGTTTTTATCGAAGGTGGGCTATTCAGATAGAGAAAGAGCTCTAGCTCTTTCTAGCCATTTCTGAGTCTTTCCTGAGGTGTTCAGTGTTCTGAAAGGAGCTGGCCCTGCCCAGCATGGGGAGTCGAGAATCAATGACCAGGAGAAACGCAGATAATATGTACGATGAGTGATTTCCCCTGTAGGCGGCCCTCTGGCCTGTCCCGGGAGCAAAGCCTCCACCAAATCACCACTGAGCTGTTTCTTTTCAACTCTCTTCTGTGCAGCCTTCAAACCTTATTATGATTTTCTTCTCAGGGACCAAAACTGCTGTGCTCAAGAAAAGCAACTTCGTATAATCACTGAGCATAAGTGTTTTAAGAGCTCCATTTTTTAAATCCTAGAGATTCCTGATCTTAGGAAACGGAGACCCCGCCAATACAGCCTAGCTGGGTTTGTTCTCCGTCATTTGCTGCATAAATGAATTTAACAGTCTACTGTGTAATGTGGAAGCTTCTAGATTGTAAGAAAGCAGGGAAAACACTGTTCTTTTCTCCAGAAAGTGATTTGGGATTTGTATAGCGCCACCACTGGGGCCATCTGACTTTAGGAAGACTCTGGGCCCTGAAGAAATGTCTCCTTGAAGGTGTTTTGAAGCCTAACTAACACATTTCTGCTCCCCAGGGGTCCCTGCCCCGTCGTGGGCTAGGGTTTCTCATCTCACATGTCAAGGAAAGGCGTGTTTTCATTCTTAGGCTTACAAAGAGCTTCAAAAAATATTAGAAGGGATAATCATTATAAGGGGAAACCTCAGTCTATGTGTTAAATAACTAGAATCCTGCCTCCTGTCTCTTTTCGGTTATGATTTGCAGCTTTTAGGTAAAATTAGAGGTTTTTATAACCTCTGGAAATGATGATCTATTTCCATAAAAAGAAATGAATGAGTGTTTTCTACCAATTTTTATTGCAGGCTATGTCTCCATGCCCCTAAAACATATTCCATGCAACAAAAAGATCAGGCCATCCGCTTTCCTAGAAACTTTACTTTTGTGCTGACTGAATTTTTGACTTTCCCAGCACTGGCCTGGAGTCATATAGATATAAAGATGAACACCAGGTAACATCTGCCGTGGGAAATTGGCACCAAATCTGTGAGCACGTGGAGGTTTCCACCTCTCCTCCCAAGGCCAGTATTTAATGTCTTGACTGGAGCTGCTGATCCGCATGGCCAAGCCCAAGCTCCCTCCAGTGGAACCTTGTGAAATTCACGCTCACTCGTGATCCGCAAACGTTTTATTTGACACAGGCCTGCAGTCTGTTCTGAACAAAAACAAGCAGCTTTAGGGAGAGCCGTGTATACAAAAGCACAGCTATTATCTCTTTCTTGCTTTCCTGCTGCAGAAGGAAAACCTCTGGCAGCCTGTGTTCATGACGTACTAAGACAGATAAGATGTTTCAGGATGGAGCTGCCATTGGCAGAGTATTAGGTGTGGGGAGACCCTACCCATCTCACCCCTGCTCACACCAGGGTAGACCTTTCTTCTGTGAGTGTCTCCAGGACGAGGTCTCCCAAGGGAGTGTGGGGACACAAATTTAACACATCAAACTGTGTTTTCCCAAATATTTTTTACCTTGGACCCACCCCCGGTGATTGCTATGTTTCATATTTACTGAGCACTTTACAGTCTTCTGGGAGCTGAATAGAATGTTCTCCCAGCCTGGCTCCTTCCTCCGGGAGTGCAATGGCATGAGCTAAGGTTCCTCACACATGCATGCACACGCACACGTGCACACATGTGCTGCACTGTCGTCTGTTGGTAACTTTTCAGGCTGTGTTTGGTGCCCTTGTTTCTATTTAATGAGGGGCTTTAAAGTCCTGCAGCATATCAGAGTACAGTAACGTCCACATCACGAGCCATTTCTAGGAAGCTCTGGAGGAAAGCTTTTCCCAGAAGGCGCTGGAGACCTGGCCCGTCAGTGGGTGTTAAGGACCGGCAGCTGCTGCCGCTTCTGGTCTGTTGAGCGGTGGGTTGGGAAGAAGAGGCACTGAGGCACCTGCTCAGGCTGCCTGCTGCCCAGCTTGTTTCCTCCTTCTCTGTCGTTTGGGCGGTTCTTCCCCGAGACTGACCAAGGGCCCCCGTGAGGTGCCTGTAGACCCCACGGAAGGCGGAAATCAGCACGTTTTCCTGACACGCCTTCATGTACTGATCCCTGGCCTTGTGGCAGGCTCTGTGGCGGTGCTAGGAACACGAGATGAGTGAGATGGTGAGCTCAAGGCCCCAGTGTAGGGGTGAGAGGTAAGGGTGAGCCGGGCCTCTTGATAAGGGTCCAGTGGGCAACTGCAAGGACTCCGACTGGGTTGGGGCGAGAGGGACGTGTTACCCATGCGTGTGAACACCTGTGTTCTCCCACCTCCTTCCCCTCCCCTCATCCAGTCTCTTTCTCTTCCAAGACCCCCAGTCCTTTGGGGTTCCAGATTTTGTTTAGAGGAGAGCCATGAAGTTGTTCTGGAACTAGGTAGGATGTTTGAAGAGTTGGGAGTTAAAACAAATACGGAATGTTTATTAGGAGAACCAATGAGCATACGACTCCTGTCCTTAATACACAGATACTTTTTTTTTTTTAATTTATTTTTGGCTGTGTTGGGTCTTTGTTGCGGTGCACGGGCTTCTCACTGCGATGGTTTCTCTTGTTGCGGAGCACAGACTCTAGGCGCGTGGGCTTCTGTAGTTGTGGCATGCAGACTCAGTAGTTGTGGCTCACGGGCTCTCGAGCACAGGCTCAATAGTTGTGGCGCACGGGCTTAGTTGCTCCGCTGCATGTGGGATCTTCCCAGAGCAGGGATCAAACCCGTGTCCCCTACATTGGCAGGCGGATTCTTAACCACTGCGCCACCAGGGAAGTCCCAATACACGGATACTTTAAGGAGGGATTCACGTGAATGTCGCATGAATGAAGCAGAAAAAAGGGAAGTGTGCCCTCCATCCACCGGGTTGGCACATGGCAAGTGGTGTGATAGGGGTGAAGCAGTGGTCCCCGTGGGCCGCACATGTCTTTGCCGTGCAGACCACCTTTACTGCCACGGTGGTCGCCTCACCTCGTGCAGAAGGCTGTCCATAATCCACGATCCGGGTGCCCCTGAACCGTGTTTCTGTTTACTGGGGTCTCGTGGCAGGTCTGTTAGTAAAGACTTGAGCCCTGATGGTGATACGTTTTGGGCTTTTCAAATCTGTCAGGGTGGGTTTGTAGGCACCTGCTGGTTTCAGTCAGCAAAGAGAGAGAAGGAGAGGAAAAGAGACCCTCACTGCGCCCCAGCCAGGTCCCAGCTAGAGGCCAGAGCCTTCGGGGGGCTCGCTGTCCCTGGAGAGGAGGACAAGCTTCGTGGCTGGTGGAGTTAGCACGAGGCAGCCCCAGTTAATGACAGGATGCTCAGAGCCCAACCAGACCCGCGATGGGCAGAGGGATAATGCTGCCACTAGACGGGGCTTTGGTCCAAAGATGAGAAAACTGAGGCCCAGAGAGGGGAGGTGCTCGCCCAGCAAGTTGGTGGCAGATAGACCAAGAGACCTTTCATTCTGAGCAAAGAAAAGCAACGAGGGTGAGCCCAGAGCGTGGGCTCCTTTTTCTTGGTTAGGTGGGCTTGAGGTGCCGTTTAAATGTCCTTCTCTTCTTCCCAAAGTGTGTCCCCTCTCTTGAACACTCAATGCGCTCTTGCTAACCTTTTGCTACCTCCGCCTCTTCAAACCCAGAGGAGGGGAGAGTTCCGGGCCAGCAGAGGGAAGTGTCTGAGAGGCCCCCTGCTAATGGGCTTAGCTCTCAGGTCCAGCCTGCACACGGCCAAGAAGCTTCTGGGGTCTCCGAGCTGCATCTGGGGGAGAAACAGCCAGAGGCTCCCGTCCTGGCGATCCCTCACCTTTCCCAGCATCATCCTGTCTGCCAGCCGCCTCTCCCACCAGGAGGCCCTCAGGAGCCCCACCAGGAGTGGGGACCAAAGCGAGGGGAGCAGGCCGAGGAGGGGCTGGCCTTTCCGAAGCCCACCTACCCTGGATGTCTCCAGACGGAGCCTGGGAGTGTCAAGGTTGTCCAGGAAAGCTTCCTCAGGGAACCAGGGTGCCGTGGAGGTGAGGCCATGGACCCCGGGACCCCAGGTCTGACCTGCCAGCACGTGTCTGACATGCCTGGGGCTCCCATCCTGCCCGAAGGCCCCAGAGAGGCCACACACCAGCATTCGGGGCCAGAACCTGAGGATGCAGACGGCAGCCGCTGCGGCTCTGAGCTGCTGGAGTGCCAGCTTGTGGGAGACCTGACCCAGGAGGGGCCGCCTCTGAAGAGGGAGCAGGGCAAAGAGAGACTGGGGACCGAGGAGGTGGATGAAGACCGGGACACTGACAAGTCCTCTCCCCAGGACTCCTTTCCCTCCCAGGCCTCCCCACGTCTGCAGAGCCCCACCACCCGAGGCGGGCCAACCCCCGACGCAGTTTCCGGAGAAGCCCCTGGGATCCCTGGTTTCTCAGCCATGGGTGCCGCCCCCCTCCCTGTCGATTTCCTCTCTAAAGTTTCTGCAGAGACCCGGGTCTCAGAGCCCGATGGGCCCGGGGAGGGGCCCCCAGCGGAAGGGCACGACGAGCCCCCCGAGTTCACGTTCCACGTGGAAATCAAAGCCAACGTGCAGAAGGAGCAGGGACCTTCGGAGGTGGATTTGGAAGGGGCTGCAGTTCCTGGGGCCTCTGGAGCAGAGCAAGAGCCCTGGGGCCCCTCTGAGGGCGAGGACACACAAAAGACTGCCCTTCCAGAACCATCTGAAAAGCAGCCTGCAGCTGGTCTGCCGGGGAAGCCCGTCAGCCGGGTTCCTCAACTCAAAGGTCTGTGTCTTGAGCTCCTTTGCTCCTGCCCGACGACCTTGTGTGCCACCCAGGCTGCGGGCACTGCCACTGAGCTTCCGGCCCCTCCTTGGTTCCTGCCGCTTCCAAGGCCCCCGGGGGACAGCCACCAAACCGGCCACTGGGCCTCTGCTCACCCTCCCGCCTCCTCCTGCCCTTCAGGCTCCTCTCACGCTTGCCCGCCGTTTTGCATGTCACCAACACCCCCCGCCCCATGCTTTCTGCCCCGTTCGCTTCTCTGGCCACTCGATTTATCCACAAGGTTCCATCGGCCCGCCGGAGGCTGGTGGGCCGCGCTCCACAGAGAGCATAGCAGCTCCTCCCACTTCGGAGGGCTTGTTATGTGTTTCAAATTCATTGTCTGGAACCCTCCCAACCCTCCCAAGTAGGCATAATTAGCCCCACTTTGCAGATGAGGAAACTGAGGCTCGGAGAGGTAAAGTGCCTTGCTGAAGGTCACTGAGTATTAGGTGATGGAGCCAGGTTCGGAATCCAGGTAGGTCTGCTCCGAAAGGCCCTTCCTTCCCTATACACCACAGTGCCTTCCAGAAGGTTCTGAAGTGTGTCCTCCTAGCCCGGAGACTCAGAGGGCACGTGCCTGTCTTCTTCGGCTCTGTCAGTGGACAACACATCACATGTAGCAGGCGACACACACAAGCATTTGGAGGTGGCCCAGAGTCCCCACCCCCACTCCACTCCACCCTACCTCGTGGCAGGATAGACAGTGAGCAGAAAAACAAACTCCCTGTGGAAGAAAACACCTCCTCCTCCCTCGGCAGAGCCCAGGCAGTCCCTGTGCTGGGATCGCAGGGGTCTCAGCCCTGGCTCAGTCTTGAGCCCTGGGAAGCGTCACTGCGGCAGCCCTTCAGTAGCTGGAGAGATGGGAGGGGAGGTTCCTAAGGGTCAGGGTCTGTGTCCTGTCAGTGAGAGGACAGTTTATACTCCAGAGGGCGCCTCATGGATGGCCACAAGTCGAGCGCGTTCATATATTTAGGTCCTGTAGCATTTTAGAATTATTTGCGGGGCCCAGAAATTGAGGCTACTTAAGCTGTCAGTTGCAGACATCTGTTAAATGTAGATTACAGCCTACTCGTCGTGAAAACTTTGAACTGTTATAGATAAAGGAACCTGTATTTAAAATGTAAGTCAGAGAAAGAGTCCTACTTTAAAATATCCTAAACTCCAAAATAGTATGGGACAAAATACTGTGACTTGACAGATTACAACAGTGTTTCCTAAAGTGGCATTTTATTGAATACTGGTCCACTGGATGTTGATAGGTGTGTAAAGGGAAAAAAGATTTCCATGGTCCAATTAGTTTGGGGAAAAAAACAGGTGAAACAAAGTTAAACAGGGTTTGCTGCTGCAGGACTTGTCAGAGCCTTTAATATTCTAATGTACATTATGACCCTCTGAGAAGGATACGTGGTATGCATTTCCCCAATTCGCCAGTCAGCACTGGGAAATGCTGATCTAGCAGACGCTTTTGTTGTGACATAGATGATGATGGTCACTGGGGCAAAAGGTGTGAACCAGGTCCACCTGGGGCTCTTATTAAAATGCAGATTCCCGGGCCCCACCTTAGGCGTACTGTTTCAGAGTGAGCCCGGGATTCTGTATTTTAGGAATCTCTCCCAATGGGGTTCTGCTGCATAGTAAAGTTTGAAAACCTCTAGGCTAGGTCATCAGTGCTGGTCACTCTAGAAATCTGGTCTCTAGTAACCAGTGAGATGCTCCAACCAGCCCCATTGTCCCTGGAGCAGGGGATATACAATATTGAAGCCAAAGGCAGAAACCTATAACTAGTCTTCAATAATGAATGCCAATAACAGGAGTGAGTTAGAGGTGACACTGGTAGACAAGTGGATTGGTTTCACCAACGGGTGTGGCTTTCCAAACACAAAAGCCGTCAATGGTTTGGTCCTAAAATCCAGAGGTTATCTGTAGGATGTTTGACAGTAGCTAGATTGTTGCTAGCTTGGAGAAATGGCAACATTAGTCCTCTTGGTAGAGCCTGTAAGTGGTGAGAAGACCCTCCAGGGTTGGGTCAAGGGTGGAATGGGCTTGTCAGAGAGCCAGCTGGGGCTGGTCACCAAAGCCTCCATTAGTGAGGGGCGGGCTCTGGGAAAACAGCCTACACCCCTTGGCCCTTGAATGAGCAGAGGGTCCTGCAGGGACCGGAGCCTGGCTGAGCTGCCCCATCCGTGGCCCTGGGTTTTCCAAATGCCCCTCCTTGGAGTGGGGTTGGCCCCGGCTGTGGGAGGCTGACCCCGACAGAGATGGGGAGGGAGCCTGTGAGAGGTGGTCCCGTACTGTCTACCTTCCCTGATGGCCCCTGTGCCAACATATGCCCGGAACAGTTTCCCCTCTGCATGTCCCTGCCCTCGGCCAGCCTGCTGCCCCCTCTTGTCAGGGTGCTCCAAGCAATGACTCCAGTGTGCTGTGTTGATACTAACAACAAGAACCTAACAGATTCAAGGGGAAAGAAAACCAACTGGATTTCCACTGGCCCAACTGAACAAGACATGTTGTATGGATCCCGAGAAATCGGCTCCACTCCGTCGGGCGCTTTGTGAGCTGTGCTCATGGGTGTAACGTACATTCTCATTTTATATTTTATCAGCTCGCATGGTCAGTAAAGGCAAAGATGGGGCTGGACCCGAGGACAAAAAAACCAAGGTAAGCTGACAAAACCATGAAACCTCTCTGCTGCCATCAAGTTGACCAAGAAGCCATGCTTTGTATCTGAATTAATCTTTATATATAACAGGTGGAGAGCATTTGTCCCTGGAGTACAACTGTCATTCCAAGTGCTTTGTGTTTTTATGCAAACTTTTAAAATTCTAGCATTTATCCCTGGACACTTGGGCCAGGGACGGGCAGTCAGCAAGTTATGAATTAATTAATGCTAATTGTAGTCGCATCAGCATAGTTTGAATTAAGACGTTCACGGTAAATGAAGGTGTGTTTGAATTTTCTGCCATGAAGTTTGAAATTTGCACGTTTCACACTTCCCGCTACAGGTCTAGGCTCAGCAAATATGTATCTATATACATACACGCACACAGGTATATTTAAGATATATCTAGAAAATACCATTTCCTTAGGGGCTGAGGGAGTACTGAGCAAGAAGGAGATCTCCAGCCTGAGGCGGAGGGTCCTGGAAAAGCCCTAGAAGAGCGGACCTGGGAGGCAGGCCGAGAAGGAAACATGAAGGGGGTTGGTGACGTAGGAGTGAGAAGAGGCGTTTTAAGGAATAGGAGCAGTGCAAGCAAAGGCCCCGGGGGCATGAGGAGACTGGGGAGCTCTGAGCAGATCGGCTTAGTTGCTGCCGAGCTCGGAGTGGGGCTGACACAGCCTGGAGGAGGGAAGCCTGACACACACCCTACATACTGAGTGAACACGGCCATGATGCCGTGGACGCCGTCCTGAAATCCCGCCAGCCGGTCTTCAGAAACCCCCCGAGGACCAGAAAATGAAGCAACTTGCTCGCCACCAAAACCACACCCGGAACAGTGTGGTCCTTCTCATGCTCCCTTTCAGCTGTAGTTTACTCTCCTCCGTGACTGTGCATCTTGGAAAAAGCTCCTGTAAATGCATGGTAGTGTTGTGCCAGGAAACCCTCACTGGGGCCCTAGATGAAGACCTGTTTTCCTTAAAGGCGTCTCAATGTCCCATATGCATGCTGCCTGAAACGCCTGGGTCTTAGTCAGTCCTGGAGGCCTGATGGAGTCCCCAGATGCGGAATGAGGCCCTAAGAGTCTGGTCATGTGTGTTGAGGGTCGTTGCCCAAAGTGCCTGCCCTAGAGGAAGTGGGCTTCGCCATCAGGACTCTGCCCATCAGTGGGGCAGCAGAGGGTCCTGTGGGAACTTGAGGGAAGGCAATAGCTGCTTGCCAGTCGTGATGCCCATTCAGGGGAATCGCGTCCTCATGCCGGCATGCATTCTGTTCACTCACCTATCAGGAAGCCGTCCCTGCCCTGGAGCTGCTCACAGCCTCACAGCAAGGGGTCAGATCTCTCACGAACCTTGGCCACTTGGCCAGGTAGGGAGCAGTGCCAGGGGAGGGGGACCTCGCGCAGCTGGGGAAGGAGGGGTTGCCAGTACCCACCCTCAGCTTTTCTTGTCAGCAGCCCCAGAGCTTCAGCCCGCATCCCTCCCCTCACCCCTGTGCTCCATCCCTTTCGCTCTCGTCCTCCCCAAGGCTGGCAGCAGAGAGGGTCTCAGCCACCTTAGTGATGAACCCCAGTAACAAAGTCTCTGGTCAGGACCCTGCTCTGTAGCTCTGACATCCTCCTTGGAACACCTCTGGGCTTGGCCTCTTGGTTGTATATCTGGAGGCATGGCCCTTCCCCCTTCCAGGCCACCCTTCCCTACCAGGGCCACACATCCCCGTCCAAGGCCCCCGGAGGCCATCCAGACAAACCGCAGGTGTCGGCCACCATCCTCCACATGCTCTCATCTCCGCGAGGCCAGCCAGCTCCCAGAGCCCCGTCCCACTGGCCGCCTGGCCCACCCAGCCTATTTCCTTAGGTGAACCGTGTCCAAGAGTAAACAGGGGCCAGATAAGATTCACCAGACAGTGTTTAGCTTTGAGACTTTATTCAGAAAGTGTGTGTGTGTGTGTGTGTGCACGCGCGTGATCTAAGTGGTGTCAGGCAGAATCTTCAAGACCTGGGGCAGGCACAGTTCTCTTTTTAGCAAGGACGATTCTATCGGTGCGGTGGGAGAGGGCCAGGAGTTAGGGGGCCAGCATGAGCTCCCCACCTGGAATTGAGCAGAACCTGGGGCACTTCTGACCCATGACACATTGGAGGTGTTTTCTTGAGAAACATCCTAAGAGTCACATGCTTTTGGCGACCTCCATGAACTCTTTGGGTGCGAGACACCTTTAAACCAGTGGTCTCCAAAGGGCAGCGCTGAAGTAGGTCCAATGGGCTGGAGAAAGAACGTACCAGAAAGTCTATCCATTGTCCAAGGTCTGCCGCATGCAAGTTTCGTAACGTTCATCATATGTTAGCATCGTAGTATATGTATTAGCTGATGCATGACTGCAAGCACACGAGCTGCATGGTCACTTCCTGTTCTTCCTGATGAGAAGGACTGATGAGGGTGCGTGATCCAGTTTGGCGATCACGGCTTTAAGCCTTTACCTGTCTTATTTATTTGTAGTCACTGTCTTTTTTTCAGTTTGTTCATTTCTCCCATGTGCTGACTTTTATTTTGATTTTATTCATGTTTATGTTTAAGACATCCACACCTTCCTCTGCTAAAACCCTGAGCCATAGGCCTTGCCTTAGCTCCAAACGCCCCACTCCTGGTAGCTCAGACCCTTTGATCAAACCCTCCAGCCCCGCCGTGTGCCCAGAGCCATCTTCCTCTCCTAAACACGTCTCTTCTGTCACACCCCGAACTGGCAGTTCTGGAACAAAGGAGATGAAAGTCAAGGTAAGGAAAGCACCTTTGGAAAGAATGAGGCTGCTCTACTGTGGTTTTCAAGTGTATGCTTTTCTAGCTGCAAAGACCTTTCTCTGGATAAGCTCTTACCTAGAAGCGCCACATAGAACAGTTAAATTCTGGCTGAAACGAGGAAAAGGAGGCACCGTGCCATCCTTCTTGGCGCCCCGTCGGCCCTCGTGGCAGCGGGCCCTAAGGCACCGGAGGGGACCCCGGCTTGGAAATCGCCACTCTGTTTGGGTTCCTTTGTCCATTTCTGACTTTGGTAACCGGGGGGTGCTTCCAGGTTGCCCTCATTTTGGGTCGGACAGCGTCACTCTGCAGCCATGCCTGTCCCACCAGTTTACTCCTTCCTGAACCATCTCGTGGTCCTCAGTTCATGTCAGTTTCTTCTTTGAGTTTGTGTTATATGTCAAGGTCATCAGCTGGGTCCCCAGACCCAGTCACTGTCCCCAGTCAGCTGACTGTGCTTGTGCGCCTGTGCTCCACCTTTGGCCAGTTTGCTAATTGACGCTGGTGTTTACCCGCCAAGGGCTCTTAGCACACCTGAGGTGGTACTGAAGCCTGAGGCTTGTTTGGGAGAGAACAGGAGGATAGGGCCGAGCTCTGTTAGCACTCTCGGGTCCGTTTCAACAAACTGTCTCCTTGTCCCTCTGAAACTAACCACCACCAGTCAGATAAATCCCTAAGGGAGTCAGAGAATGATGTCCACGTAGGAAGAGTCTACAGATGTCCTGCCTGCCGACACTGGTTGGATGATGAACTCGATCATTGCTGTAAGCTCTGTTGACTTTTTATTAAATACATTAGCTCAGCTCTTGCAGAGAACTCATGTAAAATGTCCCTCCAGGAGGAAAAGGTAGGCATTTGGGAGGGGCTGTGGATTTGTGTGCCCAGCAAACCCTCGTCATTGTAGAGGACGTTTGTTGTATCTGGCTGGCAAAGTGTCACCCCAACCTTAGCCTCATTTGGAGTCACGGTGGTTGAATGGGGCTGGCATTGACGCCAGGTGGCGTGAACCTTTCCCAGTCGTAAAAACCACTCTACCATGCTTCGTTTGCAGGGGGCAGATGGTAAACCTGGAACGAAGATCGCCACACCCCGGGGAGCGGCCCCTCCAGGCCAGAAGGGCCCGGCCAACGCCACCCGGATTCCAGCAAAAACCACGCCCACCCAGAAGACCACGCCCGCCCCGAAGACCCCACCGGGCACGGGTAAGGGGGATGTTCTCTGTCGGGGGAGAGCTCGCGGTGGAAGCCCTGACAGTTAAGCTCTGGTAGCTGATCGACGCCTGCAGTTTACTGAGCACCGAATGTTCATTTTCTAATTCTTTTAATTTTCTGAGCTAGATATTGAATCCCCACTTTTTACCATGAAGAAATCGAGGCTCGACTAAGTCTAACCAGACTTTTAAGCACGAGGAAAATGCAGCCGTAAGACTAGTAACTGACGGAAAAGGGGCTTCTCTGAGATCCTTGGACCCCACATCCAGGGCCCCTGGGAGGTGTTTTTCAGTCCCCAAATGAGGGTTAGGTCACTATAGGTGACCTCACACAGGGCACGGCCCCTGCTAACTTGCTGGGATGTTAGGGACCCTCGGACAGAACCTAAGAATCTTAGCTAAGCAGTCACACCCTGGGCCTGTTCCCCCGGGCTCCTGTGAGTAAAACCCACTCGGTTTTGAGTAGCAGGCAAGGCTTCGCTTGAGCCATCTTGCTTCCACTGGGGACAGCCAGGCTGAGTGCCCCTGTCTCACTGCCCTGGGAACTGTCCCAGGAAACTGGGTTTAGATTGTGCATGACTCGGGGGGCGTCTGGCCTGCGCTGGCTCAGGGGCCCTGTGGATCTTATATGGGCTGCGCACGAGACCTGGGCGGGTGCCACGGGGCCTCTGCTGCCCCTTGGCCCCGGGGTGGCCGCTCAGAGCCCTTGTCTGCTGCATGTCTTGGCTGTGATGTTTCTCGAGGTTGCCGTAGAGTGGGGCCTGCACGGACGCCCGCTCGCTGAGGCCCGTACGTTGGTTTTCTCCCGCAGGGTTTTTCCGCATGTATACGATACGTATGGTACGGGGTAGCTTCCAGACTTGTGACTGGGATTTTCACATGATTTTGACGCTGCTTTTTTTCACTGGTCATTGTGCCAGTTGATTCACGCAACTGGATCATAACTGGAAACATGAACGTGTGTTTCTCTTTGGATCTTACCTGCTCTTGCGTGGACAGATCTCCCCCAAGTTGGCCTTGTTTCCTGCCCGATGGAGCCCCTGACCCCGCTCCCCGCCTTGCTCGCCTCTGTGGATGGCCTGGCTGGGCATGACTGGGCGCCCATAAAAAAAACACTCATTAAGGCCTCTTTAAGCTCGATGATAACGAGGCTTTCTGTGGATTTTTCTTTTTAAGCTACCAAGCAAGTGCAGAAAAAGCCACCCCACGGAGGGGCAAAATCTGAGAGAGGTAATTCTGAGCCTGCTTCGCCCGCAGGGTCATGCCTTTGCGCACGTGCCTCTTGGGTGGCTTAGGTGTTTAGAGCCGGGAGGACGTGCTTCTGAAACGTAGGTTTCCCACGTTGAGCCTGACGTCGGCACAGTCAGAATTCCTGCTCCTCTCTTCGTGTGCTTTGTGCGGATGTGTCTGTCCCACGGGCCGTGCTAATCCTGCGTGCTCTCGCTGCAGCCGAGGGCCGTGGTGGGCCCAGGGGAGGATGTGCCTCGAGCTGATACGGGGGCTGGAGGTCTGCACTGGCCCCAACCAGGTTACACGTGAGATCGCACCGGCATCCTGTGGGTGACGGTCACTGTGCTGGACCTGGGGAGGTCGAGTAACTTGCCTAAGGTCGCTCTGCAATTCAGTGGCGCAGAAAGAATCTGAAGCCACCACAAGGTCCACCAGCCAGCCTGTGTGCCTGGGGGCAGAGGGTGGGGGGCACCGAGCCCTGCCTGCAGAGCTTGGCACCGTGAGGGAGTTCCAGCAGACACGGAGGCTCCGCTAAAAGCCACACGCTCCTTCTCCCCTCGGCAAGAGAAGTTGTCGCTTCCAGCAAAGAGCTGCCCTTCTCCAGCCTGGGGCCCGGCAGGTCCCTGTTTGGTACAAATGGTTCCTGGGGCGGGGGCATCAGCCACCCTCAGAGCTGGAGCCCAGCATCCGGCCCAGTGGCTCTCAGACTCGAGTCTGCTCAAGAATCCCTGGGAGCGTGGGAAGCGCCAGTTTTGCAGGCCCCAGCCCTAGAGATTCTGTCCTATCAGGTCTAGATGGGGCCTGGAGATCTGCATCTTACAGGTCCCACTCCTCCGTGGTGGCTCCGGAGATTCTGATGCAGGGGTGCCTGGGGCCACACTTGGTGAAACACGAATCCAAGAGGCAGACGGAATAGCCAACTATTAAAGTGTGATGGGGGATGAGAAGTGCAGGAAGAGACGCATGTTAGGGAACCCAGGGCTGTTCCGCTGGGAGAGGGATGGGCCCAGCGGCCTTCCTGGAGGGCTTGGCGCCCGCATTGCGCCTGGAAACGTGCACTGCTATTTGCTGCGCATCGCTTTGGTGGGGAGAGGGTTCTCGGGAGGGCAGGGCGGCAGGAAGCGGCATGGCTTGTTTGGAGAGCCAGGGACAGATGGACACGAAGCAGGTATACGATTGTGGAGCCCAGGTACCACAGAGGAGCTGGGAGTTTGGATGGGGTCTGAGGGAAAAGGGGCCTTGAACTTGGAGAACAGCTTAAAATTCACCCTGTGGTTAAAGAGTCCAGTGGATCCAGATGGCCCCCTGGCCCACCACTGCATTGCCCTTATTCAGGGCACAGGCCATGTATCCCTGCCCGGCCTCACTCACTGCAGGCATTACAATTTTTTCCTCTGAGCTCAGAGTGGGTAAATGACTTGTCTGAGAGCACACAGCTCGCTGGAGCCTCTCCTGGCCCCAGGGCCACAGGGCAGAGTCGGTCCCCCTCTAGGGGGTACTGGGTGGTCCTTGGCGACCACTCTGTTGCTTCTCTGGGAAGCAGGATATCTCTGTCGCGAAGCAGCACGGCTGGGAAGTGGAGACGCTGCTCTAGAAATGGGACCAAGGGCAGCCTCCTGCTGGTGTGACTGAGCTTCTGACCTTGTTTCCACGTGCCTGATCCAGCCCTGAGTCTGGGAACGGACCCCAGGACAGATCGCCCTTTGCTAACTGGCCTCATGCCCTCCTTCCTTTCCAGGTGAATCTGGGAAATCCGGGGACCGCAGTGGCTACAGCAGCCCCGGCTCCCCAGGCACTCCGGGCAGCCGGTCCCGCACCCCTTCCCTGCCGACCCCGCCCACCCGGGAGCCCAAGAAGGTGGCAGTGGTCCGCACTCCACCCAAGTCGCCGTCTGCAGCTAAGAGCCGCCTGCAGACCGCCCCCGGGCCCATGCCAGACCTGAAGAACGTCAAGTCCAAGATCGGCTCCACGGAAAACCTGAAGCACCAGCCGGGAGGCGGGAAGGTAAGGGCGTCAGAGGCTGGCTGTGCAAGAGGAGGCGGGTGGGTCCCCCGCAGCTGGGCTGGAGGTGGGCGAGCGGCTCTCCTCCCACCACCAGCCTGGGTCCCCCCGCCCACCCCCCATAGCACAAGCACCTCCCCGGCCTCTTCAAGGAAAGACAGTAGGTTACTGTTCGGTTCTTTACTGGGGTCACCACCAGGCCGTGAGTGCCCTGCTCAGGGGAGAGAAAGTACCGGTTCTTCCCTTCCTCACTTCAGCCCTTGCTGATTGGACGGATCTGAGGTGACAGGCTTGTAGCTCCATGACCTGGCGGTTCTCAAAGTGGGTGCCACAGGGGTTCCCTGGCTGCCTTGTGTTTTGAAAATGAGACAACCAGTCCATAGGTGGGTGTGTCTCTGGTGTTGGTTGGACATTTGTTTAGGTCCCAATTCTGGGGAAATTCGTGATTCTGTTTTGAACACCTGATTCTTCCAGGGACGAATAGGTGCTCATGACATTTCTGGGTCTCCCAAAGTTCGAGAAAATGAGCTTCCAAGGGCCAGAGGTGGAGAGAAATGGGGACGGCCTGGGCCGTCTTCCTCCTCTTCTTGACCCCATCCCCCGTTGTATGAGTTTCCTAGGGTTGACATACGAAATACCATGGCCTGGGCGGCTTATACAACAGAAATGTAACGCCTCATAACTCCGGAGGCTGGAAGTCCAAGATCAAGGTGTCGGCGGGGTCGTGTCTTCAGGGGCCTCTCTCCTTGGCTTGTGGGTGCCGCCTTCTCCCCATGGCCTCACATGGTCCATCGCTGGGTGTCGCTGTGTCCCAGTCCCCCCATCCTATGAGGACACCAGTCATATTGGATTAGGGCCCACCCTAATGAGCTCATTTTAACTTAATGAGCTCTTTAGAGACCCTGTTCCAAATACAGTCCCATTCGGAGGTGCTGGGAGTTGGGACTTCAGCGTGTGGATTTTGGGGGACACGATTCAGACAATAGCAGTCCTCCCCCACCAGCACAGGGTGGGGAACAGGGAAGGAAGAAGGGAGGCGGGAAAGGGATTGGAGGACCAAGACCCAGCTCCTGTGTTGGGCCTCCCAGGCTGGGCCGTTTTTGGGGCAGCGAGCCTCCTGGTGGGCGGGGCCGATGCTGCCCTTTCAGTCGGGGCCCAGCTGGGGCCTCCGCACTCTTGATTTTATTAATCACTGTTGTCTGGGGCCTGGGTCACCGTGGAGGGCGGGTGTCTCGGAGCACGTTTGGTCCGTGTTGGTGCCATTGCCTGAAACCGCGCACTTTGCTTCCCGTGGAGCCTCAGGGACCCCTGCTGGCCTTTCCCATCCTTGGGACCCGAACGGTCCTGCCCAGTGGGGAGGTCTGGGTGCCTCTCGGGGTCTCATCGCACGGGTCTTTGGGCCACAGTGCTGGGCCTGAGCCGTGTTTACCTTCCTGCAGTGTTTGCTGTGCTTCGTAAAGATGCCTGTCTCCTTCCAGAAGGGGCTCTGGCGCAGCTGGCTGGGGCGCTGGCTTGAAGTTGACCCCTCTGTGAGGCTCTGGGGGCAGAGAGACCCCCAGGGAGAGGGTTTCCAAGGTGATGGGATGTTTCCCACTGGTGTTCGCACCCCTCCCTCAACGCTGTGGGTGTCCTGTGTGTGCCCTGTTTTCATAGCACAGAGCATTTGCCTGTTTTGAAAAATGAAAAACAAAGCCCCACACGGCCAGTTCTGCACCACTGAGAAGATTGTGGGGCTGTGGCCAGCGTGCTCATCATGGCGAGAGGGAAACCATGACCATCAGTGCCTCCCAGCCTGCGGGGCTCTGTCACACACCTGCAACACCCGCCGGCTGCCCCGGCCCATTTGGCCCCATTCTGGTAACTCCGCTGAGAACAGCAGTGACAGGGCTGACAGGGAGGAACCCACGCCTCGCACCTGAGCCGCCGGCCCCGAGGGCCAGCGACTTGATGCTCAGGGCGGAAATGGGGAGGGTGCCCCCAGGTTATGGCCGCACCGCGCTGGGGCGCAAACGTGTGTCCATGGCAACTGAAGGTTAAAGAAGAAAAGTGACTTTTCTTGGGGCTTTTTGGGGAGGAGATGTGAGGAAGTGGCAGAAGGGGAGGTAACAGCTTCCCCTTAAATTCCATGGAAAACCTAGAAAATTGTGTGAAACAAAGAAAACCTGACCCATAACAAAGTTCAACACATTAATCTCCAGGAAAAACGACAGGAAAAGGAAAAAAAGGCACCTGGGATCCACACAGAAGGCCTTTTAAAATGACTAGACTGGGACTTCCCTGGTGGCACAGTGGATAAGACTCCACGCTCCCAATGCAGGGGGCCGGGATTCGATCCCTGGTCGGGGAACTAGATCTCACATGCATGCCGCAACTGAGTCCGCGTGCCACAACTAAGGAGCCCACGTGCTGCAACTAAGGAGCCCGTGAGCCGCAACTAAGGAGCTGGCAAGCCACAACTAAAGAGCCCACAAGCTGCAACTAAGGAGCCTGCCTGCTGCAACTAAGACCCAGTGCAACCAAATAAATAAATAAATAATAAAATAAAATGACTAGACTGAAAGTCCCTCAAGGTCCCGTGAGATCTTTGGGTCCCTGTGTCCTCTCATTCAGCCCAACATACAATACAGTAAGTGCTCAATCACTGTTTATTCGGCTACAAAAGGGGCAACGAATGCTCCAAGAGTCTGAAGGATAACTCAACTCCCAGAACAGATGACACGTTGAAGAAGGAGAAGCAGGAGATGGTCATATTTGTAAACCTGCAGAGACTGAAAACCGCAACAGATCACTGGTTGGAAAAAAATGTAAAACATCCGTTTTCTGCTTCGTACATTTCTCTGTTTTCATGATTTGCTACAGTGAACATATATTGCTTGAAGAGTCCAAAACGAAATTACTTTTAAAGGAAAATGCAGATGATCACTTGGCCACTTTAACAGAACCAGCTGGACCCACCAAAGGTGGGGAGGGAAGGAAGGAGTAGCAGTTCTCTTGTGACTGCAAAGGAGAATCACCTGGGGCAGGGAAGGGGGAGGATTCTTTTAAAAATCCTAGTGCCAGGGCTTCCCTGGTGGTGCAGTGGTTGAGAGTCTTCCTGCCGATGCAGGGGACACGGGTTCGTGCCCCGGTCCGGAAAGATCCCACATGCCGCGGAGCGGCTGGGACCGTGAGCCATGGCCGCTGAGCCTGCGCGTCGGGAGCCTGTGCTCCGCCAACAGGAGAGACCACAACAGTGAGAGGCCCGCGTACCGCCAAAAAAAAAAAAAAAAAATCCTAGTGCCAGAGCCTCTCCCTGGCCCGTGAGAATCTTGAGAGGGCCTCCCTAGGGGTTCCCAGTGTGCAGTCCAGGCTGAGACCCCATGGGGAGCTAAGAGTCCCACATGCCTCACGGCCAAAGCATAAAACAGAAGCAATATTGTAACAAATTCAGTAAAGATTTTAAAAATGGTCCACATCAATCAATCAATCAATATTTTAAAAAAGAAAAAAATGGATAGAAATACAGTTGTGACTGGAGGTGTCACAGTAGATATTAGTAAAGTAAAAAGATAAAAGGACAAAGAAAGTCCATGTAATTGAAAGGGGAAAATGAACAAATGTCAGGAATTAAACTGTAGGGCCAAGGGTTTATCTGTTAAGAGTCCAGATATTATGTCAATAATCTATTTAGTCCATAAAGAAAAACACCTATAAATATAGAGAAGCAGAAATTGCTTCTAATCTCTAACCTCATTGTGATACACCAGAACTTCACTGTGTGCATATCACCAGTATGACCACAAATGCCTGGGAATTAAAAACCTTTCCTTTGTCACTGCTCATTCAGTTTGGAAATGAAAATGCCTTTTCCAAGTGCCTTGATAACAAATGCCATAAATTATGTGGTGATGCCCCCAAATTGTACTTAGAAGGAATTCATAATTTTAAATGCCTTTATTATTTAAAAACTTAATGATTGCAGCATATATGTTCTTATTGGAGGGAAAGAAGAATACAAGAATAGAATAAGAATACAGAAACAAAGATAAGAGCTGAAATAAATTAGAAAACAGAACATACAATAGCACCAAAAGCTGGTTCCTTCTCTCTTTCCTTTATTCATTGATCCAACATTCCTGCGGCACCTCTGAGCGCCAGGCCCTGTGCTGTGAGAGTTTCTGCCCCCAGGCCCAGGCAGGAGAGACACATGAGCATATAAAAAAGGGCAAGAGGAGAGGTTGGCCAGGGAAGCATATGCAGGAGGAGGCAGCCTGCACCATCGAGGGTCCCCCATACTGAGGGTCGCCTGTACTGTTGTCACCCACACTGAGGGGGTTACCTGCACCCTCAAGGGTCACCATACTGAGAGTCACCTGTGTTGTGGAGTGTCACCCACAATATCAGTTGTTACCAAGTCCGAGAAGATAGGACGGACCCTTGTTTGGGACCGTCATTGGGTCTTTGAAAGGAAAGTCCCCCACGTAGAGTGCTGGAGACACAGAAGAGAGAACAGTGGGAAACTGCACCTGGGGATACTGAGAGCAAAAGCAAAAGAAAGCTAAAACTGGTACCAGCTGGGGTAGCAGAAGGGCGTGGGTTAGGGTGGAGCTTTGTTCGTTCACGCGAGAGCTTTGGAGAGTTAACAGCTGATAGAGGGAGGTCCCTGCTGGGTCTGCTGTGAACTAGCTCTGTGTTTGCCCCGACAGGACAGGATAGGATGGAGAAGAAAGAGAGTAGTGGAGAGCACCCGCCGCAGAGCCTTTGGCCTGACTGTCAGTGAGTCACGGAGGGGGAGGTGAATAAGAGGGCAGGTCTGGGCTCAGCCCAGGTGATGGCAGCACCAACCTCAGCAGCGTCTCTGTGTGGTCAGCGGAGAGCACAGAGGTCCCAGGTACCTTCCATCGTGAGAGAGAAGGAGCTCATGTGGGGCTGAGGCTGCCAGGTAAGGAGAACTGGGGGTATCCCTGTGGCTGCCGAGGTGAGAAGGGACATGCAGAGTCATGACCAGAGCATGGGGGGTGGTCTGGTTGGCTCTGAGCAGATGGAGCTAAAGTCACTTCCTCCGAGGATGTCCGAGGCAGTAGCTGGGATGCGAAGGCCCCAGGCAGGACAGAAACCTACCAAAGCTGCCAGGCTTGGAAAGCCTTGGGCTGCAATATTCCATGTGGCCACGAGATGGCGATGGCACGCTGCGTCTGTCTCCATTCTGGAGAACTGTTTCAAAAATTGGTTGCATCTGTTGAAACTTTGTCTCATTTTTAAAAGTACACATGTAGAACATTTATGTGGAGTAAATAAAGTGAGTCTGTACGTAGGATAGTTTGCTTGTCCTGGGTCAGGGCCAGGCACTCAGCTGCACTTGAGCTGAAGTATCAGGCTGTGCAGAGCCAGGCTGAGAGCCTCCTCTGGGATAGCCGTGTAACTCTGAGACCCTCTGGGCATCTCTCCCTATACACAACATCTGTGTTTCTGGAAAAAAATCTTGTGTAAATCCCATCATTATAAAGAATCTTGGGGCAGTCACTGTTTAAAGGAACAGTATAAATAGTTCTAAAGGTGACTCCCCGATTACTTGATCTCCTGTGTCAGTTCTCAGGCTGACCACCTTGGACTTGAAGAGGAGGCTTGCTGTGGGCGTCCAGTGCCCACCCCAGGTTACATTCCCACCAGAGCATCCCAGCCCCCAATCCTCAGCACTGGGCCTGTTGACCCTAGCGAGGCCAAGCCAGGCCCAGTGCCAGGCAGTGCTCGAGACAGGCCTCACCAGGGGTGACCCAAGGACACTGGGCCAGCCTGGAAGCTGCTGGGGTGAAGTGGTGAGGGCTGGGCGATCTGGAGCACATCAAGAAAGCTGATGCCCAAAAAGAACCAGAACAAGGTCTCATGAGGGTTTGGAACCATCTGGGGTTCTCTAGGAAATGGATTAAACCAAAGTGGACCTGCTCCCAGGCTCACACCACCCCAGCCTCTCCTCCAGGGTCGAACCCTGACCACAGGAATTTATCCCTTGACTAGGAGTCCCCGGGATCAAAAGTTGGAGCTTCCAAAACATTGTTGTTTTCCTTTGGCTCTTTTCAGTGTCTGCCCAGAGCTGAGGCTCAGGATCGTACATTTACTCTAGTTGAGAAATTAAGTTTCAGGATTCCAATTTCATAATACAAACCATTGCCCATTTTTCTCCTTTCTGTAAATCTACCATTCTGAAAAGGGTTGTTGACTTAATTTGACAACTAACAGTAATTCAGGTCTGCTTTGTAAATATCCTTATGTCTCCTGCCAAATCCCACAAAAGCTCGTTGCCTTTTTTGTGGGGTTGGAACAAGAAAAAGCTGCACAGAGAAAACATTTCTGTTTATGTTGCACATCTTGTTATTGCTTAATGGCTCTTGAGTTTTTTTGATGTCCTTGTAAGGATTAATACAGAAAATAAGGCAATCCTCCTTGAAAAACGGGTAAGTTTTCTTTGTCAGATAAGAGAGTTATGTAACCCAACATGTTTTCGCTTTTTGCCTTGGCTTGCAGGAAGCTCAGAGTTAAATGTAATGATCAGTCCTATCATTGTCAGTCCTGATGACCTCCCGTTCTTTTACCATTGTCTTTTCAATCTTCTTGTTTTATTATTTTGTGTGTTGGTGTGTGTTTTCTAATTCTAAACTCCAGTTCTCTTATGAAAGCTGGAAAGTCTGCTTCTGGGACTTATCCAATGGAAAGTTATCAATAAAAAATGATCCCCAAAGCAGGAGTTCATGTGGGACTCCTTAAAATTTGAGGGTGGGATGAAATGATTCAAGGACATTGTGCAGAGGTTGATAGCAACTGCCTACAAAGCAGGGTGAGAAAACCTGTTCTACCTCTTCGTCCCAGCTCAAGCCTGGGCTGAGGCGTTGCCACGCTCTCTCCTATATGGCAGGAGAGACGTCACCGTTCACCTTGAGAGAGTGTTGTTTTTATTTGGTTTATGAGACAACAGGCTTGAGAACAGCTCCGGCAAAATATTGTTGTTACGTAGGTAGCCATGGCCGCAGAACACCCAGATCTAGATTCCTGTGTGGATTCTGCCACTGACTTGAGAAAGTCACTGAACTTCTCTGGGCTTTAAATGGCCTCTTCATCAGGAAGGTTGGGGGCGGGGCCGGGGGGATGGCAGGTGAGAAGGGTGACGTGGAATTAGGTATTTATCCAGCCTCTAAATGAGGGATGGTTTTTACATTTAAAAACCAGGGATGTTACAAAGGAAGTATATAAAAATGTCAACGTTTGTACGTTAGAAAAAAAAAATACAACTACTAGCAGAAAAAAAGGACAAAGGAACAATTTTAATCATAATCAAAGAAATGCATAATAAGCCAATAACACAGATCCACTTATTTTAATCAAAGAAATAAGAAAAACAATTTCTTTTAATGCACAATGCTGGCAGCAACATGGTGAAACTGACTTTCTCAACAGTGCTCACAGGAGAAATTAATCTGACCCTTTTAGAAAGCCATTTGGAGAGCTGTGTGGAGAGTTTTTAGAGTGTTTGTAACTTTGGCCCAGAAATTGTACTTCTGGCGCTCTGTGCTATGAAAATAACCCACAGAATGGGAGAAACTCCTTGCAGAGCGATGTTCATGATGAGACTGTATTCTTTAAAATGGAATCCATATAAATATCGGATAGCACAGGTGACAGGAAATGGAATCTGACATCTTTTTTAAATTAATGCTTCTGATGACTGTAGAACGTGGCAAATACTTGGTAAAGGAAGATAGAAAATAGTATGTACACAATAATTACTGCCATTTCTATGTCTGAGATGGTAGTTTTATTTTTATATATGAGAATTGAAGAGAATTCAAGAAAGTGCAACAGTGGCTGTGCTAGCAAGAAAACGTTTTCTCCTCTTTCTGGAACCTCTGTTTTTCAAAATCGTAATGTCCTGTTACTTTTTTATGATGAAAAAAGGCATAGCTTTCTTTTTGTTTTTTGCGGTACACGGGCCTCTCACTGTTGTGGCCTCTCCCGTTGCGGAGCACAGGCTCTGGACGCGCAGGCTCAGCGGCCATGGCTCACGGGCCCAGCCGCTCCGCGGCATGTGGGATCTTCCCGGACCGGGGCACGAACCCGTGTTCCCTGCATCGGCAGGCGGACGGACTCTCAACCACTGCGCCACCAGGGAAGCCCAAGGCATAGCTTTTTACTTTAAAGGAACATAAAACAAAGCGATGGGTTAGATGTGTGCTTCCCAGGTTTTTTCAATTCAGAGCAGTGAAATTAAGGAAAAAAACAGGGATGGGTCCAAGAGAAGATGACTATATTTTAAATTTTGCCAGGTTAAGGACATCTAAGAATAATATCTCCTATCGATGTAATTTAATAATTAATAATGTAATAAAGGAAAGGCCATTTTATTTTCATTTTTATTTTTTTAAATTTTATTGGAGGAAAGGCCATTTTTAAAACCAAAAAGTAGGACGGACAAATTTTGCTGTCACGTCCTTATTTCCTCCTTTGGCTGAGGGCCTGTGGACCCCTTGATGGCCGGCTCTGGCTCTTGGGTCAGATTTGGGGCCCTTCACCCTAGATGAACCAGGCCCCGGCTCTGACCCCCCAGCTACAGCTGCCCTAAAGGCTGCCCCCGGGGCTCAGGGGCAGTGGCCCCCACCTGGCAGCAGCTGAGGTCTTGGTGCCATTTCCGGCATTTCAGAGGGCAGTGCTGGTTCTTCATCGGAAACTTCAGTTGCCAGTTATCTATACCTGTGATTAATAGAAACTAAGGCCCACCGGTTCCAAATACAGCACTCCTGATGGAGGACACCCGGCGAGGATGTGATCCCTGCTCTGGCAGACAAAACGCAGAGTTTCTCAGCTCCCCTTCTCTGCACCATGGTTGTCTGTCTATGAAACGCACAGACAAATTGGGTAAAAATCATTCCCCCCTGGAATGTGGATAGCCCCACACCCTTTCCCTGGTGCCTGGAGAAGGAGAAGCCTCGCAGAGATACAGTGGGATCTCTACCATCTGGACGACACCTGCCCAGGAAAAGTTAGGGAAGGTCACCTGGGAACACCGCCCTGTTCCCTGAGCGCATGGTGGTTTGTGGATGAAGGGGAGCCGATGGTGCAGGGCAGGCACTTACCCTGCCTTCCAGGAGGCCGAGGCCTCCCATGGAAGGGAGTCCAGATTTATCTTCTCCATAAAACCACCTGTGTCCTCCCCATGACGTCTGTGATTCTTGACCCTAGCCATGCATCTGAACCAGGCACCAGAGGTGCTTTTCATAAGCACAAAGACTGAGATTCTAAGGTCAGGAGTGAGGTCTGGCATTTAAAAAATATGTCTGCGGGTGATTCCAGTACCTAACAGACTTGAGGACAGCCACCTAAAGGTCTCGGTGAATGTTCACAGGGGTCTGGTAGGTGTATGAATGAGGCCACAGTTGGGACTTTTATTCATTCATTTAATAATGTAACTGAGTACATTTTGCTCCATCCCAACCTGGTGGACACTCGCCTCCGAGTTTTAGGTCTCCAGGGTGCTCTCTGTGGGGGCCTCCCTAACGCAATCCTCATGTAAAGGGAAGAGCTGCCTCCTGATGGATCCGTTTTGTAAACCCAGTGCTGTAAGGTGGGGTCCACCTCCAGCCACTCACAGCTCTGGAATGCTTCCCGGGAGGCGTGAGTGAGCCCTGTCCTCCTCTCCCTGGCCTGCAGCCAGACGTGTTTGTGCGGGGCAGGTGCATCTGAGTGTGGTGTGTCACTCATCCTTTTTTCTGGCTATCAAAGGTGCAGATAATTAATAAGAAGCTGGATCTTAGCAACGTCCAGTCCAAGTGTGGCTCAAAGGATAATATCAAACACGTGCCAGGAGGCGGCAGTGTGAGTACTGTCACGCTATCCCTGCGCCGCGCTGCGGTTCCGGGTTTGAGAAGTGGCATGAGTTTGTACTTGCACATTGCATAGAATAAACCGTTCTCAGGCTCGGAGTCTGTCCGGGTCCCCAGGTAAATGTAGCTCAGGCTCCCCACACCCGTGCCTGCCGTTCCGGGAGGGGCGCCCCAGCGCTGCATGGGTGGAACGGGGAAGGTGACTGGTCCTCCCTCCGACCTGTTCCTGGTGGCCGGGTCCTCACAGCATAAGCCCCATCTTCGCCCCCGCTCACTGGGAGCCCCACAGCTCGTTTGAGTTTGGGCTGAAGGTGGCAGCAGCTGACTGCTCCGTCACCTGGTCAGGTTCACTTTAAGGGGCTCCACTGGGGACAGCTGGCCCGCTTGTTCTGACGAGCCGACGCAAAGGTCTTTACCATCCTGCGTCAGAGCAAGCAGAGGCCAGGCTCTGCTCGCCTTTGACTTCTGCATTTGCGAGGGATGAGCTGATGCTTAAGCCTCTCGGCTCCTGTTTGAAAACAGCTCCACCCCCGGCAGAAGCTCCAGATGCGAAAGGGCCCCACAGAAGTGCACCAGGGACCTGCCCGCGGCCGAGGGCGGACAGAAACGCCGCTAGGAGCCCTTTTAGACTTGGCCTCCGCCAGGTGTCCCTGCGGACTCCCTGCATCCCAGCGGATGTGTCCCTGAGATTTGGGCCTGCCATCCTCATTCTCGCCTGCCCACTTGGCCGGCTCTGCTGTTATCCTCCAAGTTCACAGACAAATGGGTGCAAACGCGGCATCCTGAGGCTCGGCCCCCCTTCTCCGCAGCCTCCCTCGCTCCCCCAGCCTTCTTGGTCAGCTGGAGGCAAATGTTTATGAACACGTCGGGGAACGGGATGTTCGAGACCCTTTGAGGTCCACCCGTGGGGAGGAGGATGGTTTCTGAGAGCAGGCATCTGGCCTCTGGCTGGCAGTGCCGGGGTGACAGTGGGAGAGACCTCCCTCTCTCTCCAGAAAGTGCCCAGCCTGGGCCCGCATATCTGCGTCCAGCCCTGGGGGTTTATTCTTGCAATGCGCTGCTGCCTCCTGCCCTGCGCGCCGGGTCCTGGCTCTGCCACTGACGAGGCTGCTGCATGGCGCTCCACTCACGCTTCCTCACCAGTGTCTGCTCAGTATCTCCGCTGTGCCCCCGGCCCCTGCTCTCCCGTCCCACTGCCACCTCGTCTTCCGCCAAGAGAAGGGCTGGGGACCACCCCAGGCTGTGATCCTGGGCTCCCAGGGACGTTCTGTTTTAGCTTTGACTCAGGCTCTCGCTTCCCTGCAGATGGCAGGCTCTGGCCAGAGAAGGAAAGACATGTGCTTTCCGGTTTAACTCGCGTCTGGTGTGTCTGGTCAGCTGGTGGGAGCTTGTGCTGCTAGGGCCGAGGGTGGGGTCCAGTGGCTGCAGTCAGCGCCCCGCTCCTTCAGGCAGAAGGTGGGGGCAGGGAGTACATTCCCTCTGCGGCTGGCGGTGCCCAGGACATCAAGGGACTTCCGCAGGGGCACCTCCCCTCCCCCCTGCACTCTGCCAGCTGGTGGCCTAGCCTGTGACCACAGCAGAGTGCCACAGGATGTCCCGGGCTGGCCCCCGAGCGCTGTCCGTGGCCTGTGGCCCCAGCAGTAGGAGCCGCCACAGAGAGCTCTTCTCCTGGTGAAAGGTTGGGGGGTGACAAGCCCCAGCACAATGTCAGCCTCAGGCGTTTTGGGGACAGTGGACCCTTGGCCTGGGCTCTGCCTCTGTTTGCTCCCTGCCCCTCTTCTCCTCAGCTGGGAGGTGACTCCCCAGCAGGCAGGCTCTGTTCCTTCTCCTAGGGATTCTCCCTGCCTCCTGGCCGGCTCCGGGATGCACTCCAGAGCCTGGCCTCCTCCCTCCCCCTCCCTGGCCTCCAGTCTGCCTGACCCCCTCTCCCTCCCCTCCCCATTTCCTTTCCCCTCCTCTCCCTTCCCTCCATTCCTTTCCCCTCCCCTCCGTTCTCCCTCCCCATTCCTTTCCCTTCCCTCCATTCCTTTCCCCTCCGCTCCCTTCTCCCTCCCCATTCCTTTCCCTTCCCCCATTCCTTTCCCCTCCCTTCTCCTCCCCATTCCTTCCCCCTCCCCATTCCTTCCCCCTCCTCTCCCTTCCCCCCATTCCTTTCCCCTCCCCTCCCTTCTCCCATTCCTTTCCCTCCCCATTCCTTCCCCTCCCCCATTCCTTTCCCCTCCCTTCTCCCTCCCCATTCCTTTCCCTTCCCCCATTCCTTTCCCCTCCCCTCCCTTCTCCCTCCCCATTCCTTCCCCCTCCCCCATTCCTTTCCCCTCCCTTCTCCCTCCCCATTCCTTTCCCCTCCCTTCTCCCTCCCCATTCCTTTCCCCTCCCCTCCCTTCCCCCTCCCCATTCCTTTCCCCTCCCTGCCAATCCAGGCTCTCCCTTCTTCACAGCTCCACCCTCCCTTCTCCTCCACTGGTTACTGCATCCAGGCTGAAGGGAAGAGAAGGAAGCCTGTACACACCAGCCTTCACTTTCATCTCCCAGGGAAGGAGGGGGGAGTTCCCATAGCCCTGCCCCACCCCACCCCCGAGGGCCCATCGTGCTCAGAATCCACGTTAACTCACCAGCGCCCACAGGTGCGGGCTCTCCACACCTCCCTCCATGCACCCACGCACACAGGCCACGTCCACCTGTCAGCCTGAATCAACTCCATCAGTCATCGGCAGACGCCAGTATGATTTTGATTAACTAGCGTAATTTGGGATTGTCCCAGATGATTTAGACCTAAGTAAAAACTCCTTTTTTTCTGATGTCCTTGTTAACCCCGTTCTCAGGCACGAGGCCGTCTCTCTCCTGGGTGACTCCAGGGCAGGGCGCAGGGGCCGACTGGCTCCACGGCAATGGGCCTCCTGTACCCTCAGGTGACCTCCCATGAGGGAAGTGTCACCCAGGGACCATCAGGGACCCCTCACAGCCATGGCTTTGTAGAGACTTCCTCTAGGAGACCCCTCTGCTAATGCTGGGTCCCCGTGGGTTTCTCCTCCGGGGCGCTGAGATCAGCAGGCGGCTGGGGGTGGGGGTGGCTGTGTGGCCTGGCCACGTGCTGGACCCTCAGGCTGGCTCTGAGCCCTGAGGCCCTTAGGCCTCCCCTACGTGTGTCTGCTGAACCTGCCTGAGACACTAAACCTGTGATTTCTGCTGTGCCGCCTGCCCATCCTGCTGGTGTTGCTTTGCTCCTTTCTGTAAAGAACCAAAATGTCCAGGACACTGTGTGCCCTGGGACAGGGTGTGGGGGGGGGGGTGCGGGGGACAGCTGGTGCTTAACTCTTACTGGGCTGTGGGACTGCTCTGGGGCCCTCTCTGTTGTGGGCTGCTGGGTTTGTGAAGCTTCTCCTGGGAGGAATGCTAACAGCCCCACGCCGCCCTCTGCTCTCAGAGGCCCAGCAGATATGGCTCTCTTGCTTTTCCAAGATTTTTCAAATGCTGCACAAACAGATCGTATTGATCCCTTCTTTCTTTCTGTCTTCACTGAACGTGATCTGTGGATGTCATGTCAGGAAAGAGAATAACTTTATCTCGTGTAAGTGTTTGCTAAACCAAAGGTGTAGGCCCTGCACAATGGGGAAGTAGCCCTGTTTTTCCCCGAGGGTCCTTGTCCTGTGGAATTGAAGGCCACTCCATTTGTTTTGTGAAGACCCAGCTCCCCTGGGGCAAGGTTGGCAGAATTCCAACACATTTTCCCCGCCATGACTAGGGTGTCTTCCTCGTGGCAGACAGGAAAACACCGAGGAGGGCCTGGACTTAGCTGCTTTTCATTGCGTTACGCCCCCAATAAAATAATCCTATTTTACTGTCCCTCTCATTCTCTCTCTCCTGCAGGTGCAAATAGTCTACAAACCAGTGGATCTGAGCAAGGTGACCTCCAAGTGTGGCTCATTAGGCAACATCCATCATAAGCCAGGTAGCCAGCCCTTGCGGAAGGCAAGGACGGGGCGGGGAGCCCCGACGGGTGGGACAGGATGGGGTGGTGCCTTCTCCGGAAGTGGTTGGGAAGGACTGAGGGGATGGGCCATCAAGGAGAGTGTTAAGGGTGGGACTTGCTGCGGCCTGGGAGGCGTGGCTTCGCGTGATGTTCCTGAGCAGGGCCAGGCTGGCCAAGACGAGATAAGGAGGGAGGGCAGATGATGGTCTAAATCCTAACCCGCAGTTCTCCAAGCAGGCTGCACACGGGGTATGTAGAGCTGGGAAAGGGCCTGATCTGGCCCCCAAAGCCTGGCTAATGTGGATGTCCCAGTTTGGTCTTCAGCCAGCGTGAGGAGCATTTCACCAGTTGCCCCAGCTACAACATGGGGCCCTGGGCTGTTGCCATGCTCCCACTGTCATTTCATTTCAGCAGAAAATGATGCTGTTGGAACTCCCCGTGCTAACCCTTTCCCTCTCCATCTCATGCCGTATAGAAATCAGTGCTATCTATAGATCTTTCTGAGACAGTGGAAATGTTCTATACCTGTGCTGTTCAGTATGGTGGCCACTAATGACATGTGACTGTTGAGCATTTGAAATGTGGCTGGTGTAGTTGAGGAACTGAACGAATTTTATTTAATTAAATTTGGGGAATTCCCTGGCAGTCCAGTGGTTAGGCCTTGGCGCGTTCACTGCCGGGCGGGCCTGGGTTGGATCCCTGGTCGGGGAACTAAGATCCCACAAGCCGTACCGGCGTGGCCAAAAAGGTAAAATTCAATTAAAATTTAAAATAAATAAATACAATTTAAGTAGCTACAGGTGGCTAGTGGCTACCATCTTGGAGAGCTAACTTCCACCTGAAAGGCCAGAGCAGGGCCTTCTGCTTTAGGCCCTGTTCAGGGCTGAGGTCGTTACTTGAACTGTGACTGCAGGAAGAGAAGGTTGTCAGAAACTACTCTAGAAGGTGTGTCATTACTTCCTGCCTCCCTTAGACATCTTGTGGGAGTTCAGTCTCTCCCAGTGAAAACTGTGCCTCTCCTGAGGCTACCATCCTACCACGCTGGGAGCATCTTTCTTTTTTTTTTTTAATAAAGTATGTATATCTTTAAAAATTATTTATTTTTGGCCGTATTGGACCTTTGTTGCTGCGCAGCGCACAGGCTTAGTTGCTCTGCAGCATGCGGGATCTTCACAGACCGGGGCTCGAACCCATGTCCCCTGCCTTGGCAGGCAGATTCTTAACCTCTGTGCCACCAGGGAAGTCCCAAGGGAGCAGCTTTCTTAAGTGGCTTTATCCTTCCAAAGAAAGTAATGTAGTTCGTCTCTTCCTCAGGCCATATCTCCCACACTTGGGCATGGCATCACGTGTCTGAGGAGGGAGAAAGGGTCAGGGCCCTTCCTTATTAAGGGTGCATTTTGCCATTTAGTTTAATCCTGAGGTCTTATAGGGCTGTAGCTTATAGGATGTTGGCATAGAAAAACTTGACTCTTTGGAAGCCAACTAATTTAGAATAATTTCTTGCGAACTGAGCTGTCATCTAACTTTGCATCATCTGAGGAGGAAGAGTTTGCTGAGTAAATATTTGATGTGCACCCTGATTAGAGAGAGAAAGCAAACTGCTTTCAAGCCCTTTGGAAGGACCTACTTGCTCCAAACTACGCTCTAAATAAAAGCTGGTCTTAGCTCCCCCTCAAGGTTGGCGTCTGCATGGAATCACTCACTTGCTTAGCCCTCACTCAAGTCTTGGTGCCCTTGTGTGTATTGTGTTCCAGGAGGTGGCCAGGTGGAAGTAAAGTCTGAGAAGCTGGACTTCAAGGAGAGAGTCCAGTCCAAGATCGGGTCCCTGGATAACATCACCCACGTCCCTGGCGGAGGGCATAAAAAGGTAAAGGGGCAGGGCGGGGAGGAGGCTATAACAGAGTCAGGCGGACAAGGCTGTCCAGTTTCCCACGGCAGGAGAGCTGAGGGTCCTGTATTGACTGGCTTGACATGGATTCTCAGCTACCACCAGGCCTGCGGGGCTCCACCTGGGCTGCCCTTTGATGTCCCCTGGGAGCTTTAACACACTTGATGCCAGGCCCCACCCTGGAGATCCTAATTGGTCTCAGGTGCCGTCTGGGCACCTGGAGTGGAGCTTTTAAAGCCCCCAGGTGACTCTTTAGTGCAGTTAAAGGTGAGAGCCATTGCCCTAGGCCCTGTGGTGGGCAAGCATCCCCAAAAGGAAGTAGCCGTCACCAAAGCCAGCCACGGGAATGTAACCTAACTCTCTAAATGGGTCACTAGGCAGTTAGAGGAAATCAGTGATGCTGGAATCCAGATTTCAGCAAAGCCTCTGTAAGTGTCCACGGGGAGGCTGCTAGACCAAGGACCTCAGCGCTCCCTGCAGTTTCTAGAGGCCCTGGGCCTGGCTCTGGGTGTCTGTGTGCAGTGGGGGCCGGGGGACACCAGTGTCTCCCTCTGGGCCCATTGCAGAATGCCGTCTTGTGGCTGCACTTTTTCTCTTCTGCATAAATACAGCGAAGTGCCCTCTGGGGTCTCCTGCCCACGCCTGCCCTGAAGTTCTGCAAGTGGCTCACTTTCCAGTCTTCAGTGCCTCTCAGCAGCTGACTGAGGAGTGGTGAAGGGAGAAGGGATGTCCGAGAACGGGTGTGGCAACTGAAACCCAACGCCGCAGTGAGCAGCGGTGCAGCCCAAGGGGGCCCCGCTGGTCAAAAGTGGCAGCCGGGCCTTGCTTGGAGGCCGCCAGGGTCCCCACGGCAGTCACCATCTCCTCCTCTGGTTCTGAACAGACACACCCCACCTTTGCAGTGAAAGCCCGACAGCATAGTTTTGGAGAAGCCTTTGCTGGTGTGTTCTTAAATCACAGGTTGCAAACCGAGACCTCGGGGCCAACCTGACCCGTGATGCAGGCGCCCGAAGGCGGGGGGAGGACGGGGTCCTGGCTCCCCACAGGGCTCCCTGACCATCAGGCTTCCACATACTGGGCTTCGCCAGGGGCAGGACTACTTCTCAGTGCCGCCTGGGTCTCTATTAAAAGTGAGACCCAGGGAAATGAGAAGGTTTTCTGCAAAAGGCCGGCTTGTTTCCATCGCAGCCCCCAGCCTGTTTAATACAGGGCGTCCCTGCCCTGGGGAGCTTTAAGGAGACCACGTCCCACCCCCAGAGAGTCTGAATATATTGTATATGGAATGAGTCTGGGTAGGCCTGGGCGTTGGTGATTCCCAGTTGAAGGAAGGCCTCTACCCCTGACTCTGGAAGCTTCTGTGTCCTGGGAAAAGCTCTGGGCTTGACCGCTTGGAGGCGTGACCCAGGCAAGATCTGCAAGCCATCTCAGCGCCAGGTTCCCCTTCAGCAAAGCGGATGGAAACATTCCCGTCCCAGGGTGGTTGTGAGGCCCGGATGAGGCGGTGTTCAAGAGGATGCCCGGAGCTTTGTCGTCATCAAAGAACATGAGTTAGAGCCAAATCCGAGTCAGAATTTCTCCTGTTTTAACTCATCTCTGTGATGCCTCAGAAAGGGTGGGCTCTGCCCTGCCCACTGCCCAGGAGACACTGACCTGGTCCCAGAGGGTCCTCTTGTGTTCAGTCCCCTATTTCCCTCTGTGATGAGCAAAACTGCTGACAAGCAGTGGAGCGTAGGACCCCTGCCACCTGAGTTCCTTTCAGTTTGGGGGATTTGGGGACATTCCCAGGATGCTGTCCCATTTTTCTTAAGAACGTAAGTGTTCTTATCAAAGCTTATGTCAAAATGGCCTTTCAGTTGTAGTAATAAGGAAGAGTCCTTTTTTCAAAGTAGTAACCCAACGTGAACGAAACAAGCATATGGCTTAAATGGGAGCCTGGTTTTTCTCTACACTCAAATGCCCCTGCAATAGGCCCTCTTTACCTGGGGTCCAGGGACTCCTGAAATTGTAGGGAGAAGTTGTCATGTGCGTATGAGAGCAGACACGCGTGTGTACACATTTTCCTGGTCTCACCAGATGCTCAAGGAGGTCTTAGGACCCAAAACAGGCTGAGAATTACTGTGTTTACCACTTCAGGACTCATCAGGAGAGAATTATGATGTACTACTGGCATCTCCAGCTAATGCTTTCTGCTTCTGAGCTTCCCAGGTATCCTTTGGAGCTGAGACCTCTGGGTCAAGGATGCTGTACTTCATTTTTTGTTTATTTTTAAATTGAAGTATAGTTGATTTACAGTGTTGTGTTAGTTTCAGGTGTACCGTACAATGATTCAGTTATACATACATACATATATATATTCTCAGATTTTTTTCTCTTACAGGTTATTGCAAAATTTGAGTATAGTTCCCTGTGTTGTACAATAGGTCCTTGATGGTTATCTATTTTATATATAGTAGTTTGTACATGTTATTCCCAACCTCCTAATTTATCATCCCCTCCCCTTTCCCCTTTGGTAACCAGAAGTTTGTTATCTGTGAGTCTCTGTTTTTGAAATAAGTTCATTTGTTTGCTTTTCTTTAATTTTTTAAATTGAAGTATAGTTGATTTACAGCATTGTGCCAGAGTCTGCGGTATAGCAGAGTGACTCAGTTATACACATAGACATTCTTTTTTTATATTCTTTTCCATTTTTGGTTTATCACAGAATATTGAGTATAGTTCCCTGTGCTATACAGTAGAACCTTGTTGTTTATCCATCCTGTATATAAGAGTTTACATCTGCCAATCCCACACTCCCAGTCCTTCCCTCCCCGACCCCCCTCTCCCTTGGCAACCATGAGTCTGTTTTCTGTGTCTGTGAGTCTGTTTCTGTTTTGTAGATAGGTTCATGTGTGCCATATTCTAGATTCCACTTACCACACATAAGTGATGTCATATGGTATTTGTCTGTCTTACTTCACTTAGTATGATCATCTCCAGCTGCATTCATGTTGCTGTGCAATGGCATTATTTCATTTTTCTATGGCTGAGTAGTATTCCACTGTATATATATACCACATCCTTTTTATCCATTCATCTGTCGATGGACATTTAGGTTGTTTCCACGTCTTGGCTATTGTGAATAGTGCGGCTGTGAACACAGGGGTGCATGTATCTTTTGAATTACAGTTTTGTCTGGGTATGTGCCCAGGAGTGGGATTGCTGGATAATGTGGCAACTCTATTTTACTTGTAGACTTTCTGATGATGGCTGTTCTGACTGCAGTGAGTGTCAACCTCATGTGGTTTCGACTTGCATTTCTCTAATAATCAGCGTGAGCATTTTTTCATGTGCCTGTTGGCCATCTGTACTTCGTCTTTGGAGAAATGTCTGTATGTCTTCTGCCTACTTTGTATTGGGTTGTTTTTCTGATGGAGTTGTACGGGCTGTTTGTGTGTTTGGGAACGATGCCCTACTTTCAAAAGGGCTTTGTTGCACCGTGTTTTCTAGTATACCTGCCAGTGCTGCGCACAGCGGCTGCCACCTCCAGCATCCTCATCAGCCACTGGCAAAGGGGAGGCATGTGTGTGGCTCACAGCTGGATGGCAGGGGCTCCGGCCCCATCCCTGAATCTCCTCCAGCCTCTCCTTCCACACTTTCATTTGCAATTGGGCAATGTGTGTACGTCAAAATAAAACGCGCACGCCTTTTGACCTACTAGCAATTCCATTTCTGGGATACACTTACAGTACACGTGTGAAATGAGATGCCTACAAGGTTATTCGAACACAGCATTGTCTGTGAGAGCAAAAGACTGGGACAACCTAAATACCCACCCACAGGGGCGTGGATACGTTTTGGTTCATCTGCTGTGACAGGAAACCACACAGCCCTCAGCGAGCAGTGAGGGAGCTATGTACGGATGACGATGCAAGGTATTAAGTCTAAACACCCAAGTGCGAAGCTTGTGGATATCGTTGCCTTATGTATGGTAATTTTTTTCCTTTACTCTCACAGACGCATGTTTGCGTGTGTGGTGGCCTATCTCTGGAAAGGTACACAAGAAACTCACAGTGATCGCTGCCTCTGGAAAGGGGGCCTGGGAGGCTGGCTGGCAGGTGACCAGGACCCAGCAGAAGCTTAGCCGTTGGGAAACTATGAAACTGTGGTCCCCACCACGCCTCCCTCCCACCCAAGGCCAGCAGTTGGCGGGGCCTCTCCGCCTCACCCTGCCCTCTCCTCTCTTGCAGATCGAAACCCACAAGCTGACCTTCCGCGAGAACGCCAAAGCCAAGACCGACCACGGGGCGGAGATTGTGTACAAGTCGCCTGTGGTGTCGGGGGACACGTCCCCACGGCACCTCAGCAACGTCTCCTCCACTGGCAGCATCGACATGGTGGACTCACCGCAGCTGGCCACGCTCGCCGACGAGGTGTCCGCCTCCCTGGCCAAGCAGGGTTTGTGATCAGGCCCCCGGGCGGTCAGTAATCGTGGAGAGACGAGAGTGAGAGAGTGTGGAAAAAAAAAGAATAATGATCTGGCCCTTCGCCCTCTGCCCTCCCCCAGCTGCTCCTCACAGATCGGGTAATCGGTTAATCACGTAACCTGCTTGTCGCTCACCTCTGGCTCGGGACTTCCAAATCGGTCACGGGAACGAGAGCCAAGTTCATCTTTCCAAATTGACGGGCGGGCCAATCATAATAAAATACTTTTAAAAACCTTTAAAAAGATGGCCCTACCCAGAATTTCCTTGGGCAGTTACTTTCGATTCTTTTTTTTTCCCCCCTCTGAGTGCAAGAGGGAGGAGGAGAGGCTCTGAAAGCTGCTTCTGGGGACTCTCAAGGGCCTGGGGGGGGCGCCCCGTTCTGGGGGTGTCACAGAGGCAGCAGCGGCAACAAGGGACTTGACACTTGGTGCGCTGGTGCAACCACAGGCGTAGGGCCACCTTTGGAGCAGGACGGGGTGCGGGGGTGGGGGGTGGGGGCTGGGCGGAGCTAGGGCGAGGTGAGGGGGGTGTGTGTGGGACGTGAGGATGCCAGAGGAGAAGCTCAGGGAGGAGATGCTGAGGACGGCCCGGAGGCGCAGCAGGCAGGACACAGCCTCTGCCGCCCACAGCAAACTCGGACCAAGTGGCCTCCGGTTCTTGGTGGCCCGGGGTCTGCTGCGGGTCGGCGTGCCACCCTCTGGAGGGAGGAGGGCTTACACCACGAAGGGCCGGGGGCGGGAGGAGAAGGAAGGTTGCGGGAGTGGCATCCTGTGGGTTACTTCCTCGGAGAAGACCGAGCGCTGGCCTCTTTCTCCCTCCCCGCAGGGTGGGGGTCCTGAGCTGAGGGGCTTCCCTCTGCCCCGCGGAAACCCTGTTTTATTGAGTTCTGAAGGTTGGAACTGCAGCCACGATTTTGGCACCTCACAGACCTGGGACTTTAGGGCTAACCGGTTCTTTGTAAGGACTTGTGCCTCTTGGGGGACATCCGCCTGTTCCCAAGCCTGGGCCTCTGGCATCTCTGGAGTGTACGGGGACCTGGGAGGTGGCCCCTGAACCTGTCATCCCTCTCACGGCCACCGCAGCCACCTGTCTGCCCCACCATGCCTGTGTCTGCCGTGCGGAGCCCAGTCACTGCCTGTAGCCCGCATTACATCACGCTGTCCCGAGTTCCCAGCCTAACCCCACCCCCCTTTCTCAATAACGGACATTGTTTAGATGGGGAGGCACCTCCTCTAAACCAAGGGGGAAAGTCAAGGAGGGTGAAGTCCGGACACGGCGGGGGGACCTCAGTCTCTCAGTCTAAGTTGTACTCATCCAGCTGGCATGTCCCTCACAATGAACCTGATGACCTTACTCGGCTCCCTGCCCCTGCCCCCATCCCAGATGGGAGCCAGGGTGGGGTTCGCAGTGACCCTGGACGTTTATGCCTTGTTTACTTGGCGAGCCTTTTCTCCCAGAAGGCCTGGTTCCCTTCCTGTGCCGAGCTGGCAGCAGGTTGGCCGTCCTGGATGCCAGAGATGGCGCGGGGACGGGCAGGCAAGGCCCCCAGGGCAGGACCACGCTCCCTCCGTTCCTTACGTCTGCCCCAGCTTGTGACTGCCAGCCTCTCAAGAGAGCCCAGCCGCTGCTCAACCCCAAGAGCATATAATCAGCCCTCACCCCAAAAAGGGAAACATGCCCCCTCGGAAATGGTTCTTCCCCCAGTCTCAGCTGGAAGCAATGCTGTCTTGTCCTCCTGGAGCAGCTGAACATATACATAGATGTCGCCCCTCCCTCCCCATCTGCACCCTGTCGCGTTGTAGTCGGATTTGTCTGTTTATGCTTGGATTCACCTGAGTGACTATGATAGTGAAAAGAAAAAAAAAAAAAAAGGAAAAAAAAAAAAAGGACGCATGTATCTTGAAATGCTTGTAAAGAGATTTCTAACCTACCCCCCACGGGAGTCCTAGATGTCTCTCACCCCCCAGCTGGGACTTGGATCCAGAAGGCCAGTGTGACTCTCTTCTGTGGGGCCTCCCAATTTTTCAAAGACTTTCATCAACATCTGGGACCCAGCGGAGACCAGATGCTGACATCTGAGAACCCTCAGCTGCAAAGAAGGCCTGAAGCACAGGAGGAGGACAGAAGCTATGGTACCCCCCCTCCCCGCACCCGGGGCTCCCTTCTGTCAGGCAGGGGGCAGTGTGTCTTGTGGTGAAGATGGCCCTGGAGAAGCCCCACAGCAGCCTTGAGAGAGGGTCGTACAACTAACTCCTTGCGTCACGAGTGCCGGCTGGGGAAAGGTCTGCAACCCACCCTCCAGCCCGGGGTCCCGCTCCAAGCTCTCCCGCAGGAAGGCTGGCCCAGGCCTCCCCACCCGGGGCCTGATGGCCACAGCAGGGGTTAGGATGCACTGCCTGCCCTGGACTGGCCCCAGGGGCCTGAGCCGCCTGACAAGGGTGACAGGTCAGGAGACAACCATTTCCAAATCCTTGGCCAGAGCCCCTGCTGACCTTGCATGAAACCCATCTCCTGCCATGGGGAAAGGGAAGCAGCCTTTGTAGAAATCTGCTGTTTGAAGAAAATCAGCAACCTCGGCTTGGTTCTGCCACTTCTGATTTGGGTACAGTTAAAGGCAACCGTACGGGGCTGGGTGGTTGGAGTCCAGGGCCAGACGCTTCATCTGCAGCCAGAGGATCACCTGGGCCCCAAACTTCCCGCAGTGCGGCGGCTCTCCTTTGTCCTCTGGGTCCCAGCTGGTCTTGGAAGGGTTCTGAGGAAGAAAGAGGAAACTTGGTGTGAAGATCTGGTAGCTGTTAGAGATGCAGCCCCTCATTACTGCCACCAATTCGGGCTGCATTTCTTGAACCTCTCCCTGCAGTTTCTTCACCCTGCCCTCCAGTACCTTTTTCCGAGGGCCTTACTCAGCGGGCACCTCGTGTTGCGTGGGCTGTCGGGAGCAGCCTAAAGAGCGTGATTTAGGGTCATCAGGTCAGTGCTGGCAGGGAGCCTGCGGAGCGCAACGCTGGCTTGGAACCGTAAAAGAGGACACGGCCCCCAGGGCTGGGCACTCCCCCACCGCCGTTTCTTCCAGGGCCGGTGTCCCTCGGGTGGGCTAGATGGGATACACTATCCGCCTGGTCGCTTCAAGCTCTGCATTCACTTTATCAAAAGTTCCATTTAAACTGACTTCAGTGGTGAGACCGTATCCTGTTGGCAACTGCGTGTTGTGCTCCTGGTGGGGCTGTGGGGGGAGAGGAACCTGTAGGAGAGTTACCACTGGGCAAAGGGGAGTCTTGGAGAGCAGGAGTCCAAGGCCTGGTAATACTTTTCTTCCTGATTTCAACCACGTGTGCTAGAGGTCCCTTGGGATTTCACCTTCTCACCGACAGGTGCCACAGGCTGCCAGCCAGTTCCCATCTCCTTCCCGGCCAGGTGCAGGCAGTGAGGCTTGTGGAGGAATCCGGAGATATGGTTGCTGTGACCTGCTGCCCTTTCGCGGGGTTCCCAAGCCCGCAGTCATGCCTCCCGAACACGCTGGCATCCTTTCCTTTAAGCTGCTGGCACCTCCACATCACCTTTCCCACCAGCTCCGGACACACAGCCTGTACTCCTAGTAGCTGCTAAGATCTCGTCACCCTTAAATCTCTGTCCTCCAAGGAAAGCAAAGAGGCAGGGATGAGGGCAGACGTGGAGGTCATCAGCTTGTCCTGTCTACAGATCTGTGGCTTCAAGAGACTTCTGGTTTCTCTTCAGCTTTGGAAAGGGTTACCCTGGGCGCTGACCCAGAGTCTCGCCTCCTGACGGACTCAGCCCCGTGAATTTGCAGTGTTGCGCAGGGCAATTTCTGGCACTTGCAAGTCCCATGATTCCTTTGTTAATTTTGAGGGTGGGGGGAGGGACATGAAACCACCTTAGCTTAGCTTCCTGTCTGTGAATGTCCATATGGTGTATTGTGTGTTTTAACAAATGATTTACACTGTTGCTGTAAAAGTGAATTTGGAAAATAAAGTTATTACTCTGATTAAATTAGGTCTCCATGTATGGATTCAAAGGACCAGAAAATGATGTATGATTTGCAGGTCCTTTCCCAGCCTTAGAGAACTTAGCTCAGGAAATGACAATATTGTTAAAACCTGGACATCAGGATTTACCAGCTGGGTCTGGGGCCCTGAAGGTGAAAAGAACTCTCAGACTTGTTCATTTTCAGGTGATTCTCTCGTTCTGGTGCTGGCAAACCATCCTGGTCCAACTCAAAGGGCAATACCCTTGTGGGTGAGCTCACAAGGCTGCACTCAGTTTGTAAGACCCAGCCCACTGTATTCAAAGCTGAGAACACTGGGGTGGCTCTAGGAACCCTTTCTACCCCTGGAAATTAGCCTAGGGGCCTGGGGCTGAGGCAGGACACTAGGCCAGTCAGCTGAATGAATGGCTAGATGCCTTGCAGGATTACAGAGCTGCTTTGCTCTCTCCTTTGAGCCTTATTATAGATTGGAGAGTGTTTGCTAGATCAAGATAGGGATACCAGGTAGCCCTTGGCAATGCTACAAAGGAAAACAGAACAGAACCCATCATATTATTGTTCCTTAATAATTAGGTCAAGGTCATAACACTCAGGCCTTTGATTTTTCATACAGCTTCAAAATACTACTTTTCTCAGCTTTTCCTGATGTGCTTTAGCCACTGCAGGCAGAAGCTTAAGTAGAGCAGGTCTTAACTGCAACTACAGAAGCAGCAACAGGGCAGCCAAAGAGAAATGCTACCTCAGAACTCATAGGTTTCATAGTCAGGAGAGGCAGCTGCATTGGCTGTGTCAACTTGACTGCTATGAAAAAAAAAAAAAAAAAAAAGGAAAAAAGGAAGTAAAGAGAGTCGCAGGCCTGCCCACTTGTTCATCTTGTACAAAGAAAACCAAGCATAGCCTTCTCAGAAGAAAGCTGCTGAGAACCAGCTCAGGTTCCATGCAAAGTATATACATGTCTGCAGTGACCTCAACCCCAGAAAAGGTGGATGATGGAAAGTGAAATACCCATTAAAGAGCAATTTAGAATAGATTAAAAAATGTCCCAATGCTGGCCGGCCTCACTAGAAGAAGGAACATTAAGAGCAGTGGATCAATTACTTACATCCAACAACAACAAAAAAAGACGATTTACGAAGACGCCCTTCCTCCTGGCGTCTCTCACCCCCGCCCCGGTGAGAACCACTCTCTCTGGTGACCATCAGAGGACCCTGCCCGGTGCCCAGAAGACAGTGGGGACTTCCCAAGGTTCACAGCCAGTCGGAGGACCCAGAGAACAACTGCTCCTCAGGGAGGCTCCTCAGCCACCACCAGTACCATGTCCTGTAACAAGAAGGGCCTGGCATACAACATTCTGTAACTTTTTTTTTATTATTTTTTTCAATTTTTCCTTCCTTTTTTTTTAAGCACTAGTCTGTGCTTTGCGAACAGAATCAAGACATTAACAAAGATCAGCTTCTCTGAAGAAAAGCATTTCTATAGAACAAAGACAGCTACATGTTTCGCTGCCAATACACAGCTCAAAGCAGGAAAAGAAAATATTTACAAAATACAAGGTTTTTTTTGTTCTTTTTCTTTTTTCTTTTTTTTTTTTTACAATGCTAAAAGGGTTATTCAGAATTTTCAACCTTATAAATAGAAGCACTTTATGCATAGGGATATGGTGCATTATTGTTTTTAAAGAAACAATGACAAACCCTTTAACTTGCAAACAGAATCAAAAAAAAAAATCACTAATGTTGAAAATTGTGAAAAAACCCCAACCATTAAGCAGTTTGTCTACTATTTTTATACGATTACAAAATGGCAAAAAAAAAAAAAAAAAAAAAGTCCTTATTGCCCCCCTTTTTGGTGATGTGATCATAGATGAGACAGGCACAAGGTTAACCCGGGGGGGTGATGGGGAGTGACAGGAACCACAGCTAGGACCAGACAGTGTTCCACAGGCGAGGGAGCTCGAAAGAGGAAGGACCTGACAGACACTGACAGGGAACTGGACGGGGGTGGGGAAATATGACCAAATGACTCAGTGAAAACAGAATTATACAGGAGAGATGGCTGCTCATTTCCAAGACCCCCTAGAGTCTGCAGGGGAGTGGGAAGAGAGATTAAGTAGTCCTAACCCTACCTCCACAGACCAGGTTAGGGGGGGAAAACGTTCCAAGTGGAAGGACTGTGTGCGTGGGCGTGTGAATGGTGTGCGAGAGCAGGTGAGAGGACACGAAGGTGCAGGATGGGGACCTGAAGAGCCGCAGCCAGCTTACCTCAGTTAAGAAGTCAGAACAGGGATGACCGAATGCAGAGGAAACCCAGAACAGGTCTCCAAGACCTGGGTGACAAGGGGAAGCCATTCTGTCAGCTGAGAGCTGGGTGAGAACAGCTGGAGTTCAGGCCAAGAGGTTCTGGTGGAGGTGCTCCAGCACAGACGACCAAGGGGACCCAGCCGGGAGGGCCGGAGCTGAGCTAAGCAACAGAAGGGACGGGGTACGAGCCCAGAGCACACTGCTCTCTCCCACCCTAACCTCAGGGGGCAATGTTGAGCTGGAGGTTCCTTTCCCTCTGCCCACCTGGCTGTCCCACCCTGCCCACAGGGGCGCGAGAGGGGTGATCATCCAACATGGCTAAGTCCAGTGATTCAACAGTGCAGAGGATGTGCCAGGACCAGGCCAGCAGGGTCTTATCCTGAACTGTGTGCCAACTGGAGGAAGTGCTCAGGTGTGTGACGATAAAACATGGAAACCAAAACATAAACAAAACAAAAATCAAAACAAGAAAGAAATTATCAAAGTAGAATCTAAATTCCTTAAATTCACTAAAAACTGTGAAAATTTTCGGCATATGATGTTTGAATATCAAACGCAGAGTTTTCTGAAGCTTTAATGCCAATAGTGAGTCTGTTTAGATTCTCATATCCCACTCATCTGTGAGTTGGACGCTGAGCTGTGACTGTTGCCGCCAGATGCCGACTCTTGAGGGGAATGATGGGAGGCGAGGTGGGTGCCACCTCTGTCTCCCGGCCAGTCTTGCTGCCTGAGGTGCGCCGAGTGCAGCGGGACGCCCGTTCCTGTGCATCCAGTTGGTCCTCACTCTCTGCCTGGGGACTATACGCCAGGGGGAAGGTTCGCCGCTCCCATGGCTGGACAGACTGCGGGCAGATAAGATGTCTTGGTGAGGACCCAGTCCCAGCCCGCCTCCTTCCCCAGACATGTGGACTGGAGGCCATGACCAGTCTCTCTAGAGTTCCTGGGCTGGCCCAGAGAAAATTATCAGAGTGGGCAACTTTTTAATGATAGCCAGTTCCATGGTACCTTCAGAAAGTCAACTTCAAGTTCAGTACCCTGTCCCCTTCAAATTGGGGGGGAGGGGAGATCCATAAAATGAAGATACATCTTGAGCAGGTGCTGTCCCCCAACAATCCCATCCGCCACCCCGCTAATCCCACGGAAAGGCAGCGTTCCTCACCTGCTCGTCGAGCCCCAGCTCTGGTGTGGAACAACGGGTGTCTTCACTGGCCAGGTGTCGGAGAGTGTCCCGCGCCACGGGAGTGAGGGGGGCTGAGTGCAGTTCTGGGCTAATGGGGCTCCTGGGGGACTGCCCGTGGGAGAACTCGGACAAAGAGTGGCTACTGCTGACATCAGGGGAGGCGGGTTGCGGGGTGGAGGGGTTGGCACTGCCCAGCTGGGGCGTTGTCCGGCCGTCTGATGACCTGTAAGACCTGTATACCAAGAAGCACGAATCTGAGTGCCTGGGTAATAGGCAATTTCTTATGTGTCTGTGTTTTGGGTTGGGGAGGAGGCATGAAAAAAGCTTCCCGACCAGAGGAGCTGAGGCAGACTGACACCAGCAGTTCTCTCCTAGGAACCACAGACCCCTCACTTTCTTCCACTGCTGTGCACACGGGCAGGCACACAACACGGCATCTAAGAGCTGTGTACGCCTGTCATCCCAGGAAAAGGCCACGGCCGAACAACGCTGGGGGTATCCCTGGCTCAGTGCCCAGTGGATTCACAGGGGAAGGGGAATTAGCCCAGACTTTGAAAACTGCAGGCAAAGTAAAAGCAAAAACAAGAGCCCTAAATATTTCTACTTGAGAATCCTGAGGGCTTCTCCCTGTAACACTAAAGGGAGAGAGGGTAGGACAGTTCTTCCAAGTAAAGCAAGACCACAAAAATCAAACTCCACTGTTCAAAGGAAGGTTAACTTGTGGAAAGGCCTCCAAAGCTCCTCTAATCCAGTCACTACAACCCCAACCAGCCTCCAAATGCCATGACGGCCTCCTCCTGGACCCCGGGAGACCACCGGAGCTCGTCAGAACTGGACAGTCACCGCTCAGCAAGGGCCAGCATTTGACTGCTTATACCCTCATTAGTCCCAACAAACACCACAGAACGTCTGCATTCTCAGCCATCAACAGGGAATGAATATGAAGAACTAAGTGGCAACTCCATGGACACAGCTAGGGTCCCAACTCCCCGCTGACCCTCCCTGCACAGGCCCTGGAGGCCTGTGCCTGCTCCATCACCTGCTGCCCCGCCGCTGAGGTGGCACACTCGTGGTCCACAGCCACCGAGCCCTCTCCATCTCCTCACATTTGGCATGCAGGGCGGCGAAGGCTGCGTCAGACAGGTCCTCTATCTGCAAAAGAGCATCTTCATCGATCCCCCCTTTCCTCCAGGAAGTCAAGTTTCAGTGCGTAGACCAATTCTAGAAGCAGCCCCACCCCACACTAGGCTCTTCCTGGTCAGGACAGGAATACAATGAGCTTGCACTTGACACCCACAGGTCTTGAGGCATCTGCAGTGTGTGCACCCACGAGTGCATGTGTTCTTCTAAGAGCGAACGCCCATGCCATTACCTCCTCATTCTCCTCGTCAGGACTCCCCTTCAGAGACCGAAGATCAACCTCCCGCCAGCTGCAAAACCAGGAAGGAACAATTGTGAGACGGCAGGCAGTCTGGGCAGGATAAGTACATCCGTGCAGGAACGAGAGCTCTCCACCTGCAAGTGACACTGCTCTCTGCTGGGCCTGCTTAGCCCTGGGGCCTCTCTAAGAGGTCCCACACTCAAATGCGCACAAGGGGCAGAAAGAGGGGAAGCAGGCTGAGGGTGGGACTAGAGCTGGTAGATGGACAAACTCAAGCAAAAGAACCTGTTTAGAGGGGATCAGCAGTACCCAGCAGCAGCTGATTGCTGCCACACGGGAGTGCACATACAGGGTTGCCCAATCTTTTGATGTGTCAACAAAAGCTGGAAATAAACATTCATATGTGAAATCCTGCTTTGATGCTAACAACAAATTCAATATTTTAAAACATATTTGTATGCATCAAACAAAACATGGCTATAGCCAGTTTGTGGCCTGTGGTCTGGCTCATATAATGGAAGAAAATTATGTAAAGAAATAATTTCACTCTGATCAGGTAGACCTTCTCTTAAAGAAAAGACAACAGCCAAGGCTAGGCCCCAAAGCTCAGTGACCAGAGGAGAGGGAAAAGGGCAACGACAGCAAGACCAGCAAGAGCGCATCACCCAGGGCCTTTTACCTGGGAGTAAGGATCTCTTTGTACTGTAGCTTCTCTACACGGGTGGTTGCAGCGACTGACATTGGGATGACAATGTTGTTAATATCGAAGGAGCTCTCTCCCCTTCTCCTCCTTACTGGCTGCTGTAAGACAAAGGCAAGTTTAAGAGGGAGGAACAATTCTACGTACCTCAAATTATACATCTGAGATTTAAAACAGGATCAGCAATAACCAGGAATCTGGGTCTTTGGGTAGGGCCCAGGCAGGGATGGCAGAGCTGCTTACACCTAGGAGACAGTCCCCCAACAGCAAAGCGCGCAGGGGAAATACTAAGCGGTCCTGAGGAGTATCTTCTGTCCACAAGTCTCACTTGCACCCTCTTTCTTCATGGGCTCACGTGAAAAGAGACTTCTGTTGAAGCTTACAGGGGTGGGTATCCCGGGGCCTTGAGTCAACTGCCACGGTTTCTACTCCTCTACGCACAGCCTTATTAACAACCCCAACTAAATCTTCCTTTCTGCTTCCCCTTTTATCTCTGTCTATGACACAGACCCATGGGGGATCCTAAAAGCAATGCTTCAGCCTGGTGGTGATTCTTAGGGTTAAAAAGATGAATTCCCCTACCCTGAAAGATGCCCAAAGGACAGGCCCAGCTCAATGGATCATCTAACCTTGGTTGTCATGGAAGCACCTCCTTCTCGTAGATCTGAACTCTTCAGCTAAATCTGTACCAACCATCTGCTCAGCCCTTATGTGATTTCCCCTTTCCCCTTCTGGCTATTATTCTGAGGGAAAGAGCTAAGAGCGTTCTAGCTATATCAACAGAGATGAGTGGAGGGAAGCATTGGCTGTACAGCTCACACTCCTGGAGAAAGGAAATTCACTCCTATAGGAAGTTAAGATCAAACCCTTGAGAAAGAAGACTAACAAGGATCCAATATCAGAGGAGGCGGCGGGTATCTGCAGCAAGCGGGAGATCGACGGAGGAATAAAGCAGGGAGCCAAAGGGCATGGCTTCTTAGATGGAGGGGCATGTCCACGAGCTGCCTGTGCCCAGATAGCAAACACCCTGCCCTGAAACAGAGAGACCGGCGATTGAGCCGTGAGAGCCCAGAGCGAAACAGTGGGATGACAAACATGCTGCCATGGTGACAATACAGCTGCAGACAACTAAGAGGCTACATTCAAACCCAAACCACCAAGTGTGGCCAGCCCAGAGTGAAGGAAGATGGGGAAGAGGTTGTTCCCTACAGCTGACCTTTCTACTCTCTGTTCCCAGAGGGGGATCTATGACTGATTCATCGTATCATTTCAGGACCTTCTCAGAAAATGTTGAAAGGCAATGTTTCCTGGGCCAGGATTTTAGCTGCTGTCACCTACGATTTCAGGTTATTACAATGTCTTTTTCATCCCAGTCTTCTCCTCTGTCTGTAAGAACAGACTGTCACTGACTTCACAAATTTAGGGTCACTGGTTAACCAAAATGGCTGAAGAGACTTTTGCAAGTCTTGCCTGGCTGAGGATTAGTGACCTCACACCCAAAGGCTTCTGCCACATCTCTGCTGAACTTACACACCCCACTACAAGAAGTGTACCTTAAGAAAGCCTCAAGAGATAGCTTTCCCTATATCTTGGTCAAGAAGGAATGTGAGGGCTTCCCTGGTGGCGCAGTGGTTAAGAGTCCGCCTGCCGATGCAGGGGACGCGGGTTCGTGTCCCGGTCCGGGAAGATCCCACATGCCGCGGAGCGCCTGGGCCCGTGAGCCATGGCCGCTGAGCCTGCGCGTCCGGAGCCTGTGCTCCGCAACGGGAGAGGCCACGACAGTGAGAGGCCCGCGTACAGCAAAAAAAAAAAAAAAAAAAAAAAAAAAAGAATGAATGTGAAACTGCTGGCAGAAACAGGAATGTACTTTCCCTGAACCTCCTTGGGCCTGCTGTTAGTGCCTTCAAGGCAAAGGGACAGGAGCGGGTTTTGGGGTTCAGCAGGCTCCAGCTCCCACCCTACATTTAGATTTCCCAATTCCATAAGGCACTCATTTGATCTAACTTAACTACTTTCTCCTGTTTGGAACGAGGTGGAGGGCAGGTGATGGGAATGGAAAGTGGTTCCCACACCTGGCTGCACATCAGACGTACGATGAGGAGTATATTTGAAAAAGAAGAAACAGGTTCAGGGCCCCCTCTCTTCTAACTACCAAATCAGAATATCCAGGGCTTCCAAGAAAGAAAAGAAAAAAGGCCATGGAGGCGATTCTGGTGCGTCTATCAGCTCTTGTGGCTTTCTGTGGGAGCACTACCACATACACCCCATCCCTCTCCTCCCCCACCATTTCTCCAGTGTCTTGTAGCTTCTCTACCTTATTTTAACTACCTGGCCTATCACTCTTCTTGCTATTATATAAATCCAGATTCTCTGAAAAAATCTGGCAGCAAGAGCCTTAAGGGTCAGCACAGTGCCATATACAAAATTTGTACTCATTAGACAATAAGTAAAAATTTCAAGTGATCCAGGCCTAAGTTTACATTCTCCAGGCACAAGAGGGCGGCAGGTGAAAAAATACTGACGTCTCACCAAGTCTCAGAGAAGACTTCTATTAGAATTAGCCTCTTTAAAATAGTGTGGTTTTTCTGAGACCCCCTACTAATGGACAACTGAGTTAGTGATAGATACTACACCACCTATGGAAATCTGTGGGTGTGGGAGGGGAGGAACAAGGTCATTTGGAAAAGACCCTGATTTTTTTTTTTTTTTTTTTCGGTACGCAGGCCTCTCACTGTTGTGGCCTCTCCCGTTGCGGAGCGCAGGCTCCAGACACGCAGGCTCAGCAGCCATGGCTCATGAGCCTAGCTGCTCCGCGGCATGTGGGACCTTCCCGTACTGGGGCACGAACCCGTGTCCCCTGCATCGGCAGGTGGACTCTCAACCACCGCACCACCAGGGAAGCCCAAGACTCTGATTTTTAAGAGTAAAGACAGACAATGTGAAGAATTCCTACCTGATCACAGCTCAGTGAGCACATTTTGTGGGCTTAGAAGTTTCTTGATATAAGCTCTGAAGGGGCTTCAAAGCACCTGTATAAGTCACCTCTGTAATGCCCCAACCTAGGCTCACTTTGTGCAGCGTGATGGTAAGAGAACTGGCTCTGCAGTCAGACTGCCTGGGTCTGAATCACAATTACACCCTCACAAGTCACCTCACTTTATGCAGCTTACTTAACCTTGGAAAGACTCAGTTTCCCTGCCAACAAAACGGGAATCTTTTATACCACCTACGCCTCAAAGGGCATTCATTAAAGGATTGAATGAGGTAACACACATAATGCACTCAGCGCTGACACAACAAACATTACAGTTGTACTGTTTTTTTTTTTTACCATCTCCATTATTATCATCATTACTATATAAAGGACCCTTTTAGTGGGCACAAAGCAGCTACAGGTATATGTGTTCAAGGAGGCACACACTGAGTAATTAAAACACTAGAATGATATTAATGTCTGGAATGGCCATGCAAACAGCTTTCGGGGTGGAGTGTGGTACCGCAAAAGCGGATCAGGGGCCAAAGAGCCTGCCGTTATGAGCATACTACATGTCAGTACTGCCAGCGTGGCCTGCTGGATCTGTAATTCTGCTCTGTACACGTAAAAAACATGGGCTCTATGTCCCGCTTCCCTTGCAAGCACCCTAACACACCCAGTGTTTATTCTCAGCACTCCAGCTCCACTCCCCAGGAGAGTAAAAACAAGGAAATCAAACGTCTCCAATGCCCACAGGCATCTCTCTTTTATCCCTCCTCTCATGTTTACTTAGCCCAACAGAGTTAGAGTCATGATACTGTTGAGTTCTGTGTGAAACTTAGTCCCACGCATCCTGAATAGTCATAGATCACCCAAGAGTTTGTCTCTGCACCAAGCTTTCTATGGCTGGCTCAGCTCAGATCCATGTCTACTGTGAAAAACAACTCAAGGAAAACAATGTAACGGAGGATCAAATAGCACCACTTTGACTTGAAAAAGACAAATACGCCAAGATGAGTCGAGTCCCCATAACTGCCCTGGCCCTTACAACCCTCTCTCTACACTGTCCTCCAGACCCACTGGAACGAGCTGTCACTGCAGAGGGGCTGTCCAACTCCACGCAGGTACTTACAGACGTGCTGGCTGTAACCTGTGGACTAGAGCTGGTGGGTGCAGAGGTGTCTGATGACGCGGAGAGCTGTCGCACCAAGGGACTGTGTGGTGGGTGGTGGGTGGCCGCCAAGTAGCTTGAACTGCTCAGGTCCGTGTGATGCTTCAACACTGCAGAAGTCAACAGAAAAGAGGAAGACGTGGCTACCTCAACCTGCTCTACTTCCAGCACAAGCCAGGAATGCCAGCAATATGCAGTAAAGGCAAAAATGCTTTCTAAGCCTAAAGGATAAAAAGATGAAGCAAACTGGTTGACGGGAGGTAGGGATGGAGCAGAGGTTGCTACAGAGTAAGAAGTGACCTACACTTAGAAGCAGTAGGGCCCCTCTACTCTGCCTTCCTAGAAAGTGAAGGACAAAGCTAAGGGCAATTATAAGAAGCCCAGGCTGCCCCAGAAAGCCCTGAGCAGGTGCAAACGAAGGCAGAGGTGCCGGGCCTGGCCCTACCTTCACTTCTCTCGGATGAATGGTCTCGCAATCTCATTTTGCTGTGGTTTGGGTCATGCACGGGTGGCGGCGGGTTGAGCGAGCGCTCTGCTTTGGGCGCTGTCACTCGCTCCACCATAGGCACGGCCCCCACATCGTCTAAGTGCTGCCTGTGGGTCCTGTCAGGCCGGGTTTGGTGATGGGACAGCTCTGAAGAGGGGAACAGAAAAAGAGCTGTGAAACACCTCCTCTCAATCTTTTCTTATTTGAGTTCCGAGCTCTTGAGTTCTTTCTAGGTCAGTGATAGACACCCAGGGCAGCAGGACAGTCCTCTGGGACTGACGCTTCTGGCAAATAACACACTGGCCAAAACAGGCCAGGAAGCCCACAGGGCTCTCAACCAGAAAAAAGTGACACCAGACTACAGAAGACAGCCTGCCCACAGATGGACCCAATGCCATGGAACAGGTGGCTGTTCACTGAGCCCCAAGATACATGGTGTCTGGAATAGCTTTCACAGTCCATCCGAGAGCATCTAAGACAAGTAGGAAAAGACGACTGTGAGCTGAATTTACATCAGTCAACTGCTTCTCCCAACCCCCACACAGTGCCATAGCCATACCAGTAACCTAAGAACATAAAAGGAATAGGAAAGTAATTGGAGGACTCTCTGGACCCCTGAAACTTACTGGCTGTTGTCAGGAAGGAGTTGACCAACTTGTGCCTGTCTTTACGAGTTGGATCAGGGAGACTGCCTGGCATGGGTGCTCTGTGCTTAAGTGAAAACTTTTTTGGAGGTTTGATTTTGTCAAAAGGTTTGTTCTGCCATTGAGATTTCAGCATGCTCTGGAAGTGCAGGCTTGTGGGAACATCTGCAAGAAACACAAAACACTGCGGTTTTAGTCCAGACACCTGGGCTCTGGGCTCTTCTCTCACAAAGTGAGGTGTGTTCACAGCAACTCTAGGTCACCGGTGAGCAAGACCCACACTGCACCCTTCTTTTATTTACCCAGTGGCAGGATGACCCAAGCAGGGCAAGCACTGTCAAGTGGAAGATCTGTTTATTGGAACTTTACTGAAGGTCATTCTTTTATTCACAGACAAGTCACTATTGCCTTTTATTTGCCAGTTCCAAACAAAAAAATCTAAAACACCTTTTGTTACATTGATGAACTTTTCTTTGTTCCTGTGTTCCACCAAGTCTGTTAATTTTACTGGTTTGAAAGATTGATAAACATCCTGTTCTTATTCTTGTAGAAACTGAAATATTTCGACCTACTTCTTTCTATCAACATAAAGTTAATCAGGATATATTCATTCAACAACTACTTACTGTCTATTATTTTATCAGACACTGTACTGGGTACTACATCTTCCCCTAAATAAGAACTATATTCTCCCCCCTCCTTCCTCCAGACCCTCACCACCTCCCACCTGGGGATTACCTAGGTTTTTAAGTGGATTAGTTAATATTCAATATCGTAAATTAATCTTTTAGACGTAATTATAATTTTTTAACCTTCTTTGGGGGTTCACCACTGTTTCTTGCATCTTTCCATTTTGTTAGTTTCCTCTTTTATTTTCCTAAGAATGTGGCCTTGAGTAATTTCTTTAGAAATAGTATTTCTAGATTAAAACCAGTTTTCTCTCAGACTTTAAAGTTATTACTACAGTGTCACCAATAAGATGGAATCTGACTCATTCACTTGTAGGTGCTCTGTTTCTTCCTTTAAACTTTTTTTTGGGGGGAAAAGCTTGTTGTGGTCCTCTATAGGTCAATTTGGGGAGAACTCTAATACTGAGTCTTTCAATCAGTGAACGTGGTACACCTCTCCATTTATTTAGGATTTCTTTAATTTTCTCTCATCAGTGTTAGATAGTTTTTATTGTACAGTTCTTTAAAAAAAAGTTATTTATTATTAATTAACTTACTTAGCTAGCTGCACCAGGTCTCTTAGTTGCAGCACGCAGGATCCAGTTCCCTGACCAAGGATCAAACCTGAGCCCCTGCATTGGGAGTGTGGAGTCTTAACCACTAGACCACCAAGGGAGTCCCCATTGTACAGTTCTTATACATATTTTGTTAATTTGATATTTTTGATGACATTATACATGATAGCACTTTTAAAAATTTCAATTTATAATTGTTTACTGCTAGTATGTAGAAATACAGTAATTTTTAATATAGTGACCTATATCCTGTGATCTTGCTAAATCCATTATGAAGTTTTTGTTTGTTGTTGTGTTGTCCTTAGAATTTTCTACATACACAAGTATGTCACTTACAAAAAGCTGTTTTACTTTCTAATTTGTATGCCTTTTATTTCTATTTCTTGTCCTATTATTCTGGGTAGAACCTCTAGTGGCAATCTGAAACTTACATTTTTCCTTTTTATAGTCTCATTCTGAAACTTCACCACCATGGATATAGGTGTGGGTCTTTTTTCAGGGTTCTGAAAAACTTTCCATGGTCCTTTTTAATCTGAAGACCAGAACATCTCTCTTTAGCTCCCAGTTCCTCCTGGGAATCATTAACTACCTGGGACATAGTCAAAGTCCAAGCCCCTGGGACTTCCCTGGTGGCACAGTGGTTAAGAATCCACCTGCCAATGCAAGCGGCGTGGATTCGAGCCCTGGTCCGGGAAGATCTCACATGCCATGGAGCAACTAAGCTCGTGTGCCACAACTACTGAGCCCACATGCCACAACTACTGAAGCCCACATGTCTAGAGCCCGTGCTCTGCAACAAGAGAAGCCACCACAATTAGAAACACTTGCACCACAACAAAGAGCAGCCCCTGCTCGCTGCAACTAGAGGAAGCCCAGGCACAGCAACGAAGACCCAATGCAGCCAAAACTAACATAAATAAAACAAATTTAAAAATAAAAAAAGGTCCCAGCCCCTGAGTTCATACCCACTGCTGTAGCAAAGAATGAAACACCACCGCTTTATGGAAAAGGGGAAAAATCCAACCTAGCTATATTCCAAAACAAGTCCAACCTTATCACCCAGGCAAATGCCCAGGTCCCATCCTTAGTTCTGTGTCCTTTTTCACTGTGGGCAAAGAACCTTCCCCTACCAGCTCCTACCCCATAGGAGTTTACTCAAAAGCATGTGCTTTGGGCTCCCCTTTTTTCTAGTTTTATTTCTTCACAGTTATCCTGTTTGTTTTCCAGCTTTCAAAAATCACTCCAAACTCTATTCACCAATGGCATGCCTTCTTTTTTTCAGAATTGTTAGAGGTTTATTTAGTGTATTTCCTAAACATTATTGGGGTTTTGGTGCCCAGGGAGGATAGCTTAATCTGATGTGCTTAATCTGAGCTAGGAATGGGGGGCAAAGAAGAGGGGAATAAATGAACATTTACTAAACCCATTATACTGTGGCTGGCACTTAATCTTCGTAACAATTCCATGATGTAAACATTACTATGCTCCCTTTAAAGCGAAAAAACAGATCCAGAAAGGTGAATTAATTGTCAAGGTTACACAGTTTAGTAAGTAACAAGCAACATTCAAACTCAGGTCTGTAAAATCCTAAAATAAAACCTATACTCTTAGCCACTACACCATGAAATTATTCTTTGGCCCAGAGAATGGAGCAGTTTAATCCTGGGGTGAAATCTGATATTTCTCAAATTATTCCCAAGGAACTGGAGAGTACAGGATATTTTTCAAAAGAGTTCTGCAGTGTAAAAAAGAAACTCCTTCCTATAGCATAGACCATGTATTTCATGACACTTCAAAGAACAAGATACATCTCTGGGAACAGTGCTATCTCCTGAAATTTTTTCCCATAATCATTCTTTCTTTTCTACACTTAAAAACAAATTCACCTATCCCAAACCTTAACACAAATATATCAGCTTTCAGCCAGGCCAACGATATCAGAGCTCATTGTACTCCCAGTCCTTAGATCCCACCCAAGGCCCTCAATAAAATGGTTTGATTTTCCCACCCCCCAAAGGTCAAATGTTAAAAAAAAAAAGATTTCCCAACTAAGAATTAAGTTTAGAGGTATTAGTGGTAAAAATTCCTTGCTCTAACTCAGAGTGGTTGGGGAAAAGTATATAGGAAATAAAGCATCGTCTAGAGGAATTCTGAAAGCTGGGCTGAGCTTGAAGGTATAAAGAAGGCTCAAGAAGTGGTAAAGCACCTCCTCTATATCCCAGGATACCCCTTGGTCAGCAGGAGAGTTATTCCCCCTTGGCAAAGGTCGGTTTTTGTTTTTTGTTTTTTTTTTTTTTGGCCATGCCACGCAGCATGCAGAATCTTCCCTGAGCAGGGATCGATCCCCCTGCATTGGGAGTATGGAGTCTTAACTACTGGACTGCCAAGGAAGCCTGCAAAGGCTGTTTAATGGGACTACAAAAGCATAGTAGTTTCACTGTCTTTTCCTTTTATTTTCCACAGTCACTGTGCTCCCAAACCTGAAAATTAAGCCAGGGAGAAAAGGAAATAGGATATGGTTATGGTGGAAATTAGTAGTCCTAGACACGGGTCCTCGTCCCATCACTGAGTAGGAGAAAACAAGAACAAATCACTTAGCTGGGCTTTAGCTTCTTCATCTGTAAAATGAGGCAGCAAGACTTGATCAGAGCTGGTAACATCCTAGCACACATGCTCTAGCTCTCTCCTCTTCTGTCTGCTGCAGGCACAGGCTACTCGCAACATTCTTTCTGTTGTACCCCAAGACCTTAGACCCATCTCAAATAATTAACTAGTTAATTAAATCCATACAGACAACATCAATCAATTCGAGTTAAGCACGACAGAAAAGACATTTATATGTTATTGCTAGACCAGATGACTACTGATCTCTCAACTCTAACATGTTAAATCAATGAGTCTTCAACTAAAACTCCACTCTTAATCCCCTCCCCTCATTTAAATGCTCTGAAGCGGAAGCTGGCACAGTGTAGACCACTACTGCCTTGTGCTCTGGAGCTGAGGTACTAAGCAGAACCAAGAGCAATTTCCCCTATAAGCCCATTGAGTAAGCAGTTAGGGATAATAACAAACTGTTTAAGGGACTCAGGCTGCTAGAAGTTTGCCGTGTTTTAACTGCTTTTATATGAGTAAAGAGAAACTCAAGTTAAACCCCCCAGTCAGTGAACAAAAATGATCTCTTAGGAATTGCTGGTCTGAGTTCCTGTTCTGAGTAATAACACCTGGGATCTACAGAGCTACAACTCTGAAACAGATTGGATATAGAGGACCTGAAAGTAAGCAAAGAGTTGTAAAAATGGAAGAGAACACAGTAGGGACCCATTCAGCTAGAGGACTCCACACACTGCATGCCTGCATAGGTAATGGCTATTAAAGTATATTATCAAACAGGAAGGTGCAGATCCTTGAAATGCAGATCAATGACAGGAAACATCATCTTAGGTTACTATTTCCTCAAACAAAATGAAAAGACTTTAACTTCAGGCCCACCAGGGTCTGACACTCCAAGATTAACCTGTTTTACTCATTACTTTCCACCATTTTCTCAAGAACACTTTCTTGTGGTGTTTTGTAATGCTCACTTCCTCCTCCTGCTGGTAAGGTGCAGTGGCCTCATGTATACAGCTAATTGTCTTGGCAAGCTCTCTCAAAAGAGCATTGATCTTCACAGCCAGCAGGTGGTGCTCTTATTAAGCACAAACCTAAATCTAAACATTCTTTTCCCCAAGGTTATATACATCCTCTACATTTCAAGCTAAGGATTAACTGGCTTGATTAAGTGAGGTAATAAGGAAACAAGCTCCTCTTTCTGGAGTACTAAAGGGTTATCACACCCTAATGTCTCCACCTTCCAGTCAGGCAGCAGTTCCTCAAATTAATGGTAGCGGCTGAGGCGTGGCAAGATGGAAGATAGAACTCTAAGATTAAGAGCTGCAGTTGGTTCCCATCCTCACAAAGTACACAAACTTGTTAGGAAACATTAGTAAAACTCTACACGAAAATGAAAAGTTGGAAGTCCCGCCGTCTTTAAATACAGTCTAGAGAAGAGGCTGCAAAGGGGTGGCGCAGAAGTCAGGTGTGGAGCACGTCTGACCCACACAGGGTGCTGGCTGCTAGTCTTCACCATTACTCACTATTCTACACAGAGATATTTGGGGCATCTCAATACTTTAGGAGGTGCTATTCCCATCTTTGTGGCCCTGGGAATCTTCCAGTTTACAAATAGATAGCATTCTGAATGTGGCAGTTGTCTGGATCAAGTCAAAATTATCCCGATAGTCACAATATTAGATACACTAATTAGGTCCCCGAATCAACCCACAGAAAGTCTAATTTATCCATAAGCAGATACGTTAATCATTCTACTTGGTATATATACTATTCCCCTGTACAGTCTCATAAGTAGAGTTTAATGACCAACTCGCTTGTCCAAACCCCAATGTCATCGTTAGGAGAGGTGTGTGTGTGTGTGTGTGTGTGTGTGTGTGTGTGTGTGTGTGTGTGTGTGTGTGTGTGTGTGTGTGTGTGTGTGTGTGTGTGTGTGTGTGTGTGTGTGTGTGTGTCAGAGAGAGGGGAGAGAAGGGGGAAAGGCAGGAGGGGGAAAAAGTGGTGGGGGAGACAGGACAGACACAGAGAAACGGCAGGCAGGAAAATGAAGACCACAGAGACCATAGAAAGGGGTCTCCTTCCTTTCCCCCTCATTTGCTACCTATAGTTGCTTGGAATGGAATGGAGTGGGGAAGTATAAGGGCAGCAGTCAGATTTATAGATACGATGCAGTCAGAAGAACAGAAAGCGTTAACAGGGAATAGCTGAATGATGGAACAGGAGACGCCAGGCAAGTGTTTCGGGCATATCTGATCAGGGGATGGGAGACAGAATTCACAACTATACATGGTAATACTGCTGACAAAGGAATGATCAACATATTTATCAACTGATATTCAATGAGTATGGAAGAGACCTTATCAGAATCGGATATAACTATAGGCTTCAGCCTTCTTTATTCAAATATGAGACCATACAATTCAATATTGTAATCCTGAGAGAGTAACTCAAGAAATGTTCCCAAATCATCCTGGTGTCTCTGTCTGTAGCTAGAGTCTGGAAACAGGTAGAAACCTGACTTCTCTTAATATCCTGGCTGGGGAGAAACATGAACTATAGTGAAAAGAAGGACAGGTATCAGATGACCTCGGTTTGAATTCTGGAGCCTTCTACATTAGCTATGTAGCCTGAGATAAACCACAACCTCTCTAAGCCTATTTCTTGATCTGTAAAACTGAAGTAAATTTATAAGAGTACTGAGAGAAGCAAATGAAACAAGTATAAGAAAAGTGCTTGTAAACTATAAAACATTATATAAATATTATCTTAAGTTATGTAAGTTATAATCCAAATGGCAAGAAAGGGTAAATGTCAATGACTCTGGAATCTGAAGTACAGAGGAGGATGTTGTAGTGTTTTCTACTCATCATGTTCTAAAGTTTATTTACTGCTCCACTACTCCTGACCTAAACCCCTGCCTAGCTTGCTATCCCTATGTTTCAAGTTCTCTAAATATTTCCACTCTTACTAGAAGTCATGTGGCAGCAAGAATATTATACCATGCCTTTCTTACAGTTGAAGGGAGTCATGATAGTAAGGCTTGGAGTAGCTCAACAGATGTAGGTGACCAAGAAAGAATCCAGTCATTTGAAGAACAGATAAGGAATGAGGGGATTACAGTCATCTAATGTTTGATCAATTAGAAGATGGGATTCTCCAGGATAGTTTATCAGTAATGACTGTTTTTATAAATAAAGTTTTATTGAAACAGCCACACCCACTTGCTTATACATGGTCTACGACTGCTTTTGTGCTATATGGGCAGAGTTGCCTAGTTACAACATAGACTAAACCTAGCCAGTATGATCCATAAAGCCTAAATTATTTAGTATCTGCCCTTTTATGAAAAAGATAATATACTACTGATGCTAGAAAAAACTTGGGTTTTCTTCTCATGCCAATAAGTAAATCTTACATCCCATACAATTCACATTCCCCAGACTCCTGTTTTAGTTATCCTCCTTTCAAAAACTTGTACAGACTATCTGTAAGGTGCTATGAAGGATAGAGCAGGAAGAAAAACATGGTCCCTTATCCCGAGAGAACTTAAAATTTAACTAATGGAAAATAAGGTCATAAACAGACATCATATAAGCCATAACACATAGATAAAATAACACAGTGATCCAAGAGGGGCCAGATCATGAGATTATTTGCAAATCAGTGAAACAAATCCAGATTATGGAAACACTGGCTTCCTGTAGTCTACAGAACAGTTTTCAACATTTTTGCTCATGTACCCCCACCATTTGAAATGTAATTTTTTATTTTTTAAATTTTTAAATTTTTTTGCCACACCGCGAGGCTTGTGGGATCTCAGTTCCCCGACCACGAATTGAACCCAGGCCCTGAGCAGTGAAAGCATGGAGTCCTAACCACTGGACCGCCGGAGAATTCCGAAATACAGTTTTTAAGAAAATCATAAACTCAGACAGTTGTAAAGGCTGTATTTTCTAGAATACTACATGCATTAAAGATATTTATTTATACCAACACCTCAGCATGTACATATATAATATTTACCTTAACTAAAAAAAATCTTTTACACCTACTTATTCAATCAGACTACAGTCACAGTAAAATCTAATTTCAGTTGTTAATTCTTTCTCTTTTTAAAACTTAAATACTGTACAGTTGACGTGCAATATGTTAGTTTCAGGTGTAAGTTATTAATTCTCTAAATATTTATTTTAAGGTGACAGAAAAGGCAGAGAATCTTGACTTAAGTTATATACAAAAAAATAATGTACCTCCATCTTCATTATTTTTTATTCAAAACTTTTTTTACTTAATTCCCACAGGATTCTTCTTCAGGAGCCATGAACTCTGAAATGGTTCCTTTGGTGTCCCTACTGCCCAAGGTTTTTATACTCTGGGGGGCAAGACCCACAGCAAGACTCAATATGGGTAAGAGGAATGACTTTCACGTAGTGGGAGAAAAGCAATTATGACAAGGGAGGTGGAAAAGGAAAATTGGCAGACTCGAAGGCTTATCAGGTAGATCAACTTAGCAGCGCTGCCCATGCTGTTTTACATCATGGCACACACAGATAATACATTTTTTAAGACAGACTCTGTATAACAAGACCAGGCTCCAAGCGTTGTGGCTGGAGGAAACTGTCCTAGCCTCACCATTTGAAGTGTTAGGGGAATTTCTCTCTTAGCAAGCTGCAAAGTTTTAGTGGCACATTCCGGTCTGGGAGATCTATTTGCAAAATTCTAAGAGAAGACTTTATTGACAGCAATACCTTGACAGTACCTGGGAGTTGTACCAGAATCTTGGCCGACTTTCTTTCACTTTGAACCCTTTAAGTCTCACGTATTAGACTTTATATTATGTAGACTTTCTTACCATCTGGAAATGCTAGAACCGGGTGAACACAAGAATCCAACTGGGAAAGGCGTTCCAACAGAGGGGCTTCATAGTGGATTTCTGGAGGCGTGGTGCTGGCACTGCCTGAGCCGCACAGTGCACAGGAGGGGTTCACATCACAGCCAGAGCGCACTGTGCTGTTCCGGTGAACCTGTGAAAAGTCAGACAAAACTGACAATTCAGTGTCTGATAAAAACCCAGCTCCCCATTCAGTATCCCAAAGATTCAAAAGGCCCTCTCTAGGGACTTCCTTGGCAGTCCAGTCGTTAAGACTCCGCACTTCCAATGAAGGGGGGCACGGGTCCGATCCCTGGTCGGGGAACTAAGGTCCTGCATGCCGCGCAGTGCGGCTGGAAACAAACAAAAAATCATTATGATGTACACCTGAAACTATATAATGTTACATGTCCATTATACCTCAATAAAATAAGAAATAAAAGTGACCTGCAAGCTAAAAAAAAAAAAAAAAGGCCCTCTCTAGATACATATATGACACCAAACAAAAAGTCTGACCAGTTTGTTAAAAGATTTCCATTTCTCCAACACATTAACCTTCAAAGTAATTAAGTAAACCTGCTTCTTCTCCAATGAAGACATCAAGTTATGTGAAGCCCTTAGGTCCTTACCAAGAACACTTTACAAAACCTGTATGTTTCTACCACCTTGATGGTTTTCCACCATCTGCTAAGGTGAATAGCTGGCTCCAGATTTCTGGCTGGAACATGACTTTGCCCTCTTCAGCAACTTCATCCACCTAAGAGCCATACTAATGAATAACAAACCATACCTCTCCTGTTCTTTTCACATCTCCTGCTATAAAAAGACTTCCAGGTGGCCTGAAACGACACGGCAAATTTCCGTGGACTACACAGAACTCATTAGCTACTCTTTAACCTAGCCTAAAAATCTACTGTTATAAAGCTCATACTTAAGTAATGAAAATGAATTTGGGATGGTGAGTGTTCATACCCACAGTCTTTGTGTTAGATTAACTCCAATGGGATAGAAATAATTTTCATTAAACGTCCTTTGTATACATGTTAGCAGGATAAGAAATACCTCTCCAGCTAAGTCCACAGTCAAAAATAATCACAGTTGGGCTTCCTTGGTGGCGCAGTGGTTGAGAGTCTGCCTGCCGATGCAGGGGACACGGGTTCGTGCCCCGGTCCAGGAGGATCCCACATGCCGCGGAGCGGCTGGGCCCGTGAGCCACGGCTGCTGAGCCTGCGCATCCGGAGCCTGTGCTCCACGACGGGAGAGGCCACAAGAGTGAGAGGCCCACGTACCGCAGAAAATAAATCACAATCAAAAATAATCTAAGTCTTCAAAAGATTTAATTCTGTTAAAAACAAAATGGGATTTTTATGATTTTGTGCTTTGAGGAGAAAACTTCAGGTCATGCTGAGTGCAGGATCCCTAGGTTCTTGTGTTAGGATGAACAAGTCTGGCATTTGCCAAATCATGACCACAAAAAAGTCATCTGGGTAGCATGCAGTCCTAGAAGAAGGGACTTGTCTGTGGAATGACACTATGACAAGGGATGCTAGGAGCAAAGGTAGTATCATAATAAAGACAAAAGGGTAGCATCAAAACTCTGTAACAACTGTGAGAGGTGCATTTAGTTTCAGCACACCCAACTCTTGAAAGCTGTTTGCCTTCACAGACACGCACAGAAGAAAGATAAATATGAGAACAATGCAGTCTTTATCAACATTGCCCAACTGCCTCCTTCTTGCAGCGACATAGATGGGTGGCATTCAAAGAAGGCCCTGTGAAGGTTAGACTGGGCAACTTACGCTAAAGTAAAAGTATTCTAATAAGCTGCAATTGTAGATGCCTTTGAAAGGAAATTATACCAACTAAACACACACTTCTGTAGACATTAACTGGTACTGTTTTGGGAAAAAATACCTCTTGCAACCTATTTAACCAGGGCTGGCTTTCTGGGGGAGGTAACATTTTGAGGCAGAGAGAGAGAGGGGCCTACGTTGGCAGGGACAAAGACCACAGACTGCACAGGAGATGAATGGGAGGATTTAGGTAATCAGAATCCAAAAATGGCACCAAAACTTTAAACACTGACAAGATTAGAAAAACATATAAAAATCAGAATAAGAAATCTTAAAAGGGAGGTATATTTTCTCCTCATAAATTAACCCATGACATCAATCAGCTCTCCAAGTGGGCAATGCACAGCATTCCATTTTATAGACTGGATGTAGAGTAAAAACGATATGGCAAGAGGAACCAACTAGGAGAAAGATTAAAATAAAAACTGAAATTACCAAAAGAAAAAATACATGCTAGAAACAGCAAATTTAAGAACTGCTCTTTGGGAGTTTTTTCTCCCCCTCTTCCCAAACCCACCTCAAGAATGGCTTAGATAGGAACAGAGCAATTAATTAGATAAACTGTAAGACTGGCCTAATAAAGAGAAAAAAGGAAAAAATGCAAACATATAAGAACTCCTCAAAAAAGCACTAGTTAATTGATAAACTGGATACAAGATACAATAGTGTAGACACATACACACAGCCAAGTTAAAATAAAAATAAATAGTCTTGACATAATAATGTTATCCAAATAAAACACTAACATGTAGAGAGATGCAGAGAGAAGGAGGATAGAGGAATGTGCAAGAAACCACTGACGTGGTTATGATGGTGGGGAGGAGATTAAGGAGAGCTTTCATTTTCCACATTATGCATTTCTATAATGTTTAAATGTTACAATTTTTATATTCCATCTAACTGGAGAATACAATACACATGCCTTAAATAAAGGTAGGGGCTCAGACTAGTCTTGTGTCCTCAGTGAAGTCTTTAAAAACACTGAAGAACAGATAATTTCTATTCAATTAAAATGGCTGGTGCTAGCATAAAGAAATTAGATTTGTAGGGCTTCTCTGGTGGCACAGTGGTTGAGAATCTGCCTGCCAATGCAGGGGACACGGGTTTGAGCCCCGGTCTGGGAAGATCCCACATGCCGCGGAGCAACTAGGCCTGTGAGCCACAACTACTGAGCCTGCGCGTCTGGAGCTTGTGCTCCACACGAGAGGCCGCGACAGTGAGAGGCCCGTGCACCGCGATGAAGAGTGGCCCCCACTCGCCGCAACTAGAGAAAGCCCTCACACAGAAACCAAGACCCAACACAGCCATAAATAAATAAATAATTTTTTAAAAAATGAGTTTTCATCAGAATTTTAAAAAAATTAGATTTCTTTAGTCCTCTTAGAAAAATAGAATTGATTTAAAACCTGATAAAAAGTATGTGCACACATACTTACACACCAACCTTACTTTTGAATGAAAAACTGTGAAGTGTTAATAGAACCTAGAAGTATATAAAAATATCTTAATTTATTAAGAGATAAATTTGGGGAATTTTTTTGAAGGACAGTTCGGGCAACTTTAAATATACACACACAGAATTAAGATGCCAAATTATACACATGTATTTATTTATTTGTTTATTTTTAAAACCACAAAAAAATAAAAACAACCTACCATGAGCAAGTGGGATTTATTCCTGGATATCAAAAGTATTTGATATTAGGACATCAATTAATACAATTTCACACTGCCCATTCAACATCTCCACTTAGATGTCTTAACAGGTATTCAGAGTTAGTGAGTTAACACTGAGCTCCTAACTCTTCCCAACTTCCAGTTGCTCAATCGTAAATCCTTGGACTCATCCTAAACTCCTTTATCATACCCCCAAACCAATTATGAAATCCTATCGTCTCTGCCTTCGAAATGTATCCAGGATCTGACCACTTCATACCACCTCAACTGCAGTCACTATCTTTTCTCATATGGGTTTCTTAAATAGCCTCCAAACTGGTCTTCCTGCTTGTCCCTCCTTCCAGTTATTTGACACAGTAGTTGATGTAATCTTGTTTTACAACCTCAGTCAGACCATGCCAGTCCTCTGCTCAAAACCTTCCAATGGCTCATCTCATGAGGAATAAAAGTCAAAGTTCTGGCACTGGTACACACAAAGCCCTATACCATCTGTCACTTCTATCCCCTCTGACTTCATTTCCTGCTTCTCTCCTAGCTCACGCTACCAGTTCCTCTGACTTCCTTGTTCCTTCCCCAAAATGACAGGCAAACTTCCTGATCACAGGCCCCTGCCCTTGGCTCTTCTATTAGCTCCATGGTCATTCCCTCACCTCAGGTGTTTTTCTCAAGTGTCATCTTCCTAAAAGTAACTTTTATTTAGAAACATACAAGTGACCAAAGAGTCTATCTATTCTTGACTATAACAACAATAAAAAAAATACTGGAATAAGTTTAACTAGAAATTTTAAGCACAAAGCTTAAAGCTATTAATTATTAATATTCTACAGATTAATCTATAATCTTAAACTCAGTAGGTTTTTGGTACAGAAGAGAGAAGAGACAAATGTAACTTAAATAAACTACAAACTGGAAGAATAAATGCCAAGGGGAAAAGTTCCCAGAAATTTTCTGATAAGCAAAGGTAGACGGGAGTGATATGCCCTACCACATTTTAAAAGTTACAGTAATTTAAAAAAATATGCTACTGGTTAAGGAACAGAAAAATTAATTAAACAAAAAGAAAAAATAGATCAATATATATAACATGACAATTTAATGTTTAACACAGGCAATATTTCTAAATGAATTAACTAAAGAAAGGGTCAGGGGGAGATGACTTTTCCAATAAATGAATCAGGGAAATCAAGGTCTAGGGGGTGGGAAGAAGTTGGATTCCTACTTCACATCAAAATAAATTCCAAAGGTATTAAAGATTTAAAGATAAAACAAACATGTTTAAACTGTAAAAGAAAAATTATGTGTCAACATACAGTAGTTAAAAGTATGGGCAGGGCTTCCCTGGTGGCGCAGTGGTTGAGAGTCCATCGGCAGGCCACAAAGACTTTATTGAGGGGACGCGGGTTCGTGCCCCAGTCCAGGAGGATCCCACGCCACGGAGCTGCTGGGCCCGTGAGCCATGGCCGCTGAGCATGCGCGTCCGGAGCCTGTGCTCCGCAACAGGAGAGGCCACAACAGTAAGAGGCCCGCGTAACGCAAAAAATAAAAAAGTGTAGGCAATGGGGCCAGGCTGTCTGGGTTTGAGCCCTAACTCTGCTGCTTACTAGCTGTATAACTTTAGACAAGTTAAGTAATGGCTTCATCCATAATAACAGCTGCTTATCTGATAAGGCTGTTTTGAGAATAAATATCACTTGCAACAGTGTCTGGTCTCAACTCTGTTATTTTGTAGTCATACAAAGTACACTGTCTTCACTTATAATGGGGAGAGAAAAAAAAAAGACATCAACCATAAAGATCATCGATATCAAATTCTTGTTTCTTGTTAGTTGTATGACCTCCTCAAATTTACTCATCTGTTATTAAAGGATCAATAATGCCAATTTCATGGGATTGTGGGAAATGTAAAATGATTTCTCAAACTACTGAAACACTACACAAATGCTAGCTAAATTAGTATATGTCAAGGTTTCTCAACAACAGCACTACTGACACTTTGAGCTGGATAATTTTTTTGTTGGGAGGAGATGTCCTGTGCACTGTAAATAAGCAGCAGCTTCCCGGACCTTTCTACTCATGGTGCAAGTAACACCTTCCTCCCCACCTTTTGTGACAACCAAAAATGACTACATTGTCAAATGTTTCTTGGGGGTGGGCAGGTGGGTCAAAAATCATTGAGAACCATGCAGCTCAAATTATGGTTATCCCTCCTAGTAAACTTCAACGCACAGGCTCCCATTAAATATTAATGGTGAGAGAGAAGAAAGGTCTCAAGACTACTGCAGTCAAAAGAACTCAACAGCAAAAAGGAAAAAAAAAAAAAAAAAAGAACTCAACAGCAAGCTTGAGGAGGCTTCCACTAATCAAAAATGACAATTTGAGCATAGAAAAGAATTTCAATGACTTGAATAACTCAAATATGTTTAAGTCGATGACTTCATAATCATACACCCCCCCCTCCACAAAGACTTTATTGATTGCCCTTGGAAGATGGCAGGAAATCAACTTACTGTTTGAAAATTGGTAGATAAAGTAACATGAATCATGCTTCTTTCTGCACAAACTGTACTTAAGGGTAAACCAATAGTATAAAAGGGCATTTTTCTCTTATAGAATGCTCGTATTTATCCTTTAGCCATAAACTAGAAAACCGGACAACACACAGCTTAAGACAGAAACAAATGAGGTAGCCTGTGACTGCCTTGGCTTTCTGCCTGGAGGCACACTGCAGACTGCACAGCAGGTGAGGGATTCTAAGCAGAGCGTGATGGTTTCACTGAGTTGAGGAAATACACTCCCAGAGACTGAAGTACAGAGGCTCAGGTGACTGGTAATTATGAGGCAGAATTCTTGAGAAGAGGAAGCCATACAGAAAAAGAGCTCCAGAAATCTTCATGAGATTTCCTTGAGTGTTTGCTGAATACTAAGAAGCCCACGTACAGGGTGAAACTCCATCAGGTCAGGCAAAGAGCAACGAAGGAGCTGTGAACTGAACAGTTCCCCGAGCTCACACAAGCAGGGAGACTTCTCCATTGCGACCAGCCAAGTGGCACAGAGCATTCAAAAAAGACCCCAGAAGATCCTGATTTACTAGTGGAGTTAAAGTAGGCTACTCTACACTCTCCCTAGTAAAGGAAAAACTGAACCTCAAGTAACTTACCTGCCAACAAAACAAAGCCTCTTTAAAGGAAGAAAATACAATCCCTATACTTCAACCACGTAAAATTAAACGCCCAACATCCAAAAAAAACATTGTTAGATGTGCCAAGAGGCGAGAAAGTTATACCACAGGTATAATCAGAAAAATGTAAGCCACTGGATAAATAACTGGAATAACCCAGTTTTCTCGACAAATAAATTGCAAGGAAAAGGGGTATGATGGATAGTTTATAGCAAACCAACACTCTTACTGAGAACTAGAAAGTCCAGATTAAAAAAAAAAAGCAAACTCAACTTTAAGATACAAGAGAAATGCTAAAGCAGTGACACTATCAAGGAGTCAAGATTTCAGAGAGCGTGTAGGACCATGAAGTGTGGAGCTGCTTCTTCCTGTGGACAATGGGTGATTCTGAGTGATGCTTAGAATTTGGTGCCTTGGTAGAGGGTCACTTCTGGGGACAGAGAAATGAGCAGAGATTCTGATGCTTTTGTAGGTCTGAAGGGACAACTTTAGAGACCTGAAGAGCCAAATTCCCAGTGAAAAGGAAGGACAGGAAACTAAGAATGACACGTCAGATACTCCTGCTCCCAAGGCATTTGGAAAATTCCGAAGCTGTGAAAATTCTGAAGCCGTGATGGGCAGGAGGCTAAGAAGCTAAGCAGAAAGCCTCCGGAAAGTAGAGAGATTCTGGCAGGCTCACTTTGATGAGGAGACTACAGTTAGAGTTCAGGATACATGAGGGGGAAGGGCACTGGTCATCGAATCAGGTTCTCATCTGGAAATGGGAGTAAGAAACAAGGCTATGCCCTAAGAATGGACCAGAGAGAAACAAAGCCTTATCAAAACTGTGACCCAGGGGAAGGGTAAGCTGGGACGAAGTGAGAGTGGCATGGACATATATACACTACCAAACGTAAAACAGACAGCTAGTGGGAAGCTGCCGCATAGCACAGGGAGATCAGCTCGGTGCTTTGTGACCACCTAGAGGGGTGGGATAGGGAGGGTGAGAGGGAGATGCAAGAGGGAGGAGATATGGGGATATATGTATAGCTGATTCACTTTGTTATAAAGCAGAAACTAACACACCATTGTAAAGCAATTATACTCCAATAAAGATGTTAAAACAAACAAACTAACAAACAAAACTATAACCTAGCTGCAACTCAGCTCAGTGCCTAACTGCAGTCACGTTTTCGGCTCCCATTCTATATGCCTAGCAGGGGAAGGTGAATCTGTTCTGGGGAAAGAGAGCATCAGAGCTGCGAAAATCTTTTAAATATATAATATCCAACATTGACTCAAAACGAATTTGGCATCGTTATTAGACACACCAGAAGTGTGGATAAGAGAACCGGGAGATAGATTAATTGAGGACCAGAGGAAAAAAATAACAGGGAAATACAGAACAGAATGTACATGCCCGGTGATCAAATCCAACATACTTGTAATCAGAGGTCCATAAGGAGAGAAGAAGACAGAGAATATGGCAAGGGCAATGTTTGAAGAAATAATGGTTCAGTTTGTGCTAAAAATGATTAAAGACACTAATCCACAGACTTAAGAAACTGCAAAACCCAAGCTAAATGAAAACACAAAGAAAACAACATCCAAGCACACCACAAACCTGTTTAAATTGCAAGGAAAAAAATAAAGGGGAAGCCTATAAAATCAGACTTAAAAGACTTACTGGAATGTATGGACTTTATCTGTATCTTGATTCAAACAAACTTTAAAAATCATTTATGGAGTCTGGGTAATCTGAACAGAGGAGTCTCTGGTAACTGTAGGAATCACTGTTAAAGTCAAAAGCATTACCAGTGGCAAAAATCACCGACAATACTGAAGATGGTACTACCTGATTCAATCTTAAAATAGCCTAAACCTGCAATATGCAGAACTGTTAACAACAGTAGATTCTTTGACTTTGGTAAATATTTCTTGGAAAGTAGACCCCCAAGGAACTTGTCTAAGATGATAATGAAAAAGGTAGAGATTCTGAAATTTGTGCCAAAACACTCATGGCTCACTTGGTATATAATAGTAAAAAATGAACTGTGGAATGGTTAAGCAAACCATGGCATCACTTCTTATGTGGCATCTAAAATGCCAAGTACACTGATATTAAGTATGTATATGCAACATAAAAATCAAGTGTATGTGCACAGCAATTAAAACAATCAATGCAAATACATAAGATAATGAAAGAAAATGTACAATCATTTGACTGATCTTTTTTTTGTTTTTACTTGTTTTATTTCATTATTATTATTTTTTTGGCTGCACCGTGCAGCATGCAGGATCTTAGTTCCCTGACCAGGGATTGAACCCATGCCCCCTGCACTGGGAACACAGAGTCTTAATCACTGGACCGCCAGGAAAGTCGCTGACTGACCTTTCATTAGTTTATTTCCCTATAAACTTATTCAGACTATGTTTGAAAACAAAATGGGATCAGTAAATCAATGTTGCAAATAAAGTTTCTGTATTTTATATTTACTTTGGCATACTTAATTAAAAACATCTACTTCATTCTACTCATAATTTTAGAATGAGATTTTAAGAAATGGAAAACGTTGATGGTTAAAGCTTTCATTTTAAAATTTAAATTTCAGTATTGCCAAGCGTCCAAACATCACCTACAAAGAGATTACAGAACAGGAAGCAGATGTTCTGAAATGCTTCTCTTGGAATCATAGTAATTCATGAGCATGCTTAATCAGTATTACTTTACCAAGGTTTCCTTGTCAAATAAGTTGGGGAAACAAAAGATTTTCTTTTAAACAAAAGGCTTTTAAGTCTTTAACGTCTTTTATGAATCTCTGAGTGGAGCATATATGGCATGAAGTGCTCTCCAAATTGATTCACCCATCACATTACACTGGTGGCAGATACTGCAAATTATCTAAGAGCTCATCACTACTTTGAAATCATGACAGTTACTATACCTGCTGCTAAATCCTGTTATTTAGTTCATTAATAAAGCAATTAATATACCACAAGTTTATATTTTAACAACTGTTTCAACATACTCAGTTTCCCCTATAATCCAATGTCTTTTATGCATTAAAAAAGTGTGGGATTTCCCTGGTGGTTAAGAATCCGCCTGCCAACGCAGGGGACACAGGTTTGTTCCCTGGTCCAGGAAGACCCCACATGCTGTGGAGCAACTAAGCCCGTGAGCCACAACTACTGAGCCTGCGCCCTAGAGCCCGCGAGCCACAACTACTGAGCCTGTGTGCCACAATTACTGAAGCCCACGCACCTAGAGCCCGTGCTCCGCAACAAGAAGCTGCCGCAATGAGAAGCCCACACACTGCAACAAAGAGTAGCCCCTGCTCGCTGCAACTAGAGAAAGCTCGCGTGCAACAACGAGGACCCAATGCAGCCAAAAATTAAAAAAACAAAAACAAAACAAAACACTATTCTGAGGAGTCCACATACATGATCACTCTGCCAAAGGCCTGAATCAGGAGTAAGAAACTGCAAGATGTGGGCTCCCCTGGTGGTGCAGGGTTTGGGAATCTGCCTGCCAATGCAGGAGACACGGGTTTGAGCCCTGGTCCGGGAAGATCACAAATGCCGTGGAGCAACTAAGCCCATGCACCACAACTACTGAAGCCTACACATCTAGAGCCCGTGCTCCACAACAAGAGAAGCCACCGCAATGAGAAGCGTGCACACCGCAACGAAGAGTAGCCCCCGCTCACAGCAACTAGAGAAAGCCTGTGCTCGGCAACAAAGACCCAACACAGCCATTAATTAATTAATTAATTAATTTTAAAAAAGAAATTGCAAGATGCAAGAAGCAGAAAAAGAATGCAAAGCCAAGGCTGGTCTTGGTCAACCACCCAGCGAAGTGGCAAGGAAGTTTAACACCTACTCCGGGACTTTTGTGGAAAAAGCCAACAGGGAGAAAGTGAAAGTCCCCTCCTGATCCATGTTCATGTAAGAGGTCCAAATTCATACTACCTGTTTATGTGCAGGGATCTTAAGCTAAGAATCTGCCACTCCAAATTCACCTAGATTCCTGAAGTCTCCAGAAGCTAATGGAAAACTGTGCTTTAAGGACACTTTCACAGTCCAGGGATCACAAGACTCCTAAACAAAGCATGCCTCCCTCACCCTGGACCCAGATAAGCTCACCATGAAAGGTACTGTAAATCATAAAAGAACACAGACTGTTATGAGGCAGTCAGTACATGCAAAAATGGGAAGAAGTGGCCCTGGGCAAGCTAGAAATAGAACAATTAGAAAACAACTTTAAAATAAGTATATTAAAATTTTTCATAGTGATAATGGCAGGAATATATGTTATGAAACAGGAACAGGATGAAAAAAAGAGGATGTGTCTAAAAGTAATAAATTCTGAAAAAAAAAAAGTACACATTGAAATAAAAAACCCAATTGACAGGTTTACCAATAAACTAAACACAGCTGGAGAAAAAACTGATAAAGAGGAGGAACAGTCAGAGAAGACTACATGAAATAAAGCATAGGAAGAGATATGAAATTGCAAAGTATAAAAAGGAAGGAAGCAATATGGAGGAGAGAATGAGATCAACAACAATCGACAGACATTCTATATTTAAAAAGAGAATAAAAAAGGAAAAATTGGAATAAATAATGACTAGAAAATTTTCAAAACTCAAGACGAACAAGAACTCTCAGAATGAGGGTGCACACCAAGACCTAGTGGCTAAAAACTAATTCATACATCTAACTATGTCCCTTGATATTGTGAAACATAAAAACAAAACCAGAAGTAAGGGGTTGGGGTAAAGATTTAAGTTACCAGAGAGAAGATACAGATAATCTATAAAGAAATGACACTTAAACTCACATCAGAATTTTCAACAACAATAAATATTGGAAGGCAATGAAATTATCTTCAAAGTGCTAAATATAAATTTACATGCAGCTAAGTCATCATGCAAGAATAAAGGCAATATATAACTGTGTGTGTATTCACAAATACACATATATACACATTTCACACATAAATGTAATTCTGTATGTTTTTAATTTATAAGGACTTTACAACTTATACCATTGTTAGAAGGCTACTAAATGTATTCAGCAAGAATTGAGTAGGATGCAAGAAGCAACACTGAACAGGAATGGCAAAAGTATTGGTAAATGTAAATAAGCATAAACCTAAAAATGGCTAATTTGGGAGGGATTTAAAAACAAGATAACTAAAATAATAAAAATAAATTATAGATAATGGGTAGGAAAGACTGGAGTTTTACTTTTTTATTTATTTTTACAATTTTATTTATTTATGGCTTGCTGGGTCTTCATTGCTGCACATGAGCTTTCTCTAGTTGCAGAGAGCAGGGGCTACTCTTCAGTGTGGTACGTGGGCTTCGCATTGGGGTGGCTCCTCTTGTTGCAGAGTACAGGCTCCAGGCGCGTTGGCTCAGTAGCTGCAGTGCACAGGTTCTAGGGCGTGTGGGCTTCAGTAGTCGTAGCGCACAGGCTCTAGAGCGCAGGCTCAGCAGTTGTGGTGAACGGGCTTAGCTGTTCCGCAGTATGTAGGATCTTCCTGGACCAGGGATCGAACCCATGTCTCCTACACTGGCAGGTAGATTCTTAACCACTTCATCACCAAGGAAGTCCCAAGGCTGGAGTTTTATAAAGAGGCATTCTAAAGTCCTACTGTTCCCAAAGCAGACAGAGATGAGAAGAACTTTCAACTAACCCAATAGACAGCAGAAAGGCATAAAAACAAGGCAAAGAAAAGGCAAGGATTAAAAAAAAAATTAAGAGAAATTACTGATTCCAAACATGATAGTAATCAGAGTTAATATAAATGGATTTAAATCACCTCTTTAAAACACATCAAAACAAACTGACACAGAAAAACTGAAAACAAAGAGATGGAAAAGGATGTATCTAGCAAGTACTTACCAAAGAAACCCATTTAAAGTAAAATTAATAGAGATCAAAAGGGAAACAACATAATGATGAAAGGAATGAAGATGAAGAAGAAATAATAATCATTAACTACGATGTACCTAACCAGTCGCCCTGGAACTGTATGAACATATATGAATTTAAAAAAAAAAAAAAAAGAAAAGAAAAAAAGAAATGGAGGTGAGGTTGGGGAAATGAGAGAGGTAGTTTAACGGTATAAATTGACTACCAGTAGACAAGTCCTGGAGATCTAATACAGAGTACAGTGGTTATAGACAATGCCACTGTATTATAAACAACAAATGTGCTATGAGACTAAATCTTAATTATTCTCACCACAAAAAAGAAACAGTAAGTATGTGAAGATAGAGGTGTTACCTAAGGCTACAATGGCAATCAAACTGTAACTTAAACTTACACAATGCACATATCAAACATATTCCAAAAAATAAAAAAATAGGAAGCAGACCAAAGGATATAGAAGATATGAACACAATAAGCCCAAGATGTGAGTTAAATTTAGAACCCTGAAGTCAACAAACAGGATATGGATACACTCACACCCACACAAATACTGTCTTTTTAGGAAATGTGGATTATTTACAAATGCTGAACTAAAATTTTGTACATCAACATGGAGATCTTGAAAACACAACAGTAAATTAAGACACACACATACACCTCCCAAAAACACACACCAAAAAACCAAACCCAAGTTGCAGAATACGTACAACGACAGCATTTATATAAACTTTAAATAAACAATACTGCATTTTGTGCTCTTGCACACATATATGTGTAGTAGAGATCTAAGAACCTGAACTGGGAGTATACACAAATTCATAACAGTGGTTAGCTCTGGGGAAGAAAGCACGTAAAGGAGATGGAAGAAAATAAAAGGAGCCCTAGTTATCTATAATTTTCTTTTAATATTAAAAAAACACATGAAGTAAAAAAAATGTTGAATATTAACATTTAGGTTGGTACATACATCGATTTTTGTTACATCATCCTTTATACTTCACAGAATTAAAAAAATTAGGGGAGGAGACAGGTAAACCTATAATTTTTTCTATATACAGAGAACTTAAGTTCTTCACACAATAAATTCAATGGTATAGAAGAGCCCCAGAAAACTGGCAGTGGGAGTAAAAGAAAGTCCAACTATTTCAGAGCAAAGGTGTATTAAGTCTGAAAGTTGCTGAAACCCAGGAACTGAATTGGGAACAGCACCTATCAATCTGTCTTCTAGATTTAGAAGTGAGAAAAGGGTTCAACCATCATATGAGCAGCAGAGAGAAGGACCAACAACTAGTGTACTGAGAATAGTGTCCCCTCCCCAGATCCCACCTCAAAATTCATGCCTACCCAGAACCACAGAATGTGACTGTAGTTGTAAATAGGGTCTTTGCAGATGCAATTAGTTTAATATGAAGTACTACTGGATTAGGGTAAGCCTTGAATCCAATGACTGGTGTCCTTATAAGACCATGTGAAAACACAGACACACAGGGAAGGTGATCGTGTGAAGATGGAGGCAGAAATAGGAATTATGCTACTACAAGCCAAGGACTACTAAGGTTGCTTGCAGGAAGTGGCAAGGAAGGATTCTTCCCTAGAGCCTTCAGAGGCCAGCAAGGGCTGACAAACTTGATTTCAATGTCAGACTTCTAGCCTCCAGAACTTTGACAGGAAACTAATTCAGTCAGCTACTAAGTTTTTCCTAGTGATAAATACAAAGTGTAGATAGATCAACTTAGTTTTTAAGAATGACAAAAGGAAAAAACAAACAAAACCCTCAGCATGGGGACTAAAGTAGAACACTGTAGAACAAAGGAAAAGAAAGAAAATCTGAGAAATTCAGAAAAAACATATTTTTGGAAAACTATCTATTAAACAAGTTTGATAAAACAATTAATGAAAACTTTTGGCATCCCTAATAGGGTAAGAGATAACATAGCCTCTACTATAAAGTAACAAGAGTAAAGTGAAAGGACAAGATGACATAAAAAGTAAATATAAAATCTAAAAAGAAAAAAGAAAATATTAACCCAAGGTAGCACAATTAAAACCTACACAAGGGCTTCCCTGGTGGCACAGTGGTTGAGAGTCCGCCTGCCGATGCAGGGGACATGGGTTCGTGCCCCGGTCCGGGAAGATCCCACATGCTGTGGAGCGGCTGGGCCCGTGAGCCATGGCTGCTGAGCCTGCGTGTCCGGAGCCTGTGCTCCGCAACGGGAGAGGCCCACTTACCGCAAAAAAAAAAAAAAAAAACTACACAAAAGGAACTATAGGTTAGAACTGATGATATAGAAAATCAAAACAGGATGTGGACAACAAACTTAGCTGTTTTATTCCTTTGCACTATGGAAGAACCAAAGGGATAAAAACAGTGAGAGAAAAGTTAACAGCTAGCTCACATCTGAATACTTATTATGTGCATTCAAAATGTGCCCGTCACTTCCTGTATCTAATTTAATAATCACAACAATGCTGTGGAGCAGGTAGTAACAGCTAGATAAAAAGGACAGGAAACAATAACACACAGATAACTGGTATACTTAAAAACAGGCAACTACAAACTTAAGGGAATCAAAAACCAAAGCTACTACTGAAGAAAACTTGACAGTGCTACATAAAATACTCTGAAGCACTGTCCCGTGCAGTTTTGCAATGGTAAAGAAGTTCTGTATTAGTGCAACTAAATATGGTAGCCACTAGCCATATGACTACTCAACCCTTGAAATGTGGCTGGTATGAGTGAGGTACTGAACTTTTTATCCTAATTTTAAATAGGTACGTGTGGATAGTGGCTACCATACTGGACAGCATAGAGTAGAACCATCTACCAATATAAAGGAAAGAAACATAGACTGGCCAAAACAAAACAGAATAAACAACTGCTCTCCTCCCCCAACCAAAAGACAGTGGAACAGAGTTTTAAGGGACAGAGGTTATGATCTAAGAACTTGAAACACAGTCAAACTGTTGCTCAAATCACTGAAAAACCACAAATGCAAATTAAAAACTCAATGAACGGGCAAATGAAGATATAAAAAGGACTGTCAACAAACAATGAAATGTTATAACCAAAATAAGCCTTTAAGTCTACTTTCAAAACTGAATATAAAATTAAAAACTATTCTCTATTTAATAAAATCCCCATTAAAATAAGACTTTTAGGAGATTAAAAAAAAACAAAAACACCCCCAAACCCTGAATCTTTTATGCTGTTTCAAAAAGCATACAGAAAACAAAATATTAAAACTAAATGGATGAGAAATCACATACACTAAATATTAATATCAAGAAAAGTAGAACTGTAAGGCAAGAACAACTACTGGAGACAGGAGCCACAGTCACAAAGAAGATATAAATATATAAAACTGTACTACACACCAATGAAAGTTTTTTTAAAAAAAATCAACACAACAGACCACAAATATAAGCAGAAACTATAAGAACATCATTTTGATCAAAATGCTATAAAAATCAGTAATTAATAACAAAGGCTTAAAAAGAAAAACCGTTTAGAATCTAAAAACTCAATTCTTAACTCTTGGGCAAAGAACTTAAAAACTCAAAGGCAACTTACAAGCAGCAAAAAAAAACCCCACTTCCTTCCCACAACAAAGGCTATGGAATGCTATCCAAAAATACACTCAGAAGAAAATTCAAAAAGTTAAATGCTTCTGTTATTATGTAACAAAGAACAGAAAATAAATTAACCGAGCATTTGAATAAAGGCAGAGAGGGGGGAAAAAACAAGACCACAGGAAGGAGTTAACAGCAAAGAACTGATCTTTGAAATGACCAATAAAATAGAAAAACTGCTGACAAGGTTGATCAAGAAAGAGAAGACAAATATAATGAAGACTGAGAAATGGATATTAACTCCTGATACAGGGATTTAAAAAGTAAGAACGCTTATTAAAATTCTGTATTAGTAAATCTGAAAATATGTAACTGATGGAAAATTTTCTGCAGAACAGATGCCAATCTCAGATGCTTTTACCTTGAGTTCTAACAAATTTTAAACAAATTGATCCTTCCTTTAAAATCTTTAAACTTTTCCAGAGCACGGCAAATGATACTCTAAGTGTCCCAATTCATTTTCAGTTGTCGTACATCAAAATTAATAGTGACCTTCTAAAAGTATTGCCATTCAAACCAGAAATGAGATGTCTCACTACGACCAATTATTTCTTAACACTGTTCTGAAAGTGAATCCAGACAAGGAAAAGGAGTAAGTATATAAAGAGGTGTCAAACTGCTTGCTGATGACAGAAAGCCAACCTAGAAAATTAAAAACAACCAAAACAATGTTAAGAGTTCAGAAAAATGTTCAATTACAAAATAAATACCCAGAAACCAACTCATAAAATAACACTAACAAAAAAGATCTCATTCACATGACCAAAATATCAAGAATGTAGATAACATGTATGAAGAGTTAAATACTGGGATAAAAGAGGAATTCTGTGTTCCCTTAATACTGTAATGGCATTAATTCTCTCTGAAGGAATTCCCATTAAAAACCCAATGCAGCAGAAGCAAGAAGAACTACAATCCTGCAGCCTGTGGAACAAAAACCACATTCACAGAAAGACAGACAAGATGAAAAGGCAGAGGGCTACATACCAGATGAAGGAACAAGTTAAAACCACAGAAAAACAACTAAATGAAGTGGAGATAGGCAACCTTCCAGAAAAAGAATTCAGAAGATGCAAGAAACGTTTAACAAAAACTTAGAAGAATTAAAGAACAAATAAACAATACAATAACTGAATTGAAAAATATACTAGAAGGAACCAATGGCAGAATAACTGAGGCAGAAGAACAGGTAAGTGACCTGGAAGACAGAATGGTAGCATTCACTGCTCCAGAACAGAATAAAGAAAAAAGAATGAAAAGAAATGAAGACAGCCTAAGAGACCTCTGGGACAACATTAAACACAGCAACATTCACATTATAGGGGTCCCAGAAGGAGAAGAGAGAAAGGACCTGAGAAAATATCTGAAGAGATTATAGTTGAAAACTTCCCTAACATGGGAAAGGAAATAGCCACCCAAGTCCAGGAAGTGCAGAGAGTCCCATACAGGATAAACCCAAGGAGAAACATGCCGAGACACATAGTAATCAAACTGGCAAAAATTAAAGACAAAGAAAAATTAGTGAAAGCAGCAATGGAAAAATGACAAATAACATACAAGGGAACTCCCATAAGGTTAAGAACTGATTTCTCAGCAGAAACTCTACAAGCCAGAAGGGAGTGGCATGAAAGGGAAGAAAGAACCTACAACCAAGATTACTCTACCCGGCAAGGATCTCATTCAGATTCGATGGAGAAATCAAAAGCTTTACAGACAAGCAAACGCTAAGAGAATTCAGCACCACCAAACCAGCTCTACAACAAATGCTAAAGGAACTTCTCTAAGTGGGAAACACAACAGAAGAAAAGGACCTACAAAAACAAACCCAAAACAATTAAGAAAATGGTAACAGGAACATACATATCGATAATTACCTTAAACATGAATGGATTAAATGCTCCAACCAAAAGACACAGGCTTGCTGAATGGATACAAAAACAAGACCCATATATATGCTGTCTACAAGAGACCCACTTCAGACCTAGGAACACTTACAGACTGAAAGTGAGGGGATGGAACAAGATATTCCATACAAATGGAAATCAAAAGAAAGCTAGAGTAGCAATACTCATATCAGATAAAATGGACTTTAAAGAATGTTACAAGAGACAAGGAAGAACACTAATGATCAAGGGATCAATCCAAGAAGAAGATATAACAATTATAAATATATACGCACCCAACATAGGAGCACCTCAATACATAAGGCAACTGCTAACAGCTATAAAAGAGGAAATCAACAGTAACACAATAATAGTGGGGGACTTTAACACCTCACTTACACCAATGGACAGATCATTCAAACAGAAAATAAGGAAACACAAGCTTTAAATGACACAATAGACCAGACAGATTTAATTGATATTTATAGGACATTCCATCCAAAAACAGCAGATTACTCTTTCTTCTCAAGTGCGCACGGAACATCCTCCAGGATAGGTCACATCTTGGGTCACAAATAAAGCCTCATTAAATTTCAGAAAACTGAAATCATATCAAGCATCCTTTCTGACCACAATGCTATGAGATTAGAAATCAATTACAGGGAAAAAAAAGTAAAATACACAAACACATGGAGGCTAAACAATATGTTACTAAATAACCAAGAGATCACTGAAGAAATCAAAAAATACCTAGAGACAAATGACAATGAAAACACAACAATCCAAAACCCATGGGATGCAGCAAAAGCAGTTCTAAGAGGGAAGTTTATAGCTACACAAGCCTACCTCATGAAACAAGAAAAATCTCAAATAAACAATCCAACCTTACACCTAAAGGAACTAAAGAAAGAAGAACAAACAAAACCCAAAGTTAGCAGAAGGAAAGAAATCATAAAGATCAGAGCAGAAATAAATGAAATAGAAACAAAGAAAACAATAGCAAAGATCAATAAAACTAAAAGCTGGTTCTTTGAGAAGATAAACAAAATTGATAAACCATTAGCCAGACTCACCAAGAAAAAGAGGGAGAGGACTCAAATCAATAAAATTAGAAATGAAAAAGGAGAAGTTACATCAGACACTGCAGAAATACAAAGCATCCTAAGAGACTACTACAAGCAACTGTATGCCAATAAAATGGGACAACCTGGAAGAAATGGACAAACTCTTAGAAAGGTATAACCTTCCAGAACTGAACCAGGAAGAAACAGAAAATATGAACAGACCAATCACAAGTAATGAAACTGTGATTAAAAATCTTCCAACAAAAGTCCAGGATGAGATGGCTTCACAGGTGAATTCTATCAAACATTTAGAGAAGCGCTAACACCCAAACTTCTCAAACTCTCCCAAAAAATTGCAGAGGAAGGAACACTCCCAAACTCATTCTATGAGGCCACCATCACCCTGATACCAAAACCAGACAGAGATACTACAAAAAAAGAAAATTACAGACCGATATCACTGATGAATATAGATGCAAAAATCCTCAACAAAATACTAGCAAACAGAATCCAACAACACATTAAAAGGATCGTCACCATGATCAAGTGGGATTTATCCCAGGGATGCAAGGATTCTTCAATATACGCAAATCAATGTGATACACCATATTAACAAATTGAAGAATAAAAACCATATGATCATCTCAATAGATGCAGAGAAAACTTTTGACAAAATTCAACACCCATTTATGATAAAAAACCCTCCAGAAAGTGGGCATAGAGGAACTTACCTCAACATAATAAAGACCATATACAACAAACCCACAGCAAACATCATTGTCAATGGTGAAAACCTGAAAGCATTTCCTCTAAGATCAGGAACGAGACAAGGATGTCCACTCTCACCACTATTATTCAACATAGTTTTGGAAGTCCTAGCCACGGCAATCAGAGAAGAAAAAGAAATAAAAGGAATACAAACTGGAAAGAAGAAGTAAAACTGTCACTGTTTGCAGATGACATGATACTATACATAGAGAAACCTAAAGATGTTACCAGAAAGCTACTAGAGCCAATCAATGAATTTGGGAAAGCTGCAGGATACAAAATTAATGCACAGAAATCTCTTGCATTTCTATACAGTAATGATGAAAAATCTGAAAGAGAAATTAAGGAAAGACTCTCATTTACCATTGCAACAAAAAGAATAAAATATCTAGGAATAAACTACCTAAAGAGACAAAAGGCCTGTATGCAGAAATCTACAAGACACTGATGAAAGAAATTAAAGATGATACCAACAGATGGAGAGATATACCATGTTCTTGGATTGGAAGCATCAATATTGTGAAAATGACTATACTACCCCAAGCAATCTACAGATTCAATGCAATCCCTATCAAACTACCAATGGCATTTTTTACAGAACTAGAACAAAAAATCTTCAAATTTGTATGGAGACACAGAAGACCCCGAATAGCCAAAGCAGTCTTGAGGGAAAAAAACAGAGCTGGAGAAATCAGACTCCCTGACTTCAGACTATACTACAAAGCTACAGTAATCAAGACAATATGATACTGGCACAAAAACAGAAATACAGATCAATGGAACAAGATAGAAAGCCCAGAGATAAACCCACACACCTATGGTCAACTAATCTATGACAAAGGAGGCAAAGATATAAAACAGAGAACAGACAGTCTCTTCAATAAGTGGTGCTGGGAAAACTGGACAGCTACATGTAAAAGAATGAAATTAGAACACTCCCTAACACCATACACAAAAATAAACTCAAAATGGATTAGAGACCTAAATATAAGACTGGACACTATAAAACTCTTACAGGAAAACACAGGAAGAACACTCTTTGACATAAATCACAGCAAGATCTTTTTTGATTCACCTCCTGAAGTAATGGAAATAAAAACAAAAATAAACAAATGGGACCTAATGAAACTTAAAAAGCTTTTGCACAGCAAAGGAAACCATAAAGAAGACGAACAGACAACCCTCAGAATGGGAGAAAATATTTGCAAACGAATCAACGGACAAAGGATTAATCTCCAAAATATATAAACAGCTCATGCAGCTCAATATTAAAAAAACAAACAACCCAATCCAAAAATGGGCAGAAGACCTAAACAGACATTTCTCCAAAGACATACAGATGGCCAAGAAGCACATGAAAAGCTGCTCAACATCACTAATTATTAGAGAAATGCAAATCAAAACTACAATGAGGTATCTAATACCTCACACCAGTTAGAATGGGCATCATCAGAAAATGTACAAACAACAAATGCCAGAGAGGGTGTGGAGAAAAGGGAACCCTCTTGCACTGTTGGTGGGAATGTAAATTGATACAGCCACTATGGAGAACAGTATGGAGGTTCCTTAAAAAACTAAAAACAGAATTACCATATGACCCAGCAATCCCACTACTGGGCATATACGCAGAGAAAACCATAATTCAAAAAGACACATGCACCCCAATATTCATTGCAGCACTATTTACAATAGCCAGGTCATGGAAGCAACCTATATGCCCATCAACAGACGAATGGATAAAGAAGATGTGGTACATCTATACAATGGAATATTACTCAGCCATAAAAAGGAATGAAATTGGGTCATTTGTAGAGACGTGGATGGATTTAGAGATTGTCATACAGAGTGAAGTTAGAAAGAGAAAAACAAATATCGTATATTAACACATATATGTGGAACCTAGAAAAATGGTACAGATGAACTGGTATGCAGGGCAGAAACTGAGACACAGATGTAGAGAACAAATGTATGGACACCAAGGGGGAAAAGCAGCGGGGGTGGTGGTGGTGGTGGTGGTGTGATGAATTGGGAGATTCGGATTGACATGTATACACTGATATGTATACAATGGATGACTAATAAGAACCTGCTGTATAAAAAAATAAATAAAATAAAATTCAAAAAGACAAAACAAAACAAGGCTTTGAATACATTTCAGGGAAGAGAAAAGCACCAAAATAGAAAATATTCAACTCTGTCTAACTATTTGAAATGGTAATTATTTCACCTTCTAATTATGAAAATAAAGCACTATTTTAAAAAAATTAACTTAGAAATCTTAGTATATGTTGTGGTAATCAGAATGCAATGCAATGTGTTACTTTTATTGGCTCACAGACACTGCAACATCTGATAGAGAATTTGCCAAGAACAAAAATGAATTGAAATCCATCATAATTTAAAGACATTCCAAAAATCTTAGTGCAAAATCCAAGCCAGATTTGTTTAATAAAAAAACAAAAAACAAGAAACAAAAAAGCAAAAAAACCCAAAAAACCAATTCAGTGGTTATGGAGGAAGTCCTCTCTGAAAGTAAGGCTCTATCATCATTATCTGTTAATCACAGAATATTAAAGTATTTTTAAAAATTCTTTTGGCTTGAAGACAGTTTGTAAATAAAATATTAGGGCTTCTACTTCTATTTACTTTATCTCAGCCTTTCAAAATTTATTTTGTATGTGTTTTATAATGCATATATAGAACACTCCCATAAAAGTTTAGAGGCTATTGTCCTAAGCACTGGGTGATTTCTGAGTACTCTGCCACTAGAAAGTAAGCTCCATGAGGGCAAGGACTTTTGTTCACCAATGAAACCCAGGTGTACTGGAACACCGTGGGGACCCAAAACTGCTGAATAAATTTGCTTGGCAAATCCATCACCTCAAAATGGTAGAGGGCAAGGTACTTGCTCAACAGCAAATATCACTGAGCAAGGATCCACTGAAGACACAGTGAGCAACTAAGACAGAGAGAATGGCCTTTGTCTCCAATTTTGGCAGAACTCCAGCAATATTGCTATCATCAGCAAATGGTTTATTTCCCAAACTAAACTTATTTGTCTTATTTTCCATGCAGTTTACTTCTGCATGTCAGAATGATTGTTTTAGACACTGGCATTGGAACCAAAGGGTCTTTAGTATGCTTTGTATGTCTCCCCCTTGTTTTAAACATTTATATGTACTACCTTCAAAAGTACATCAGTTTTGGGGCATGAACAAGAAGAAACTACTGTCAACTGCAACAAAGAAGCCTTGCTACTTCACAGATATAAAGAAAAGAATCCAGGAGGCCAATCTATACTTCAGAAAAATTTTATCACACCCTTAGATGTCATGACACCATGGCTAGCAACTGCTGAAACAGAGAAAGGACACTATTTCCCCATGAGGCGATGTTGTTGGTAGGTTTTTGTTAAAAGCATCAAGGGCATGGCCAAAATCTACTTTCTTATACTTAACAGTAATATACTGTTTTCTTTGCTTTCCCAATATCAACTCTTCAAAACTGTTCAGAAAATAATTTAGATTTATATGACTATTAATAAAAAATTGATTCAAATGTCAATATGAGAAACCCACCAAATTCTTTTCTGGTATTTTGGTAATTCAGGCAATCTGAGGAATAGACAAGAGAGAAATGGTACAGCCTAATAGTTAATTTTCACTAATAATAATTTCCTTTAAAAAAAAAAGATCATGGTAAGAGACTTCCCTGATGGCACAGTGGTTAAGAATCCACCTGCCAACGCAGGGAACATGGGTTCAAGCCCTCGTCTGGGAAGATCCCACATGCCGCAGAGCAACTAAGCCTGTGAGCCACAACTAGTGAGCCTGTGCTCTAGAGCCCACGAGCCACAACTACTGAAGCCTACGCACCTAGAGCTCATGCTCCACAACAATAGAAGCCACTGCAATGGGAAGCCTGCGCACCTAAACAAAGAGTAGCCCCCGCTCTCTGCAACTAGAGAAAGCCTGCGCGCAGCAATGAAGACCCAACACAGCCATAAATGAATGAATGAATGATCATGGCAAAATTATATAGTCCAAATGCATACTATAACAAAAAAAGCCAAGCAGTGAAAATCTACTGTCCAAATATTAATGTTTCCAACAATTATCTCCTCTCCCTTGTCCTCAGTTTTCTCACCAGCAAATATACTGTAATAGCATTATCTTAAGAAACATTCTCTTTCAGTCAAACAGGTTATTTCTCTGTTCTCCTTTACAGAAATACTCTTTGAAAGTGTTATCTATGATGGTTCCCTCAATTCCTTCCGTTCCATTCTCTCCTGAACCTGATCCAATCAGAATTTCACTCTTCTACCTCTAACAAAACTGCTTACAAAGGTCTCAAGCAACCCTGGCCCCACGAAATCCTATGGTCAATTCTTAGTCTTCACCTAACTTGACCCATCTGCAGCATCTAACAGAGATGATCATTCCCTCCTTTCTGAAACATTTTCTTCACTTGCCTTCCACATACCACACTCTCTTGGTTTTCCTTCTGCTTCATTGGTCACTCCTTCCCAGTTTCTTATCTTTCACATCTCCAAAGACTTGGAATAAAAAAATGTATCAAGGCTGAATTCCAACTGAGTTCCCCACCATTCCCTATTCCCTTCCTCTGCTGCATTTTTCTCCCCAGAACTTAACACTACAGAACATACCATATACTTCTTTTTTTTTTTTTTTTTTTGCGATACGCGGGCCTCTCACTGCTGTGGCCTCTCCCGTTGCGGAGCACAGGCTCTGGACGCGCAGGCTCAGAGGCCATGGCTCACGGGCCCAGCTGCTCCGCGGCATGTGGGATCTTCCCGGACCGGGGCATGAACCCGTGTCCCCTGCATCGGCAGGCGGACTCTCAACCACTGCGCCACGAGGGAAGCCCCCATATACTTCATTTTATTGCTTTATTTTCTGTCTCTACCCATTAGATTATTTCATGAGGGTAAGAATTTTTGTTTTGTTTAGTGTTGTATTCTCAGTGCATAGAACAGATCTAGCTTATTGTAGGAACTCAAAAAAAGATTTGTTGAATGAGTGAATGAATTAATAAAAATAAAAGTATAAACAGCAAGGGTCATCTTATACTAGTAACTTAGCAGCCAGATACCCCAATAAGCAAATTATATACATTTCAGTTAATCCTGAAACAACCCTATGAGATCTCTGAGGCAGGGTGGGGTGGGGTGGGGTGTTAACATGCCCCAAACACAAACTACTAAGTGGCAGTGCCATGATTCAAACCCAAGTCTGTCCTCTTCAAAGTTAATGCTCTTAATCACTGCATGGTATTATTTTCACTGGAGTACTATTTCGTTGGTTTTGAACTAAATCCAACCCTGCTATTTGAAGAGTCAGCAATCAAGTTTCCTATAGTTGTAAAATAATCTCCATTTTGTCTGTGAAGACAAACATTCGTTTAGTATCATCAACTTAGAAATTTTAATGGAGATTCTTATTTAAAAGGAAAGCATTCCACATTGCCATTTTCAGCGATAACAGTATAAGTGAGAAGACACACTGCTCTCCTTCAAAGTGTTGATGGCAGAACTTCCAACTTCCTCTCTCCCATTTCTATTAAAATCTCAAGCCAATGGTTTCCAAACCTGGCTGAAGAGTCACCTAGGAGCTTTTTGTTTTCTGAAAACAACATTCCCAGGCCCAACTCCAGAGCAACGAAACCAGAATCTCTAGGAAACAGGGCTCAGGAACCTAGTATTTTTTAAAGCTCTGCAGGAAGCCTTGGTGGTTAGCCAAGTTTGGAAAACACTGGTTAAAAGAACCAAAGCTGGCAAGAAACTAGTACCCTCTATCTGAGCATCTGGCTCACTGTTTAACAGTGACCAAGTCTCACTGGTACTGACCTTCTTGGAAAGAGGCACGATGCTGTTGGGTCGAACAAGCCTCCGTTTCTTACAGCTCAGCACAGGACGTGTTCGGGCTGCCACACAGGTGCCATCAGTTGATGAAGAAACTAGATTCAGTCTTTGCTTTTTATGCAATTGTTCCTCAGCATCAGAGTTGTCACCTGGTATGTGGTCTGCCAAGACAGGCTGAAGACTACACAAGGGGAAGGAAGAATATTCACTTCTCATAAGACATAAGGAAACAAAGCCTTTAATACTTGTTCAACCACCTCTACTTGCAAATGTTCACAGACACAAACATGTGTTCTAGAGCACACAGAGGTCACCTCTTGATGCTGATGTCTGTTAATCTAAGTGGCTATGCAGTATCTGTGCTTATTTTTAAGGTGCTCTTGGTGGATGTTACTCTATCATGTCTGAAAAATGCAAAAGTCAGTAAGTGAACTCAGGTTCTACTGATTAAGTTCTCTTCTACAACAAAAACATGAATTCTTAAAAGTCTAGAAAATTGCAACTGGTAAGAATATTTTTAATATATATTGAGAATCAGTTCTCCTATGAAACTTGCCTATTAGGGATGTGTACTCATTGTTCACTTGCAGAAGGATTCCTCGATCTTTTGTAAATACAGATTTACAGCCTTTAGGGATCTCATCTGTTCTACAGCAGAGGATTTTATGTAAATATTTCTGAGGAGTTCTACCAAGACAGGACCAATCACAACGATTCATAACAACTTTAGGACTTTAATTTTTCTCCATGCTGAGTCGATTTTAGGCCGCAGTAAGTAACAGGAAAATACATTAGGAGGCTACTTAAAATATACTTGCTACAGTAGGAGGCATGCACAATATTATGAAGTGATAAGGTTTCTGCTTCTTTAAACCAGGGTTACTCCTGGCTAGGGATAACTAAGAGTCTCAAACCCATCTTTAACAAGCCTGCTGAGTATAAGAAGTATGCAGAAGAGATAAAACTTACGTATTAATAACTCCATTGACAGGTCTCAATGCTCCACATGATTTAGTAGACAATGACTCTGAAGGATGACCAGAGGCACCATGGTTTTCCAGTGGTTGAGAAACAGACTCAATCTTAATGAGAAGAAAAATGAAAATATATTATCAACATTTAACCAACAGCACCAGCCTGAAAAGCAGCACCATTTCATTTTAATGAAACACCTAAAATTTCTGATGATCAACTTGAAAAAAACCTCATTTATGGAACACATTTAAGTGTTTCTTGGATTTGTGTTTCCTGGGCTGCAGTCCTCACAAATCCCAAATAAATGCATTTTTTGGCCTTAAAAAAACCAAAACCAAAAAAACCCAAAACACCAAAACCAAAAAAACCCAAAAAACCAAAATCACTCGTATGATTGAGGAAAAAAAAATAATTAAGAGAATCATCTTTCGAGATTTTGCTTTGGCAAAATTTGGAGAATTTGCTTTGGAGGGAAGGGTTAGGAATTAAGATATTTAACAGACCAAAAGTAGTAAAGTGCCTACTGACAGGGAAATGACCTAATGACTCCATGGAACAGAAGCACAGCAAAACATTATATAGTACCAAGAGTCAAGTTTTCAACCTAAGGGTCAAGGGTACATAAGTTCAGTAGGAAGACAACTAAGAGGAAATTTAAATGTAGTTAATATCTGCTTAACTTCGCAGTGTATGCTGGAAGCTTGTTTCCAGAAAACCATACTCTCTCTCACTTTCTCACTCTATATATATATTTCACCCCTGTGATAAAAGAAATAGAAACAATTAATAAAATGACAATGAATAACTAATAATTACCTAATGCTATCAGGTAGTAACTTTGGACTGTACAAATACAGTTGACCCTCAAACAACTTTTGGATTTGAAGAGCAGGGATCCATTTATACGTGGATATGTTTCAATAGTAAACACTAAAGTACTACACAGTCTGTGGTTGGTTGAATCTGCAGATGTGGAGGAACTGTGGATAGGGAGGGGCTGACTATACATTATACGTGGATTAAATCCCATGTTGTTCAAGAGTCAATTGTATATGCTTACAATATAAAATGAAAAAAGGGAGGTAAGAAAAAAATGTGGAAAAGTTGGAATTTCACTATTTCAAAAGAAATTATATATTTACTAGGCTAAAAGGGGTACGGGCAGCCATGAGATGTCAATCACATGGAGTGTCTGAGGTATTGGCAATAAAGCCACAGCTCAGTTATCCCTCGGCTCTGGGAGTTGTTGGAATACCACAGAATGGCTGTGGTCTTTGTCTCCGCCTTACACTCAAACTGACTTTGGGGTGTTTTGACATCCCCTTTCCTGTAACTGCTACCAGTACATATCAAAGCCAATATTTTGAGGCTGAAATTCTATTTATCAGTATTGTTATATTTCTCTTTTGATCTTTTTACCCCCAAGGAGAAAACACCAAAGGATCTGAAGACCTGAGAACAGCCTCAAGAAAGGACAATACATTGGGAAGCTAATTTTTAAAATTTAATACAAATTATCCAAAAAGTTAGATCAGGATAGACAAGACACATGAGTAAATTACAATCAGTAAACACTGGGTAAGTGTTCTGTCTTCCTTGTTAGATACCCTGTACATTTACTGGTATATCTTGAACAATTATATTAGTCAACAACACCAAAATTATGGTAAATGTGGCTCATGTACTCATTGCCTTAAAAGCCACACTGATTTCCTCATGGAAAGTAATGTGTAAGAGTTATAAAGATGTTCATGTCTTCTGACAAAGTATTTTACTCATCCTTAAAATCTATCTTAAAGAAATAACTCAACAAAACATACCCCCAAATCTTACACACAAAGCTAGTCACTGCAATGATATGGATCAATAACCTAAATGCTCAACACTTGAGGCATAGTTATAAAATGTGGTACACCAAATCAGAATATTGAAGATAATCATAAAGGAAATTTCCTCTTCCTTTACCCAGAAGAATATTTAAATATAGAAAATAATAGGTAGAAATGATTTTGGAAAGGGGCTAAATTCAAAATATTTTTAATATAATTGTGGTAACTAAAAATATATGTACACAGATAATGACAAGGTAAAAATAGTGTTAAAGAGGCAGAATAGAGACTTCACTGGTGGCGCAGTGGTTAAGAATCTGCCTGCCAATGCAGGGGACACGGGTTCGAGCCCTGGTCTGGGAAGATGCCACATGCCGCGGAGCAACAAAGCCCATGCACCACAACTACTGAGCCCTCGCTCTAGAGCCTGGGAGCCACAACTACTGATCCCATGTGCCACAACTACTGAAACCCGCACGCCTAGAGTCCGTGCTCCACAACAACAGAAGCCACCTCAATGAGAAGACTGAGCACCGCAACGAAGAGTAGCCCCTGCTCGCCGCAACTAGAGAAAGCCCACATGCAGCAACAATGACCCAGTGCAGCCAAAAATAAATAAATATAATTTTTAAAAAATGAGGCAGAATAGGACTATTCGAAGTTTTCTTTACATTTAGATAATATTTTTAACATTAAAAAACCCCCCAGATAAACCCAATACCCTCCTGAATGCTAGTGAGGATTTACCATTCAGGAACACCTCAAAAAGCCCAAACAAATATTATGGTATGACAAAGGACAAAAAGATTTAAGATTCAGGTTGCTGTTAACTAGATGTGTGACTCCAGCCATGTTACAGCTTTCCTAGATTTCTGAAGTTCTGGTTTGAATGAAAAAGTTTCCTTTCAACATGAAAACGCTGTGACTATGAACTTTTTGGTGTTGATCTGAAGAACTTCTGTCAACTTTATATTCACTTAAAACAATAGCTTTTAGCATTAAATTATGACAAAGATCTGGTTTATATATCTACATGTTTTACAAGGTGCCATGTTTAAGCAATAGGTTGACTCTCATTTGATTAAGATTTATTTTCTAGGGATTATGGAGAACTAACCACCAGAAAACCTGTCAAGACAAACTGTTGCCATTCTTTAACAAAATCTCATTTCAAAACAAGTTTACTTTTCTTGGCTAATAATCTATCCTTGTTTTTCATGCCTACAGATATATAAGTATATTTAAAGGCCATTAATCTTCAATGTGTATTTTATTATTTTTCTTAGAGGAACTTGGAACTTTCCTGGGGGTAATTCAGCCCCAAAATTAAAATAAAAGTCAACAGGCAAAAGGTTATTTAAGCACAGAAATGCTTGTCAAGGATACAGAAGCACACAGCAATTAAGAGCATCAAAGTCAGAGAGGAAACGTGCTTGAATTCCAATCCCAACCATACAAGGAGGCACTGAATATTTAGAAGGATCTGCTTAGAAACCTTGGGATATCCTACATGTAATCACCCTGAGATCTAAAGCAGGGCACTGGGGCAACTAGGTTCATCATTCATTCTCAAATTCAAAGAGCTTAAAATATTAACCCCAATCCTCTAATAGTGTTTCGTCTAGAAAAAGAAAAACACACCTCACAAACACATGTAATTTTATTTAGAGTTTCTTAAATGCATTCACATTGCTTTAAGAAAAAGTGAACACTCCTTATCTTGCAGTCCAAAAGGCTGCAAAGACAGAGTAGAGAAACATTAACAAACACTTCACAAATATTAAATCCACACACTAATTTAAGCCCAATTGTTATTACTGCAGTGGTTTACATCATTAATATTTTCAGGAAACTAAAGCATGACTCAGATATTTGCCATCCAATGGGAAACTGTAAATAGTTGTTACAGAGCTTCTCTTGAGTTTTATGTGATGTTCAGATACACTCTGAGGGTACATGCATCCCACAGCCAGATAAGTACAGAAAAGCTGAAGTGAAGTGGTAGGTAGAGTGCTTCTGTAATCCCTCCTTTTTCTAAAGCAGAGCCCCAGAGATTACCTTTTGGGGAAATCTTAAGAGTTAAAGGTAGCAAGCAGGGTTACTGAAGCGATTTTTTTCCTTGACTGAAAGGGTCAGATGTATGGAATAACACAGCAGTGAGATTCTATTTGTTATTCTTATAAAGTAGGCATCTGTTTGATTCATTACTCCACCTTCTTGGCCACAACAATTAAGTGTGACGAAGAGCCCTTAAAGAAAAACTAGATTAAATTAAGGTTTATTTGTGTGTGGGGGGAGATTTTTCTGGGGTCTGAGAACCCATGTTCACTGAATTTGTTTTACTAAAAAGTAGAGAAAGTAAAGGGGTAAAAATCAAAAGGCACACAACTTAAAAACACGTAATAAAATAAATCTCTAGGTGTGTATGCAAGATATGTGTGTATGTATCTTTACTTTAGTCATTCAAGTAACGCCATGCTGTAACTGTTTGAAAATACCATTTTCCTTAGATGCACCATATTTGTTTGTCTAGAAAATTTAACAGTTCTGTTTTGGTTAGTTATTACCTTTCTGACAAACATTATCAAAATGGAAAGAAAAGGCTAACTGAATGTAAGGAATTCAACTTTCATTTCTGGGTCAAAATGCTCTCCATCTCAATGATACCCAGCATAGTCCTGCTTAAAATTACCAAAATATTGCTGGCCCAAAAAGAGTATAACAGTCATTTCCATGAACTAGCACCACGGCCAAGAAACTGTGCTAAAGTGGAAGTGGAACTTTCTGAAAATTCCAGTTCCACCAAGTTTCTTACCTAGGCTTCAATTTCTGCATATGTAAAACGGGACTATGTGCCTCACTTTCCTATGTCTCTATATTGAGGTCAAAATATAATCTGTAGGGCTTCCCTGGTGGCGCAGTGGTTGAGAGTCCGCCTGCCGATGCAGGGGACACGGGTTCGTGCCCCAGTCCGGGAAGATCCCACATGCCGCAGAGCAGCTGGGCCCGTGAGCTATGGCCGCTAAGCCTGAGCGTCTGGAGCCTGTGCTCCGCAACGGGAGAGGCCACAACAGTGAGAGGCCCGCGTACCGCAAAAAAAAAAAAAAAAAAGTATATATATATATATATATAAAATCTATAATTATATTAAAACAACTTTGGGAGATTAGGTTTGACATAAATACGCTACCATGGGTAAAACAGACAGCTAGTGGGAACCTGCTGCATAGCACAGGGAGCTCAGCTCGGTGCTCTGTGATGACCTAGATGGGTGGGATGGCAGGGGGAGGGAGGTCCAAGAGAGAGGGGATATATATATATACATATAGCTGATTCACTTCACTGTACAGCAGAAACTAACACAACACTGTAAAGCAATTATACTCCAATTAAAAAAAAGAAAGTTAAAAACAAAACTTTGAATTATTCGTTTCTAAAAATGCAACCAGCATAATGTTGTTACAAGTCCAGAGACTACTAAACCTAAGATCTGTATTTACCAACACTGTTGAAAATCTTTCTCTAGAATCTAGAGAAATACAGTAATTGCAAAAACAGCCTTATAAGTTCTTACTGTTCAACTTATTTATCCACAGCCCAATTTATTTTAAAAGTCCTAACTGGTCAGTCAGTGTTTTTTAATACTGTGGATCAAACATTCCCCAGACAGTACCTAACCCTCTACTCTCTATCTCAAACCCCTCATGGGGGCCAATGCACCATTCATTGTCCCTGATGACTGCAAAACTTCAAGGAAAAGAACACTGTTCCCATGTAACCAATGGTAGGAAGATTATACCTTGAATGTTTAAAAAGAAAAAGCAATAGCTTACATTTTTGTATGCTTTACTTCTGGGAAAGCATTAGTCCTTCACTTAATAGTTCACTTGTTAACTCCATCAATTCCACAAAGCAAGGAAAGGTAAAAGAATGAGGCTTGGGACTTCCCTGGTGGTGCAGTGGTTAAGAATCCGCCTGCCAATGCAGGGGACACGGGTTCGATCCCTGATCCAGGAAGATCCACACGCCACAGAGCAATTACGCCTGTGCGCCACAACTACTGAAGCCCGCGTGCCCTAGAGCCTGCACACCACAACTACTGAAGCCCGTGCACCTAGAGCCCGTGCTCCCCAACAAGAGAAGCCACTGCAATGAGAAGTCCATATGCAGCAACGAAGACCCAATGCAGACCAAAAATATTTTAAAAAGTGAGGCTTATTTTGCAAATAAAAGCAAACACAAATAATGACATCATTTGTCAGAAGCCACAGAAGCAATGTTTTTGCTAAAACAAACAAAAAACCTCCTCAATTTCAAATCTATGGAAAGGAAGGATAATGCAAAAACTAATAAAACTGGCTACCTACAGGAGGTGGGAACACAATGGAAAGAAGGTGGAAATAGGAACAGGGCTACAGCCTTTTGTACAGCTTTAATTCTTAGCACAGTAGTAATGTTTTGCATACTCAAAAAATAATAAATATCAACTACTGTGTGTGTGGGCAACAAGAAGTGGAATACTATAGTAACAAAAGAACGTAACTGTATTACAAAATAATTGCATAGTCACACTGAAAGGTGAACTAACCTAAGAACAACTTCGGGGAAATAGCATTTAGACGGTTTATTATAGTGCTAACATACTGTATACAATATTGTACTCTGGTTAGTAAAGATATTTCTCACAGGAGTATGAGCTGGCAATTATGAAACTACTCTATTTGGTACTAGGATTGAACAAATAAGTATCAATAAGGAAGGAGGAAGGCTGTGGTGTTAGACTGGTACTAGTATAAACTCATGGTTTTTAGTGTATATACAGATGGGTAGATAACAAAATATATGTATGTGTATGCATGTAGCAGCATACATATATATATTTACTAGCTTTGTTGAGAAGTCCTAGATAGAAGCAATGACACCAAGTAGCAATGAGCACCAACTAGTACCCAGATCTTGGTTTCAAAACCCTGTTCTCCAATAAAAAGAAGCAGGGCTGGAACAAGTAAAATACAAGATGAACCTGGAACATTGTGGGGCGCCAGAAAGTGAGTGTTCAAAAAACAAGGCGGGGGGCATGTTGAAAGGACACAGACGCCAATCTGAAAGGTCCCGATGCCAAAAGTTCAGACAACTGCAACTGAATAACTACTAATAGTAGATTATAATCCATAACGTAAAATTAATATCCATAAAACCATCCTGAAATAAGTAACTAACTGATGGACGAAATAAATGAGGGAGAAAAGACAGCTCTTCCTAACAGAATTCCAATGAACAAATGTAGAAAACAGAAAATCACCATTTAGTAAACACCACAGCAATAATTACTGCAGTAATTTTGCAGGAAAAATCCACCAGTAGATGATAAAACTGTGGATTAAAGTATAATGAGCTGGACATATATACACTACCACACGTAAGGTAGATAGCTAGTGGGAAGCAGCCGCATAGCACAGGGAGATCAGCTTGGTGCTTTGTGACCGCCTGGAGGGGTGGGATAGGGAGGGTGGGAGGCAGGGAGACGCAAGAAGGAACAGATATGGGAACATATGTATATGTATAACTGATTCACTGTTATAAAGCAGAAACTAACACACCATTGTAAAGCAATTATACTCCAATAAATATGTAAAAAAAAATAAAAATAAAAGAAATAAAAGTATAATGAGCAACAGAAAAATGCATAGTATCCCCCCATGAGATAGTCATTCATTACAAAGGGAAAAATACTAACTTTACAGTGGAGAAACCTGGCAGGCATCACATTAACCAAGTGAAAAAGCTATCACCATCATCTTGTACCCCTAATATGGTATACTGAGAAGGGCACAGTATCACTTCTGTGGAATTACTGCAAAAAATGCATAACCTTTAACGAAAAAACATCTGGCAACTCCCTTCTGAGGAACATTACACATAATAACTTACCAATACTCTTGTGTCAAGGTCATGAAAGACAAAAACTGAGGTGCTCTCACACACTGGAAGAGACTTTAAAGAGATATGACAGGGCTTCCCTGGTGGCGCAGTGGTTGAGAGGCTGCCTGCCGATGCAGGGGACATGGGTTCATGCCCCGGTCCGGGAAGATCCCACATGCCGCAAAGCGGCTGGGCCCGTGAGCCATGGCCGCTGAGCCTGCGCGTCCGGAGCCTGTGCTCCGCAACGGGGGAGGCCACAACAATGAGAGGCCTGCTTACCGCAAAAAAAAAAAAAAAAAAGAGATATGACAACTATATGGAATGTGGAAATCTGGACCAAAAAAAGGCGGCATAAATGAGAAAATAAGTGAAACTGGAATAAAATCTGTAGTCTGTATCAACGTTAATTCCTAGTTTTGACACTGAACAATGGTTATGCAAGCTGTTAACGCTAGGGGAAGCGGGGGAAGGCTATGTGGGGACTCTTGTGTACTGCTTTTGCAACTATTGTGTTAAGTCTAAAATCAAATTTCATTCATACACAAATCTAGGAGTTTTCCTTAGATCAAATTACTTAAAACAAGATATGTTAATACTCATAAAAGCCCGTGACCTTTTGAGAAAAGTAGAAATATGAAAGAAATAAATTAAAAGTGGTCTTGGAATTCAGAAAGAAAAGAAATTAATTTTGGTGTTCAGAGAAATAGGAAAAAGGAAGGAATTATGAAGAGAGATTTGAGCTAGGCTCTAAGGAAACAGAAGATTACAAAAAATGACAGCTTTATCCTCATTACAGAATTAAAGGGGGTAACTCAAACAGCATTTTCAACATCTTTGTGAGTTAAACCTCTAGTCCGACCTTTCCATTTTATAGTGGCCCAGAAAGGTTACCTTACTTATCAAAGTTATCAGAGCCACATGGTCTCCTAATTCCCAGGAATATTCCATAATGTCACACTTGCTCTGGCTGTGCTGTCTTGAGAGTTAGAAGCTGCTTTTAAATTTTAAAGTCAGCTACACAACTGCTCGAGGGGCCCTGTGGTGCCCTATTCGGGAATTCAGAGCCTAAAATGCCAGAGGTGATAAAAGGGGATACAACCCCTTCGTTCAGCCAATGCAAGGATCCTTATTACAGAGAATAAACTATGCTGAAGCTACACCCCAAATTCTCACTCATTTTCCCTTTTCTGTCTTTTATACTTACCAATTTATCATTCCCATGATCTGTCTTCACCTCAGAACTAAGTGGAAGAAATAAGTCTGTTGTGTGCTCTGGGGGAGGCGCGTCTCCAAGAACTATCAACCCCTGCAGGACAGAGAGAAAAACAGCTTAAGTGGTGTAAGTTACAAATTTAATTTAGTAGTTAATATCAAGAGTTAGGGGCAGGGTGGGTCTGGTTTACCAGAGGCCTTTTCCTTTATCCTATGGTTCTGAAACAAAATATACCACCAGCAGCTTTGCTCTTCCAAGAGTGATTTCAACAAAAGGCCCTAGCAGTAGCCATGAATACAGCCTAAGACTCAAACCCAAGCTTCCCCTTTCTTCCACCTTGAATGTATGGACCTACATGGCTTGTAGCATCTTTTATTCACATCTTCCAGATCTGGGATCTTTATCAGAGTATGGTATTTTACACTATATCACCAACCAGACTATACCATATTAACAATAGCAATGCAGTTTTTCTACTTAACTTGATCAAAAATGTGGCTTAAGGATGACCAAACTAGAAGTGCTACAATTATAAATGATGAGCTAAACCAACTATCTCTGAGCAACCACAACCACCGGGTGAAACAAAGGTGGAACAGTCTCTACAGTCAGTATCTTAGAAACCAAAAGATTAAAACTGTTCCAAAGACACCTGTTTCTCACAAGCATAAGCATTCTCCAGATTAGGTTCCTGCTTGACAATTTCAAGCTCAGATTTTACATTCACCCCAGAAAATAAAAAATGTAAAAAGAAATTTTAAATGACTCCACAAATCCTCTCCGTAGCCAGCATGGGCCCAGCTTGGTGAAGACAGAAGTTAGCTTACTATGAAAAATAAACAAAAACCACGGACATGAATCTCCCATCAACGCAAGTAGAAGTGACCAAAATCCAGTTATGACACTGTGTAACAGAAAGACTGGGATGCAGGTGCTCTTTGGTTCTCTTTCTCTGGTCTAGAAAATAAGGAGATCTGACTGATAAGAAGCTCTTAATGGAAATTTTGTATTAGAATCACTTGGGGGAAACCTTATCAAACTATACTTGCCCTGGTCCAACATCAAATCTACTCAGAATCTCTGGTAGGTAGGGAGGTAGGGAGGTAGGGAGCTGGGTATTCTGTTTTTAAAAAGCTTCCCTGGTAAGTCTTAATGCAAGCTCTAAACTGAAAAATACTAGACTCAATCATCTTGACTCAGCATCAGAATCCCCCAGAGAACATCCTAAAATATATCAACAGATTTCAGGGCCTAAAAACTTTGACTTATCAATTTGAGCTCCCTAGGCCATTATGACATAGGCTCTTGTGAGCCAATGAACCAGATGATCCTGTCCCTGGGGTTATTTCTAATACAAAAATCTCCGTGAAATAGGAGATATAAGAGATTGGGGGTCCAGTGGTGGTTAAGAGGGACCGATGGAATTTTACCTCAGTTTAGAAGGGAAGAAAAACAGGACACCCCCCCCCCCAACCGTAAGAGAAACAACAAGTTTCCTATTCTGGAATAAGGCTATACCTAGGCTATGTAGAAAATGAAGCAGAGACTCTGCAGAAAGAGAAAGAGGTTATTAAGAAAGCAAGAAACATTTGCCCTAGCTTTCAAAATGGGGTTTCTCTGGATAAAAGAACTTCTTTTCCACTGTTGTGGCCTCTCCTATTGTGGAGCACAGGCTCCGGATGCGCAGGCTCAGCGGCCATGGCTCACGGGCCCAGCCGCTCCGCAGCACGAACCCATGTCCCCTGTATCAGCAGGCGGACTCTCAACCACTGAGCCACCAGGGAAGCCCTGGCTAAAAGAACTTCTGCAAAATATTTTCTTGTTTCAATCAGAAGCATAAAACAGACCTCACAAACTTTTCCATTTCAAAGTAAAAACTGTTTGTAAAAAGCAGCTATTTTGTACAACATTCCCTTCTCTGAATATTGCATTCAATATCTTCTCTGCTTAAGAGCCTAAACCACCTCCCCATCTCCTATATAAAGCTAGCCCAAACTCATCTTGGCATAGTCCATAATCCATCTCCACCTTATCTATTTCCAACTACTTTCTCCAAATATTGTTACACTAACTGCATTATCCCCTAGAAAATGTCTGAATATATATGAAGTTGTTGTTGAGAGCTGGGGGTTATTACAAAGTAGTAGGTAAAGAAATGCAACTAAAGGTTACAATACTACCCACTACCTGTTCTTATGTCTTTGTTTATACTGATTCTGCCCTTCTCTTACATTTATCTATCCAAAAGGTTATGCTTCAAAAAGCTTGTCAAGGCCAAGTCCCACCTCCTTCCAAGAAAATGTCCCTGGTTTAACTGAGCCCCTTATTTTCTTTATCCACATTGCCAGACTTCCTAAAGCATGGTGATTTTATCTTACATTCTGTATATTTAAATCTCATTTCCAGAGCAGAACCTTAGGCCAAATTATTTATTTCATTTATTGTTGCCTCAATTTGTCGTTTAAATGTTAACTAATGGTAAGATCCTTGAGGACTTAGACAAAATACAAATATATTCGAATCTCCCATATTCCCTAGCAGAGTTATACACCAAGAAAGGAAATGCATAATAATTATTTTTTGACTTTTATGTTTAAAACTTTTTGCCCTTGAACGAGAAAATATTAAGTTTATATTAATTATAGCTAGGAGCCTAAATAAATCCAACTATTAGGTATAAAGTTACTCCCTCAATTTTTCTTAGGTGAGAAGGTAAGTCAGGATAAAACAGTCAATATTTTCCAAAGGGAAATTTTTCTCCTTAAACTACCAAATAATTTCTAAAAAACACCTTAGAGACTACAAAGACACCCTCCTGTGAAAGCTTTAAAAGACCTAGTAGGGACCATTTATTCCCCATCATTTTATAGACCCAGGGAGGATGCAGGTCGAAGGTCATGTCAATAGGCCAATCCATGGCAGAACGAGGGATAAAAGCTGGGTTAGTTAGACCCAGCTAATCTTTGTTTTGGCTTTCATTCATTCAAATCAAGCCACTGTGTCTCCATTCATCAAACATTTTTTAGGTGCTGGGGATACAGGAAAGAAAAAAGACATATCCTTCTCCCTACTCCTATCCAAACTCATCCCTCAAAGTGCTTACAATTCTAATACTGGGACAAAGACAGAATATCAACAATGTAAGTAAAATTTATGTTGCACATTAGAAAGTGTTAAATGCTAAAAAAAAACTAAAGGACAGTGAGCGGATAATAAAGTGGGAGTAGGCACTCTTTCATATTAGGCGGTCAGGGTAAAATGCACCGAGAAGGTGGTGTCTGAGCAAATACTGGAAAGAAACTTGGGAACAAACTTTGGGAATATCTGCAGGAAGAGCTAATGCAGCAGTTTCAAGGTTGGAGCCAGCTGGATAACTTTAAGAACTGTAAGGAATTTGGTATGGCTGAAGGAAAATCAATGAGTGGAGTCTGAGGCAGAAGCTCAAGGCAGAGGAGGTAAGTGGGGGTGTAGGGCCTTGTAACTCCCTGTCTTTCAGCTTTTATGTCCAGATGGTAAATCACTGGAGACTTTCAAGCAGAAGGGAGCAATGATCTGACTTATGGTTTAAAAGGATCAATTTGCTATTGTGTTGACATGTGGACGAGTGGACAGTAAATAGAGGAGCAGAAAGAACCGCTGTTGGACCGAAGTGGTTGGATTCTGTGTGTGTATATATATATATATATATATATTTGAAGACAGAATCAATCAGTTATGCAAATCTGCTTCCTGGGATGTGAGGGAAGAGAGCAGTCAGAGAGTTAGTAAAGGTTTCTGGCCTCTGCAACATTAGAGCTCCTATTAATCTGTTGAAAGGTCTTTTCAATGTGCATTAGTTTTAATCAAATCTATTTTTGCAAATATTTACTCAAGTGCTATGCTGATTCATATGCTACCATTCACCCATGCATTCTTGCCCTGACCCCCAAAACTCTGTTCGTTCATTATAGCATACAAAACCAACCATTAAATCCTTTATACTGTACCTCATACCAAAAAGGATGAAAGCAACTAAAAGGAAGATGAGCAAATAAAAAGCATACAAACGGCTAAAATCTGGTCATTCAGGTGACCTTTATTGAGTGTCTACCACATGCTGGGTGGTGTGAAACCCTAAGAATAAGAAAATAAATAAAATACATTCCACTCATAAGAAGCTTACTACCTTCGTCTACCTCAGACAGACAGGCAGGCGAAGTATGACAATGACAGTGCTATAACAGAAGTTTAGAGAAGATGACGTGAGAGCAGAAAAGAAGCAGAGCTTAAGGAAGAGACTGATGGAAGTAAGGCTTTATGGAGAGGTCTACATGATTACTTAAATTTTCCTAAAATATACTTAATAAATATAGTTAATAATCATGAAAGGAAAGGTCATTATTAGCAAAGAAAACTCCATGAAGTTCCACTCCACACTTGTCATGGCAACCCCAAGCTGGGATTCCCTAGCATTCGGGGTTTATACTGGGTCAGCATTACATGGCTGTGACATTAGCCACAAGCAGCAATAACCTCAAGGCTACTGCACTCTAAGCCCAAGGTAAAAAGGCCAGGAGAGTCTGCCCACCCTTCACTATCACTTCCTAAAGTCAGAACCAGGACCATGCCTGGACTGTCCAGGCCTAGAGAACTAAACACTACAGAACACAGGACTACAGAAATTGGGAAGGGTCACAGTTGCATGATGTCGTAACATATCCTTACAAATTATTCCTCTCTGGAAATGCAAATCTGTCCTACATTTAAAAAAGGGAAAAAAAATGAAGTAAAACTGAAAAAGGAAGAAATGGTAGAAGAAACTGTGCTAAGCCTGCTTATAAAACAGGGCCAAAGCAAGCAAGCAAAAAGGAAAGAAAAGAAAAAACTAAGTTGTATGCTTGGGTCAACTGCTTTCCCTTTACCAATTTCAGGTAACACATGGAGTCAAAGTACAAGGAAAAAAAAAAAAAACCACCTCTTCATCTGTAAAACAAAATTAAGATGCAATTTCACATACTCACTTTCCTACTTCATTCTAAATAGGTCAAGCTTTCCTACCCATCTTAAGATAAATCAGTGACCTCACTGTAAACCAGCACCACAAGATGGTCCTGGGCTACCTAGACTAGACATGGCTGTCCATAATGCCTTATAACTCTATGAAGATGGAAACTTCAACTACTTTACATCAATTCTGAAGACAGGTATTCTAGGTTACTGCTGTTCCCATTCAGCAGCTTTTCTATCCAGAAGTTTCATTGTTCTTCCATCTCTCATTCCCCGTAACATTTCCATCCTTAGTTAGCAGGTGCTGTGCAATCTGACAGATCAGTCAAAAGAAGGGATAAAAAAATAATATAATGTTTTGTACTAGACATGGATGTTGAAGATTGCGTGTTAAGAGAAAGACTGCGTGTTAAGAGAAAGAAGTCTCCTTTAGCAACAGAACCCTCTTGGTCCCTGTGCATTCCCCCCTCAGTTTTATTTACCAGGTGTGAAATTTCAATAAATATGCTCAAGAGAAATGATGAAAAGGATACAACAGCAGAATATGTTAGACAGAAAATGCTTTGGGGTCAGATAAATAGCCCTGAGTTCAAATTTAGCTCTGCTTCTTACAAGCCTGTAAGCTGTTGCTTTGTGCATTAAATAACACACATGAATGTACCTGTATATAGTCCACACTCAAGGTTCAGACACTGTTTTCCCTTCTCATTTTAAGACATGGGAGCATCTTTTTTAAAAAAGCTGACTGAATATAAAAGTTAAAACACAATAGTGTTCCAGATGGTATGTCTTAGTTTAACTGAAATCACTTCTTAGTGGCACATAACAATGGTGCAGCTTACAATCAACAGCATCTTTGAGTCTATGAAATACAGTAGTTTTATAATGAGGAACTAATATAACATTAACACATATATAAACACACAGTACGTATAATTTTTTATATATATATAAAATAGATAAAGCAACAAATATGACTGACTACCATTCTAATAATCTCAGTTGTTACTAAGAGACTCTAGTTCTCAAATATGAAAATTCTCTCTTAACTATTGGCTATAAAATACCAGACACTGGAGAGGTGTCCATGACAGAGGAAGACTGTTTTTCTCCTCAGGATAGGCATATCCAGTCATCTCCCAGATATTCTTTATCAACATTCCAGCTCATATTCTACAAATATCACTTAATTTTCTTTGTGAAAAAGAGCTAAGCATAATGTTTACCATCCTTGGTGAATATTTTTAGATTTAATTCCTCATTTGTGCTAGCTAATTTTTAAAGTTAGGATTTAACGTGTTCCCTATCCTAAAGGAACAAATTATTATTATTTTTTTTTTAAGGTAAGTCCTCTGGACTTTGCCCTCAATTATAATATGTTCTACTGAACTTCTGGAGAATTACATATAAGCCCATTTGGGGAAGAAGCTCAAAGAATGCTCCAGTGAAATGTTTGGAATAAAAGCTTACATAATATACAAGGGAGGCTGCAGGACTTTTACTTCAAACTCTTACCCTTTTGTTCATCTTGTCAATTAGTCATCCTTTAACTCTTGGTCTACTAATTAATTTAATGTATGCAGTTCACGGTACATAGCAATTTTCTTAAGGCTTTGACCAGCACTAAGGCAGGACAAAAACGTTGTGACACTTATTTTTAGGGGCAGTAGATGCTTCATCTAGACCCACATGTTCAGTCAGGGAAGTCACTGCATCAAGCTAACACAATAAGTACCTTGCAAGAACATAAGCACCAAGAAAGGAGGATTTTTATTAACTGTGACCCCACTAAGGAGAACAGTGCTGGTACACAGCCGTCACTCAACTATTTACTGAATGGATTTCTTTTCCATGTACATTTTTCCCCCAGTCAAACTCCAAATAAGCAGAGGACATTTTTCAGAAGAAGAACTATACAAGTATCACTGTTAAAGATAAAAACTGTATCGTTAAAGAGTCAGTCCACTGCAAGAAGGAGAACAAAGGAAAATGAAATCACCAGTGTCTAATCTTGCCTGAATGATCTTTCAGGAAAAACTTTATTTTTCCTCAAGAAAGCAAGGGAGGCTTAGCAGTAAAACAGAAACGCATCTAAGTAAAAAAATAAGATGAAAACACAGTCATCACCACTTTTCCATAAATATAACAAATATGCAGGTATGGTCAATGGCTTACATTAAATAGTGCCTTTTTTAAAATGTGCCCTGTTAGCCCAGATATTCAAACTGTTTTGTTCTAAACCCATGAGCTAATCTAACATTATATTCTAACAGTGTTGTCTGCATTATGCTAAGTAACACCAGGCTCTTAAACAAATTAAACCGCTATATCAGATCATATTAAACCATTCTCTCTGACATAGTTAAGAGTTACTGAGGGATGGGGAAAAGGGGATAATGACAGTTTTTAGCTGAGCTGAAAAAGACCAGACACTTATCCCTTACCTTATTAGCACGTATCTGTTTGTAAATATCTGTTTGCTGCCGAATTCGATATTCCAAGTCAGAAACATGAGCCTGAAGCCAGTTCCAGCGGCTGACAATAGCTGCTCGGTCTGCAGCCCATCTCCATTCTGACCTGCGCCTCCTAAAAGGAAATAAACTGAGTGAAATCCAAGAGTAGCAGCAACATTTATACTAAATGGGAGTGGGATGGTTTTAACGTCTAAATGCCCTTATACAGAACACTCTAGTGTCAAGAAAAACTTAAGACTATATGTATGTTTATGTATGTATGTCACAGGACACACATGGATAAAACTCTTCACATAGATACTTCCCAAATTAACTAGCTGAAACTGCCTTCTAAGTATCCTGATCCTGTCTGTGGCAGTTTTTCTGAATTGCCTTAATTTCTCAGGAGATAGAAATATTTTCTACTTTAAGACATATAAAGGATAAAGATTACGTTATCTACATAGAAAATCCAAGACACCACAAATTATAAAGCTAACCAAGAATTCAGCAAAGTTGCCGAGTAAAGATCAACATACCAAAATTAAGTGTTTCCAAGTGCCAACAAGTAGAAAAGACTCATTTTTTTAAACTATTTACAACACTAACAAATGCTAACATTATACACAAAAGATCTTTGCAGAGAAAATAATAAAACCAAAAGACCTACATAAATGGTGAGATAGATTTTAAGATCGCAATTTTCACATCTACCTACAAATTCAAATAAGCTCCAATCAAATCTCCCATAGGGTTTTTTGTTTGTTTGACTGAGCTGCACGGCTTATGGGATCTTAGTTCCCCAACCAGGGACTGAACCCGGGCCCTCTGCCGTGAGAGCGTGAAGTCCTAACCCCTGGGCTGCCAGGGAATTCCCCCCACCACAGGGTTGTTACTGGAAACTTACAAACATCCAAAAATCCACAACAGTGGAGGGGAGGAACACCACTAGAGAAATTCTAAAGAAAGTATGCTGAAAACTCACACTACACACTTAGGGTAAAGCTATGGTGATTAAGGCAGTCTAGAAAGACAAAAAGACCAGTGGGACAGAATACAGAACTCCCAAACTTAGAACTGGATATATAAAAGAGATGGGCATTCAGAGCAGTGAGGAAAGACTGAATTATTCAATAAATGGCATTGAGATGCCAGTTCTTTACATGAAAAAAGTAAAATTACTTCCTTTCTTTATGATATAATTCACTATTTTTGGAATTCCTAAATCTGAAAAGTCAAACTTAAATAAGATTATCTTTGGAACTCCAGGGCAGGGAAGGATTTCTTAAATAAGACACACAAAAAATTTAGCTAATTTTCAACATACTGCAAAAGATTTAATAAAGTTAAAGGCAAGCTACTAGTTGGTAAAGATATCTGTAACACATAAAACTAAAAATAACACATCAGAATATATAACAGAACTCCACCAAAGAGGTTTAAGAAGAATATAATCTAACAAAAGATGAATAAATTAAAAATTCACATAAGAGAGATCCAAATGGCCACTAAATACATAAAAATATGCCAGGTCTTGTTAGATTTTTGGTTAAAATATTAGTAGGTCAAATACTAAGAAGTCATTTCAAACCCAGATTGGAAAAACCAAGTGTTAGTGAGATGTGGGAAACAGTAATTCATACATTTCCAACAATAATAAAAACTGGCACCACCACTTTTCAAGAGTAATCTGGAAATACTTGGCTAGGTGGAAAATGTGTATACCTAGCCATCATGAAATTCTATTTCTGAGAATATAACCTGCACATCTGCATGAAGAAACAGGTTCACTGCAATAGTTGGTAATAACTAAAAATTAGTTACAATTTAATTTGCTAAAGTAGGGAAATAGATACACTATAATTTACTGGATTTTTCTATAGCAATAGAAACATATTAACCAAACTATCTGTATCAACATGACAATATCTCAGAAGACAATGTTGAATGGAAAAACATAAAAACTAATAATAAGCTAAACAAAGTAAGTACTACTATAGATATAAACAAGTAGTAAAGGAATTTAATGGAGTATTGTTTATCAATTTAATTATTACTGTATGTCTCAACACGACTAAATCTCAACAATGTGGAATGGAAAAACTACATAAAAACTTTTTTAAAAACCCAAAAAACAATAATAAGAATTATTGGGACTTCCCTGGTGGCACAGTGGTTAAGAATCCACCTGCCAATGCAGGGGACATGGGTTCGAGCCCTGGTCCAGGAAGATCCCACATGCAGCGGAGGAACTAAGCCTGTGCGCCACAACTACTGAGCCTGTGCTCTAGAGCCCTCGAGCCACAACTACTGAGCCTGTGAGCCACAACTACTGAAGCCCGCGCTCCACAACAAGAGAAGCCACCAAAATGAGAAGCCTGGACACCACAACGAAGAGTAGTCCCCACTCGCCACAGCTAGAGAAAGCCCGTGCGCAGCAACAAAGACCTAACGCAGCCAAAAATAAATAAACAAAAAATAAATAAATTTATATATATATATAAAAAAACAACTGCTACCAATACATAAATAGTAAATGCATAAAACTGATAAACAACAAATTCAGGACCAGAGTGCTCCTTACCTCTGGGAAGGAAAATAAAGAAGTTAGATTTTAGGGGCTTCCCTGGTGGAGCAGTGGTTAAGAATCCGCCTGCCAATGCAGGGGACACGGGTTCAAGCCCTGGTCCGGGAAGATCCCACATGCTGCTGAGCAACTAAGCCCATGCGCCACAACTACCGAGCCTGTGCTCTAGAGCCCACGAGCCACAACTACTGAGCCCACGCACCGCATCTACTGAAGCCCACGTGCTCTAGAGCCCATAGTCCGCAAAAAAGAGAAGCCACGCAGTGAGAAGCCCACACACCGCAACTGAGAGTAGCCCCCGCTCGCCGCAACTAGAGAAAGCCTGCGCACAGCAACGAAGACCCAACACAGTCAAAATAATAAATTAATTAATTAAAGAAAAGTTAGATTTTAGCTCTAACTGTAATGTAATGTTCAACTGCTCTTTAAAAACTAAAAGTCTGATAGAAAATGGCAACTTTAATATTAGAGGGGGTAACTGGCATCTGGTATATTCTGTAGCCAAAATATTTTATGATCTTCCACAAAATTCTATTCCAAGAGAGAAGAAGTCGTCATACTGCCCTTAGCCCCATCTCCAATCAGGTTCTACATACTCAGTAACAAACATTTTAAGTGGCTGTAAGTGAAGTTTAACATAGTCCACTGATAGGGTGAAATACATTATAATAAAAGAGAACAGGGCTTCCCTGGTGGCGCAGTGGTTGAGAGTCCGCCTGCCGATGCAGGGGACACCGGTTCGTGCCCCGGTCCAGGAAGATCCCACATGCCGCAGAGCGGATAGGCCCGTGAGCCATGGCCGCTGAGCCTGCGCTCTGCAACAGGAGAGGCCACAGCAGTGAGAGGCCCGCGTACCGCAAAAAAAAAAAAAAAAAAAAGCGAACAAATCTAACCATAGTAGAATTAGAAATGAGTTAATACTTAATCATACCATAATAACTAAGATCAAGGATAACAATAGTATTTTACTAACTTCAATACATTCCAAATATAAGCCATTGAAGCCAACCATTGTGATAAAGTACTATCCAATTACTTCTCTTTAGAAACAAGGCATATAGTTCCCTAACCTTGATGGAAAAAGCACAAGATATAAAGATACTTTCTTTTTTAAGTACAATTATCTGGTTCAATATTGGCTACAGGTCTAGTACCAGCCCAAATTCAGGAAAGAACCTCAAGAGGTCAAGAATAACCTCTGGATCATTCTTGAACTATAAAAATGTCCCCCCTTTTCTAAAAGAGGTAAAGCTAGTTAACCCTCATATCCCATTTCCAACTTTCATCACTCTTCAAGGTTCGCAACCTTCCCATCTTGTAAAATCTCTTGGTTTTACAGGTTCATTTCATTTCTGAAGCTACCACAGTACCAAGTCCCCATCTACCACCAATGGGCTACTCCAATAACTCCTTAACTACCCACTCCTAACATAAATCACATATTACTTCTCCTCAATAACATCTCCTCAAATCTTATTTCTTCCTGTCACTCTTATGTGTAAGGAATCACACAGCTTCTCTGCTTCTTTACAAATCCTAAGTTTTCAAGGAAACAAAGTAGAAGGGGAGTCAAATATCATAAAAGGCAGCAATTCGAAGCCAAAAGTGATTAATAAAATTAACACAACATCCATTTAATGACAGTTTATTCCCAGACAAATCTGTTTTAACAACTGACAGTGGCTAGCCAAAATAATACTCTAATGTTGAAAACCAAAGCAAGGGAAAGATGATTTCTTGGCCAATTTACAGCACTTCCTCCTTAGTCACCCTTGGTGGACAAAGAATCCTGGCAGTCTCTCCCAATGATCCTGAACTTAGCTCATAAGCATTCTCATGAAAGTGTTCCAGGACATCAAGCACTGTGAATTGGCAGGAAAGATGAAACTTATTTGTTATTTCTGAATTTCGACACATCTTAACCGAAAGAATTTTTTCTCTTTTTCTTTCTTGTCTGAGGTCAAGGAAAAAATAAGAAAGAAACCACAACACTTTAACTGTGTGAAAACTTGAAAATATAAAAGGAAAAGAAAATTCCTTAAAACATTTCAGTTCACAAGAACTTTTGGTGGATAAACACATTTTTTCTTTTGACATTAATGAACAGCCCTTTTCAATTTTCTTAAGGTCAAAACTAACAGGCTGATATACAAGTATTATTCTAAATACCAATACAAAGCCGAACGTCATGGTAATATTTTTTTGGAGATTGGCTAATAAACTAATTAAAGACAAATAAACTAATTAAAGATAGGCAGCATTAAGGGAGGACTGCAACCCCCAATTATGAACAGGTTTCATTCTACAAATACATTTGTCATATGACAGTTTCTAACCAGATGTAATTTTCAGCAGGAAGTTGTCACAATGTGGTAGTTAATGAAAAATGGAAAACCCCACCCCAAATGTCCCAAAAGTATCTTGTGTTCAAAATGCCAGCAACGTGGACAGAAAGCTGAACTGTTAACAAAGGTGGGAGGTGTACAGTTAGCAAGCCTGAGGTGAGCTGTGAAGATGTTACCACACCCCAGTGGCAGAGCAGAACACAAAACACAGTGCAAGAATAACAGCTTCAAGTGTAAGAGTTTATGTTTTTGTTTCCTCAACAAAAACAACATGCCACAGAAACTCAGTTTACCAGAGGTAGAGGTATATTTCGCCCCTAATATTCAAAATGTAAATTTATTACTCTGATAATTTACAGCTCAAAACAAGAGACACTGATTTAAAAGCAGGGTCATGCTTTAAATAGAACATGTGACTAAGGCTGCAGAGTAATACTTACGCAAATATAATGATGAACTGGTTTCTACTGCAGTCATTATCAATAATGAAGAAAAAGATGTGGATTCCAACAATCCACAGGGTTCGTTCAACTCTTTCCTATTGCTTACTCTGTGCTAATAATTAGTAAAATAATTGCTCTGTGCTGTCTGTGCAGGACACTAGGATGCTTTCTAAGGTGTTGTTCTGCCATGTACTTTATGCCAGTTTGCACCAGAATATATGTCTACATGTACTGGGCTACTTACTACCTGAATGGGAATTCATTTTAACTTGTATTTTGTTCCTTGCTTTTAGTAAATGTTTTACTGGTAAATTTTCTTTGTCTGCATGTGCTGTATAAAAATCCATTAAACTTTTACACAATGAATTGCTTTTTGGTTACCTAAATGCAGAAAGATACAGTACTAATATTTGCTTTTGTAATATCACATGAATAGTAAACTGTAATGTTGCCAGCTATGTACCAGTATTTATTTGTATAAAATAGTGTATGTTGTATAAATAGACTCTTTTTTAGCTATGTGAACTTACAGAGCTTTAATAGTTCTTTTTTTTTACAGGGTTAGTAGAATATTACCACATATCTAGAACTTAAGATATTCCATGGGATCTAAGAATAATTATTTACTTGAACAAAAAAATCATTTCCTCTAAAAAAGCTCTCACATTTATAAACACTTTAAAGCTAAATAGTGGAAAGTACTAGAAAATTTAGAGTTCAGGTTACATGTTGGCCAACGTAGAAAACAAAAATGGGATTAATTTTTGTTTTTAATTCTTTAAAATCCTCTTGAATGGTAATGTTTCATTAGAAGAGGACAAACAGATCAACACAGGGACTTTGATGTAAGGAGATTTAACTTCTCTTAAATGTGAGGACCAAGCTCCTTCCATTTTTATTACAAATTAGATATTATCCATTGAATCTTCAAAGGTGTCAATGATAAAACCTTTTCTACTACACCTTAAGAATCACTTAACTTAGAGGTGGTTACCACTAACCTTACTAAAAGAAAAACAACAAGGAATGTAATTTCTAGTAACATAGAGAAAAGACAAAGATTTGCTACACCTCTTACTGCCAACATACTGTCAATGAGTTCAATAAAAGAGATTGTATTTGATAAATCCTATCTTCAATGCTGCCACAGACAGCAGGGGTAGATACTGTACTTCCTTTTTCTCGAAGATATACTGCAGCAAAAGCTGATTTACCTAAAAGTAACACTAAAGCTAGGCACTGAACCATGTCAAACACTTGACCTAGTGCTGCCTTTAAGTCACCTAGTTCTAGTCCAGGATGGGAAATCTTCAAGTCCAGTAGAACAGTGCTGGTGGATTATACTTTTCCCTGATCTAGAAATGTTTTTAAATCTCATTAAAGTAACAACAGGATGCTGCAAAGGCCTGAATGGTGGCAATTCCATCTTTGATTCTGATTTCAGTCCTATCTCCAATTCTTTCCTTTTATGCAAATAAAGATCCATTAACAAGATAAAAGTAAAATGACTGTCGGCAGCAAGTTACACAGTACAACGTTCAACCAAAAACGATCCGATAGTTATGTGCTACGTCCAAATGTGCAAAATGTCTGAAACACCTACATTCTGAAATCTCTAGGATCTTTAGATGACTTATAAAAAACCAATAATGCAGACTAAGTAAAACTGAGATCACCATCAGACATCTAGAGCACACAGCTGCTAGACTCACAGTATCCAGGGTTAAGAGTGAGGGTCTCTCTGGGATAGGAACAGAAAATCTTAACATTACAAAGAGTCACATAAAAAAAATATGTATACAAGTATTAACTACCTAGCTCAAAAGCAGTGACATGCTGTATGACAGGATTGGGGGGGGGACGACAAGAGTACCCACGTTACCACTGGGTTATGAAAAATCCTTTTTCCAGTTTCAGATATTAGACAGTTATTGAAATCCAATTTGCACTCCACCAACTTCCCTTTAAATACTCATTAAAATTAGAATCTTAAAGTTTCACACAGCTAGAAACTAAGAATACAGGTTAATCTCTGAATAGCTAGAGAAATTTCCAATAACCAAAATTTAGAAGAATCATTAAGGCAAAAAAAATAGGAACACATGAGGAAAAGATAGATTTCTATTTCTAATCACTATATCATATACAGAATTTCTAATAACCAAAGGCAGCGAAGGCATCTATTGCCAATCCCTTCCACAAACTTAAAAAAAAAAAAGGAGCTCATTTCTTTCCTGTGTTACAAATTTCAAATAATGAAATGAAAGCTAGATGAAAGCAGACAGAAAATTGTATTTGATATCCAAGGATATTTAGTTGGCAATGAGAAGAAGCTGAAGCATCATTTCCATAAAATGATGGAAAATGGTTTTCACTGACTGTTGAGCAAGGAAAAGGACTAAATACTGCACCAGGTTATCCAAGAAGCAACATTACTCAAAAAGGCAGTGTGACATAATCATACAGAAGATTCCTCCTCAGCCAGCACATTTGAACACCATCAAGTATCAGGAAGTTGGCCAGAGGCTGGACTCAGTAACACTTATAAAGCTCAAAGTAGGAATGTAGAGGCAACAAGGTAGACACTGAGAGAAATCATTCCATCAAGCTGTTTACCTGCATATATCAAGAACCTTTCCTCCCAGGCAATGTAACTGTCTACCTTAAAATCTCGCATAGATTCAATATTCTGTAATGACCTATATGGCAATAGGATCTAAAAACGGATATATGTATAACTGATTCACTTTGCTGTACAACAGAAACACCTTATAAGTCAACTATACTCTAATAAAAATTAATTTTTAAAAATCCCTCAGAGAGGGCTTCCCTGGTGGCACAGTGTTTGAGAGTCCGCCTGCCGATGCAGGGGACATGGGTTCGTGCCCCAGTCCGGGAAGGTCCCACATGCCGCGGAGCGGCTGGGCCCACGGGCCATGGGCGCTGAGCCTGCGCGTCCGGAGCCTGTGCTCCACAGCGGGAGAGGCCACAGCAGTGAGAGGCCCGTGTACCGCAAAGAAAAAAAGAAAAAAGAAAGAAAACAAAATCCCTCAGAGAAAAAAACAGGGAAACTATCAGAAGTAGAGTTCACTGTAAAGTAAAGGCTACAAAATTGGCCAGATACAAATAAGTGTCCCAAAACTAAAATCCTCACATCCTTACAAAAATCTGTTTTTGATAGTCCTCTCCTCCTCTGTAAAAAGCAAACAAAACATAACAAAATATTCTTCCAGTATCTCAAGCTGGAAAGCTTGTTACCCTCAACTCCTCTCTTTCTCTCACAACCATATTTAATCCACGAGAAACTCTTTTGGATCTACCTTCAAAATACATCTAATCTCAGACCTCTTCAACCAAGCAACCATCATCTCTCAGCTGGAAATGGCATCAGCCTCCTGAGTGGTCCTCCTGCCTCGGACTTACCTTATAGTCCTCTGCTCAGAAAGTTCCCATCTAACCCAGAGTAAAAGCCAAAGTTCCTACAAGGCTCCTCGCTATTTCTCATCCTCCATTCTCTGACTTAAATGAACTTGTCTTGAAACACGTTCTTCTCCCAGATATCCTTGAACAATGTTTCTGTATTTCCCTGGGGTCACCTTATCAAAGAAGCCTACTCTGACCAACACAAAATAGTGAAGCTGCTGCCACCACCCTCCCCGGACTCTCCTTTGTTTCCACAGCACTTACCACTTGATATATATTTATTCATTTATTGCCTCAGTTCCTCCAGCAGTGTCAGTTACAAGAGGGGCAGGAATTCTTTGTTTTATTCACTCATGTATCACAAGAAATTCTTGTTTTATTTATTAATGTAGCCCCACAAACCCAACACAGTAAGTCCCCAACACACGAATCTTCAAGTTGCATTCGCATGTCCCATCACGTTAGTTAGTTCATGTGTCTGGCGTACATTGTCACGTGTCAGCTATGATGCGAAAAGAAGAGCTACTACCCAGATATCACTGGATCTTTTCTTCAAGAAGGTAGATAGAATTGAATCCAGCAAGGAACCAGACCCTGTGCCATCAACGTCAGGCGTGAGTGAAATTGCAGCTTGCCCTCCGTCTCCTGTTGCTGACGATCCTTCAGCTCTACCACCTCCCACCTCCTCTCCCTCCTCCAGTCAGCAACTCTTCTTGCCTGTTCACTTGATGCCAGCCCCTGTATGCCAGCTGTTGTACTGTACTACTGTACTTTTCAAGGTACTGTACTGTAAGATTTAAAATGGTTTTTTTTGTTTTTTAAAATATATTTGTGTGAAAACTATTATAAACCTATTACAGTACAGTACAACATAGCCGATTGTGTTAGTTGGGTACCTATGCTAACTTCGTTGGACTTACGAACAAATTGGACTTATGAATGCGCTCTCAGAACAGAACTCCTTTGTATATAGGGGGCTTACTGTAGTCTCACGTGCAGTAAGTATTCAATAAATGTATGTTAAATGAATGAATATTGGTGGTAGTGGAGATGAGGAAGGGAGTATCCTATCCACAGTGGTTCACAATAGTATGTGTACAGCTGGAAAGGCAGGCACAAATCTTTACTGAGGGTTATTAGTTTATAGGTTTGATCTAATTCCAATGAAAATCCCAGACGGATTTTTTGAGAGAATTTGACAAGACTGATGGATTTGACTACCCAAATTTAAAACTTCTATAATTCAAAAAACATACCAATTAAAAGGCAAACAGAGGGCTTCCCTGGTAGCGCAGTGGTTGGGAGTCCGCCTGCTGATGCAGGGGACGCAGGTTCGTGCCCCGGTCCAGGAGGATCCCACATGCCGCGGAGCGGCTGGGACCGTGCGCCATGGCCACTGAGCCTGCGCGTCCGGAGCCTGTGCCCCGCAACGGGAGAGGCCACAACAGTGAGAGGGCCGCGTACCGCAAAAAAAAAAAAAAAAAAAAAGGCAAACAGAAAGCTAGGGAAAACAATGTATACTTATGAATCAATTCAAAAGGACATATAAGCAAGTGACTATGAAAGATTTATTTATATAAAAATACACATGGCCAGTAAATACAAAACAAGGGTTAAACTACATTAGTAAATCAAAGCAATAAAAATTTTAAAGGATGCCTTTTCTGCCGAGCAAATTTTAAAAGTCACATAAAAAGAACTGTATCTAATGCCTGCTAGGTTTCAGGGAAACTGCTGATGAAACAGCAGTTTCATTCTGGAAAACAATATAACATTTATCAAAAACCTTAAAACTGTCCTTATCCCATGACCAAAAAAATTTTCCACATCAGAAATTTAACCTAAGATAATAACCTGTGACATGAATCAAGTTTTACTCACAACAAAACTCCTATATAAGAGATCACAAACGAAGGTCACATTCCTGAAGTTGGTTTTATTTGCTTATAGTTGAATTTTCTTTGGCCTCCATACATAAGGATACAATATTTTTTCAATTCTTTGCCAGCAGTTTAAAATTATATACAAAGACAAGATCTGCCAATGCTGGGTCTGCAAGTCTCTTAATGACTATTAGCTAAACAGCAGCTGATCCCTTCAGCTGTGGCACTTGATCCACAGTTCAAAATTATCCCCACCTGGTAGGTGTCATTCATTTATATTATATGTCTGAACTCCTGAAGTTACCTGAGTTGGAAACCCTACACTAGAAGTCAAATGTTAAGCCCGCAGGGCTGTCTAAACCCATATTGTAGGGCCCCATCTCCAGAGTTTCAGATTCAGTAGGTCTGAGGTGGGGGTCCCAGAATTTACATTTCTAACAAGTTCCAAGGTGATGCTAGGTAATGCTGCTGGTCCAAAGATCACACTCTGAGAAACTTAGACTGATGAAACTTCCTCAGTGAAGCCAGAGAGGGGTCCCATGAATTACACAATTGCAGGATACCTGAATAATCCTGAGGATGCCATTTAAGGGGATGGGGTAGAGGGTGCTAAGAAAAGTTGATGGATCAAAAACCAATAGTCACCGCAGATGTCACAGCACTGACTACCCCTAATTATCAGAGGTAGAAAACCATTGCCCTACACTAAATTTAGGAATAATCCTAGATTAAATTCTTGGTCCTATTTTTTAAATTCTACATTCTTCCTCATGGGTTTTATTTATTCTCAAAGTTTTAAATACTTCTTCTACACTTCATAACATAATACGGGTTGCAAATAAAGACTGCTGTAAAAGATACCTTATAGCTCCAATATTTCATGACCAACAAATGTGTTATTACCAGCTCTAATATTTTCTACTGAATTTGAATTCTTTCTTCAGCTAGAAACTATACATAGTAGGTAACATTTGTGGAATGCTTCCTTTGTTCTGGGCACTGCTACCAACTTTACATGAATTTCATCATTTAATCATTATAACAACCCTGAGAGACAGCACCTACTATACCCATACTGCAGATGGAGAATCTGAGGCACTGAGGGGTTAGGTCATTTGCCCAGAGAAGAAAAAGCAAGATGTACATCTGGCTCCAGAGCCCTTAATTTTAATCACTGCACTATAGTGCCTCTATCCTCATTGCCTTTGTGTTAAAGGAAAGCTTTGTTAACAGGGAATTCAATTTAAGGTCTTTACCTACCTCTTGAACCCATTTTTCTGTTTCCATATACAGCTAAGAACTCTACTTAAAAAAGGCCAACACAGGGCTTCCCTGGTGGCGCAGTGGTTGAGAGTCCGCCTGCCGATGCAGGGGACACGGGTTCGAGCCCTGGCCTGGGAAGATCCCACATGCCGCAGAGCAACTAAGTCCGTGCACCACAACTACTGAGCCTGCGCGTCTGGAGCCTGTGCTCCGCAACAAGAGAGGCCGCGACAGTGAGAGGCCCACGCGCCGTGATGAAGAGTGGCCCCCGCTCGCCGCAACTAGAGAAAGCCCTCGCACAGAAACGAAGACCCAACACAGCCAAAAATAAATAAATAAATTTATATGTGTGTGTGTGTGTGTGTATATATATAAAGGAAGCACAGACACTCCATTATAACATTAATAAAAGTATGTGACTTTGTGTGACACACAAAATAAAAACACATTAGTCCCTGCCCTTAAGAGGCAGCATGCAAAACAAAATGATACCCAATTCACCCTAAATTCAGTCTCCACACAGAAAGGCATAAAGGTGAAAAGTCAAGAACCTGCAAGCTGTAATCCCCTGAAGGGATCATGGAGGCTGGTCTCTAAACTCTAAAGCCCAGTAGAGAAGTCCTAGGAATGTGTAAATGACCCTGCACAGCAAAAGGGAAAGAGCAGATAACCAACTGAATAAGAGAACAAAAAGATCAGTGAAATCATATTTTTAAGCCTATGGCCACATATGGTTCTATTTTTTGTATTCATCATTTACTATTAAAAACCACTGCAGGGGCTTCCCTGGTGGCGCAGTGGTTGAGAGTCCGCCTGCCGATGCAGGGGACACGGGTTCGTGCCCCGGTCTGGGAGGATCCCACATGCCGCGGAGCGGCTGGGCCCGTGAGCCATGGCCGCTGGGCCAGCGTGTCCAGAGCCTGTGCTCTGCAGCGGGAGAGGCCACGACGGTGAGAGGCCCACGTACCGCAAAAAAAAAAAAAAAAAAAAAAAAAAAACATATAAAAACCACTGCAATATATTGGTGATGTCCAAGACAAATATTATGGCAATAATATTTACTTTGCTTAAGGAAAGAACTCAGAAGTAACTGAAGAACTAAACAGAATGGAAAACAGGTCTACTCTGGGCATCTAATTGGTATGAAATTATGTTAGAAACAGATCTGAATTAGGAGGGAAAAGCAATTTGACATGCTACTGCAAAAGAAGAAAGAAGACTGGCCTCAGCAATGAACGAAAGACGAAGATCAGAGAAAACACGATAGCATCTATCTGCGTTGATTGCTTTTTAAAAATTAACAGACATTATTTCTTAGAATAGTTTTAGGTTTACAGAAAAACTGAGTGAAAAGTAGAGAACCCGTATATCCACCCCCTCAACAGTTTCCTCTATGATTATGCGTTAGTGTAATACATTTGTTACAACTGATGAACCAATTGATACATTATTATTATTAATTAAAGTCCATAGTTTACACAATAGGGTTTACTCTTTGCAGTTTTGACCAATGTATAATGACATGTATCCACTATTTTAAATATGTAATGCCAAAATCAAAGAGAGTGTTGCTCTAGCTCTCACTGTCTTTATCACAGTAATATAAACTAACTCCTAATCTCCCCCTGCCCTCATCTACTTTTCCTAATCTTCCCCATCTCAATAAAGAGCAATACCTTCCTTCAACTGGCTGAGATCAAAAAACTCACTTTCACAACCCACACACCTAACCCATGAGCAAACCCTACCTGCTCTGCTTTCAAAATATATCCAGAATAAAACATTACTCCTCACAAACTTCACCACCACCCCGACCCAAGCCACCACCCTCTGGCACCAGAGATCACAACAGCCCCCAGCACAGATGCCGCTGCTGCTGTCCAGAGCAGTCAGCTTTTCTTTCAAACTAGGTCAGATCATGTCACCCCTCTACTCAAAGGTGATACTCAGAGTAAAAGCTAAAATCCTTACAATAATCAACTAGCTTCCAAACACCCTATCTCCACCTACTCCAGTCCCCCTTTACCCTGAGTTTACCTCCTACTAGGTTCCTTCTCACTACTGAAGCTACACTGCTATCATAAAGACCAAGATGCATTTAGCCATAAGTGCTTAAAGGTAAACAAGTATTCACATTGTGAAATGGAACATTTCTAATCATATTCATAACAAAACTGCTGTAATATTAACTGGCTGGGAAATGGGTGAGGGAGGATCCCCTATCAACACAAGGATGGTTAGAAACAGTAAATTAATCCATACTGATAAACAACTTATTAAGTATCAAGCTTTAATGTGAATAAAGTACTTCTCCTAAATCTAGAGATCTAGATCCCAAATACATTTGCCTACACAGGGTACCACCCAAGGGCCTGGAGGGTGGGGGTGAAAGTGGGGAGCGCAGAGCCATACAACACTGTACATGGAGTAACACACCTGGTTACTCTTTATTCTCTGCAAGACAGCTACATTCAGTGGAAACCTCTTATAAAATGGGCAGAATAAGGTAATCCTCCTGCTCATTAATACAATAAAACCAAGACTTAATGTAGGAAAAGGTAAAGAACAGTGTAGTTGAACTAACAATTTCAGCCTTGCAGATCAATTCGTGTGACTGTGTTCAGTAGCATCAGATTTTACTATCACTGTTGTCCATTTCAGTTCAGTTCCCAGGCTTTAAAATCCCAAAGGACAGAAAGAGATAAGTATCCTAGGTGCTAGTATTAGTAATATTAGAAAGGGCTACCATTTGTTGAAACCTGAAGGGCCAGGTACTTGACATGTATCATTTTCTAATTTTAATTACAACTTAAAGTAAATACTGTATTCCAAGGCTATTAAAAAACTGAGCAATTTTGACAAAGTCACACAGCTAATCAGTGCAAGCAGAAATTCAAACTCACGTCCGACTCAAAAGTCTGTATTCTAAAATATATCTCAATAAAGCTGTTTTCAAAAAATGCTTTCTTTACAACAGACCACAGGCTTTTATGAGTCAAAACTGAAATCGTTATGACAGACATATAAAGCACACTGGGTTCTGGACAATATACAGGAGTCCTATCAGAATATTTTAGCAAAATAAATTAAAGGTAAAGGGCTTAAAATCTGAAAATATTTACCTAATAAGAACTGTAATTTTTTTGCCCAACTTCAAATTAGATGAGTTTTAGGACTCAGTTTTCCACAGTCCTTTCCTCCAAGACATCTGAACACCCTAAAAAGAAATACATAAATAGCCTGGATATTTATTTCCTTTGATAAATGGAAAAAAGTAATGTGAAAATGTTTCTGGCTATACTAGTCAACAAAAAAATTGCCCACCAATGTGGAATCTAGCCTTCAAAAACTGGTCATGGTCATTACCCAACCTCTAAGCAATAATACATTCAACTGGATTATCAATAATAAATAAAGGAGGAGAGAGAAAATAAAGGAGGAGAGAGAAAAGCCACAGGAAATTTGAGAGGTAACTTATAATTGGCTCTCATCAGACTCACACACCGGGTCTAATCAGAGACCAGGTGACATGGTGGGATTATGCAAGCCAGTAACAACCATACTGAATGAAATGTCTTTTACAGAACACCACCACTTTCTCCATAAGAGAGTTCAAAAGGTTATTTTCACTCCTCACAGTTAAACTAATGATAAGGCGGCCAATCACAGCTCGGAGTAACCAGACTTTCTAAAAAGGAATTCAATTCTGTATTTTCTTCAGAATCTTCCTTTCCCATTAATGGGGATACTAAATTTCACGTATGAATCAAATTGAGAGAAAAAAGAAAATACAAAGTGAGCTGTAAAATCTATGCTCATGATCTGCAAAACAGATGCAGATGGGGTGAGGTGGAGAAGCCCTTCCCTAGTTCTTAACAGGGACCAACCAACCAAAAGGTCCTGCTTGATCTGTCTCTGCCCATACCATCATCCCTAAGAACCACTCTCAAAACCTCTCCTGGCTCTTTTATACTCTGGCCACACTGGCGGAGACTAAAGGAGGATTCCCTGGCAGTCCCTCTCACAGATCTATTTGCCCTTTGCTATACTCATCATAAACATAATTTTAATCAGCTGATTCAAGCATTTTTTTTTAATGGTTATTATGTTTCGAGATACTTTTGTTATAGCAGTGAACAGGACAAAATCCCTACCTAACAGGAGGAAATTTACATTCCAGAGGTAGAGAACAATAAGCTAGTAAGCATAAGTGTGTGTGTGTGCATTAAAATGTTATTTGTGATATTAACTTGCCCTTTTACAGCTGGTGGTCAAGAATCTCTCTTTTAAAAGTGGCAGAGACCTGAACAGGATGAAGAACCAAACTCAGCTGACAGGAAACCTGTGGAAAAGCTTTCCAGGCAGAGTGTGCAGTAAAATGTACAGGCAGGAACGCACTCAGAATTAAGAGTAAGAAGACCAGTGTGGGTGGAGCACAGTGAGCCTAAGGAAATGTTTTAAGATGGTACCAAGGTGGTATACAAAAGCAGATAGACCCTAGATCCAGTAGGGTCTTGTAGTCCATGATAAGGAGTTTGACTTTTAGCCTAAGTGTGCCATGAAGCCTTTGGACAAATTAGAGCAGGGGCACAAGATATTATTACTATTTACATTTTTAAGCTCACTCTTGCTGTTCTGTGAACACACTATAGATGATCAATAACAGAAGGAGACAAATTAGGAGGCTACTGAGGTTGTCCAGGCAAAAGATAATAGTTTGATGACAGCATCTGAAATGGGGAGTAGGTATTTATATTCAGAATGTAATCTGAAGGTGGAGCCAGCAAGATTTGCCAAAGGAATAGAATGTTGACACAAAAGAGAAAAAAATTTTCTTTTCCAAATTTGAACATCTGATTTATTTTTTAAACATCTTTATTGGAGTATAATTGCTTTACAATGGTGTGTTAGTTTCTGCTTTATAACAAAGTGAATCAGTTACACATATACATATGTTCCCATATCTCTTCCCTCTTGCACCTCCCTCCCTCTCACCCTCCCTATCCCACCCCTCTAGGTGGTCACAAACCACTGAGCTGATCTCCCTGTGCTATGTGGCTGCTTCCCACTAGGTAAAAAGAGAAAAATTTGATATCTGTGTCTCCCCATGAAAATGTATGGGACTGCTGCGAAAACAGGGGCCACATATGACTTACTCGGTCCTCAAGACACAGGAGCAGTGAGTATAGTCTAGTTGAATGAATTAATGAACGATCTATTACATTTCTCAAAAGAATAAAAGTACAGGCGGGGCTTCCCTGGTGGCACAGTGGTTGAGAGTCTGCCTGCTGATGCAGGGGACACGGGTTCGTGCCCCGGTCCGGGAGGATCTCACATGCCACGGAGTGGCTGGGCCCGTGAGCCATGGCCACTGAGCCTGTGCGTCCGGAGCCTGTGCTCCGCAACGGGAGAGGCCGCAACAGTGAGAGGCCCGCGTACCGCAAAAAAAAGTACAGGCATCTACTCTGGCTGTCAAATACTGGTAGGGTGTCAGGCATGGAAATTAAGCACCTTAGGGAAAGAAAGGTGAGTTAAAAGATACCAAAATAAAAGAAACCAGAGACCCATATTTCACTGAACTTGCAAACTCACCTCAAAGTACCACCTGTCTCAAAATCGAATACACACACACACACACACACACACACGGCTCATTTAGGAAAAGTTACAATATCAGAGCAACAATACTTCTTTGTGAACTACAAGATTGGCTGTATTATCTGACAAGATAACTTAAATTGTCAGACTTGCTTCACCAAGTAGAGCTAGATGTCCTTGGTGTCCTGTGATATACGAGGAATCTGGTAAATCTGTCATAAATCAAAATGTGTTGAACTTTTTTTTTAAAACAGAGACAAAATAAGTTTAGCGAGCAAAGAGGAGATTAGACATTATTTTTAAAACTCCTCAAAGCCTACTCTATATATCTGCAAAATTACAGGATTAAATTTCTATGCTTTTACATAAGATTCAGATTTGACTTTAATTTCCCTCTGTAGAAACTACAGAGGATTGAGATGGGTGTGGGGGAGAGGTGGGGATACACATGATGACTCTTATTTTTCCTCCAAGGAAGTTACTGGAGTCTGTAAAAACAGAACTTAGGGCAGTATTCCTTAATGCTGGCCATACATTAGAATTATCTGGGGAGGTTTTAAAAACATGAATGCTGAAGACACACCCCAGATCAATTTAATCAAAATTAACTGCCGGTAGGGCCTGAATTTTTCCTTAAATGCTTTCCAGGTGATTCCATTTAGCAGCCAAAGTTTCGAACCACCAACCCATAGCAATAAAGATTAAAGTAGAGGAATTTAAACAAAAACTCCTAAAGAAACTCAACATTTTCTGAGTCAACAAAGTTGATCCCTCATATTAACTGATGGCTCACAGTGAGCATTTTGGAGAACAGATAAAAGGAATTGTCTTGGAATAATAAAAGGTTCATTTCATACATACTTAAACAGCTCAGGTAAGGACAGAACAGAAATAACAACGAAACAAACCCTGGTTAACCCCATCCACATTCTTTCCTAAGGCTTGCATTTTTTACTTACATTATCACTGCAACAAAACTAGAGTCAATTCAAGTTGTCTTCTTCCTGTAATGCTGCCTTAAATCTCTACAGAAAGCAGTTACTTGCTGCACAGCTAAACACATCTTCAGCTGAAGAATCTTTACCTAGAAAAAAGAAAGTAACACCCCATCTTGTCCCTCCCATTTCCCCTCATCAATAGCTAACTTTGAACAAAGAGTCTGTGGATTCATTGTACTATTACATGAGGATAGGGCAGTGAAATTCCCAGTCCTCAGCTGCAAAATAAATACATTTAAGAAATTCTATAGAACACAAGGGTAAAGCAAAATCTTAGTAAACTGACACATGTTCCCATCCTCCTGAACACATGAAGAAGGCTGCCATAGTTTTCCAATTACATTTCAACTCTGTCCTAGTTTTAAGGCACAAGCTGATCTTCACCTCATTATAGATTTTCAAATATGAGAGAAACGACAAAATCCTTATCTATGATCAATGATAAAAGAGATAGGGATAAAAAAGAAAAGGGAAATTCAGTCTGGTTTTTACATGGATTTAGACCCTTCTATAATTAATTAATTGATTATTCAAGCTGACAGGTGGACACGGATACAAATAAAATACGGAAAGCATTTTAATGCATAGTTTTAGGCTGAAAGGATCTAAACAGTTTCCCTTATATATTGTTTCTGGAAATCTGAAATCAGAACATAGGACTTTTCATTTCAGATTTATATTTAATGTTCAGCTGATTTAAGTATTTTTTCTCAATAAAATTAATGTGCTGTCTTATTTTAATCATGTAAAAGCAGCAAAGTGGTAAGGAACTTGAATGCCATGACGTGAATATTCAAAATCAACTGGTTATATACCCCATGCATTAAATCTGAGTGCCTAATATATACCTCCAAAATGATTACAATGACAATCCTTCAACAACATCTGAACCATTACAATGTGAACAGCATTCTGCTGAGCGCTACACAATAATCAAAAGACAGGGTCCATAGCCTCAAAACAGTTTATAAATTTGAGGAGATAAGGCTGATAAGCAATATAGCAATAAACACATAATAAGGGCTTAAAATCAGGCAGTACAAACTAAGTATGAGTAGCAGTTCCCAGCCTGGAGTCTTGGCGACCAAAAAACACATTGGTAAGCCAAATAATTAAGAAGTAAAACTATATGTGGGAGTCCTAAATATATAAGAAGCCAAGGTTGGAAGCCACTCACTTGTCAAAAGAAAAATGGTTTGTGTCTTTGCGAGCAGACCAGGGTAGTCTCAACTTTGCTATTTACTGTGTGAATGTCAACAATTTACCTAACCCTTTAAAAGAGGTAATATCTACCAATCACCATGAGAATCAAACAATATTATACATATAAAGCACTTTTTAAAAAATAAATTTATTAATTTTTGGCTGTGTTGGGTCTTCGTTGCTGCACGTGGGCTTTCTCTAGTTGCGTTGAGCAGGGGCTACTATTCATTGCCATGCGCGGGCTTCTCATTGTGGTGGCTTCTCTCGTTGTAGAGCACGGGCTCTAGAGCACAGGTTCAGTAGTTGTGGCACACAGGCTTAGTTGTTCCGCGGCATGTGGGATCTTCCCGGACCAGGGCTCACACCCGTGTCCCCTGCTTTGGCAGGTGGATTCTTAACCACTGCGCCACCAGGGAAGTCCCCATATAAAGCACTTTTACACAATGCCTGGCACTTAGTCTCAAATACTGGCTATTTCCATCATTACTGTTAGACAGACAACAGTAATATCCTAGTGCTGGCAGGATTATGTGATTATCAAGTCCAGTAGTTCTCAAGCTGTGGCTCCCAGACCAGCAGCATAAGCATAACTTGGGAACTTTTTAGAAATCCACAGAAAATCTCGTAGAAATAAATTTCTGTTGTTTTTAAGCCACCCAGCCTATGGTACTTCATTATAGTGGCCCGAACTAAGACAAAGGTGTACTCCTAGAGTTTATTACATACTGTGTGATAAGATGGCAGAGTGGGAAGGTGAAGTGGGGTTGTGATGAGAAGGATGTTGATCACAGTGGCAAGGGAAATCAAGAACTGCATTTTAAATATGAATCTGAACTTCAGAAAAGAAATATACCTGGGCTGGGGATATAAATTTGGAATTATTGGTGTATGGATGATACTCAAAGGACTAAAGATCACCAATGAAAAATACAGATGGGGGGCTGGGGGGGGTCCTGAAAACCAAACCATGACACACTTTAACATTCAAAGGGTAGGGAGAGACGAGGCACCAGAAGTCTGTATGGAGACATGCAAGACCGGGTCGGCGGGGGGAATGACACAGGACACGTGTGCCATCTTCTGATATTTAAATAAATTCTAGCTCATATCCCCTTTATGGTTCTGGGTCTACCCAATCCTCTTCTCGTCTGAAAAATCAAGTATCAGGTGGACCTAATTTCTACTCTGTCCCACCTATATCATCTCAACCTCATTCCTTCACATCTCTTTCAACAACAAGAATACTTTTTAAAAAGAACAGCATGGCGGTGGTGGGGGGAGGCAGCAAAAGAGCTTTTATACAGAAAGATTCTGAAATATTTACAGACAAAATAATATGTAGTATAGAACTGACTTCAGAATAACTGAAGTGTGCATGTGTGTGTGTGTGCGTGCACGCACGCGCTAGTAGTAAGGCAAGGGGGTCTAGATAAAAACCACAATAGCTATGAGTTTATGTCTGTTGTAGCCAAGTGACACACACACACGGGGGTTTACTGTACTGTTCTCTCCACTTGTATGTTAAGCTTGCATTTTCTACAATAAAACATAAAGGAGGGAGGAGGAAGAGGGGCTGGCAAACACTAGCCCAAGAGAAACCTTTCGATTTTATCCAGAGTAATGACAGCTACAACCAAAAATTCACAGGGTTGACCCAGACATTCCAGAAGATTAAAGGCTCACCTTTAGACTTTAAGGGTAAAAGATTTTTCCCTAAACCATATGTTTTTATTTTAAAATGTCTCAAAGATGCTTAAGTCAGGCACAAATTTACCAAAACAGTGACGCAACAATTCTCCAAAGGGCTATGGCAAACTAGGCTCTACTGAACACTTTCATTTCTTAAGACACCTAAATGACTTTAATAAAATTTCACCATTGAGAATGTCCTACATTAGTCTGGGAAGCTACAGAATCATTCATACGTAACTGAGCAGGGATCAAGTGCTCCTACACTAGTTTAAAAAAAAAAACTCACTCATCACACACACATTCTGTAGTTGTTAAGCAGCGAGAAGTTGGGCACTGCATGCTCTCTCCTGGTCATAAACCTGTTCACTACTCAATTAGGATACTGTATTTGAGAAAATAATAGTTCACAGTAATCTTCACATTCTTTATAAAGCATTCCCTTCTTCTGAACACAATATAGGCCGATGCACCCTTCCTTGCATGAAACATGACAGTTATCTTTAACTCATCAAGTTTAGATTAATTTTATTTTACATACACACATACACATACCCATGACCATCCCTCGAAGTAGCAGAGATGAACCAAGTCTCTACCTCTTCTGCTATCGATAAAATAAAAATTTTCCATAGAAATGCTGAGGACTGAAATGATCCACAAAAAGTAGAAATTTGGCAATATCAGCACTCACATTTAAATTGAAATTCTCAATGATAAAGCACATGCCATAAATCCATAAATGCACTAAATTGACTAGTTGCCCAAAAGACAATCCCTCTTCATTTCTTAACCAAATTCGCAGAACTTTCCCACTGCCCACCAACCCAAGGCCTCTTCCCTGAAAGTTCCATGAAGATTTGGGAAGAACCAAAAAGGGAAGAGGAATCTTTTATTAAATTTACATGGTATCTTTCCTCCCAGAATTCAAAGTTAAATAAAACCAAGGAAAGAAGACCAGAAGGTCACAGCACTAACGACCTAGAAGACAACACAAGTCCAATTTAACTGCTATTACGGACCAAATTACACCAGAACACAGTATTCGCAAGAATATGTGTAAATTAAACAACAAAGCAAAATGTTCGAGATCTAGTTTGTCGTGATTACTTTTATTTTCTGGACTGAGAGTTGAGTCCCACAAAAAGTACGAAAAAGAAAATTATACACACACACATATATATATATGTATGTATGTGGCTCACAATTCTTCAATTATTTCCAGATGAAAATACTTCTCCTGAACACTTGTTTTTGTTATTTGGGGTGGGGGTATGGTAGAGCTGGAGTACGGTATAACACAGGAATAGAAAGCAGATGCTACACAGTAAGAGTGTCAACCCCTTCTCCCAAAACATTGTGCTCACCTCTGGGCTTATGTTCACACTTATTGCCTTGGCTTCCTTCTGTCCCCTGGCCCTGCTTCTTCCCCTTTTTACTCTACTTACTTATTCTCTATCCAACCCCATCCTCTCTAATATTTGATAGTCAAAATAATATCCCATGCTAAAAGCATTCTCTGAAGTATTTCCAGATAGTCCAACCAAATATCCTCTCCCCCTTTCTCTAAACCTTAGAAGCTTATTACATTTTTTAGAGCATATGCTTATTTCTGCCCTGTATTTATCACAGACAACAACTTATATATCTGACTTCACATCCTTAGTCTAAGTTTAACCATAGCATGTTATCCTCAGAGCCCAGCAAAAAATTCTTATAAAAAGCAGGCACTCGGACTTCCCAGGTGAGTTAACAATCTGCCTGCCAATGCAGGGGACATGGTTTCAAGCCCTGGTCCAGGAGGATCCCACATGCCACGAGCAACCAAGCCCGTGCGCCACAACTACTGAGCGCGCGCACCTAGAGCCTGTGCTCCACAACAAGAAAAGCCACCGCAATGAGAGAAGCCCATGCACCGCAACGAAGAGTAGCCCCTGCTCGCCACAACTAGAGAAAGCCCACACATAGCAACGAAGACCCAACGCAGCCAAAATTAAATTAATTAATTCTTAAAAAAGCAGGCACTCAATATTTATCGGGGGGGGGGTGCGTTCACCCCCTAGATACAAACAACTGTCATACAAGTTTTCAGTGTGGGCTTAAACAATTTGACTTCCATCTTCCTGTTTTGAAAACTGTTTCACGAGAATGATTCATACAGTTGATTCACATCCAACTGCCCCCAGTGGCTCAAGAATCAATCCTAAAAGGCACCAGACACAGAATAGCAGTTTCTAATCTATGAAGTCTTAACTTTTCAGTAGAAACTAATGTCAATTCAGTTAAAGAGAAAGCAGAGAAAAGGAAAACTAAATGTCTTTCTTAACTGCTCTATTCTCAAACCCAGAGCAATATTTGGAACATCAAAGAAATGTAATGTTTATTTACTAAATAAATGAGAAAAAACCTCTTCATCTTTATTAAAATGAACTCACATTACTCTCATTATTTTCTTTCCTCTTACAGCACTTGGCCAAATTTTTGGAATCAAGTTTAAAATATTTCATAGGCAGGGAAATGTATAATGCGTAACATGCTTTGGGTACCATGACAAATACAATTAAATACTTGCTTTCATCAAGTTCTAAAGTCCTAGTTCCCTCAAGTCACTTTATAATTTCCTTTTTTTTTTTTTAATTTTTACTTTTTGGCTGTGCCTCGTGGGATGTGGGATCTTAGTTCCCCCACCAGGGATCAAACCTGTGCCCCCTGCATTGGAAGCACAGAGTCTTAACCGCTGGACCACCAGGGAAGTCCCACAATTTCCATTATTAATCTTTTCTCTTTAATATCTATTTCTCCATCAGGAGTCGTCCCACCATTATATCACTCATTCATCTATAAGCACATGCTTATCTAAGCATTCGAGGAATTGCTTACTAAAGTACTCAGCACAGAGAAGCACAGAGAAAACCTAAGCTCTGGACTGATACAACCCTGACTCTAGTTCTTGCTCTTAAGCAATTACTAAGCCATGTGACAGTGTAAGTCACTTGCTGTGTCTAGCACTCGTTTTTCTATCTGCAAAAATGTGAAGAATTAACATGTATATAAAAGCATAGTGTCAATAATAGGCACTAAGTGAGTGTTAGTTTCCTTCCCTCTTCTGTAATAGAACCCTCTGACTTTGGAAACTATCACTAGAGGAACAGAAAGCATTCTTTGAAAACACCGTCCTAAAAAAAAAACCAAAACACTAAAATTAAACAAAGCACCTTTGGCCCTAGTCTAAAAGCTGCCATATCATTTAAGTAAATCAGCATAATGAAGAGAGACAAGAATTATCTTCTACTTTTTTAATTTAAAAAAGGTCATAGGGCTTCCCTGGTGGCACAGTGGTTGAGAGTCCGCCTGCCAATGCAGGGGACACAGGTTCGTGCCCCGGCCCGGGAAGATCCCACATGCCGCGGAGTGGCTGGGCCCGTGAGCCATGGCCGCTGAGCCTGCGCGTCCGGAGCCTCTGCTCCGCAACGAGAGAGGCCACAACAGTGAGAGGCCCGCGCAAAAAAATAAAATAAAATAAAAAAGGTCATAATAGGGCTTCCCTGGTGGCGCAGTGGTTGAGAGTCCGCCTGCCGATGCAGGGGACGCGGGTTCGTGCCCCGGTCCAGGAAGATCCCACATGCTGCGGAGCGGCTGGGCCTGTGAGCCATGGCCGCTGAGCCTGCGTGTCCGGAAGCCTGTGCTCCGCAACGGGAGAGGCCACAACAGTGAGAGGCCCGCGTACCGCAAAAAAAGAAAAAAAGGTCATAATACATTTTAAAAGTATTAATGTAATAAATGAAAGTCATCACTTCCCCTTCCTCTATTCCCATCTCATCCTTTAGAAATAAGCACTGTTAATACTCTGGTGTAAATATATTTTTTGTTACCAAAGTTCTGTTATAGATATTTGGAAAATAAACAATAACATAAAGAAAATATCACCTATACAACCACTGAAATTTTAAAAAACAAGTACATTTCCATGTTAAAATTATATTCATTTCCATTTTTAAAACACATGATGGGGAAAGAACAGCCTTTTCAATTAATAATGCCATGACAACAAGCAAGAGAATGAATTTGGACCCCTACCTCACACCACATACAAAATTAACGCAAAGTGGATCATAAGCTTAAATATAAGAGCTAAACTCATAAAACTCCTAGAATGAAGCACAGGAGTAAATTCATGACCTTGGGTTACGCAATACTGTAATATACTATGATACAAAAAGCAAAAGGAACAAAAGAAAAAAAAAGACTAAATGGATTATACCAAAATTTAAAACTTTTGTGCACTGAACATAACAAGAAAGTGAAAACAACCCAGAGAAGGGAATATCTGCAAGTCACATATCTGACTAGAGATTTGTATTCAGAATACATAACACACTTACAATTCAACAATTAAAATGACAAATAACCTATCAATACTTTAAAAATGGGCAAAGGATCTGAACAGACATTTCTCCAAAGAAGATATGCAAGTGATAAGCACCTGAGATACACAAATGGATCAACATCAGTAGTCACCAGAGAAATGTAAATCAAACCAGTGATATGACTCCACAGCCATTAACATGGCGCTACAATTAAAAAGACAATAAAAAGTGTCGTGTCCTTAAGGATGTGGAGCAATTGGAACCCTCATCCATTGCTGGTGAGAACGCAAAATGGTACAGCATCTCTGGAAAACAATTTGTCAGTTTCTCAAAAAATTAAACAGAGTTACCATACAACCCAGCAATTCCACTCCTAGGTACAATACCTGAGAACTGAAAATATATGTACACAAAAACTTGTACATGAATGGTCACAGCAGCATTATTCATAATAACCAAAAGGTGGAAATGACCCAAAGTTCATCAATGGATGAACGAATAAAGAAAATGCTGTACAGCCATACAATGGAATTTGGCCATAAAAAGGAATGAAGTACTGATACATGTTATTTTATGTATAAACCTTGAAAATATTGTGCTAAATGAAGTCAGATGCTAATGGTTACATATTGTATGATTCCATTTATAAAAAATGTCTAGCATAGGCAAATCCGTAGAAAGATTAGTGGTTGCAAGGGGCTGGGTAACGGAAGAGAGGGGGAGAGGAGAATGACTGCTTATGGCTAACAGGGTTTTTTGGGGGGGATGATGAAAATGTTCCAAAATTAGACAATGGTGATAGCTGCACGATTCTGTGAATATGCTAAAAACACACTGAATTGTACACTTTCAAAGGTGAATGTTATGGTATATGAATTATATCTCAATTTTTAAAAAATACTAAAAAATCTTTAAAAATGTAGTGACTGCACTGTGTCACACCAAATGTGAATTAGTACCTGGCAACTTAGAAAATACTTTAATATTAAAATCTTCCAGCTTATAAAAAGGAGGATTCTACAAAGACATTTAAAATAATTGAAAATGCAGCACATTTTAACTTATTTCTTTTTTCAATTTTTAACTATGGTAAAACACACACAAACACACAATATTTAAGTGTACAGTTCAGGGGTGTTAAGCATATTCACATTGTTGTGCAACCATTACCACCACCCATCTCCAGAACTCTTTTCATCTTGCAACTGAAACCCTGTACTCCTGATTCCCCCTTCTCTCCAGCCCCTGGCAAACACCATTCCCCTTTCTACTATCTATGAATTTGACTACTCTAGACACCTCATGTAAGTGGAATCATACAGAATTTATCTTTTATGACTGGCTTATTTCATTCAGCATAATGTTCTCAAGGTTCACTCATGTTGTAGCACATGTCAGAATTACCTTCCTTAAGACAGATAACCAACAAGGACCTACAGTATATAGCACAGGGAAATCTGCTCAATACTCTGTAATAACTTAAATGGGAAAAGAACTTGAAAAGAATATAACTGAATCACTTTGCTGTACACCTGAAACTAACACAGCATTGTTAATCAACTGTATTCCAATAGTACAGAATAGAATAACCTTCCTTTTTAAGGTTGAATAACATTCCACTTTACGTCTACACCACACTTTATCTATTCATCTGTTGGAAGACACCTGAGTTGCTTTCACTGACTTAATTCTTATATGATCAATATCTGGAGTAAATCAATTTATTAGGAAAAATTAGATTATGCTGATATTTGCCCAACTCTGGGAATGTACTAAAAGCTAATGAACTACATACTTTAAATGAATGAATTAGATGGTATATGAATTATAATTCAATAAAGCTGTTAAAAAAACCATGAAAGCTCTTTCTCATGGACATATGAAAATAATAAGTGTTAGTTCCCCACCCACATAATCAGTGTGAAGTATTTCCATTGCCAATACACTGGAAGTATCTGCTATCATTTTATATATTTCCTCTAGCCAGTATTCTGAACTGGATTAGGAATGAAAATATTTAACAAGTGATCTAACAAGAGATTCCATTAAGTAAGGGCCATTCAGGAGACAAAAATCATCCCAAACTTAATCTCCCTTCATTAATTCTAATAGTAAATTGTTTTGACAGTCCAAAATTATTTTTGTAGTTTAAGAGAAATAAAGATCAGTAACAGCCTTTACACTAGCAATGAAAGTGACCCACAAAGTCATGATTTTCCATTAATTATATACTCTATCCCACCCCTTTCCTTCTGAATTTCATATCTTAAATAATTCTGAGGAAAGAAATGACATCCTTTCTTTGCTTTAAATCAATGGTTCTCAAACTCTGGTCTTGCACCAGAATCATATGGAGGGTTTACTTGTTAAAAACAGACTGTTAAACAACCCAATCCAAAAAATGGGCAGAAGACCTAAACAGACATTTCTCCAAAGAATATATACAGACTGCCTACAAACACATGAAAGAATGCTCAACATCATTAATCATTAGAGAAATGCAAATCAAAACTACAGTGAGATACCATCTCACACCGGTCAGAATGGCCATCATCAAAAAATCTACAAACAATAAATGCTGGAGAGGGTGTGGAGAAAAGGGAACCCTCTTGCACTGTTGGTGGGAATGTGAACTGATACAGCCACTATGGAGAACAGAATGGAGGTTCCTTAAAAAACTAAAAATAGAACTACCATACAACCCAGCAATCCCACTACTGGGCATATACCCTGAGAAAACCATAATTCAAAAAGAGTCATGTACCACAATGTTCACTGTAGCTCTATTTACAATAGCCAGGACATGGAAGCAACCTAAGTGTCCATCGATAGATGAATGGACAAAGAAGATGTGGCACATATATACAATGGAATATTACTCAGCCATAAAAAGAAACAAAATTGAGTTATTTGTAGTGAGGTGGATGGACCTACAACCTGTCATACAGAGTGCAGTAAGTCAGAAAGAGAAAAATACCGTATGCTAACACAAATATATGGAATCTTAAAAAAAAAAAAGGTCATTAAGAACCTAGGGGCAAGATGGGAATAAAGACACAGACCTACTAGAGAATGGACTTGAGGACACGGGGAGGGGGTAAGGTAAGCTGGGACGAAGTGAGAGAGTGGCATGGACATATATACACTACCAAATGTAAAACAGATAGCTAGTGGGAAGTAGCCGCATAGCACAGGGAGATCAGCTCGGTGCTTTGTGACCACCTAGAGGGGTGGGATAGGGAGGGTGGGAGGGAGGGAGATGCAAGAGGGAAGAGATAAGGGGATATATGTATATCTATAACTGATTGACTTTGTTATAAAGCAGAAACTATCACACCATTGTAAAGCAATTATACTCCAATAAAGATGTTAAAAAAACAAACAACAGACTGTTAGGCCTCAATCCCATAGTTTCTAATTAAGCAGGCCTGAGAATTTGCATTTCTAAACTAAGTGAGGAATTTCTAACCATGAACTTAAATTCCCAAGTCATGCTCATTCTGCTGGTCTGTGGACCACACTTTGAAAACCACTGTTAAAGTCTAAAGGCAAATTTAAAGGTCTGGATAAAATTTAAAATATCAGTATTATATTATGGCACTTTAAGTGAATATTTGGGATAGACAGTAAAAGGATGAAAAATTATAAGATGTTGCCTGTGTATTCTTTGTTATTAAAAAAATTTTTTGTTTAGAGTTAAACCATGCAGATCAGTATCTGGTTGAAAAGAAACTTAGTCTTTCAAAGTTTATAACTTTGATTCAAAACAACCAGCTTTCATTGGTGTCCATCCTAAAAAAAGGTCTTATACATAGTAACAATTGATACAAACAGTTCTCACTAGCAAAATATTTCAAAGAAAATCAAAGAGGAATGCAGAGAGGCCTAAACATCAAGGGACACTTGCAATTTTAGACAGTTTGGGGGTAAAATTATTTATTATTTTGAGTGTTACCACAATGAACTGAATACTGTCGGCCCTCCATATTCCAGGGTTCCACATCCTGGGAATCAACCAACCTGGGATACAAAGGGTCGACTACACCACTTTATATAAGGCATTTGAAGAATCCATGGATTTTGGTATCTTGGCGGGGGGGGGGGGGGGGGGGGCGGGAGGCGGGGTGTGTGTGTGAGGGGGGACCACACTCCTGAACTAATCCCCACCCCCACTCCAGATACTGAAGGACAACTGTATTTGCAAAGCAGTTTTTTAACTGTTTGTCTTCAGACTCTTTCTTCTATTCTAATAAGTACATACATTTGTGAGAGTCTTCATCCTAAAACAATTTCATTATGTCAAAACCCTGAGCAGGAATGTTCCTACTGCTTAAAGAAAAGCATTCGAAACTCCTTTTCCCAGGCCTTTTCGGACCCTCCACAATTGCTACAACCCAGGTGTTTCAAGTAACCTCCCCACTGCCCTACCACAATTCAATGATAGCCACAGCAGCTCTACAAGCCAGCCATTAACATTAGTGTGCCATGCCAAAGATCAATGCCGCAGATCACTAACAACACATATTTGGACTAGGAAGAAGGAAATATAGTTCTAAACCCTAAGAATATTTTTTTTTTACTGGTTAAAGCTAAGTCAAGTAGATGGGTTCTTAGGTATGAAAGAGACATCTTGCAGTTTCTGGTCACATTCCATTTCCTGGTAGATTGTTCAGCATGCCCTTCTTGACTGAAACCTATCCTCCCCCTCACACTGGTAACCTAAGCCAGCTCAATTTTCAAATTACAAATCTACCTTTCAGGCCGATAGATCTTGAAGTAGGAAATGTCCACATTTAAACTCAGCCATTATCCTATGGAACAGGGTCCAAACTGAAGCTTTGCCACTAGGAATCATTTCATAGAACCCTAGATTTAGCTACTCTTCGAGACAAGAAAGCAGCCAAAGTGCCCTTCTCTTCCCTCAAAGCTGTCTACACATCTAAATCAAGTTCACTGGAGGGAGGAAGGGGATATTTAAGGGTCTCAGGTAAATAAATACTTCCATGCAATATCTTGAGTTCATAAAAGGTCTCTCTTGCACTAAATTCAAAACATTCATTCCACTGAGCTACTGTGGAAACACTGGGTGCAAAATAAGAAAAAAACTTTTCAGCTTAGAGTCCAAAAAAATGGAATACAATTACAATTGTGGCTCTTTGTTAGGACTTTTGTTGTTATTTTATTTTATTTTTTTGGCTGTGCCACACAGCATGCAGGATCTTAGTTCCCCGACCTTGGATCAAACCTGGTGCCCCCTGCAATGGAAGCTCGGAGTCTTAACCACTGGACTGCCTGAGAAGTCCCTGTTGTTGTTTTAAACTATGTGAAGTGGGAATTCCCTGGCGGTCCAGTGGTTAGAACTCTGCACTTTCACTGCCGAGGGCCCGGGTTCAATCCCTGGTCAGGGAACTAAGATCCTACAAGCTGGGCGGCCAAAAGAAAAATGAAACAAACAAACAAAAACTATATGAAGTATCAAAAAAAAAAGTAAGCTTTAACAGTCAAACATCACTTTCCGACTCTTCCCAGACCCCTTTATGGACTGACCATGTTCTCCCAACTAAATTAAAATCTGAAGAGAGAGGGCTTCCCTGGTGGTGCAGTGGTTGAGAGTCCGCCTGCCGATGCAGGGGACACGGGTTCGTGCCCCGGTCCGGGAGGATCCCATGTGCCGCAGAGTGGCTGGGCCGGTGAGCCATGGCCCGCAGAGCCTGCGGGTCCGGAGCCTGTGCTCCGCAACGGGAGAGGCCACAACGGTGAGAGGCCCGCGTACAGGGGAAAAAAAAAAAAAATCTGAAGAGAGAAATGCAAGCTCTTCAGATCACCAAGCAGAAGGCCATCACAGTTCCGCCCTCTCCTACATAGATGATAATGACCAGGTAAACAAAAAATAAACTAACCAATTACAAACACTTCGTATTAAAGCAGTCTCCACTTTAGAGTTTATGGATAATCTACGTTTCTGCAGTTGGGATCAAAAAGCCAGCTGTACAAAGACAAAATGGGCAAGGCCATACGTGAGAAAAACAAAGGTTTAAGTTGACAGCAGGCTAGATAAGACTGTCAAAGTAGCTGAAATTGCAATAATAAAAGTACTGTTATCAGAATAGGGCTTAGTGATAGGACCACCAGACTCTGTAATACTAACCAAGCCACAAGACAGTTGTCTCACAGAGATCCAAATAGAAACACACAGAGAAGTAACAAGGATAGTCCATCAGACCTAAAAATGGCTAAAAGAAGGTATATTTAGACAGAAAAGCACATGACATTCATTAAATGAAATAATCCATGTTAAAAAGTGTTTATTAAATATCATAAGCTGGTCACTCAACTGTCAGTTCATAGGTAAACAGTGGCTTTCAAATACTTGAGCAGCTGTCACGAGAAGACACTCTATGGGGAGGGAGAAGGAACAAAACTAGCACCAACACAGAAGATGCAGGAAGAAATTTTTTTCTCCAAAGACATGTAGACTTTCCCTGTTGTCCAAGAAAGTGATGATGTCTTCATTCAAACCAAGTATGGATAACCTTTTTGGAAGACTTACTATAAAGGGACATATGAATGAGTCTCCTAGTCTATCACAAACAAGCTGTGAGACCACAGTAAATTTGTCTAGAACTCAGTTCCTCCATCTATGAAATTAAGAGGGTAGCCCAAGTACCATCCAAGGACTTAAAACTCATAGCAAAATTCCATGACTCTAAGATCATTACTTTTGTAAAGGAGAAAAATAAAGCTACCTGCTTTAGAGCACATGGATTAGCTAGATTTAGTTTTCATGCCATAGAACTATCAACCCAAAGGAAAAAACAGTGGCAGTATTTTAAATACATATGCATAAGTTTTACCAAAAGGAATTGCTCATAAAAGTCTTATTCTAAGAGAAATGTAACATTAGTGCCTACTAGATGGTAGGCAGTGATTTTCACTTATATTTTTTTGTGTAACATTTTAAAGATGTGCAAAGTCACTACTATCCCTTTTGCAGATTTCGTTAAGAATTTAAATCACCAGGATAGTTTTATTTTAAAATATCATTTATCCTGCCATTACTCTTTCAACCTATTGGAGAGGGGTAGGAGGCGGCATAAATATATACAATTATAAAGTGCTTATCAAAAATGAATTATTTCCTAATATTACTTGTACTTATTTCCAGACTTTTAAAGTAGGTAAGATACCAGATAAAAGATGTAAAAAAAATTTTTTTCTTGTTTAGTATTTTTGCTATTTGCCAGCAATAAAAATATCTAATGAAGAGATCCTATTCAAAAAAACATTATGAAAAAAGTACAAAATGCTCAAAAATACCCTTATAAAATAGGCTAAACGAATATAAAGAAAACTGAACAACCCAGATTTTGGATGGAAAGATTTGTTTTTCAAATTAACTTGTGGGTTTAAATAAGTGGTTTTGAAATATTAGTTATCTACTTGGGAAATGTGGCGGAGAGGACTTACTTAGATCCTCATAGCATGCAACAAAAAATGTTTTGATGGATGAAAGGGCTAATTCCTAAAAAATAAAACCACTAAAAACATCTAGAAGAAAATAAGAAAAAAATTCTCCTATTAATGTTGGAGGGGTAAAGGATTTCCAATACCTTAAGTTGAGAAAGAAAGCTCAAGAGAAAAGATCAATAGACAAAAAATTTAACTCTATATAATTTGTATCTTATTCAAGTCTGATTTCCAATATTATCAACAAAGGATTAATAGCTCTGCTACATCTAAGAATCATAAAAATGAATGACTACTTTTTTAAAAGATTAATTTAAACCTATGAGAATGTTCAACCTCACCAAAAATTTTTAAATGCAAATTTAAATAAACATGTTATTTTTTACCCATAGGTGTGGCAAATATTAAAGGATCATTCTCCGTGCTAATTGCAATATGGTTAAACAACCGGATATACTGCTGCTATAAATGAATACAATTGAAAGAACCTTTTTGGAAAGCAAACTAACAAGGTATACCTGGTATACCTGGGTCTTCTGAGCTGCTCAAATTCTCTTTTATGGATTCTGAGACCCTAAATAAATGATACAAAACGAGCTTTATGCGTAGCAAACACCAGAAAAGTCCATCAATAGAACAGTAAGACAAGTATGTAGTGAAAGGAAATATTTTACACCTTCCTTTTTCGTACTATGTTCAATCCAGTGGATATCTAAAAATCACACATTTAGAAAAACCCAACTCCATATGTACACTGCAAAACCAAATACATGCATATAGCTATAATATACCCAAATTAAAAAGTCCTCAGGGGCTTCCCTGGTGGCGCAATGGTTGAGTCTGCCTGCCAATGCAGGGGACACGGGTTCGAGCCCTGGTCTGGGAGGACCCCACATGCCGCAGAGCAACTAAGCCCATGCGCCACAACTACTGAGCCTGCGCGTCTGGAGCCTGTCCTCCGCAACAAGAGAGGCCCGCGCGCCACAATGAAGAGTGGCCCCCACTGACTGCAACTAGAGAAAGCCCACGCACAGAAACGAAAACCCAACACAGCCATAAATAAATAAATAAATAAATAAATGAATGAATGAGAAAAAAGAAACAGTACGTGTCTTTAAAAAAAAAAAGTCCTCAAAGGCCACGAGACAAACTAAAAATATGGGACCTTCAGATGAAATGGGGGGGGGGGAGGAAAAAGTAGGGTGAGAATATTCATTTAAGAGCCAAATACCAGGGACTTCCCTGGTGGTGCAGTGGTTAAGAATCCGCCTGCCAATGCAGGGGACACGGCTGCGTTGGGTCTTTGTTGCTGCGTGCGAACGTTCTCTAGTTGTGGCGAGCAGGGGCTACTCTTCGTTGCAGTGTGTGGCTTCTCATTGCTGTGGCTTCTCTTGTTGCGGAGCATGGGCTCTAGGCACTCGGGCTTCAGTAGTTGTTGCACGCGGGCTCAGTAGTTGTGGCGCACGGGGTTAGCTGCTCCGCGGCATGCGGGATCTTCCCAGGCCAGGGCTCGAATCCGTGTCCCCTGCATTGGCAGGCAGATTCTTAACCACTGCGCCACCAGGGAAGCCCACTAATCTGTTTTAAAGTTCAAAAAAAGCTGGATAGTCTAAACTGCATTTCCTCAATTCTTATGAATGGGAACAAGGTCAAACTCTAGGTGGTAAAAAAGAGTATATGGCTAAAAATAGATCTTTAAGAACTGACAGAGACTATAAATTCCATCATCCCATCCAAAGATCTGCTTCTTATAGTCTGCTTTAAACCCACTCTATACAAAGAAAAGCCACAAGGAGTGATTCTGCATGAAAATAAAGGTCTTTTGTAATATGACTTAAGAGCACTGGTAAACTCAAGAGTCCACATTCCCTTAACTGTTATGTTCCAACTCACCCTCTATGGGCCCATCCCATATTTCAAATACAGACACCACCTCCTGGCCTTTCCTATTTCCTAAGATTCTTAGGAAGACAAATCTACTGATTTATGCAACAAATTTTCTATTTCTATTTAACCAATTTGATAATATAGTATCTGGAAATAGTTCTAAATTTCCCAAACCTCTGTCATCATGAAATTTCGAAAAGATAGTAGCTACCCAGGAAAGTTATCTTCCTGAAGAACACTGCTGTACTATGCTGAAACACAGCCTTATTCTCAGGGCTAAGCAACTACTTAGGTCTGAATTTCCATGCAATAAATAGCTCCACAAGATTTTTTTTTAAACAAAAAAGCACAAACTGTCAGGCTAGTACAGCTTACAAAACCCCTTCTGTTATGAACTAGGAAATCAAACTACAAAACTTACCTAGAGTGTGTCTAAAATAATATAACGAGCTCTAAGTGAAATGATGAGCATGAAGGTACTCCATCTATATTAACTTCTCTAAAACCTTTTTGTTCTCCATTCTAGACAGCTAAAGACATCTCCTAAAGAAGCAATTAGTGTACCTCCATAGAGCCCCTCAGTAAGCACTCACTATTATGAGACTAAGTTGTGAACAGCACTAAAATAGATGCTTCATTCATCCACAAGCTTCTGAAAATACCACCACCTCTTATTTGAATAGGCTTTCAGTTTTCACAGGAACTTTCACATACTCTTTTGATCAAAACAATAGGAAACAGGGCATGCCATCAAGCCATGTATGGTCTCTATTGTACAGATAGGGAAACTGATTAAGAAAGGTTATATGGCATAAACAAGGTCAAATAACTGGCCAAGTTGTACAAGGTCTTTCGACAATCCAGGGCTCTTTCCTCTGTACTGAACCTAAAGCGTAAAGCTGAAAAATATCACAGAAATTTGACAGGTTTTTACATCTAGATAATGTTTCTTCTTTTAAAAAGATGAAAGATCCAATCAATTGACTGAGTAATGTGTTGCTTCAAATTAGGATGACCTGGAAAAGCCACAATACTTGGATGCAAAACATGATCCAATTAAAAAATTAAATATGCTCAAAATGCAGTAGAGAAGAAATCAATATATGCATTTTGTATTATTGGTTTAAAAATTCTAAACATGTCTTAAAGAGAGGAAGGTGAAAATCCTCAACTGATAAGATACTATATAATCACATGAACTCCTGCTAACGTAACAAATATTTCAAAATGTTCATAAAAAGCAAAAACTTCAGTCCGTATGGGAATAGGTTTCGGGTAAAAGTAGTTGTTTTCCACATGAAGCAACATCTGGTAATAGAAGTCTGTATGTATGGCAGTGTTTTCTCCAAGTTTTATGCAAGGATCACAGATATCAGAATTACCTATGAGGGGGCTTCCCTGGTGGCGCAATGGTTGAGTCCACCTGCCGATGCAGGGATGCAGGGGACACGGGTTCATGCCCCGGTCCGGGAAGATCCCACATGCCGCGGAGCGGCTGGGCCCGTGAGCCATGGCCGCTGAGCCTGCGCGTCCGGAGCCTGTGCTCCACAACGGGAGAGGCCACATCAGTGAGAGGCCCGCATACCGCAAAAAAAAAAGAATTACTTATGAGGCAAATCCTTGACAGATAAGCCCAGGAATATGTATTTTTTTTAAGAGCTGGGGTGATTCTAATGAACATAAAATTTAAGAACCACCACAGTACAAACTGACAGCAAGTTTAGGGTAGCAATAACCTTGGCCTTGGTAGCTGTACAACTTAAGCAATTACTTATCCGGAGCTGGTTTTTCAATGGTACAATAGGGATGGTAGGGACACATCCTCCCACCTTGGAGAAAAGTTCTAAAGCATTAAAGATGGTTTATTAAAGTACTTCTCATACGGTTTTGACACACAGTAAGTAATGAATAGCAGCAACTACAGTGAAAACTTCATGTATTTATAAATACTGAACACTTTTGACATTAGCAAATAGTTAACAAGTTTTTATACATGGTTGTGTCATTATGCTCCTTCCCTTATAACAACTCCCAAAAGAAAGCAGCATTTCAAAAATGAGAGTCAGTCACCTGATCTGAAGAGACCTGGGGGAAGAGGGGAGCATGGTGAATAAAGATTCTTCCCCTGAAGTTTTAAGGACAACTGGAGAGTTCTTTCATGTTTTAAGGATTAGAATTTAAACGTTACACACAATTTGTTTTATGTTCGTAAGTATAACCATCACCTGGTTAGACCATGAGAAAAACCCACTCCTAATCATAAACAGGGAGGAAATATTTATCAAAAGTAGGAAAAATTCATACTTCCAAAGATCAGAGCTCTAAAGCATATTTAACATAGGTCTTTTTAAAGAACAAAACACATAGATGGCTTACAATTAAAAGCCTATTCTACCCCAAAACAACACCCTCAATCACTTACACTTTTAAAAAATTTTTGACTCTTAAATCTAAGCAATTGCCAAATTCAATAAATTCTTCTCTATCGCTCATTCACTCTCTCCTTTCCTTTTTCTGTGAGGACTGCCGCAATCTGGGTTTCATTTCATTTCATTTGACATGAAGGCACAGGCTCAGACCCTAGCCATAGCAACAATGCTGAATAGGATTTCTGCCTCCACCCCTCCAATCTAGGAGTTGGCAAACTTCTGTATAAGGCCAGATGGTAAATACGTTAGGCTCTGTAGAATATAGTCTCTGTCTCAACTACTCAATTCTGCCCCTGTAAAACTAAAGCAACCACAGATGGTATACAAGTGAATGAGCATGGCCGTGTTCCAATAAAACTTTATTTACAAAAACTAACCTCGAGCCACATTTGGCCTACAAGCCAATTTGCTGACCCTTACTAATCCAACCAACTAACACCAACTTCCATCACAGATCATGTGATTGCTCAAAAGTCCCTTTTCTCACAAAGAACACTCATTGGCCTGATACACAAATGCTTGTGTATAGGTTTAATCTTCATTACCAACAGCTGTATTTCCCTTCACCCACCCCCTATACTACATAGAAACTTATTTCCACATTCCCTTACGTGACTCCTTACACTTCCCCAATTCCAAGCTTTTCCTAAACCTGCATGCAGAATAATCTTCCTTTTTTTCCCCTCCCTCTAGAACACCTAACACCCGCCTTGTTCTCCCCACCCCAATCTAGGTCTAAATCCTATCCTCCAAAATGTCCCTTTTCTGTGTACCAAGAAACTCTTCCTTAGCAGAACTTCCATGGCACTTTATACCTTTTGTGACAATGACTGCATTGTATCTTTTTCTTTTTTAATAAATTTATTTATTTATTTTCGGCTGTGTTGGGTCTTCGCTGAGGTGCGCAGCCTTCTCATTGCAGTGGCTTCTCTTGTTGCGGAGCACAGGCTCTAGGCACGCGGGCTTCTGTAGTTGTGGCACAAGGGCTCTAGCGCACAGACTCAGTAGTTGCAGCGCACGGGCCCAGGTGCTCCGCAGCATGTGGAATCTTCCCAGACCAGGGCTCAAACCCGTGTCCCCCGCACTGGCAGGCAGATTCTTAACCACTGTGCCACCAAGGAAGTCCCAATTGCTTTGTATCTTATACAAAGTGAATTATGTAAATATCTTAGCTCTCCTAAGCCTGTGGATCTATTTATGACTCATCTCAGCACTTCCCATAGTACTTTACACTCAACAAATATTTAAGAAATTATTACTATTTCAAGAAAATATTCCTACAATTAAAATCCTTCGCATAACACAGTACTTTTAAAGTAATAAGCCTGAGGCCCTCTTGTTCTGTTTTAATAAAGTACATTGCACAAGAACTGGTGACACTGGCTCAACAGATTATACCTTCAAAAATCACTCTAAATCTCATTACTCAGAAGGCAGCATGATAAAGTGCAAAGAGCAGAAAAGGCCTGGATTCAAATACTGGTTCTGCCACTGTTGTTGAGTTTCTGCTTCTTCCTGTGTAAAATACAAGACATATCTCATTTCACTGTGTTTCGCAGATTTTGCGTTTTTACAAATTGAAGGTTTGTGGCAACCCTGCACTGACATTTTACCAACATCATTTTCTCCTGTGTTTGTGTCTTGTTTTGGTAATTCTCACAATGCTTCAAACTTTTTCATTACTTCTATATTTTTTATGGTGCTCTGTGATCAGTGATCTTTGATGTTACTACTGCAAAAAGATTACAACTCCCTGAAGGCTCAGATGACAGTTAACATTATTTAGCAGTATTTTTCAATTAAAGTATGTACATTTTTTTAGGCATAATGCTATTGCACACTTAATAGACTACAGTATAGTGTAAACTTTTATATGCACTAGGAAAACAAAAAATTCATGTGACTCACTTTATTGCGATATTCACTTTATTGCAGTGGTCTGGAAGCGAACCCAAAATATCTCCAAGGTATTCCAATTACCTACCTGAGGGGACTAGGAATGACTATTAGCACATAGCAGGCATCCAGTAAATTAACATGCATTATGACTTTCATATAAATTTATGAGCCCTTGTCTAAGTTGACTGCAAGGTCCCTATTCTGTCAGCAAAAACTGTTGAACATCTTCTGTGCTCAGCAATATGAATATGAAGAAGACATGGATGGTCCCTGTTGAAAAGAATTCAGCCGGTTAAGATCCTTTCACAGACAAGTAGCACAATATACTGAGTGCTAAACTTCCACCTAATTCTGAAAAGATGAAAGCTGAAGATTTCGAAATTATTTTAGGCATAAAGTTAAACATTAACAACAGTGTATAATAATCAAGTTAAGTTCCTATCAAATTGAAATTAAAATGTCAAGCTTCTTACACTGGCCTACAAGGGTTTCTGATTTCATCTCCTACCACTCATTCTATACCTGGATGACCATGCGTGCTCCTGCCACCCGGCTTTCCTACCTAAAATTCAACAAGCCTAGCTCAGTCCCACCTCGGGGCCTTTGTACTTGTTCTTCACTGGGACTGCTCTTTGTCAAGATCTTCACAGGACTTCTTCTCTCACTTCATTTAGATCTCAGCAAAAACCGTCATCAGAGATGCCTTCCCCAACCACCCTATTTAAAATCACCACCTCCCTCAGATAACTATCACTTTCAATCTCCTTACGCTGCTTTATTTCTTGTTTTAGCAACTGTTAACTGGCCTTATATCATTTACTCATCATCTATCTCCCATATTAGGATAAAACCTCATGAAAACAGGAATTCTATATTGGCAGCTGTATCCCTAGCAACTATAATAGAGCCTGGAAAATACTGACTACTTGATATACATTTGTTATTTGTTAAATGAATGACATGCTCTTGAGTGATGAAAAATATTCCTTCATCATTACAAATTACATAGCTTCTTACCCTCAACTGGTTCCAATTAAATCTAGCATGTAAAGGCTACTCCTAGGATAGGGGCTCTTAATCTGAGGCTTCTGGGAGTCATTATACCCATTTTTCTGGAAGAAAAGTCTACAGCTTTTCTTTAAAGGGTCCCTAAATCACAAAAAACATCCTAGGGGCAGTAACTCACAACTTTGGTCTTACTGTGGAAGCTCCTGGAGAATTTTAAAAATACAGATGCCTGGGTTCCGTCCCAGAGATTATGTTTTACCTGGTCTGGGGTACAACCTTAGCATCAGCTTTTTTTTTTTTTTTTTAGTTACCCAGGTGATTACAGTGTACAGCAAAAGTTGAGAACCATGCATGCAACTTGGAAGCAACAATGTTAAATGGATCAGATTTCTCAAAACCACTTATATATGGAAGAAAATAAAATTTAAAAACTAGGAATTCTGAAAGAATTAGCATCTTTGGCAAACAGATTAATATACAAGTGCTTCAATAATTCTATATGACAAACATTTAACACAAAGATTAATATCTCTACCTCTATTTAAATACTAATCTGATACTGATATTTTAATACTTAATCCCAGAACACAAATTATTGTTCATTTAAAACACACCCATTTCAATCAAAAGTTCACTTGTTAATAATTTACTAGATTATAAAATCTAAAAACATCAAGAGAACAACAAAATACAACAGAAGTCCAATCAAGGACTACATTACAACTATGATGCCTTCTGTAGTTCTATTGCTAAAAACTTCTTTGAAGCAATGTATTTCACCAATTAATGTCCTCATTTAGCCTCTACTGTTATACAGAATGACAGACAGAGGGTTTAGGTGAAACTAATACTGACACACAAAAAAGGAGAAAGAAGAGGGAAGGGGAATTTCAGAGATTTATTTAGATCATGCCAAAAAGGATTTGAAAAAAACAGGTGTCAGACTGACACAGGTGGTGGGTTGTTTTTTTGTTTTTTAAGTCCAACAAGCAAACATCATGTTATGAGCCAATTCATTGTTACCAATCTAGAGTACCATAGGTTACTAGTTTTTATATCCTCACTCAAGAAGCCCCTTTTAAAAAATGACTGGCAGGATAAGAGACTAAAGCAGCAAAATGCTAAGTATTTGCTAAAAATAAATAAATAAACAACTAAATCCAGAGATGCTAAAGTCCAGAATGATAAATAATTTTTAAATGTTAGGATACTTAGAACCTCTAAGGAACTCATTCCACCTACCCATCTGTCTTGACTCTTGACTGCGTGGAGACATGTGCTGACACAGAGGCACCAGGTCATGAGCCCACCTGATATAGAACATCAGAAACTTAAAGCAACAGTTTTTAAATCTAAAGGAGCTTTGGGGAAGAAAGTCAGACTCCTAGCTATGAAGTCTTCCTGGCTTACTTCTTGGTCATATTGCAATTTTATCCTAAGCATTATTCATTTTCCTTGTCAAGAGAAGTAAATTTAATGAGAAAGTGCAAACAAAGAGACACATGCAGGTACACAACTCGTCAACCCATTTTAATTGAAGAGACTGGAGACAGATGGAGCTTGAAATGCACAGGAAACATGAATAAATGTAAAACTATCAGAGATGGAAAATTCCTCTTTAAAATTTTCTTTCTACAAAGATAGGCACAGGGACAGCTTTAGTTTGCTATATCATTTTACTCTACATAAAATAATGTTCTCTTATTATTAACTTTCTCTTTTACCAAGAGCCTATGGAAATAAATGTTCTGGGATTAACTAGCAAATAGATAAATGAAGCCACAAAAACACATTCTCAAAATGTGGGCTGGAAATGAAAACAAAGCAGCACAGGATATGAACTGAACTCCACTGGCTGTTTACAAAATGTTTTCATGTACACAAGTCTCATACAACAGGAAAAAAACACTAGTACAGAGAAAGACAAGACTACACGGAAAGGCTACCTGGAGATATAGGAGTTGAAGACTTCATGAAATGTCAAGAGACCAGGTCGTTTATTCAGTAGTAGGTTACCAACCGAGAATGCTTACTCACTCCTTTTAATTTACTAATACAAGAATAAACAAAAAAGAAAGTATCAGTAGGAAGAAGAGAGAGAAGCTAAGAAAACTGGATCCAAAGGGAGCTATAAGGTGGGGGAACCCCCGGCCCCGGGAGTTGATTACCCAAGTCAGAAAAAGTAAGAGAACAAAAAAGGTTGACCAGTAAAACCGACTATTTCATGTACAGCTTCAGATGCCTCAACATGCTAGGGCTTTAAAGAGAGAACTCTCCTCTCTCTAGCAATTGCTTCAGTGCCCTGTTCTTCTTGCAACCAGATAATACTGCACTCAACTATATCCCCTCTAAATCAGATGCAGCATTTTGAAATCAGCCCCATTACCCTTAACTCAACTTTGAAGTAGAAGGGAATGAACCCCCCTGGACAAAAGGATATCTAGTTTTAGGGGGTGAAAAGGTATAATAGTGATGGGGAAGAGTGGAAAAAAAGGGGGGCTGGAAGACTAAAAGAACAAAGCAGTGGCTCACAACCTTTTCTCTACCTCAACTTAACTGAGAAAGGCTGACTGGCATATATCTATGTGTTTGAATCAAATGCAACTGGAAATGGGCGAGGTGAGCTAACTGATTTCTGATTCTTCGTTAGGAAGATATTCCTCCTCATGACTGTCCTTAAAGAATTTCTACTTTAAAGGTACGGTGTGACTCATCAATGTCCATCTTCATTGCAAAGCCTTAAACACTACCCAAATACAGTTCAAGTATATTCTTTTCTAAGGGCTGGTGACAAAGAAAGGTGAGGGTGGGATGAGGGGAAGGAGTAAATAATAAGAGAAGGAATAAACAATCAGAGCAGAAACACCCATGATATATGATTTATATAAGATGCCTTCTCAAGATTTTATCTCAATTTTAGTTTCTTCATTGGTAAAATAGACACAAAGCTTACTACATAACTAGAGAATGTTATACAAAATGTAACAAAGGGCATTCCTGGAATTCAGCATGAAAGTTGACGCTAGTGCCCTTCCCTCTCTAAGGAGACATAAAGACTAATCCAGAGGCCCTCACCCAACGGTGATTTTGTCTCCCCAGGACACATGTGGCAATGTCTGGAAACGTATTTTGTCGTCACAACTGGGGGAGAAAGAGCGCTACTGGTATTTGGTAGGTAGAGACCAGAGATGCTGTTAAACATCCTACAATGCACAGGGCAGCCCTCCATAACAAAGAGCAATCTGGCCCAAAATATCAATAGGGCCTATGTTGGGAAACACCTAAACAAATTCATTTCTGGAAAAACCACACAAACAGGAGGAAAACAGAGTCTGTAGTTCCTACAGCCTATAAGAAGCCTATTTAGGAGGTAGTTTAAAAACAATCCTATTTTATGGCAGCTATTACTCAAATCACAAATGTCAGGAAAAAAACTTGTAAATGCCGGAAAAATATTTTGTCCTCCCAATTATTTAAAAATGCAGATAAAGTATCATTGAGAACCTATTACATTCATGTTTCTAAATAAGAATAATAACATTCAAGCTTGAAGTTAAACTGGAACGCTCATTTAACAATGACAGCAGAATAAAGTGATACAATTCTTTTAGAAAGCAATCTGGGGGGGTAACTAGCCGTCTAAATGATATCCTTTGACCACAGAACCCAATTTAAAAGAAAGAACGCAATGTACAAAAGCACTCACTGCATAGAAAAACTGACAGTAGTGTCCAACAATGGATATACACTCAACATCTAAATATCAGTACTATTATCTATGTGCCAGGCACTGAAATAGGACATAGGATAGAGGAAATAATGTATGTAAAAAGCCTAACAAAAACCCCATTAGATAAGTGTTAATAAGTTCCATGCTACAGAAAAAACTAAGGTGCAAAGATCAGAGCACTAGTAAGTCAGACAGCCTAAAGCTCTCTAAACCTTCACACACTGTGCAAGGCTGAATGCAATGAATAATTGAGGTAAAAACTTGATGAAGTATTATGAATCTAGTAAAAATAATCATGACTACTTATTTATATACAGAATTTTATATCTAAATTGAAAACATATACTTTTCAAATACCCATAAAAGGTTTAACAACTGACCATGTAATTGGTCACAAAGACATAGCTCGAATTCCAAAAATCAGAAAGCACACAGGCCACATTCTTTAACACAATGCAACAAAACTAAAAATCAAAAAAATTTTAAAGGATAGGAAAAAATAGAAAAAAAAAGACTGGAAAACTGAACACATCTTTCTAAATAATTGTGCTGAAGAGAAACTAAACTTGCTCTCCTCTTTTAGAAAAGAATAATAAAGATATGACACACCAAACTCTTAGAATTTGGCCAAAGAACTAACTCAGAGAAAATGCTAGATACTTAAATGCTTATTTAAGAAAATAAGGCAGATTGAAAATAAATGACCTAAAACTTAAAGAAACTTTTTAAAAACTCCAAAGTAAGAAGTGAATACAAAAACAAAAGCAATGAAATAAAAATTGTAAACAAAAGACAAATTCAATCAATATAACCAAGTTGTTTTTAAAAAGAGCTAATTGATAAAGCAGAAAACTTTGTATCCAAGAAAGAAAAAAAGTACATTCAACAACAGAGTAAAGCAATACAAATAATAAATCTATGGGGAAATTTTTAAGAGCAATTTGCAGGGAAAATGTATAACTAAAATTTGGTCTTGAAGGAAGAGATTAAAAACCTTAAACCAGGGCTTCCCTGGTGGCGCAGTGGTTGAGAGTCTGCCTGCCGATGCAAGGGACACGGGTTCGTGCCCCAGTCCAGGAAGATCCCACATGCCGCGGAGCGGCTAGGCCCGTGAGCCATGGCCACTGAGCCTGTGCGTCCGGAGCCTGTGCTCCGCAACGGGAGAGGCCACAACAGTGAGAGGCCCGCGTACCGCAAAAAAAAAAAAAAACAAAAACCCTTAAACCAACAACCACAGAATGAGTTTAAAATATAAGCAAAGACCTATGCCTAAAAGTATAGCGGCAACTAGTTCAAGATAAAATTTAACAGTCAAGTTCTATCAAAAACATCCGTGAGGGGACTTCGCTGGTGGTGCAGTGGTTAAGAATCCGCCTGCCAATGCAGGGGACACAGGTTTGATCCCTGGTCCGGGAACGTCCCACATGCCGTGAAGCAACTAATCCCGTGTACCACAACTACTGAAGCCTGCACGCCACAACTACTGAAGCCCACACACCTAGAGCCCGCGTTCCACAACAAGAGAAGCCACCGCAATAAGAAGCCCACGCGCCGCAAGGAAGAGTAGCCCCCACTCGCCGCAACTAGAGAAAGCCCGCACGCAGCAACAAAGACCCAACGCAGCCAAAAAACAAAAAAACAAACCATCAGTGAGTGAACAGATAATCCTTGTGAAAGGATTTGACAGCCAGTCAAAAAGTAAACTACTGGCCATTCCAAGTTACAAACATGGAGGAGGGAAAGCAGCCCCCCTCTTCAAAAAACAAACCACAACACTTAACAACTCCCATTTGATATATGCTAAAAGAATAATCCAGGTCATCCAGATAGTCAATAACTGATAATGGTTAGTCTAAAAACTCCCCACTGGAATGTACACTCCAGAGACAGCAGAGATTTTTGTCTATTTTGCTCACTGCTCTATCTCCAGTGCTTTGAAGAGCCCCTGGCAAATAACAGGCACACAATAAACATTTGCTGAATTAATTTAAGGGTCAATCAACATCAGGAAATCATTTAAAGGCTCTGAAAGAGAAAAAAATATATATATGTATACATATATGTAAATATAGATATATAAAATTACCGCCACAGATACTGAAAAGGCATTGACAGTATTTAATACTCAGTTGTAACAAAAATCCTTACTGTGTTAGAAATTAAAAGAACTGTGTCTGACCTAACAAAAGACAATCATCACAAACCCATAGCACAAATCACACTCAATGGCTAAACATAACTTCTCAGGACCCAGACAAAAAAGTCCCCATACCTCTGGTACTATTCAACCATGTACTGGAGGGTTCCAGTTTATGCAACTGGACAAGAAAAAGAAACCCAAAGTCTAACAACTGAAAAGGAGAAAACAAAAATGTCACCATCTATCTACTAAGTGACTATCTACCTGGTAAAATCAGATCGAAATAATTGAAAGAAATGCTAAGAACAGTAAAATTCGGTAAGGCAGCCAAACAAAAATATTAACATATAAAAAGTTTTCCCACATACCAGCAAGAAATAAGCTCATGTTTAATAGCATTAAAATCTGTAAAATACATAGAAATAAACACAACAGAAAATATGCAAGGCTTATAGAAAGAAAAGTATAAGTTTTACTCTAGACATAAAGGACCTCAATAGAGAAAAATATCACAATTTTGGAAGACATAATGTTGTCAAGATGTCATATCTCCAAATTAATGTACAGTCACAAAGCAATCCCAATCCAAATCCCAACATGATTTAAAGGAAGCTGACAAACTGAGGTAAAATCCATATGGAAGAAGATAATGAGCACAAATAGTGCCCTCACAAACATATATCTATTTGTGCAGTTACTCCATCTGATATTTAAAGCTATGGCAAACAGCATATATTATAGATAGTATGCAGAACAACATTGTTATCAGGTAAAGCTTTAATAATTCAAACAGTGTGATACTGATGTAGGAATTGACACTGGATCAGTGAAACAGAAGACAACACGTTAACAAATATTTATATGAATTTAGTTTACAATCAAAGCAGCACTTCTAAAAGAATGGTCTACTGAATATACTGGTTAGGGAAGACTGTTTATCCATGGATGGAGGTGGGGGGGTGGGGATAAAGTTCAAGTCTTACCTCAAACCATACACAAAAAAGAGCTGCAGAGACAACAGATTGGTGCTTGCCAGAGGTGAGTGGTAGGGGTTAGATAAAATGGATGAAGAGAGTCAAAAGGTACAAACTTCTACTTATAAAATAAGTAAGTTATGTTGGTGTAATGTACAGCACTGCCAACTACAGTTATTAATACTGTATTACATATTTGAAAGTTGCTGAGATAGCAAATCTTAAAAGTTCTCATCACAAGAAAAAGAAATTCTGTAACCATTAATGGTGCTAGATGTTAACCAGACTTACTGTGGTGATCATTTCACAATACCTACAAATATTGAATCATTATGTTGTGCACCTGAAACTAATATAATGTATGTCAATCATACCTCAACTAAAAATTTTTTAATAAAAGAACTTTAAGAGATAAACATAAAAGCTAGACAAAGTCACTCCTCTTAGGGAAGCTCCTCTCCAACAAAAGGGCTTTCACTCCAAACAATTTCACTTCATTTCTTTCCCTCCCCAAACACTGACAATCTCTTCTTGCCTCTGCTAGCTACATCAATATTCTGCCAATTTTCAAGGATCAAAATCCAGTCACATCATCAAGTTTCCTAAAGTGTGTAATCAGTGAAATATGTTAGATTTGGAGTCAAGAGCTCTAGCAGAACCTTGACTCTTATCCTAATAACCTTTAGCACAGTCACTTGACCTCTCTGTCCCTAGGTTTCTCGTTTGTATATGACGAATTTGTACTTAGCTCCAAAGTGAGTTCTAAAATTCTCTATTTCATCAATGTTGCACCTGGACCTTTCTTATTCCACATACATCACCCCAGTTCAAAAGACTTATTTGCAGCTAGGCTACTTTCTTTTAAGTCTTGCCCTGCTCCAAACCATCCTACACCTCCGATCCATCCAGTCCACATCCACTCTCAAAGACTCCTTATGAGAGCACTTTAATTATGCCATTCCCACGTTAGTGATTCTCCACTATTCTTAGGATAAAATCAAAATGCACTATCCTGGCATTCAAAAACAATATGACCCCAACTTACTCTTCCAACCTCATCTCCCGCCTTCTTGAACCTTTTATCTGTGGCATATAGCTCCCTTCCCTGTTACCCAACACAACATCCTCCATCTCAGGCTCCTCATCCTTGCACCTGACACATCCTATTTCTCTTGGAAACCTAAGTGCCATCCTTGATCCAAACTAAAGTTCCATCTCTTCTCAGGTCTTCAGATCACCTTACTTATTATTAGCCCAGAGCAATCACGCTTTCCTCCTAAATTTCAGCATTTAATGCCAGTACCATGTATCTAGTACTCAGCAAACATTGCCTAATTCTAATGCTTCTTTTTCTACTTGACCGGGGGGGGGGGGGGGGGGGCATATGCGTAATCAGTCACATAAATTATTCCTTGAAAGCAGGAACCACGTTCTCGATTCTACTTAATTGTTTTCATCATTCCTTATTTTACTATCAGAGAAGTGTTTCCTTGCCCTTTGGGGGCAACGTTTATCTTGATGATACACAATCCTGAAAGGCTAGTCTCCAAATAATTAAGAGTTACCTTGAAATTTTTTATATTTATTCTTTGCTCAGAGAATTCTGGATCTCCTTTTCTGGAATTGCCATAGGGACACTTTTCACTACCCTCAATGATGACACATCTTAGTTTCTACTCCAATGATCAACTCTGGTTAACTCCTCTGATCACTGCTGAAGGACTCTATTAAAGGAATATAAACTGTAGCTCTTTGAAGGCTGGCCTACTAGGAAACACCCGAAGACAATGCTGTTCTTTACCTTTCCGTAAGTCTGCCAGGCAATCTTACTGTTCATGGATGAAATTAAGGAAATTTATCTCATCTGGGAATACCATCACACTATTTAGAGGACACCATGGAATTATAAATAATCTAATATTGCTTTAGACATTAGTGGAAATAATAACCTCCTGCATCTAATAAAACGTGAAACCAAGTATATACATATCATGTCAACATCTTGAAAGCACACTTGGAAATATCAAAGTCACCTCACACTTTTCAACTCTTGGGTCTGAGCCCTACTTATTATCAAGTTATCACTAAGAGCAAATTAATAGAGTTCTCATTTGGGAGGACAATCAGTGCACCAAACTTCCTGCAAATACAAAGTTAGCCTTTCCACTTAAACTTCCAAGTCAGATTATTTCTGTGAATGCTTGAATGTATTTGCATAAAAGATCAATTTTGAATAAAGCTGGGCAGAAGCAAAATGAGTCTTAAGCAAGCCTCACTGTTTTCATCTTACAAAGAGAAGACTGACCTGTCTTCCAGCCTTGTGAATAAATATCTTGCAAAATTCACTAGGCATAGGGTGTGCTCAAAGAATACTTGCTGGAAAAATACGCTGGGGAACTGCCAGTTTAAAAAGAAAAACATTTTCACCCAGTTGGAATTCTAGAGAAACAGGGGTTACAGCGACTCAGATGAAAACCCTCAAGATATGAAGAAAAAATTTTTTAGAAAAATCCCAGATCTTTTCATTTTCTGAGTAAAAGTCTATGAAAGGCAACTAAATGAATCAATGAAGGATTCAACTATTTTAACTTTACGCATCTAAAGACCAATAACTGAAATTCTGCCTTTGATATGTGGCAGTGTGAAAAGGCAACAAGTCTCTTTACTTGTTCTATATAAACTGATTTTACAATCTGTAATAGTTTTTGATCAATTGTTTCTGGGAAAGAAACAGGAACAAGAGAACTCTGTATTGTTTTGTTTATTTTAGGGGCAGGGGAGAGACAGATGTTTTTCATTAGGGATATTTATTTTCAAAGTGTAACACTCCAAAAACAGCTTTATTAAGCGAAAAGGATACCTTTCTGGTAAAGGCCTTTGTCTTTACTCTCACTATACCCCATCCTCAGGGTCCACACTTTGTAAACTTAACCTTCAGATTTCTTCATTGCCACAAGTAGAACACAATAAAAAAAAATAAAAAGTTACACACAGGCACACACACCAGGTTACCCCATGACAGAAACAAGTGCGCAGACTGCTGCGACTCCACCATTAACTCCCTGATGGGACCCAGTCTGGGGACTCCCTGAGGTAATGCAGGCAGTGTGAGCTACACAGAGGGTTGCCTGGACGGTCAACATAATCAGCAAAACAGGGTAGTATGGCTCACAGTGACAAAGGCCTTTCCCATCCCAGCCTGGGTCTCATCATTACAAAACAACAAGAAATATTTTTCAAAAAGGTATAATCGAGATTTTATAAGTGAGGAACTTAAGCCTAGGAAGATTAAAAGACTAAACTAAAATGAACAATTCTCAATAGTAGTCCAAAATTCTTTCTACTATATTGTTCCCTCTTTAGTACTAATCCTACACATGCTAAGAAAAATGATAACTTCTAGTTCATCCTTCAGGTTTTCTGGTGATTATCAAATAAGAAATCAAACGTTAATGATAAACCTTATACTCAGACACTGAAGTGACAAAAATTTGTATAATTGGGTTGAAAACCAATCAGGATATTCTTCAATTGCTATTTCATGCCTTTCAAGTTCTTATAGTAATCAGATTTACCAGAGTTTTTTTTTTTAATTAATTTTTATCGGAGTATAGTTGCTTTACAACCAGAGATTCCTTGAGGAAAATAATAAACGCTAAGTACATGCTAACAGTTCAAGCATCAGCTATAAGCACAAGGAAGACTAAAGGAGAAAGAACATAAAATACTTTCATATCTTAAAAAATTTCTT